>NC_047662.1:16340901-17071573 GCF_011762505.2 Arvicanthis niloticus
GGAAGCTATCCACCGCCTTGTTGGCTGAACAGGGTGGAGAATACCCGCTCCCCACTCTTGCCCCCCTGACTCCGGGGAACCTGGGTGCTAGAAAGAGTCTCTACCCACAGTGGCTTCTTTTGGCCTCACCCTGCTTTGTCTAAATCTCCTGGGATGCACTCTCAAAGACAGATGCCACGCCCATCTGCAGAACAAAAGTCTAGGGTCCCTGTGGCTTGACTAATGTAATCCTGTTTCTCCCCTAGAGACACAGCTCAGGGATCCCCCCATGAAGCCACTCCCAGATCCCTTATGCTTTCCAACCAACCCCACAGCATGGTCTCCCGCCCACCTCAGGTCTTCCCCAGGCATACATGCCTCCAACCAGTGACGCTTGTTCCTATAAGGGCAGCTTTCCATATGAGGCTCTGTTTCCGCCCCTCCCCCCACCCCCACTGTCTGGCTGGTCTCTGGAGACCAGAACACTTTAGGGGTGTCTGGTATATGAATGGTTGAATAAGAAAATCAGTGGGTTGATGGAGTAACAAGAGAAACAGAATGAAAGTCCTAAAGACATCACAAATATCTTCTCAGAGGGTTTGAAACATAGTGTGGGCTGGGTCAATATGACCTTCTGTCCTGGGTGACCAGGAGGCCCAGCCTTGCCTGGTGGACATCTTCTATGGCTCCTGTCCCTCTCCCTGCCTCCCCTCCCCAGTCTCCACCTAATTGGCTGTCAGTGGTGTTTCATACAGAAAGGGAGCTGTTCCTTGATGCTCCACAGCCTGTGATTAGATCTATGGCAGCTTCCTAAGCTGCTCAGTGGTTCCCATGGCAACCCGGCTGGTACCCGACTGGCAGTGGGCCACCTGCAGGAGAGGGAGGGAGAAACAGAGACAGGTGGCTGGGGCAGGACTGGTGGGGCTAACCCTAAAGACCTAGGGACACGCTCAAGGATGTGGGGTAAGCTGCGAGCCTGAGAGAAAGTCAGAAAGGGTGGGGATGGGAATTGAAGAAGGGTGAGACTTTGAAACAGGGAGGCCAAGCAAGGAGGGAGGGTGTGGAGAGTGTCGAGGAATCAGAGGAGATATGGGGCAAGCCCTGAGGGTTAAGAACCAGGAAGCCAGACAGCATAGTCTGGGGAAACTGAGGCAGAAAGTAGCTCTACTTCATGCTAGCACACACCTTAATTTAATAAGAAAGAGGACACCTCACTGCCCCTGAGGGCCTCAACTTCTGATCTCCCACCATCCCCAGCTGGCGGCTGAGGGCCTTGGACTGGTCGGTGATGGAACCCACTGCAGCTGTGGGAATCCCATAAGGGCAGATCCATTTAACATTCAAAAGGCCAAGGGGCTTCTTCAGAAAGTCCCCACATGGCTAAGGACCTCCATTCGTGATAAGGTCACATGGTGCAAACCACTGCTTCCTTACAGCAATGAGAACAGAGCAGGGCCATCTCTAGATACCTACACAAGGGCCACCACTGATGGCAGCTCTGAGGTCCCAAGTCACCTTGTCAGGACATGGCAGCAAGGAAAGGTGACAGTCTAGCGTCAAAGTTGGAGCACTGTCCTGAATCACTGGCCAGTCTTGGACTCCCTGAGGGTCACCCTTATAATAAAGAAGGGCAGACTGGACCTTCAACTGAACGCTTCATTTTCAGTGAAACGAGTCCACCCAGATGAGATGTGCTTGCTCGTGTTTGGACAAGTCTGCTGGCTTCAGGCTTAGATCCATGTGCTCCAAAAGTGTCTACGGTGGAGCTGGAGGTATAGCTCTGTTGGTTGAGTGCTTGTGGGTCGTCGGGCACAAAGCCCTGAGTCCAAGCCTCCTGCATTGAATAAATGCAGGTATGGTGGAGCACACCTGTAACCCTAGCATTCAGAAAGTAAATATAGGAGGACCAGAAGGTCAAGGTTACCCTTAGCTCCTTAGCAAGTTCAAGGCCTGCTTGGGACATGCATAACCCTGGTTCAAACCAAATCAAAAACATGTCCCTCTTGGCTTCTTTCTTATAGCTTTTAGCTCAGGCAAGGTCACTTCCTGAGGTGGCATCAGTCATCAGTAGCTGAGGGAACACATCCTGCCCCAAGGAAGAGAGGCACCCTTATTTCCAACTGGCACCAGCAGAAGTCCCAGGGCTTATAGTCATTGGATAGGAGTGGGTCACATGTCTATCCCTGCATAAGGACGGTAGCAATCCCATGGGCTGCTCTAGGCATTTAATGAGAATTAACCCAGGACTGCCGTTATTCCACTTCAGAGCCATGGAAATGGAGGGGCACAGCAGATGGAAGTCACCCACAGCTGGTGAATGGAAGAGCTAGATTTCCCACCTTTTCCCAGGCAGCATGGCTTCGGGATCCAGGTTCTTATGTGCACAAAGGTCTGCGTCAGCCCGCGGAAGCACAGATTCCTGGCTCTCAGCACCAGACTTTGCTTGGAGCCAGTTCCGGGACTCTACCATGCTTTGAATGACATTGAGTTACCATCAATTGCTGGAACCAACCATGGTGACTCTGATCAGCCGTGCAAACTCTGGTGAGACAGAACCATAGAACTGATGATCCTTTAACCACGTGGACCAAAAAAGAGACAAGAGAGAGGGCATAAGTGAAGATGCATGTACCATATTCTGCATGTTTCCATCCTCTATATGTATGCAGTGGCCTTTTGTATTCTTGCTATTAACCGTAAGCACGCGTGTGCTCCTGTTAAGTGTTAGGTACACCATAGGTTAGGGATAGAGGTACAGGAGGGCATAAAGTCACCCAAACATCCCTTCTGGGGGTTGCATCCAGAACATAGGAAGAACCCAACAAAAAATCTGACACACACTTAACATGAGCACACATTAAGCATGCTTATGTGTGCTTATGGTTAATAGCAGGAATATAAAATCCCATTGCACACATACAGGTGAGGGTGTAGGCATGCAGAACACATGGTACATTCATGTACAGACATCAAGCACAAGCTCCACTGGCTCTGTGTTCTAAGGGGTTTTCACACCACTGGTTTCCTGAGTGTGTTCTCGGGGATTCTGCGGGAATCTACTAATGGTCTTCCCCTCACAAGCTTCCTTCAGAGAGTCTGGGAGGGAGGAAGCAGGTCCAGGCAGGGCAGCACTGTGGCTCCAGCCTGACATTCAAAGCAATCCATGTTCTTTGGGGACAATCTCCACTAATGCCTTTGTGGAGTGGCCTTGAGGGAGTCACTTAACCCCTCTAAGCCTGTTTCCGCCTTCAGAAAATAAGGGCAGCATGGTACCTACATCTCAGGGTAGCTGTAAGAAGGAAAGATCTGAAGCCTGCAGCCTCGCTTCTGACTGCAGAAAAGGCTATGTGGGAGATAGCTGTGACAGGGGCTTTCTACCAGCCAAGGTCACTGGGTTCTGCTTCTGGAAGGGCCTCCAGATGTTCATGTTTGTCAAATACGCAGAACTGAACCGATGCTTAATCCACCACAGACCCAGGTCTCCCTCCTGCCACTATGGCTATAGCAATGTCAACACTGACTGACTGCCTCTCTTCCAGAGCCCAGCAGGCCCAGCACTGTTGACAGCATTGGAGAACACTCGGCGCCTCCCCCTGCAGCTACAAACGGCAGGCTGCTGATTATAAATTGTAGTGATATGTAATTTTCATTTAGGGGGTTGTGTAAACTCATAGGATCCATACTGGGTGTGGGCAGCTGTAATTCGCACAGCTCAGTCTCCTTCTAGGTAAAGGGCACCAGAGGCCCAGCTTGGCCCAGCTCTCTAAAGTCAGCAAGGACAGCCCCACACTCAGGGATGTGGGGTGGCAGAGACAAGACTGCCACCGGGGTAGCTCCAGAGTCCTCCAAAGAAGACCAGCTCCTGCAGACTCTTCATGCCAACCTCTCTCCCCTCTACCAGCCATGGAACCAAGTGTCCAGGTTCAAATCCTGTCTCCATTATCTTCTCCCTGAATGAGGATCCATGAGTCTCGTCAGCTCCTGGAACCTCATACATCTTCTGTAAAACTGGGCCAATACAAAGCCCATGTCAGGGGCTGGAGAGATGGATCAGCAGTTAAGAGTGTCTACTGTTCTTGCAGAGAACCCAACATCACTATAGGTGGCTGGGACATCTTTAACTTTAACTCCCTCTTCTGGCCTCTTTTGGGTACTGCACTCACATGCATAAGATTAAACACAGATAGATATACACAAATTAAAAATAGAATTTTTAAGAAATAAAACTACATCATAGGATGCCTGGAGCACACAGTCATCCCTGGATATCTGGTGATGATTCCAGGGTCAGTAAGGACCCCAGAATCTGCAGGTTCTGAGTTTATATACAAAATGGTGCAGCATTTGTTTATGACCTGACCTGTGTGTGTCCTCTTGTGTACTGTGGTTGCCTCTGCTCCTTAAAATACCTGTGACAATGTGGAAGCCATGCACACAGTTGCTATGCTGTCTTGTTTAGAGAATCATGACAAGACAAAAGTCCACCTTTGTAGTGGGTTGGCCTAAGGCTGCTTGTATTCCAATGCTAATTTGGGGGCCCCCAAGACTGGTTGCCCCAGAGATGAGAGAGTCTGCAGGTAGATGCTAGTGACCCTGTTCCCAGTTCATTGTGATTGGTAAATAAAGATGCCAAAAGCCAATATCTGAGCAGAAGAGACGTAGGTAGGGTTTAGGGATTTAGGGGTTTTGTGGGCTTTGAGAGGAACAGAAGAAGGTGCAAGAGAGAAGAAACGAAGTTGCCATGGGTTAAGGGTCAATACGGTGTGGCCTTGAGGGCTGCTCAATTGGAGCTAAGAGCCGCCCAAATGGAACATAGTAAATAGTAAGTAATAACGCAGGGTTATCGATAGGAAAGCAGATTCTAACTGCATGGAGAGGGTAGGCAGCTGCCCAGCTATCGTGCTGCTTAAGAATTATAAATATAAGGCTGAGTGTGTCTTTCATCCAGGAACTCAATAACCCAAGGAGGGGTAGAAACCACAGGATGAGATTTAAATAATTTAGTACTACACACATTTGCTCAATGCTGGCATGTATTTTTCCAAATATTTTTCATATGACTTTTTTTTTTTTTTTTTTTTTTTTTTTTTTTTTTTTTTTTTTTTTTTGGTTTTCAAGACAGGGTTTCTCTGTGTAGTCCTGGCTGTCCTGGAACTCACTCTGTAGACCAGACTGGCCTGGAACTCAGAAATCCGCCTGCCTCTGCCTCCCAAGTGCTGGGATTAAAGGCGTGCGCCACCACCGCCCGGCTTTTCATATGACTTTGGTTGAATCCTTAGACATAAGGTCTGTAGATCAGGAGTTCTGATCATAATACACTGGCTTGTATCAAGGGCTTAATAACCAGAAGTGAGGATTCTTCACTGCAGTTAGTACCTCTGTTAAGTAAGGTTCCCTCTTCACCTTTATACCAAAGACACCAGCACATGCCACAAGGCCCAGGCCCTCAAAAACAACAGTGTGTGTGTGTTGTGAGAATCCTGGCTCAGTGGTGTGTTTCTAAACATACTAAATACTAAATCAGGCTCCACTGTGGGGGACTGGTCTCATCTACAGTGGTGTGTGAAGCTTCAAGAACAGCCCCTAACATACAGAAGGCCCTCAGTAAGTACTTACTGACTAATAGAATTTGCCCATTCATTCACTTGATAGGCACCACCAAGCACAGAGAGGAATCTCTCCCAGGGAACATGGAGTCACAGGGCCAGGGAGAGATGAGAGATGACAGCTCTCCCAGAAAGCCTGGCAACATCGTGCTTCCAGGCATGACTGTGGTCTTAAAGATCGATGAGAAGTCTCCACTCAAACACAGGAGCAGAGTCTGGGAAAGGGTCTCAGTCAGAAACATGTTTGCATTGTCCCCAACACCCACATAAAAATCCAGACACAGCCAGGCAATGATGGAGCACGCTTTTAATCCCAGCACTTGGGAGGCAGAGGCAGGTGGATTTCTGAGTTCCAGGCCAGCCTGGTCTACAGAGTGAGTTCCAGGACAGCCAGGGCTATACAGAGAAACCCTGTTTTTTGAAAAAAAAAAAATCCAGATACTACCACGCGTGTCTATAATTTCAGTGCTGAGGAGGTGAGGACGGAGGGTCCCTGGGACCTGCTAGTTAGCTGAAGTGGGGAACTTCAGATTCAATGAAAGACCTTGTCTGGAAAAGTAAAACGCTTAGTGATCCAGAACGGCAACTGATGCTGGCCTCTGGCACACATATGCACACACATACACCGACACATACATGTGTTCACAGGGATGAACGCAAGCACACACAAACTTGTAAATACACACAAGCATGTGAAAGTCACTCCTCCCACATAAACTGTTCCTTCAGGAAGGACTTCTCATTTATCCCCGAACCCTACAGAGATTCAGAGACCTGGGCTAGACCTTATCTCCCCTAATCCCCTACCCCCATCCCAGCAGTTCTCGAGAAGTGATGATCCAGACCATTCTATGTGCTGGTTGCTAAGGTCGTTGCTCCAGGTTGGACATGACAACCACCATCTTGAAGCAACGCAGCTGTAATTACCCTCTTGAGACCATTTTGAGATGGGGTCTTAAATATTTCCTTAAGGAGGAAGGGAGAAGGAAGGGTCAGGAGATTCATAAGGATTTCAGGAGGTCCTCCCGAGGCTCCTCCCTCTCTGAGGCCACTCCTCTTTCCTTAGCTCCTCCCCTCCCTGAGATTTCTGTTGTCTTTATATAAGAGGTAAATAACTCACTGGGTGGGACTTAATGGTGGGGTAGCTGCCCCAAATGACTCCAGCACGGCTGCCGTTCTGGGGTTACACAGACTAGGGGTGGCACTGTTTGCTGACACAGCTGTCTAAGAGTGACCTATGATTCTGTAAGTAACCCCAGTTAACTCATTGTCTTGCCAAGCTAGAATTGGATGGAATCTATTCTCTGGACCATTGTACCCTCTCCATCTGGAGTGAATAGATGTTTGTCTATGTCTTCTGAAGAATCCACACAACACCTGCACCCCAGAGTTAGTACAACTTAGGTAACTCACGATCCACCATTCACGACAGTACCATCTGCTACCCAGCTCTCTGAAGTTGCCATGAAAATATGGACTCCCATTCTTAATGTGCCTAAGTCCCTCTTTCTCTGGGATGTGCAGACCATGCCTTCTTACATTCCAGCAGCTTCCAGGAGTTTCCAGCATGCACTCAAACTGTTCATGTGCATGAACCTCCCTTCTTGGGAAGCCATCTCAAAATACAACAATCTGCCTTGTCTCAAGGCAAGTATTCAACAATGATGTTGAATCTTGTCTGCATGGACTGACTGATGGATGGATGGATGGATGGATGGATGGATGGATGGATGGTGGGGGATAGGAAATGAAGCAAGGTGGGTATGTGAGTGGGCAGAATGTGGGATTGTCTGGGTGGGTAGATGAACATATTGTTGAATGAGCTGTTGACTCTCCACATTTCTCAATCCTTCTATCTATCCCTTCCTCTCTCATGTCTCTCCTCCTCCTCCTCCTCCTCCTCCTCCTCCTCCTCCTCCTCCTCCTCCTCCTCCTCCTCCTCCTCTTCTTCTTCTTCTTCTTCTTCTTCTTCTTCTTCTTCTTCTTCTTCTTCTTCTTCTTCTTCTTCTTCTTCTTCTTCTTCTTCTCCTCCTCCTTCTTCTTTTCTCCCTTCTTCTAGAGACCTGAAAAATCAGCCTGGGGGGGTGGGGGTCACAGATGAGCGGACAAGTGGACTAATCAGTAGTATATGTATGTCTGAGTCAATGGGTGAATGGATAAACTATTGGCACTTGGCTGTCTTCTGTCTTGGTGGACTCACCCATCTGAACATAAAAATGCCTGTATCGCAATGCCTGGAAGGTTCCCTGCAGGCTGCACACTTAAAGCCTCGGGAAGATGGACCAACCCCAGGAAGATGGACCAACCCCAGGAAGATGGACCAACCCCAGAGTCACCCATTCATGCAGACCACCTGTCAATAGCAGCTAGTGGAGTAAAGCCTGAACTGGAGCAGCTGGAGTAATACAAAGCCTGCATCTCCAAGCATCCTCATACCTACATTTGATTGACACATTCCTAGAAAATGCTGCTTCCCCAACCCCGTTCCCTTACTTAGCAGGACTCCAGTGAAGGCATCTTCCTGAGGCTGACTATGAACCTCCTGGGCAAAACCCCAAGGCTGTCTTCTTCCATGTCTAAATTAGGCTTCTCCAGTCTTCTACCCCTTTCCACATCATCCCGGAGTGCCGTGGGGCTATGCAGGCGGTTTTGCTTTCTCAGTGACAACCCTAATTCCATTGCTGTGCCAACTGTACTGTGTGGCTCTACCCAAACCCTACAAACTTGCAGACATTGCTTTCTGTTTCATCCTGCAGAAGCCACATTAAAGGCAACTGATCTGTCCCCATTCGCTTTCTGAAGCTGTTTCCCTTGGCTTAGAGCTGCCTTTTAAAAATATGCCCAGAACCTAGAGGCTTTGGTTCTAAATCAAAATACATTTCAGAATCATCAACTTCTGAACCAAGGCAGAGTAGACAGACTTTCCCCACTTACTACTGAGTACAGATAGGAAGCTTGGACATGATATGTAGAAGTGTAGCATCTAGAAGACCTCTCTTCTAGGCAAGCTTGCGGGGACCTCAGGGACTAAGTGATGGCCCGTGGCCAGTTGTTTAAGCTTTTTCTTTGTCTTGAATGTCTTGGGCTAGGAGCTGTGGACACCCTGCACACTGGTAGTACCAACAGAAGAAGATTTTTTTAAGATAGCTCCAAAAGAATCTTGCTATGACTAGACCAAGAAAGGATGGGAATCTTAGACGTGGGAAACTTCGAGATTCTAATTACCCATGTCATCCAAACACCAAGGAGAACCCAAGCAGTGATCCTGGTATCCCACCCTAACCAGGCTATGAGGAGGAAGTTCCACCTACCCCTCCCCACAGTATCAAAGAAAACGATGGACAGCCAGGACTTCTGTCACACCAGATGGTCACACCCTGTTACCATTCTATTACAAAGTGACCCAGAAAAGGCTTACTTCCCCAAATGATGGCAGCGCAAGCTTAGAAAATTCTAGAAACTTTGGGATACTGGGCCTAACTGAAGGAAATAATTCAAAGGGGCCCATATCTTGTTCCAAAACACACTCCTCTTCTCCCCTTTCTCTCCCCTCTCCCCTCTCCCCTCTCCCCTCTCTCCCCTCTCCCCTCTCCCCTCTCTCCCCTCTCCCCTCTCCCCTCTCCCCTCTCCCCTCTCCCCTCTCCCCTCTCCCCTCTCCCCTCTCCCCTCTCCCCTCTCCCCTCTCCCCTCTCCCCTCTCCCCTCTCCCCTCTCCCCTCTCCCCTCTCCCCTCTCTTCCCCTCTCCTCCCCTCTCCTCCCCTCTCCTCCCCTCTCCTCCCCTCTCCCCTCTCCCCTCTCCTCCCCTCTCCCCTCTCCCCTCTCCTCCTCTCTCCCCTCTCCCCTCTCCCCTCTCCCCTCTCCCCTCTCCCCTCTCCCCTCTCCCCTCTCCTCCTCTCTCCCCTCTCCCCTCTCCCCTCTCCCCTCTCTCCTCTCTCTCTTTCTCCCACATGGCCATCCCACCATATTGACTGAAATGTCCAAAGTCATGAACTTAAGTAAGTCTCCCCCACACCCTTTGGTTGCTTGTGATTTTATCAGGCAATGTAAAGCTAAGACAGACACACACCTCTTCTTGCCTTCCCTGCCCATCACCGAGTCAGTAGAAGCTATGTGGGGATCACAGACTTCCACCCACCCCAAGTGAAGATGAGGTTCCTCCCTCCAAACTTGTCACAAGCATCATAGTCCTGAAGCCTCCCTAGCTCCACTGTCTGTGGGAAAACCCTCCCCATCCAGCTACAGCAGCATCACTGGACATCTGATGGAGAGTCTTAAGCCCTACTTCTGGTCAAAAGTAGTAATGTCCCTCCCCTGGAGTGTCTAAGGGGGATGGGTTCATATATCCCCCCCCCAAAATGAGGTTGTCCCTCCCCTTCTCCCACTGGTACAGTGTCAGAAAACTGAAGCAAGACACAAAACTATATGATACTGTGTTCAGGATACAGATGAAAGTCACTGACCTTCCCAGGAACCATGAAGGGTCGGCATCAGTGAGAAGGCACTCAGCTGAGCCCAACGAAGCAGAGGGAACAGAGAGGCTAGCATCAGCTGAAAAACCCTAAAAGTAGCCATCATTGAAATCCTTCCACAAGCCATGTCACATGTCACACACCTGAGACAGATTGGGAAAAAAATAACATGAGTCTCAGAAAAGACATAGGAAAATATTTAGAATATCTTTTATTCATTCTTCAACACTTTAATATATGTGCACATTGTATCTTGATTATATGCATCCCAGCTCCCTTCCCACCACACACACACACACACACACACACAATGTTCCTCTCTCGCACCCACAGCTTCTTCTTCTTTCTCTCTTTGTTTTTAACAGGCTGAGTGCATGCAGTCCGTGCAGCCAGATGCAATGTTGGTTGTTCTATTGGCTTGCTTTTGTAAGGGTCTCGTGCAGGTCACCATAGCTACCCAGAATTCATGAGGGCAATGGCCATATCATGTCCAGAAGGTAGAATTTGACAGCAACAAAAGAATCGTTTAAAGATTTTAGAATAAAAAAAAATAGTAGTCAAATTTAAGTCACACACACATGCACGCAAGCACACACACTCACATGATGAGCTAGATAGAAAAAATGAAAATATAAGAGAATTAATCAGTGAATTTGAACACATAGAACATTGGAGATGGCCCTATCTAAGCAAGAGAGACATTGACTTCAAAAACAAGCTCAGGACTGGAGAGATGGCTCAATGGTTAAGAGCTCTGAGGACCCAAGTTCTCAAAGCTTCCAGAGGACCCAAGTTCTACTCCCAGCACTCACAACTGTCTGTAATTTCCTAAGAGACCTAACGCCCTCTTCAGGCCTCTGCAAGCACCAGGCATTCATACTGTGCACAGACAGGCAAAATATCTAAACACTGTTAAAGTTTCATGGATATGTAGGACTATAACAGATCTAACATTTATGCCTTCACGATACCAACAAAGGAGAAAGAAAGTAATCAAAATAAAAAAAATTGTCTGAAATGTTCCCAATTTTGGCCAAAGTTAGAAACCTATAGTTTCAAAAGCTAGGATAAGTTTAAGGAAATCCATACCAAGACATACTACAAATCAAACTTCAGTGAACTAGAGACAAGGAGATGCTAACCTCTGAGTGTGTAGAGCACTATCCTAGTGTGATCCAGGTCCTGGGTTTGATCCTTAGCCCTGCAAAAATGGAAGAAGAGAGGGAAGATAATGAAAGCAAAAAAAAGATTTAATAACCGGGAGAAAAGAGATGAACTTGATTTGTCAGAAAACACAGAGCCCAGATGAACATAAAACAGCATTTTCAAATGTTGGGAACTCTATGTCTGGTGAAATTATACTTTAAGAATCATGAAAAAGTCAAGACATTATCAGACAGGACTTGGGGTATAGCTCACTGTTAAAGTACTTGTCTAACATGTACAAGGCCCTGGGTTCAATTCAGTATCACTGTTTAAAAGGACATCATCAGGCAAAAGGAAAGCAGGAGAATGAGAAGAGAGTTCTTTGACTTAGTAAGGGGACAAAACATCTTGGGACATGAGAAAGGAAGAGACTAAAAAAGCAGAAATATAGATCTGCATTATGGGCATCTTTTTTCATGAGTTTTCTAGGTTATAATTGATAACTAAAGCAAAAGGCATAGCATTGTCTGATGTTGTTCTCAATTTATGCAGAGAAAATATTTAAGACACTTGTAATTTTCAATTAGGAAAGAAAGAGACCTCAAAGGAGGTAGCTTCTACATCTCACTCACACTGGTAAAATGGCAACAACAGCAGACAATAAGTTATGCATATACAAAGTAATACCTAGAAAAGGAATTTTTAAGCTGTACAAAGAGATGCACTCAAAGACACTTTACAGATACAAAAACAGAATTCTAGAAAACGTTTAAGTAACTCACAAGAAGGCAAAAAGGAGAAAACAGAAATTATATACAGAGAATAAACAGAAAGCAAAAAATTTAAATGGTGGTAAAACCGACCAAACCAATTACATTAAATGTAAATGGTCTAAATACATTCGCTTATAGACATGGATTTGAAAAGTGGGTTACAAATTAAATTGAACCAACTATATACTATGTACAAGAAATTCACTTTAACTATAACAGTAAGCAAGGGTATGCAGCCTGACCTAACATGTGCCCAGCCTTGAGTTTAATCCTCAGTTCTGCTAAGCAAAACAAATCAATATAGTGATTAATAGAGGCATAATGAAAGAAAACATTGAAGAAGATATATGACTATACTTATCAAAAAGGAGTGGGGATGACTATGTTAAAGTAGTATAGGAGGGTGGGGTAATCCAAACTGAAAATCATCAAAATATTTTGTAATAGGCAAATGGTTTAATAAATTATGTATCTATTCTATGGAATACTACTGAAGAATAAAATAGAACCAAATAGTTATCCAAGCAAAAGCTCCGCAATGCTACTAGGTCCATTTATTTTTAAATCTCCTTTTTCTGCTCTCAAGTCATCTTTGGACCTCCTTTGACTCTCTCTCTCTCTCTCTCTCTCTCTCTCTCTCTCTCTCTCTCTCCCTCTCTTCCCCTCTTCCCCCTTTTTGGGAGTGCTGTATTATGGGGAGGGAAGGAGAGATGGAGGGAAGGAGAGATGGAGGAAGGGATGCATCAAGAAAAGACCCTCAGAATAAGCTGTGAAGCTTGGACTTGGCCCAAAGACAGTAGAGGCAATGGAAGAATTTCAAGTTAGGAACAAGATTATTATGTCTCTGCCTTTGAAGGCTAGAAGAAGAGGAAATGGGGGGCTTGGAAGGTTCTGGAGCTCCCTCAGGCAAGTCCTAAGAGAGACCAGAAAAAGATACCAACAGCCTTGCTGTGCATAGCTCCCGCTCTCCTCTCTTCCTCTTCAGTATTCATCAAGCCCCTGTTACGGTGGGTGGGGGAACCAGGAGCAGGCTAAGAGCTAGGCTCTGAGGACACCCAGGTTCAGCCACTTATCAGCCGTATCATGTTTAATCTCTTTGAGTCTCCACATCATCATGAGAAAAATGGGTCCGTGTGGGGCTAGAGAAATGGCTCCACAATCAGGCTAAGAGTGCGCACTGCTCTAGCAGAAGACCCTTATCAGGTTGCTCATGCCACCTGTAATTCTAGACTGGGGGCATCAGATGACCAGAACTGGACTCCCCAGGCATCTGCCCGCACGAGGACATACCCATACACAGATACACTCATATGCGAGGTCATTAAAAGTAATTCTAAATTAGTTTTTAAATAATTTAAAAAATAAAAGAAGTCCTTTTATTAAAAAAAAAAAAAAATGGGTCATTGCAAAGTTAGCAGAAAGGGTATATGTGTTCCTGCTCCAAGGCATAAAATGAATACTAAGTCCTAATGATTTGCACAGTGTGGTAAGTAAAGACCAAAAGTCCTCATGACAGCCACACCTCCTGAGTGTGTCCATCTTGGGGAGGAGGCCAGGCATCCCACACATCTTACCCGGCTTTCATTTCATGGTATTTCTCTCAAATACATTCCCCAGCCCTTGGATTTTCTGATTTTCTGCTCTATCGCAGCTGGGGATTGAAAAGGGGGGATTGGCAGACGTTCCTGGTTTAGAAGGGAGCACTCCCAGTTTAGAAGGGAGCACCCTCACTGTTGCCCCAAGACTCCAGTTTCTCCTCCACCATCAGGTGGCCTTGACAATGAAACCTGATCCAGTTCCTTCTCGAAGACCCCTGTGGTGACACAGGACACGGGACCCTACCTCCCCCTTCCTCTACCTCCTCTGGTTTCCCTTACCTCTTCCACTCCCTCCTCCCCTCCATGCTCCTCCTCTACTGAATCCTCCCTCCTCCTCTTCTTCCTCTTCCTTCTCCTGTTCCTCTTCCTCAGCCTTCCAACAGAGCAGATAAAGCCCCTACCCAAGAGTAGAGCTTCCAAGAATAACACTGCCCTGGGGCTGAGATGGAAAAGACGTTGGTCCTCAATAGCTCTTGGGTGCCAGGAGATCTGGGTTATGGTCACCATTCTGCTGCTAACTCACCTCATCTCTCCAATCTAAGAATGGCTTCTGTGCTCCCTAAGGGCCTCCCACCTCTGCCCAGGACACCTCTGCCTCTGCCCAGCCCTCCTTCCCTCTCTCCTCTCCCACCCAATGCTAATCACACCCTGCTTTCCTCCTCCAGAGTTGTAGCCCCAGACCTGGCCGCAGCTTCTTCCATGAGTGAGTGGCTTAGACTGCTAGGGCCCCCGGTGACCCAGGCGCCACTTCCAGCCCAGTGCCAAGCACCTCCCCCGAAAACCCCACATACAAATGGCTAACATGATGGGACACTCCAGCATCTGTGGTGGCCCAGCCTCCTCCTCAGAAGCCCAGAGGAGAAGCCTCAGCCTGCCTGATCCAAACTGCAGGGGCTGGCCAGAGATGGGGTTTAAAAATACAATACAAGTGCCTGAGGACCCTCTGTGCCAGCTGCCCGCTCAGCCTACAGGCTGTGCTGCCCACTCCGCAGATGCTTCCATGGCCACTGTGGGTGGCACAAAGGGAACACAGTGGGGGGTGAGTCCAGAGGGGGTCCGGGGGTGGCTAGTGAGGGGGATGGACACTCCTCAGAGCTCAGACCACAGCACAGTGTTGAGGCCATCTGGCCATCCCCATTTCTCCTGTCCCCAGTGAGAACCAGGCATAGTCGGCTCTTCCTCTGCCATGAGCCCCAGAACACAGTCCTGAAATCTAGTGCATGGCTATGAACTGGCTGTGTGAGTTTGGGTAGGTCACTTGCCCTCTCTGAGCATAAGTGCCTATTTGTAAAATGGGGACAGGAACAGTACGGGTTTCATAGGGTTTTCTTGAGAGTTGGAACGGCGCCCACAGCACCGGGCTGTAGGATGTGCCAGTGGCAGCCTTGTTGTCATGAATATTAAGATGACAGATGCCTACTGAAACATATCCAGGTGTGACTGGAGTTGAGGGAATGAGATGTCCCCATACCCCCCCTCCAACCTCCAGAACCCCCAAATCCTGTACCAGTGGGGCTGACACTGGATTCTGTTCTGCGTGAGTGGACCCAGAGAGGACAATGTCCAGAGAGTGAGCCAGAACCTAGTGATGTGAGTCTCCTCTCCAAAATAAAAGCCCTATATCCCTGGAGCAGGGAGGGGTGCTGGACAGCTCCAGGCTATCCTTTGTCTGATTTCTAGAAAGGGAAACAAGGGCCCAGAAAGGAACAGGATTGTCAAGTCATGAAGAGCAAGGCCCACACTAGGGCTCTGGGCCCTGACCAGGCTACTCCACACCAGGCAAGCAGTTTCTATGCTCCGTATTCACGCCAGGCCCAGCTCTGGGCCCGGGTGGACGGCTGAGAGACGTGGGTGTGGGAGCCTGGCCCTCTGCTGGGTTTCTGCTGGTGCTAAGGACCACTCTGTTCCCAGTCCCCACCGGGACCTAGTTTACCCTTATGTAACCCACTGCTCATTACGTAACCCACTGCTGCTGCTGGCTAAAGCAGCAGACCAGGAGCAGAGCGGGGCTGGAGAGAGGCCTCTCAGAGGAAACACACTCCTTCTCCAACCCTCAGAGTCTGGGACCAGTTAGGGCCTGACACAGCCTGAGAAAGAAAGGAACCCCAGCTAGGACTGGAGCCTACAAGTAGAAGTGGGGTCTACCTCTTCTGAATAGGGGTAGGGAGTCCAACATCCCAGGCTAGTGGACTGTCCCTAATGAAGTCCCTGGAGTGACACTCAAAGATGGGAGGGGAGGAGGTGGAAGTCATGGGTTGCAGGTAGAAGTCAGGGCTGAGTATGAACTGCACCATTTTGCCTGGTAGCCAGGATGCTTTTGGTATGTCAATTCACTTCTCTGGTCTCAGTTTCTTCATCTGGAGAATGGGACTAAAAAGCCCAAACTCATTGGTTGCTATGGATAGTAAACAAAATTCTTACCACAAAGGTATCTGGTCCAAGTATGTGCTCAATTAACAACATCCATTTGGCGTATGGAAAAACTGAGGCCCAGGTAGGGGTATACACCGATGGACTGCACAACTCCCCCAAACAGTACTTCAGAGGAAATGCAAGTATCTCCATTTGACCAAGAGAGAACCCAGGCCCCAGCCAGTCAAGCACACAGACTTGGAAAGTGACAAGGCCAGGATTTGAATCTAGATGTCTGGCTCAGAATTTGAGTTCTTCAGGACCAAGAGACTGAGATTGCAGCAGGCTGAAGTTAAGGTAGACAAAAGGTGGGCAGATTCTGGGAAGGCTTGTCACCACACCTTAGAGATATGGACGCCCTCTGCCTGGCTACCCTGTTGCAGCTGCTATGCTGAGTGGTCTTGAGCAATTAACTCAACCTCGGGCTCTCATCTATCTGAACAGGGAGCGACAATTACCAGAGCTCTTGTAAGGAGGCATTAAGACAACAGGATAGAAGCTGCCTTTCAGCCGAGTGTCCGACTCAGCCCCTGGCTGCCACAGACTGTCACTTCCTCAGCTCCCAGCTCCCTCCAGCTCAGCAGGAACCAGGCAAGCACACACCAGAGGCCTCTCAGCCCCTCCTGCAGTATGAGGCTCCGAAGAGCTGCTTCTGGATATGAAGGCAGACCTGCCATCTTCTGGACGGTGCTGAGGTCCGGGCTGCCCTCCTTCCAGGCCCCCTGCCTGCCTTCAGCAGAGCCCACTCTGTGGTTTGTGACTGTCCTTATGCTGTCTTCATGACTACCCCAGGTCACTAGGATCCATCTATCCTGGTATTGCAAAGGAAGCTAAAGTTCAGAGAGGTTATGTCACTAGCCTGGAGCTACACAGCTCTATCTAGCAGAGCTGGAATTCAAGCCGATTCTACTGCTCCATGGTCTTATGGACCTGTGTCTCTATGAGATGGGCCTTGGGCACTTTCTACGGAAACAGCTGGTGCTCAGAAAAATGGCTCAGCAGGTAAAGGCTTCTGCCACTAAGCCTGAGTACATGAGTTCAAGTCTGAGACCCCCCCCCAAATGCTAAAAGGAAAGAACCAGCTCCCACAGTCACCCTCTGATCTCCTCATGAATGTCATGGCACATATATACACACCAAGAAAGAAAAGTGAGGAAGGAGGGATGGGGAGAGGGAGGGAGAGAGGGAGGGAAGAAGAGAGGGAGGAAGGGAGTGAAGGAGAGAGGGAGGAAGGTGGGGTGGAAGAAAGGGAGGGAAAAAGAGAGGAGGGAGTTGGGGGAGAGAGAGGGAAGGAGGAAGAGAGGGAGGGGGGAAAGAGGAAAGGAGAGGGGGATGGAGGGAGAGAGGGAGGGAGGAAAGGAGGGAGGGAAGGGGAGGGAAGGAGGAAAGAAGAGGGAGGGAGGAAGAAAGGGAGAGAGGAAGGGAGGGAAGGAGGGAGGAAGGGAAGGAGGAAGATGGGGAGAGAGAGGGAGGGGGAAGAGAGGGAGGGAGGGAAGGAGGAAAGGAGAGGGGGATGGAGGGAGAGAGGGAGGGAGGAAAGGAGGGAGGGAAGGGGAGGGAAGGAGGAAAGAAGAGGGAGGGAGGGAGAAAGGGAGAGAGGAAGGGAGGGAAGAAGGGAGGAAGGAAAGGAGGAAGATGGGGAGAGAGAGGGAGGGGGAAGAGAGGGAGGGAGGAAAGGAGAGGGGAATGGAGGGAAAGAGGGAGGGAGGAAAGGAGGGAGGGAAGGGGAGGGAAGGAGGAAAGAAGAGGGAGGGAGGGAGAGAAGGAGAGAGGGAGGGGTGGAGGGAGGGAGGGAGGGAGAGAGGGAGGGAGAGGGTGGGGAAGAAACAAACTAGAGAACCCTCTGTAGACCTGGCTGGCCTGGAACTCAAAGATCTGCCTACCTCTACCTCCTGAGTGCTGGGATTAAAGGTCCCCACACCCAGCTGACTTTTTTTTAAGTGAAGGTACTTCTCTGGGCCAAGCTGCAAACTCAGGGTAGCTGCTCAGGGGAAACCCTTGCTCATCACCTGCTGCCCAGATCTTGGCTAGGGCCCATAAGTGAGGGCTGAGACCTTCAGCCCTCAGGAGAAGCCAGGTGGTGACACCATGAACTAACAGAAAAGTTGATGCCAGGGAAGTCAGAAAGTGGCTCAAATCAGAGACAATAGGGCCAATGTGCATCCTTCTCCAGACTCAGGTTCCCACGGGGACAAATCTGTAAGTGCCCAGGTTTGGCCAATCACCAGAACCCTGAGATCCTTCCTAAAACTTTAGATGCCTGGCCACACCCCTGGGAGAGGTTGGAATGGTAGACAGAGCCAGAGAGGGGCTTAGAAACCTGTGTATATTTTGCCCCTACAGCCCTCGTCCTATGTCGCTGCAACATTTGTGAGAGGATAACCATAACACAGCCACATCCCATGACCCCTCTGCAGCTGCAAACAGCTGTCCCACCCACGAGCCCTTTTACCAAGGACAGGGAGCTGAGAGACCAGCCCTGGCTTTCCAGAGAGATCACTGAGATCCTCAAGCCTTAGACACACCAGGCTATGTCTCCACCAAAGCAGGCATCTGTCATGCTTCCCAGCCAACCCTGGGTGTCTTTGCTGATTAGAACTTCCTTGTTGCCACGGCAACCCCCCTGGGGACGCCTGCCCTACTTTGCAAAACCCTGGCTTAGGGCAGTCAGCCTGAGCCCACCCCGGAGACCAAGGAACAGGATAGTGTCCACTCCTTGGAAGAACAGACCCCCCTGGAGAACATTAAAACTCCCTCATTCGGATGCTGGTCAGACTTGAGCAGCGTCAGCAGCACGCCCGGGCTGAGCCAGGTCCTAGCAAAGGAGAACTAGCTGGTCCACGCCCTTGTAAGGGGGGGGGGGGGGGCAGACAAATAACCAAACTGGCCTGCCAGGACTCTCTGAGCATGCGCGGTGAGGAGAGGGCCTGAGTGGCAGGTGCCTCTCTCAGCCCTTTCCATGTAGAGTCCTAGAAGCCATTCGTTAGTCTTAGGGGGGTCCCAGGATCATCCCCATTTTACAAATGAGGACACAGAGGCTCAGAGACATTAAGAAACTTGCCCAAGGCCTGGGGAGGTGGCTCTGTCAGTAAAGAATTACCTTGCAAATGTGAGGGCATGAGTTCAAGCCCCAGTACTCAGGAGAAAATGACCGGTATGGTAGCACGCTCTCAGGATTCCAGGCGAGGACAGGCGAGGCCCTGGTGGGGGCCTTTGCTGGCCCTTCAGTCTAGCCTAGCTGGTGAGGTCTGAGCTAGTGTCTCTAAATGAATAAACAAAAACAAACAGAAACCGAGGAGGAGGAAAGGAAAAAGAGGGAAGAAGAGGGGGAGGGGAATGGAAGGGAGGGAGAAACTTGCTTAAGCTCACCCAACCAAGAATCAGCAAGCCAGAAGCTGGATGCAAGGAACTCTAAGCCACAGTGTAGGACCTTGTAAAGACAGCTTTACCCACAGGCTGGTTCAAATGGGTCCCTGGAGGACATGTTTGTCCCAGAGGTGACAGGTTTCTGTTGGAGCAGAAGAATGAAGGGAGGGGGCAAGTTGTATAGGGACTCAGCTGGAACATACAGTCGTGGTGGTCAGCGTTGGACAGGCAAGTGCAGTTGCCACAGGTGTCAGCCCCTGAGAAAGCTGAAGCATTCCAGGCAGCCCCCAGGGGACAGCTTGGGGCAGGTGTGCACACACTCAGCCACTGCCTGACTCAAACTTCTCAACAGAAATTGTCACTCACTTACACACTCATGTGACCCAGGCCAGAGACAAGCTTAACCCTTGCTGTACCTGCAGGGAAAAGCTTTTATTTCCCAGATATCTTAGGGCCTAGGAATGTGAATTACAGAGCCACTGCTCGAGTTCAAACCCCAGTGCTCCAACTTCCTTGTGGTGAAACCTTGGACAAGCTCAATGGCTTTGGTCACTGTAACAAACTTCCCGAGACCATCAATGAGAGAAGCGGTTTCTTAGACACGGTCTGAGGGGGTTTCAGCTCGTGACATTTACATCCGCCTCTTCAGGCCTGTGACAGCTGTATGTCACGGCAGGGGTGTGTAGTGGGGAGAATTCTCCCCCTGTGGTAGCTGGAAGATTAAAGGAGAGAGGAAACTCCTTCAAGGGCATGTCCCCCAAAGACCTGATTTCTTTCCACTACCTCTTAAAAGCTCACAACCTCCAAATTGCCCCACAGGCATGTGACCAAGCCTTCAAACCACGAGCCTTTGGGAGACATTCAAGAACCAAATTATAGAATTATGTAATATCCCTGGGCCTTGTTCCCCGCCTCCCACCTCCTCTTCTTCTTCTTCTTCTTCTTCTTCTTCTTCTTCTTCTTCTTCTTCTTCTTCTTCTTCTTCTTCTTCTTCGTCTTCTTCTCTCTCTCTCTCTCTCTCTCTCTCTCTCTCTCTCTCTCTCTCTCTTTCTCTCTGTACATATGTGCCTGTACAAATGTTCATGTTGTGTGTGTGTGTACATGTGAATACATACATGTGCATGTAGCACACAAGGGCCAAGCTAGGCTGTCACTCCCCAGACACCATCCACCTTGTTTATTAAAAACAGTCTTACCAGCCTTTAACTCCCCTTGTAGTCCAGGCTGAACCTCCAGATCCACCCTTGCCCACCCTCCTTGCACTGAGATTACAATGCCACCACATTATGCTTTGTATTTATTTAACATGGGCTCTGGGGAATGGAACTTGGGCTCTCGTGCTTGCTTTGCAAGCACTTTACCAACTGAGTGACTTCCCCAGTTCTCAAGTCTCTGCAGCCTTAAAAAGAGGATATTAATACAGCGCAGAGTCTTGGGGGCTACATGTATTGCTCACGGTTCACGGCTGTACTTTGCATTTTCATGGTACATGGACACACCCAGATACACACGTCCACACAGACATGCGGTACTGTGCATCTAGTGAGCTTACCCTCTCCTGCCATAAATCAGCCTCCCCCAGGAGACTCCAGTCGACACGACACCATAGCTATGAGAAGTCACAGGGAAATGCAACAGAGCACAAAGTCCAGGGAGCCACGTTCGGTGTGCTCATCACACACAGAGAGAAGTAGGATTTAAGGATGACACGCACGATACACGCGTTTTCACACACTGACTGGTGCAAAGAAAATCCAGTTTTTCTCCCTGTGACGTAAAGAAATCTCAGCTCTGGGAAGCAAAGATCGATTGGCAGAAAAAATAGTGCTTAAAGCTTCAAGCCCTTCCTTGGGCCCTTGGGGAGCCACAAAGCCACCTTTAGGAAAGAGACACACCACTATGATTAAAGTCAGGGCCGCAGAGGGGCAAGGGTCTCCCTGCTTCTGCAAGTCCCTCCTGCCCACTGAGCTTCCAAAGGTATAGCCCGGCTTGTGCACATATCCCTGCAATCCAACCAGGTGAGGTCCCTGCTTCACCCCTAAAGCCTGACACATCCCTGCCCCCACCCCCCCCACCCCTCGAAGTTCTCCCTTGACACCGTTATTGGCTTTATATCACAGCCACACCCAAACATACCAGAATATGCCTCCTCAAAATATTAACTAAGGGCCACTGAGTTGAGAGCAGTTAAGAAGCTGGTCAAGGGGCTGAGGAGATGACTGGCTGGATAAAGCGTTCGCTGCTTACACTTGAGGAGCAGGATTCAAACCTGCAGAATGTGCATGCCAGGTGGGCACAGCAGTCTTCCTGCGAATGCCATACCTCAAAAGGTGGGGACAGGGGATCCCTGATGGAGCAAGACTAGCTGTGTGCATGAGCTCTGGGTTCAGCCGAGAGACTCCATCTTGATGTATTGGGAGAGAGTGATGGAGACATATTCCTGATATCAGCTTCAGGCCTCCATGTGCACACATGTGAATGTACAACCATATACATGGGAATGTGCGTATATACACATATGTCACACACAGAGACACATGGGAGGAGGGGGAGGGGAGGAGGAGAAAGAGGAAGAGGGTAGAGGCAGAAGAGAAGCAGGAAGAGGGGGAGAAGGAGGAGCTGTCCACAGCTTCTCTCTCATCCAGTGCCAAACACTCTCTATCTTCCTATTCGCTCGTGGGGCTGGGCACGAGGCTCAGTGGTAGACCACTTGCCTGGTGTGTGTGAGGCCCTGGGTTTCATCGATGACTCTAAACAAGTATTACATTTTAAAGCAAAAGAAGATGAAAGTAGGTTCTAAATTTCCAAACAGAAAGATGCCCTACTCCCCTTCTATTCCTGATGACAACTTTGGACCCTTCTGACCTAGAGACAAGCCAGAGGCACCTACCTATACGTGTAAACATAACTAGCTATCCTTCGTCTTCTTTGGACCACTGCCCCTAGAAACTCAAGTTTCTCTCTGTTGCCTGTAGGTCCCCTAAAAATAGCCTGTTCTTTGTGGAAAACACAACATAACCTGGACTTCAAACACAGTAGCTCCCTGGACATCATCCATGTTTTCTTCTCCTTGGTCTATCTTTTGAAATATGGGGTGGGGCAAGGGTTCAAAACTAGGAACCCACCAATGAAGCAAGCTTTCGTGGGTATGGATGGACCCATGGATGGATGCATGGACAGACAGTGGGGGTCAGCAGGGACTGTAGACAGAGGAGAGAGCTGAAGATCGCCTGGTTCGCCTGGAGGCCTGGCTGCCCCACCTGTATCTCCCAGAAGGCTCTTCGGACCTTTCTAATCTGTGGGGTATATGGGCAGAAGACAGACTGTGTCTTGCTGGTTTTAAAAGGGGCTTGCATGGGAGAAAGCCAAATCTAAGTCTACAGGACCTGGGCTGAGACCCAGTTCTGATGTTAGTCAGAAGTCTCTTCCTGTCCCTGGACACAAGTTCCCAGCACTCTAGGACTCTGTGAGGCTTGTCAGAAGGCCTGGCTTGAGGAGAGAACAGCTCCTCTTTGCCTCTCTCTAACCCCACTCAAGGAAGCTGAAGTGACTTGGGCAAAGCACTTATTCTCGCTCCTGGAACTCACTTTCCTGGCAGATAAATGGGGCAAAGCAGACGCTGCAGCTGCATTTAAATGGAGTTCAGTGAGAGGGAGTTTATGAGATTGGAATATGTTTTGGGGCTGCCTTTGAATATTCATGTGCCCGGGGAAGAGAATTGGGCAGCTAGATTTATGGGCCTGGAGGGGGGAAGTTATTTAAGGTTAGGGGGAAGGGAGGCACCAAAACAGAGTTGGCAGGAATCCCTGTTCTTCAGCCTTGCAGGGGCAAACTGTGACTCTCCACTGGCTAAAATGTCACTGACTCGGAGTCAGTTCTGGTAGTTGATACACCTCCTAGTTACTGTTGCCATAGCAACTGCCTCCCTATCACCATGCATACCAGCAGACCACAGCCAACAAACCCCGTGAGGTAAATGATGGAGAATCATCCCAGGATTCCAGGAGGCTTCCTGAGTTCTGAGCAATGCCCCTAGAATGCTAGAATATAACCCAGGCTCCCCCAAGCATCCTTAAGAAATTTGAAACATCCCAGGGTCCTGGAACTGAATGGGGATTTTGAAATCCATCCTTGAGATCCATGCTCCAGAACACTTAACACAAAGTCCAAAGAATAGCCTCCACGTCCTGCAGTCTCCTCATACATTCTAGGTAGGTGCCCACCCCAGTCTCTAAAGTATGCCCCTTGCTAGCACCATCTAGCCCTTAAATCCAGACTCTATTCTTAAGTGGATTCTTCCTAGAGACAGTATTTTAGGCCTCCAAGGATAATGGAGAACTCTGGGCTGTGCTTTAAAAAAAAAAGAGGGGGGGTCAGAAGGGTTAGTTACCCCAGGGGCAACCATGTCTCAATGCTGTAGAAAATACAGCCCAGCGTAGGTGTGCCCAACCATGTGCTACCTACCATTCATGGTCAAATGCAGGCCCTGACACTCCCAGGGCATTCCATCCTGAGCCAGGCCTCTGCATGGGGGATTGATTGTATTGACAAGAAGCCATCTCTACTCTCTGCCAAGGCCCCTGGGTGACTAGTAACGCATTAATTCTGAGGTCTATGGAATGTGGCCACTAATGATCTCACCAGCCCAGGCTGCTTGTAGGTAGGGGGTGGGGTGGAGGGAGCAGCTGAGTTGTATAGTTCTCCTTCCAGTTGGGGGAGTGGGTTCTTCCTGTCTCAAGCCCCTCCCCCCACCTACCACCCCTCACCCTGGCTCTCCCAGCCATCCCAGTGATCTCGAACAATCCTGGACACTGCTATCATCCCTATGCTATGTCAGCACCAGTTTATAATCCGTCTCTTCTATGTCAGCTCCTAATGTCAGCTTCACCTTACTTCCTGCCTCTCCGAGTCAGTGACATTTTAGCCAGTGGAGAGTCACAGGAGTTATATTATATATCTGGGTTATATTCTATATCCTCCCCTTCCACACTCCATCCCTACCATCTTAGCCTAGGCTGCCTCATCCTCCACGTCCTCCCAGCTCTTCCTGCTCAGACCTAATCTCTCTGCTTCACTGCCCAGATTCCAGACCTCAATGACATCACTGCCCTACAGAAAGCATCGGTAGCCACTACCAAATCAAACCCAGTCACCTCCCTTGAGCATCCAAGCCCCCTGAATATGCACCTGCCAGTGTAACGACTCTGTTTGTTCCCAGCTATCTGGAAAAGCCCCAAATCCTTTCCCTCTTCTTCCCCTCGTCTTCTTCCCCATGGGCTCTGAACATCCTCTCTAAATCTCCATGCCAGTGTAAGGACCACTTCCTTGAAGATGAACAAAGCCAAGGACCACCGCTTTCTGAGATACCTATGGGCCATCAGAACTGCAGAGAACCCTGTGGGGGTTCAAGTTTAAGTAGCTTTCAGAGTGGGCTTTGGAGCATTCCACGGTTGGCTGGGCGGGGGCGGGGCCGGGGCGGGGCGGGGCGGAGCCGGGGTAGGGGCTTGAAGATGGACAACCCGCATTAGTGACCCAGCCCTGGATGTGCAGTCCTTCCCCTTTCACAAGCTCCAACCCAAGAAGCCACATGGGGGTCTGTATTGCATAGCCACTCATTTTTCGAAGCTATCCATCGGATATGCAGATGTGCAGGGAGCCCCTTCCCTGCATCCGATGCCGGATGCGGGAAATCCTCTCTCGCCTCAGGAAATTTGCAAGGCAAGAAACACTTTAGTGAATAAAGACAGATACTGCCAGTGAGCACACAGAAGACGACCCAGAACAAGGGTGGGGTGAACGAGGGGCAGGGGACACAGAGCATGGGGGTGAGAGCCTGGGGTCAGGGTGCAGGCCCTATTAGAAAATAGAGCTATAAAATAGGGAGGTTTTCTGAACCAGCCCCAGAAGCAGCTGTTCTCAACCTGTGGGTTGCAACCCCTTTGGGGGTTTAACCCTTTCACAATGGTCATCCAAGACCATGAGAAAACATTATGATTCATAACAGTAACAAATTACAGTTATGAAGTAGCAACAAATATAATTTTATGGTTGGGGGGGTCACCACAACATGAGGAACTGTATTGAAGGACTGAACCAATGCTTAAGGATGGGAGCACAGGTTATTCTAGGAAAAGGATATTCAGGCAAAAGGAAGGGCCGTGCAAGGGCCCTGAGGCAGAAATAGATCTGCTATCTTAAACCACAAAGAAGAGCCAGGTATGGGGGCGGGGTGCAGCTGTAATCCAACCTCCTGGGGAGACTGAAGCAGGAGAATCACTGGAGTCTAGGAGTTCAAGACTAGCCTGGATTATATGGCAGGACCTATCTCTGGGTTAATTAATAAATTAATTGATGAATTTTAAAAAGAGGGAAGCTACACAGGTGAGACTTCTACAGCCAACTCTACTCAGGAAAGCTGGACTGTATGCTAAACAGATGGATGGGGTCAGACAGATGGTGGGTAATTGATACATGATGATGATGATGATGGTGATGGTGATGAAGATGAAGATGAAGATGAAGATGAAGATAGATGGACAGATAGATGATAGATACATAGATAGATAGATAATAGACAGATGATAGATAGATAGATAGATAGATAGATAGACAGACAGATGATAGAAATAGATGAATAGATGATACAGATAGATGGGTGGATGGTTGGATGGATGAATGGATGGACAGATAGATATGATAGATATAGATGGATGGATAGATGGATGGATGGATGGATGGATGGATGGAGATAGATAGATAGATGATAGATAGATAGGTAGATAGGTAGATAGATAGATAGATAGATAGATAGATAGATAGATAGATAGATAGACAAATACAGACAGATAATCCACTTGCCTAGCCTATTCCTGCCACTTTACAGAAGAACTGTGGCCTAGTACATCCATCCTAGGGTTACTCAAGGTCTAAGACTGGTGGCAGACCTGGGACCAGGGCCCAGGTCATAGGATGCTACCCAAGACACCATGTTTCACCTATGTGAAGGTCCCCACTACCAGCTTCCCTGGCCTCTGCTTCTCCCACGTGGCCTCCAGCTGCTGGTCACACGCCCAGCCCCGCCCTTTCCTCCCACAGGTGAGATAATGCCTGCCAGGCAAGCCAGGCTCTGGGAAGCCAGCAGCCAGACAAATCAAAGGCTTTATTGGATTTGTTAAATGATCACCCTGTGGCCAAGGGCCTCCTGGCACCAATCCACAGCACAGAGGGAAGAGAAGAGATCTGATGAGGGAATTAAGAGGCTTTTCATTTTCAGAGCCAATACCGACCACGCAGAAATACAAACCGTGTCTCTGCCTTGCTTCTTACCCATCCAGCCATCAGCATCTGGCCTCTGTCTGTGTATGGTGCAGCTCCTCTACCTAGAGACCACGGGGAACACCATGGCAAGGCACCTCCTTGGGTAGCCAGCCTGAGCAGAGTCACCTCACCTAGAAACTGGGGACCTCAAAGGGAATCTGAAGAGGAATGTGCAGAAACGGGGTCCACCTGAGAGGCCACAGCAGCTTCTTCTCCCGCTGTTTAGACATATAATCTGAACTAGATTGTTCCTTGAGAGGTGCAGGCAGAAGGACCGGGAGTTCAAAGTCACCAGGTAAGCTTGGGCTAGAAACTCTGTGGAAGTAGGAAGAGCAGTGGATAGAGAAAAAGAAAGGAGACACCTGAAGAAAAAGGAAGCAGACCAACAGCTTCCGGTTCAGTCTGGAGGGATCACCTCTGCAGCCCTGATGCCCCGCCTCCATGTGCCTCAGTTTCTCCTCCTAGCATCTCCATGGTGAAGACACGATGAGCTATTTGGGCACCAAGCTCCGGGTGCACAGAAGGCACCCAGGGTTATTTTTAGTGGTCTCTGGAGCTGAGGGCTTCTGCAAGCCATCTCTGATAAAGAGAGTCTGATTTCCACCTCCCACCCACGCCACCAGCCTCTCTGCAGTTTTCCCAGAGACTCCGATCGCAGTAAACTCTTTGTGTGCCATTACATTAAACGGTATAATATTGTCACTGCGTCCCTTTGAGAGCATTACCTCATCTCCTCGCTCCCTTTAGTCAGGCCACTAAGATGTGTGCAAACACATGGTGTCTCCTAACCATGGCTTGGGAGGAAAATGCATGCACATGTCTCTTTGTGTATTAAATGGATGCTTTAAGATCAAAGCTGCCGCCCGTGAGGAGGGACCAGTGGGGACTGACAAGCTGACCATGACTCTAGGGTAATGGTTTCATTTGTAGATTTCTATACAGACAGCTCCAGTCATTGATGGGTTTCTTCATATTATTTTCCCTGACAAACATCTAGTTTGTACTCAGCATGTGCATGGAAATGTAATAGACAAGACAGACCCTCCCTCTTTTCTGGTGAGGTCTCCATGTCAGTCCTGGCAAATCTATAAGCCTTCAAATGACCTGATTCAAGGGATTCTGGGAAATCATTCCAAGTCAGCCAAGGAGGTCTCCGATGGCATTTCACAGACTCTTGTCTTTGGTCCTTCTCATGAAGGATAGGGTGACCAAGAGATCACGGATGTAGGTGATCTCAAGATACTTGTGCACGTGTTTGTTTTTGCTTGCTTGCTTGCTTGCTTGCCTTTGTTGTTTGAGGCAGGGTCTCATGAAGCCCAGACTAGCTTCAAACTTGCTGTGTAGCAGAGAATAACCTTAAACTTTTGATTCTCCTGCCTCACCTCCCGCATGCTGGAATTACAGGCAAAGGCCACCGCATCTGGCTTTATGTAGTTCTGGGGATCAAACCTAGGGCATCACGCCTATCAAGCAAACACACTAATAACTGAGCTATACGCACATATTCTCAGAGTGCCTGCTCTGTGCCAGTTCTAGGCACCAGGGCCTTTGATGAACAAGGTAACCCAAAATGTCTACCCTTATGGATTTCAGACGGTGGCCGAGAAGACAATCAACCAAAATACAGATACATAATATCTCAGCAAAGGGACAGGCCCCCTGGGTGACACATGGCATCCTGAGCAAAGGATATACATAATACAAAGCATATACAAAGTCCCTGGGGTACCAACACACCTTGCACATTCATGAAGCAGAAAGGAGGCCAGTGTTGCCAAAACAGAGTGAAATGGGGGTTAGAATGAGAGACACAGAGGAAACAGAAAAAACCATTGCAAGAATCCAGGTGGCCAGTAAGAACAATGACCAGGGCAGATGTCCACTACCATAGTACAAAGATCTCTGAGCCAGATGGCTGAGATCAAGACTCGGTAGTTACATAACCTTGGATAAGACACTTTATTGGCTGTGCCTCAGTTTCTTCCTCTGCAAATATCTTTAATGTGAGCTGCTTCACTTTATAGGGGAAAGACGGAACAAACCACACCTGTGGCGGGCTGGCTGTTCACGGCCCCACAGGCTCATGTATTTGAATATTTGGACCCCAGTTGGTAGAACTGTTCGGGAAGGATTGGGAGGCGTGGCCTCGATGGAGGAGGTGTTTTTGAAACTTTAAGGTTTCAAAAGCCCACCCCAGGCTCAGTCTCTAGCTCTCTGACCTCCAACTTGCAGATTAGGACATAAACATTCCCTAATGAACCGGCACCATTGCTGCCTGCCTGCCTGCCTGCCTGCCTGCCTGCCTGCCTGCCTGCAGCCACACTCCCCACCGCGATGGCCATGAACTATACTCTGAGACTATAAGCATGTCTCTAGTTAAACCTTTTCTTTTATAAGCTGCCTGCGCCATAGTGCTTTGTCACAGCAATAGCAAGATAAGACACTGCCTTCCCTGGTAGTCGAGGCTAGCTCAGGAGTGATATCATGGCAATGCTGTGGCTACATATTCTTCCAGTGGGCTAGGGGGGGGCTCTTCACCCCTGCACTATGCTCTCCAGACTCAAGAGGAAAGCATCATGCCAACCCAAGATCAGAGCTATTCTCTGAAATACCTGCCCAGTGATCCTTCAGGCAGCTCACAGAAAAAAAAAAATCGAGGAAAAACTGATACTGTCCGGGACCAGGAGATACCAAGGAGACGTCACATGGCTCCATGCAACAGGAGACTCCGGATCAGATACCAGACCAGAAAAGAACATTGGGGCAGAGCTGGGAAATCTAAACCCTTCCAGAACGTAGTTCACGGCATTGTGCCCTTGCTGGCTTCTTCATCTCTATTAGTGTACCGTGGCCGTAGAAGACGTGTTAGCATCAGGAAGCTAGGTGGGTGGAGATACAAGCTGGCCTTTCACTCTCCAAGGGCCAAGAGAGACTGTTTACTATTATTCTTTCAACAAACATGGAGCAGGTTAACAGGATACTCCCTCTGTCTACAGGACAACATGGAGTGGAGAGGCAGAATCTAACAAGGGAGCAGAGAGAAGGAAGCATAGGAGAATCTAAGCCAGGCATCCCTGCAAAGGATGGGCTTCTCCAGGGGAAGGAAGGGCTCAGGTAAGCCAGCAAGACCTCTGCCTTGAGGCCAGCTCCCAGCATCCAAACTGAGGCCAGTATGGCAAGATGGCTCAACCAGTGAAGTACTTGATGTTCAAGTCTTTTGATGTGAGCTCAATGTCCAAAATCTCTGTAAAAGTGGAGGTTGGCTACATGAATGGGCTCTATAAAGTTGTCTCTGGCCTCCTCACTCAAGCCGCGGCATGCAGAACCACCCACACACGATAACAACAACAATAATTTAATTTTTAAATGCTGCCAACGGCCCTCGGCATTCTTGTCCCCGCCCGAACATCTGACTACCCAGGTGACCCTGAGCCCTGATTCCAAACACTGACCACACTTTCCCCTCCTGTCCCTGACGAAGGCTCAGCCAACAGAATCAGTTTGTTTAAACTCTCTACTGTTGGCACAGCTACCTACCCCTGCCAGTCATCCCGGCTAATCACTCAACAAACCATGTGTCATGACTGTTAGTCATTCAACAAACGTTTACTCGGAATGATCGATGAAGCCTGACACCAGAGCTGCCCACAGATCTGCTGGAAGGGTTTGATCGCAGGTGTGCTATACACTTATAGCTGGCCCCTGAGACTGGTTTGTTTGGTTTTTTTTTACCTCAAAATAGGAATAATAACGACCTCAATATTAATATGCATGCTCACTAAAAAATAAACGACTGCTGTGTGTTGCTGTTAAAAAAAACAAACAAACAAACTTATTTCGGGTATTTTGGCAACTTCGGGCAGAAAAAGTTTATTTTATCTTAGAACTCTAGCTTACAGTGAATCCTTATACGGAAGCCACGGAGGCGGGAGACTAAGGCAGTTGTTTATATCACATGGACAGTCAAGAGAGGAGAGAAATGGGTGCCAGCACAGTGTGCAGCTAACTTTCTCCACTCCCATACAGGTCAAAACCAGAACTCAGTGAGTGGTGTCACCCACGGAGGGCTAGATCTTCCACGTCAATTAAAGCAAAGGAGACAACACCCCCACCCCCACACCGTCGAGCAAACATGTACCCGGACCCCAGCCACCTGATCTAAACAACCTGTCACTGCACCTCCCTTCCAGGTGATCCTATGTTTGTGTTAAGTTTGCTCACTTAAAGCTGAGCATCATGGTCTGGAGCTAAGAGCACTTGCTGCTCTCCAAGAGGACATGGGTTTGGCTCCTGGCATCCATATGGCATCTTACCACTGTCTATAGTTCCAGAGAAGGCAGTCTCTTCATTTAGCCTCCATGGGCGCACAGTGCACATACATACATCTGTGCAGGCAAAACATACGTAAAAATAAATAAATAAATAAATAAACTGGGCATCGTGTAATTCATTATAATACAGGAGACACGCTATCAGGTCACAGCTTGCACCCCAGGAGCGACAGCCCCAAACTTCAGTGCTTCAAGGAAAGGATTGTAGGCTACCCTCCTTGAAGGCTTAGAGACCCCAACACAAGCTAGAGTTGAAAACCTGCCAAAGCCGACTGGCATCTGAAATCGGCACACGATAGAACTAGAAATATGGCTGAGCCAGCGAAATCTTCACTGCCCAAACAGAACTGCCTGAGCCTGGCTCCACAACCCAAATCTAAAGCAAAAATCAAAGGCAAGCATGACGCTGCATGCCTGTAACCCCACAGCTGAGTGGCAGGAAGAGATCCATCCCTGGAGCTCACTGGTTCCCCGGGTTGGCAGTGAGATCCAGGTAAAAGACAGAGGCCCTGTCACAAGAACCCAATTTAGAACGCTATCTGAAGTTGACTTTTGGCCTCCACATGCACATGTACTGGCACACACATGCACATGCACACACATGCACACACACGCGCACACACACACACAAGACACACCCTAACAAACCATCAAGCCAGACCCTCAGATCAACACACCTCCCCTCCTCCACATTCATCCCTACCACCCCAACAGCCCTGGACTCTCGTGGTAGCCCCAGTCTCGTGAGCATGCTGGGTACTGTGCCTCCTCTGATGTCATCCAGCCACCCTGAGGAGACCCCAGTGATGAAGAGCCCCGCGTGGTCAGCAGGGAAGGACGACGCCATGTATCGAGGTAAGAACTGTTTAAGTATCAATATACTCAAACTACTTTTCTCAAAAGGTAGCTAGTAACTCCGGAGAAATAAAACCTTAAATGAAGAGGAATATAATAGCAATGTTGGGAGAAAGCAAAGAACAGGAAAAGACTGGGGAAGAAGACAAAAAGCGAAACCATCACCTTCCAGAGTGTGAACTCAGCCAGCTTCCCACTCCCCCCTCCAGCTCGCAAGTGCAGGAAGAGCGACAGAACTGTCCCCCAGGGAAAGTGCTGAGAATTACTTAAAAACAACCACTTAAAGTCTCCAGAAATGGCCCTAGGACTTTAGCAAATAAAGAAATGTTTATTCAGGAAAACCTACCACGATGCCGAGAACAGGAGCCTGAGATGCCTGGTGATTTAATCATGATTGTCACCTCGACTGAACTGAAAAACATCTAGATGATTCATCAGGCACCACGGCTCACATTGAGAGTGAACCAAGGCTCTGAGTGTGGGCTGCACCTCCCCACAGGCTGAGGGTCCATCGGGTAGAATAGAAAGAGGGCGATGGGGACCCGAGACCGTAGCTCAGCTGGGAGGGGGCTTGCTGTGTCAGAATAAGGACCTGAGTTCGATTCACAGGCTCCCACTAAAGGAAAGGATGGGAGAGGTGACTGCCTACACTTCTAACTCCAGCACTAGAGAGGAAGACACAGGCAAACCCCTGGGGCTCTCTGGCCAGCCTTGTAGCCTACAAGGTGAGTCCTAGGCCAATGAGAGATGAGAGACCCTGTCTCGGGAAATTAAAGTAGACAGCACCTGAAGAACAATACCTGAGACTGACCTCTGACCTCAAGCATACACACACACACACACACACACACACACACACACACGTGCACACAGAACAGGGGTGGGGAGCCAGCTTGAACAGTCGTTCTTTTATTTATTTTTTTAACTTATTCTTCTCTCATACATGGGGACCCCAGTTTCCCTCCCACTTTCTGCACACCTCCCCTCTCTCCCAGATCCACTCCCATTCTTTCTCTCTGTTTCCCAGACCACCATCACGTGAGGTGCTCTGATCCCCACATCCTCCCCGCCATGTTGGTTTGAAACCATGAACCAAAATAAATTAGTCTTCCCTCTGTGCTGTTCTCTCAGGTGTTTGTCACAGCAAGGAAAGGTCGGATATGCATGGTTCACTTCCTGTCCCACCCCATCTCAGCCTTAGACAAACCCCACCAGGGTCAGTGTACCCTGACACCCCTCTTCCAGTCCCTCTAGCACCCCTCTCTCCCCCTGCTTGCTGCTGCAGAGATGGAGTCCTGAGGAGTATGGCTGAGAAGCAGGCACCCTCTGCCTTTGCAGCAAGATGGAGGAGCAAACCAAGCAGAGCACACGAAGACACACTGAGGCCCCAGGTGTCCTCCTCCCTATAGCTCAGACATAAAAACAGAGGCTTTCACACCAAGAGAGGCAAACAGAATGGAGGGCTCCAGAGACTATAGCCAGAACCTGCCTCACCAAGTGCCAACTCCCAAAGGGGAGGTGTCACTAAGAAAACAACACGCTGCTGTCCCCAGCCACTGTCCCTACCTCCTGTCACTGTCCCCACCCCAGTCACTGTTCTCACCTCCTGTTATTGTCCCCACCCCCAGCTGCTGTCCCCCTCAACAGCTACTGTCCTCACCCCCAGCCACTGTCCCCCCCACTAGTCACTGTCCCTACCACCAGCCACTGTTCCCCTCACTAGCCACTGCCCCCACCACCAGCTGCTATCCCCAAGAAAGGTTCTGGAAAAAAAATGGAGCCCTCCTTCTCTGGTCAACAGGAGCCATATTCACACAGGGGCCAGGGGACACATACTGGAGGCAGGGGATATACACAGGGGGCAGGAAATACACACAGGGGGGAGGGGACACACACAGGAGTCAGAGCTGTGGGTAGCTGACAAAGTTGGTACATGCAAAGATGAGAGAGAAGGAGGGGGCACAGTGGGTGTGTCCTGACCAGTTTATTTTCTGTGCAAACATAGTCACCAGCTCTAGTTCCCTGACCCCTCACTCTGTCTCTGTCTCTGTCTCTGTCTCTGTCTCTGTCTCTGTCTCTCTCTGTCTCTCTCTGTCTCTCTCTGTCTCTCTCTCTCTCTCTCTCTCTCTCTCTCTCTCTCTCTCTCACACACACACACACACACACACACACAGAGGCACACACCAAGCCTAGGGTTTACAGCATAGCAGGGCTCCTGCGTGGCAGACAACAAATGTGAACAGAACAGTTTGGACGCAGACAGTGGGACTGGGTGTGTGTGGCCAGCCTGAGCTACACAACTGGATCCTGTTTCAAAGGCCCTACCTAGAAAAGAAAGAAAACCCAAACAAGCAGTGGCTCAGGACAACGTACAATGTGAAATCCCTGTTCTCTGCAGAGGGGCTCCAGTCTGTCTTACACATAGGTTAGCCAGGGATGCAGCCTTGACAGTAGTGATGGACACCCAGGGTAATGGCTCTGGCTACTGTCTTCCAGCACTGAATGTTGTCCCAGCCTTCCTCCTGGCTCACTAGGGTCCTCCTTCTATCCATACTCTGGCCCTAGTGACAGAACAGCCTCTGAGATACTCCCTAGGGACTACTTTACTTTTAGAGGATCTGAAATTTCTTGAGATGAAGAAAAGTTCCCATTTTCCTTCAAAGACTGCGTGTTGCCATCACAGAATGCAGCAGGCAGAGACTGGTAGCTATATAACCCATCTTGTGAAGTCACTTGTGCCAAGCCTGACAACCTGAGTTCCACTATGTATCCAGGGCTTGGTCCCAAGGGTTACCCGATTCTGGAGCCGTGGGAGGGGCTGTAACGAACAGGTCCCAGCATTTGACAGAAAAGGAAAGTGTAGCTTGGAAAGATGATGTAACTGTTCTCAGGTCACACCCCAAGGAAGCGTGAGGGCTGGGATGGAAGTGGGGTTCTGTCTGGTCCCAAGAGAAGCCATGCTGCCTAAGCCCCTCCCCTAGCATAGCAGGGCTCCACAAAGGCCAGCTAATCTAAGAGGAGCACCAATCTCATAGGTAGGCCAGTCTCAACTCCAGGCTTAAAGCAGGCCAGAACAGCCAGAAACCGGGAAGCACTTCCCCACCCAAGGCCCCCAGGTACCCCAGTAAGTCAGGAGCAGAGTACTCCTGGGGTGACAGTGGTGCCTGCGCGCCCTCTAGCGGTAGCAGGAAAGGGAAGGGGCATTTAGGGGAAGGGGAGAGGGAAGAAGAGGCCCACTGAGAGAAGAAATACTGGGAAAGTGATAGGAGGCCCCCAAGGCCAGGGGCTTCAAGGTACATCCTCCAAACTCCAGGGTCCTTTTCCCGGTCCACGCCCCCTGTGCTAGCTGTGGTCTGGGTCTATGCCCTCCAACTCTGCCTAGCCGCTGCGTGCCTCAGAGGGACACCCCTGCACCTGCACTGGTGAGTCAGGGAAAAGAGTCCCCACCTCCTAGCATGGAGGTTCGTCTCCTGAGAAGGCGCTAGCCTTGCTCTAAGCAAAGACTTCCACCCAAAAAAGAACCAGGACGTAAGCCTACCTTCCTTTACCTCTCTACCTCTTCTGCCCCATCAGAGAGAGATGGCACATGCGCGCCCGCGCGCGCGAACACACACACACACACACACACACACACACACACACACACCTACCCAGCTCGGTTGGTCCCGGCTACCCTCTCACCCAACCCCCACCCCCCCAAATCCCAGCAGCTGCGGTTGCCATGGCGACAGCATCTCCACCCCACTCCCACCCCCTGCACATAAATAAACTGCAACCTGGGGACGGAGAGCTGCTGGCAGAGGCCGATTTGTGCGGAGCCAGCTCATTTCCCACTCCTCTCACTTCGGGATAATTAGTGCAAATTAAATCTCACACCCCTTCTCCAGCGCAGTTAGCGCCCTGGGAGTGGATGCCGCAGCTAGTGGGGAGCAGGCGCGAAAGCTCCTCTGGGTGTGCAGATGCCAGAAAACATCTCAGCTGTGAGCGCTCTGAGGCAGCACAAGAAGCACACTGGTCCCCCATGAGATGGGACACTCCCATCCTCCCCAGCTCTGACAGCTTCGCTCTGCTGTAGAAACGAGATCCTTTGGTCCTCAAGGCTTCCAAACAGCCCGTTTCTTAAAGTCTGGATGAGAGCATGCCTGTTGTCCTAGCATTTGGGAGGTGGAGGCAAGAGAATCAGGGGTTCGAAGCCAGCCTGAACTATAGTGTTCAAGGACAGCCTGGGCTACATTGAAAACTTTTCTCAGAAAAAAAAAAATTAATTAAAAAGTAGTTCATTTCCATCCATACCTGTGTCTAGGCAGCGTCATAGCCATATAAACTGTAGAGGGTCACAGGTTCCTGCAGAAAAAAAGTGTTGGGACTTTGAGCAAGAGGCCCACCTTCCGGCTTTGTTAGATCCTGCTACTTATGTAACCAGGCCTCCTGTGTGTTTATTTTCACACTAAGTTTCTGAATGCTGGGGCTGTATTCAGCAGTAGAGTTCTTGCCTAGCACTTCCCAGCACCCCCCAAAAAGGACAAGAATAAGGAGACACAACCCCTCAGCAGAAATTCAGCAGAAATAACACAGCAGCCACAGGGGGCTGGATACCGTTCTGGTTGCTTCAAACCCCTCTCTTGCCAAAACACTCTGGAGTGTCGATTTTACTCAAACGCTAAGGCCCCAGGTCTGGGGTCTTGTTAAAATGCAGGAAGTGACTCTACCTCTGTTCTGAGCTCCAAGGCCTTGGACTCTAACAAGCATCCAGGGGAGGGATGGAGACGGAAAGGCATTTGGTGCCCCCGGTGCCCAGCTGCCAACAGTGACACTGGCATCTTTCCTGGTGTGTTGTGAGACCCAAGCTGCTGCTTTGAAAGATGCCTGGGGGATTCCTGCTTCTTCAGCTGAGAGACCCGGGGAACACAGCCAGGAACAGGCAGACTGGGGCTGGCCTGCTCTCCTGGTGAAAGGCTCTGTGAGGTCATTTGGGCTTCAGGCCCTTCGCAGGGTCAGGCTGAGGTTAGAAACCAGCTGACTCTACACTTCCTCCAACGCTGTCCAGATTCCTTCCCTCCCTCTCCCACAACCAATCCCTTATGCAAACAAACAAACAAACAAAAACAAAAAGGCAAAAAAAAAAAGTGTTGCCTTGGGCTATGCTTTGGGGGGGGGGGGGATCCTTCAACTCCCAAACTTATTCACGTAGAAACTAATCAAGAGGTTAATTCACCTTGGATATAGACTAACAGAGCCAAGACTTGGTCAGGTCTCACTAATCTGGCCCACTGGGTGCACACAAGTCCAACTCTGAACGAATAATCACCTGACACTCACAAGCACACAAGCAGAGCACTGTCTTAGTCAGGGTTTGTGTTCCTGCACAAAACATCATGACCAAGAAACAAGTTGGGGAGGAAAGGGTTTATTCAGCTTACACTTCCACATTGCTGTTCATCACCAAAGGGAGTCAGGACAGGAACTCACACAAGGCAGGAACCTGGAGGCAGGAGCTGATGCAGAAGCCATGGAAGGGTGCTGCTTACTGGCTTGCTTCCCCTGGCTTGCTCAGCTTGCTTTCTTATAGAACCCAGGATCACCAGCCCAGGGATGGCACCACCCACAATGGGCTGGGACCTCTCCCTTTGATCACTAATTGAGAAAATGCCTTACAGCTGGATCTCGTGGAGGCATTTCCTCACGGGAAGCTCCTTTCTGTATGATAACTCCACCATGTGACACGTTGACACACAAAACCAGCCAGTACAGCGCACATCTACTGACACATAGGCATGTGCCTCTGGGGTCCCTATTTGCCCACAGATATGGACATTCAGCCATTGGCTCACTCTTGGATAAAGATCTGTCATACCCACTTGGCCTTCAAGTCTGAGCTCCTACGCCATCCCCTGATGTACAGTCCAGAACCCCTCAGATTCTCCCTCTCCAACTCTGCCCTGTTCAAAAGTCCTGGTCTGGTCCTTGGAAGCAAAGGCACAGTAAGTAATCAACTAAATTTAACCCAAGTCTACCAGTCGCTGGCCATGTGGCCTTGGGTAAGTCCCTCCTTCTCTGAACCTGTTTCCTTAACTCCTCTTCCCCAGAGAGGGGTGCTATGGGAAGTGAGTAGAAGCTGCAAATATCCAGAAAGGATCTGGGAATGTGGCTTGCTTTGGAGAGTGCTTCTTGGATTCCCAGCCCCACATAAAAACGGCATGGTGGTACCTGTCATCCCAGGACTCTGAAGGAGGAGGTGGAAGGTTAGAAGTTCGATGCCATCCTCATCCTCACCTACAAGAGGTTGAGGCAAACCTGGGCTACACGAGACCTTTATCTCAAAAAGAAAGGCCAGGGGACATCCGACTGAAATCGGGGAATGAGACAGCAGAAGAGAGAAGAGAAGCTGGGGCAGATGGAACACCATATACAAAGGTTCGGAGGGAGGGATGTTGTCTGAAGCCTGGAAGGAGAAGCCCATGTGTAGAGTGTACAGGGAGAAGGGACTGAGGAGATGCTTGCAGAAGGGTCTCATCAGCTTGGGTCTCATCTTGAGGACAGTGGAGAGCCACTGGCTGTTTCAGAGCTGGACACAGAAGCAGGGTCTCATACTTGCTATGTCATGCTCCCCCACCCCAGCCCCCAATGAAAACTCCCCGGAGGACAACACCCCTGTGAGGACAATTGACCTAAGGTTTGATGTTTTGTTTTGTTAATTTAAATTACTTTATATATTTACATTCCAGTCATTAAGTTTTATGGTTCTTTTTAATTTTTTAATATTTATTTTATGTGTGGATGTTTTGCCTCTGTGTGTGTGTGTGTGTGTACACCATATGCATGCAGTGTCTACTAGAAATGCTGGATTTCCTAGGACTGTAGTTACAGCCGGTTGTGAGGTCACATGTAGGTGCTGGGAACTAAACTTGGGTCCTCTGCACAAGCACTCTTAGAAGCTGAGCCATCCTCCAGGCCTTAGACTTAGCTTTAAAAGAGCTCACAGCCTCCTCTGTAGAGAAGGAGAGGTGCCCTGGGATAGACATTAGCAATGGAGTCTTTGAGAGGGACCGTGCCTGCAGCCGGGTAGGACATGGTGGCGGTAGTGGAGATTATTAGGGTAGGGACATTTCAGGACTTTTTAACGGTGAATGGGGTGGGGTGGGGCTAGCGATTGCATGAGTATAGAAAGTCAGAGAGCAGGAAGTGTCGCACAGACACTGGATAGAACACACTTTGGCAGATCTCAGATCAGCCAGGAACCTGACCGCGATGCGATGCGATGCGATGCGCTTCCTTCCGACTGCTGCTGGAGATGCAGCTTTCCCACCACAGCCACACCCACTAAGTGCACAGAGCCGAACTCACATACAAAGTTATTCCTGCAGCCTGTCTGGTCCTTTAAGGCCACAGATCGCATGTCCCTTCTAGCCTCATCTCCTGAGAGCTCCTGCAGGAAGAGCTCTGCCTCGGTGCCCCTTTAGAGGAGCCGATGGGCGTCAGCTAAGCCTGTGCTGGTCTAACTGGTCCCCAGGCACCAGCTGCAGCTGAAAGAGGCCTAACTCTAATGGTGGTTCCACTCTGAGGCTCATTACTGAGTCCTCTAGCAGTATTAAGTCACCTCTGGGTACCAGATCTTCGTCTGTCAGAGTGGCCTATAGAGCTGACCAATCAGAACACCAAATCCCCTTAGGCAGCTGGGATTGGCTCTAGAGTGAGCATCTGACCCAAGTTGAGCCAATAAGGGTGGATACCTTAGGGCTTCCCTTAAAACTTGAACAAATGCATCAGGAAAGAGGACCTGCTTGGAGAGCAAGGCCAGCGTAGATCCCTGAGGACATGATTCAAGCACCTGGATCCAGCCATGCCTGAAATCAGTTTCATGGATCAATAAATCCCTCTTTTTGCTTAAAGCCATCTGAAGCACACACCTGGTGTTTGTGTCCAACAGCGTCCTGCCCTATTTAAGTTGCTGTACTCAGTCTTGACACTGTCTGCGGTGATGTGTGTGAAGTTCTTATCCTTGAAGTTAGCTGAGGGGCCTCTTTTGTTTTGTTTTGGTTTGGTCGGGGGATGTTTGTCTGGTTTTGTTTTTTTTTGTTGTTGTTGTTGTTTTGTTTTGTTTGTTTGTTTGTTTTGTTGTTTGTTTGTTTGTTTGTTTTGAGACAAACTTTCTCTGTTTAGCCCTGGCTGTCCTGGAACTCGTTCTATAAACCAGGTTGGCCTCAAACTCGCTATATCTACCTACCTCTGTCTCCCACATGCGTGTGCCACCACTGCCTGGCTAAGGGTCTCCTTTTCTTCTTCTGCTTCATCAAAAAGGTTTCCATGGTGACGTGCACTTGGGAAGCACCTGTAGATGCCCGCAGCACCATGTTTTTTGAGTCTCCCTTGGGCCAGCACGACTTTCCTCCAAAGTCACACACCAGCTCTGCCATCTGAGGAGTTCTTCCTCTTCCCTGGTGTTCAAACATTCCATCCAGACTACAGCGTCCGGGTTGGGAAGATGGCTCTTTCAGTCCAATTCATACTGCTCAAGGACATGAGTTCAAGTCCCAGACTTCACAGTTTAAAAAACTGGGCACAATGGTATGGTCTTCAAATCCCAAGGCGAAGGAAGTGGAGACAGGAGGATCTCTGGGACTCAGTGACCAGCCAGACCAGAGTAGCCAAATAGTCAAACTGTAGGTCCCAGTGAGAGACCCTGCCTCAGAAAACATGGTGGACAGCTCCTGAGGAGTGATGCCCCAAACTGACATCTGGCTTATATGTATGTCCACTCATGTAAACATGCGTGTGTGCACATACACACACTCACACACACACACACATATACAATTTTTTAAAATGAAAATAAATGCTTTAAATGCTTGAAATTTTAAATAAATACTGTGAGAGTTCAAGGCCAACCTGTTCTATACAGCAAGTTCCAAAACAGACAGAGATACAGAGGGGACGGGGGGTGTCTACTTGCAGGTCCTAGAATCCCCTGGTAAAGGAACCTTTGGTCATGGCAGGCCTAGGAGGGATTATTGAGGTGAACGGAGATGAGAAGGCTCACCTTAAAAGTGGCCGGCACCATTCCCCAGGCTGGGATGCCTGAATAAATAAAAAGCAGAAATCAAGCCACACCCCAGCATCTGTGTCAGGTGACCAGCAGCCCCACCCTCCTGCCACCATGTCTTCCCTCCGATCCCTACCCCCACCCCGCAGTGATGAACTGCACCCTCCCACTGTGAGACAAAACAAGCCCTTCTTTCCTTAAAAGAACTTTTGCCAGGTGTTGTGCCACAGCCACTAGAAAAGTAACTAAGGCAGATGCCACAGTATGCCAGGTCCAGAACAAGTGGCTGGATGTGACAGCCATCCCAGCTGGAAGGAAGCTACCTGTTGGGGAACATAAGTTTGACCCCAGCCTCCAGGCCATGTGACCTAGAGACACTCTGGCTCTCGAACTCCAAGTTAGTCATGGCTCCAAAGGCCTGGCCAAGCAGAGCACCAGATCCCTTGGCCATAGTGAGTGGCTCTTGCCTCTGCCTCCCCTGCAGTGGGATTGTAAGTGTGCAGCATACCCAGCTACTCTATGTGAGCACTGCAGATTGACATCCGAGCCATCTTCCTAGCCCACGACTTGCCACACTGCCTGGTAGTAGAGTCTATCAGCTGTCTTCCATGCTCCAAGGCCTTTGACCTCAAGACTACATTTCCTAGCCTCCCTTGGTGCCAGCTTAACCTAGTGACTTGGAGTCAGCCAATGGGGAGGGAGCAAAAGTAAGGCAGCCAATCTTGGAGCTGTGCTCTTAAAAGTACAGAATGAGTTTCTCTGTCTCCATGACTCTCACTTCCTGTGACTGCCACAGGCCCTTTGCAGCCCAGGCTGGGTGCTGGATGTGGAAGCAGTTGAAGCTGTCCCTGCTAGCCCCCGACCACACCCTTCTGGACTGTCCTGTGAGAGGGAGCTTGAACTTTTCTCTTGTCCCAAGTCAGTGTATTTGGGATACAGTAGCTTATTCTATATTCTCTTCTTTATGAAGCAAACACAGTGGGGGTGGTGTCCTTCCCAAAGGACAAAATAGTGACATTACTCACAGACACACCACACAACGGAGATCATACCAAATCTTTGCCTCATCGTGTGTGTGTGGGGGGGGGGGAGCACGTGTCCATAGCACTCCTGAGGAGGTCGGAGGAGAACTTTGTGCTAACCAGTTTTCTCCTTCTCCCATTACTCGGCTTCCAAGGATTGAACTCGTCAGGCTTGAGAGACAAACAGATTACACGCAGCACCGTGTCCCGGGTCCCGCCCCCAGCATCCTTGACCTAAGATTTCCCAGTGCATTTTTTTTTTCTATACACAGTCTAACTTCCAGTTTAGGATTCTGTGTCAAGTCAAACTGTTTCCACATCTATTTACTTAGAAAATGTTTGTTAGATCAAAAAGGATGCTGGGGCGGCTATTAATAAAGGCCCCGGGCTCCAGCCAACAAAATCACTGCCTCTGGTTGAATGGAGTGAGACCTCACCCTGAACTCTCTCCAGGGCCTCTTTCACCAGCCTGCTGCTGAACCTCCCCCACCTCCTTCCCAAACCACAGATGTCTCCCTCCCTGTGACTCAGAAACGAGAGCAGATCTCTCTTGCTTGCAGAAAAAGGTAAATTGCTGGCTGCAATAAATTTGCAGGTGCTTGCATTTTTGACAGAAAAGATCCCATTGGTGGAGAGGGTTTCATGTCCCGCCTCTTCCCTACATCCTCCCTCCCCCTTCCCAAGGAAAACTGGAGGCAAGGGGATAGGGGGTGGGGGAGCTTAGTGGGTAAAGTGCCTGATACAAAGGCAGGACTTTCTGCGCTCAGGAACACATATAGCAAGGCTGGCTGAGTGGTTCAGTGGGTTCTGCGAGAGACCTCAATCAAGGGGGAGGGGCGGGCAGATACACAGCAGGGACTTCTAGCATCTACACACATGCACAAGCTCACACAGGAGCTGGGCGCAGCTAAAGCCAGCTGTGTCCCGGTGCTGCATGTGACAAAGAGCTGGGCTCCACCTTTGAGAAGGAGACCCCAGCTGATCTTTGGGTTTGTCCTGGTTGCTGGACCTAGGCTAGGGCTGGGGACACATTGAGGTGAACTCAGTTTGCCATCCCCAACTTGTGTGGGTTCCCTCATCTTGCTCATCTATCACGGAGGTGAGAAGGTCTGTGGGGGCCCCCGGGGTCTTCTAGAGCTGGGTCTTCGCTGGGTTGGGAGATGCAGAATTCAGAATCTGGAGTATCTGCCTTAAGCAAGGACTGAGGGCAGGTCTAGAAACTTCTCTCTCTACCAAAGAATCCACAGAGGAGCAAGGGCGCACACTGCCTTTTCTAAGCAGCAGTGGAGGGCTTCCACTGACAGCCATCCTCCCCAGACCTTTCAGCCCTGCCCCAAGCAGGTTTGTGTATTTCTTTTTCAGATAAGGAAACTGAGGCACTGGGAGGGGAAGTCACTCACCCGCGGGCACCCTGCCCTCTCCTGGAAGATGGCAACCTCAAACAACAGAGACTAGTTTCTTTAAACCTTTCTCCTCCTGCTTCTCCCGGGTTTGCACATCGCACCCCTCCCCCACTTCCCTCTCCCACCCCGCCTGACTCCCTTTCTGCCTCTGCTGGAATCCTGACTCCCGCCCCCTCTCCGCTGCTCTTTTCACACCAGACACAAAGTGTCTAAGGGAAAAGTTTATTTTATTTTTTTCAAGTTCTGAGGAGCCAGCCACGGGGTGAGGAGAATCTACAGGGTGGAAAGCTCAGCTTTCCAGCAGAGGCAAAAGCTTCAGAGACTCAGGTCAAAGGGGGGGGGGCCCTCCCAGCACCTCATCAAAACCCAAGAACAGGCTCAGCACCCTGCTCTAAGCCAAAGCTGTTAGAGACTTCATTTACACTGGTTTAGGGGCTGAGGGGAGCTCAATGATAAGAGCACGGGAAGGGCCAAGTTCAAATCCACCTTTTAAAAAGTGGGACCCGAGTCTGTAACCCAGTGAGGAACCACGTCTGAAGGAAAAAAGGGAAGGGTGATGGAGGAGGGCACATAGTCTCTAGCAGTTTTGGGTTATGGTGTCCTCTTCTGGTCTTCATATAGGCACCCGGAGGCACGCATTCCTCTGTGTGTGTGTGTGTGTGTGTGTGTGTGTGTGTGTGTGTGTGTGTGTGTGTGTGTGTTTGCGCGCACGCACATGTGTGTGTGTGTGTGTGTGTGTGTGCCCTACCTCCCATACCCCAAATCTTCCCTATTGATAATTTATTAATTTAAGCTTCTAATTGCTATTGAAGTCCAGGTTTCTATGTATCCCCAAAGTCACTGCCTTGCTCGAGGGTGTTAACCATGTATAACCAAGTGTGGATAAACACTTCTCTGGAAGAGGCTGTAACTAGGAGAGCTTAGTCCATGGGGAAATGTGGGCTCTTTCCGTGTCCACTCTTCTCCAGCAAGCAGCCTGAGGGACTCCAGGCTTCATTATGTCCAAACACTCCAGGGCTGAGGAGCACCCGGATGTGGCCAGTGACTGTCTCAGAACAAGTCAGCTGTCTTCCCACACTAATCCCTAGTATGGCAGAGGCTCCACCCGACCGAGGTCCCCACAGGCAGCAGATGGCAAGCCAACTTCTGTGTTGCCATGGCAGCCCTGGACCGGGGGTGAGGAGCTCCTGCCTGGTGCATAGACACTTCTGCCTAGATTACAGGAGGACACAGTAGGGGATGGATGCAGGTGTGGTGTCAGGTGTTGTCACCTCCCAGCCCCAGTGGGTGGCTGCAGGGAGGTCTGGGGGTAGCCCCCGAGAGTGGAGCAGTGACTAACACAGAGCTGGGATTTTTACCTTTGAAGGAATTAAGGCTGTGAGGTCAGATACAGGCAAAAGGCTGCCAAGAGTCCAGAGTGCCTGCGGAGAGATCAGGACCTATTCTACCATAAGACACTAAAAGAAAAGGGCGTGGGGAGGGGCATGTAGAGCCAGTGGTCAAAAGCCAGATTGCCTGCTCCTATCTCCTGCATGGGAAGCTGCAGGTGTCCAGGTCTCTGGGCAGCACTGGAGTTGGACACAGGATTCACCCCCTCCATCTCCCTCCAGGAAATTCTCATGTCCCAGGCCTGTTCACTTGGGAAGAGCCAGAATGTTGAATTTGTTGGAGCAGAATGTAGGGTTAAAATGTAGAAGTTAGCGGTACTGGGAACCAGGCAGGACACGCTTACAACACTGGACTTGGGAGCCCTTCACAGAGCCCATACCCAGAGCCAAGCCTGGTGTCACAGGGCTGGCCCCTGTGCGTTCACACCACACATACTCAGGGCACAGTGTTATGTAAGAAGTCCTTGAGCCTTGAGCATGCCCAGTTGCCTGCTTCTAAGGCCCTTAACCCACCTTGCACACAGAACACAACCTAGACACATAGCACGTGCCTAGGAGGTCCACACAGCAGACAAGGAAAGTTCAGAAGGAGAAGTTACAGACACATACTCCATACAGTGCATGGTGGGTCTACAGATAAACTTAGCACGTGTAGAAATAGTATCCACACAATACAACAAATAGGACAAGTCCGCAGTGTACCTACACGAAAGTGCGCACATACACACACACACACACACACACACACACACACACACACACACACGCTTGTACACATGTATGGGTACTCACGTACATACAAGCTCACGAATACCTATATATGTGTAAGCACTTGTGTGTACTTGTGTGTGTGTGTGTGTGTGTGAATGTGTACTCTTGTGTGCAGCCAGCATTACCCAAGAAAGGAACAGGAAACCCTTCCTTCCTCCCTGCAAGTGAGCACACTCCTGGAATCCCTGACTCAATCACTGGACTGGTTCCAGTTGGTGAGGTCAGGACTGGTCCCTAGAGGACAGGAGAAGGTGTGTCTGGGCTGCAACAGCCTTGTAATCACCTGCTGCAGAGGAGAGCCCCAAGGAAGCTTCTGCGGGCTGGGGCAGGCTCCATCCTGCCTGCCTGTGCCTCTTCTCAATTACACCCACAGGCCAGAAGCCCAAGGAGATGGGGGAGGAGAGAGAAGAAGACATGGAAGAGAACAGAAGTGCTAAGTCAGGCAGCCGAGGCTTTACCTCTTGCTCTGCCTCTTCCCCAGGGGGGCCTGGGAAAAGCATCACCCTCCTCAAACCTGTTTCCCTGTGGGTACCCAGAGAGGATAATTTCGGTCTGGCTGCCCTCCAACCTCCTGTAGCCATCACTCATTACCTAAAATCTGACCCTACCAGACCCCCAGTAAGGCGGATGCCAACCTCCCAGGGGCTCTTCCACACCTACCCGGAATGGATGCAGGAAGACCCATCAGAAGCCTCCCTCAACCCCAGATACCTGCTCTTTTACCCAGCCTACACAGGGCAGGGCCTAGGAACTGGCTCACTCCACCCACCACCAACCAGCTACTGAGCCATCAACCCCCAAAGGCATGCATGTTGAAGAAGAGCAAGAACCTGCCATCCCAAGGAAGCACCTGGCTAGGGGACACTGGTGTCCACTGACCCTCTGTGACCCTAAACGAGTCCCACTTTGGGCCTCAGCTTCTCCATCTTTTCAAAGAAGGAAGTAAACTAGACCGAGTTTGCCTCTAAGAGGCCAGCCTTTCTGAAAAGCTGTGTCAACAGCAGTGGTCTAAGCAGGAGCAAGGAAAGACATCACTGAGAGTCTCTCCTCTATCCCAGTCTGGCCAAGAGCCAGTGCCGTGGCAAGCTCTCTCTATCCATAGGAGTCCTCAGTAAGACTCAGTGTCTGTGATGGCCTAAGTTAGAGGGACAGAGACCTCCCTGTTAGGCCACTTGCCGGAAGCCACATAGCTAAACCTTGGAAAGCTGCAGTCGTGGCTGGACCCCACACACCGTCACCTCCTCCTCTCTCTGCTGTCCCTTTGCCAGAGCAAGGTGGTGTCAGGACAGCCGGATTCCAGGGACTGAGAAACACTCTCCACCTCCCATAGGGAGAACCCACCAGCCATTTGGTAAATGGTGCAATCCCTGAGCCAAAGAAGCAGGATGAGTTTCTGACATCCGAATGGCACCCAGCACATGTCTCTGTCCATAGGAGTCCCTGTCTGCTTCACGTTAATCCCTCAGCGTTGGAGCTACTGGGGAAAGGGTACAGGGAGCTGGCTCAGCGGACGAAGAACTTGCTGCACCAGAACATGAACCGGAATTCAACCCCGAACCCAGATGAAACTCTGGGAAATCATACTCTTGTAATCCCAGCCCTGGGAAGGCACAGACTAGAGGATCTCTGGGGCTCATTGGCCAGCCAGCCTAGAAAACTTGATAAGCTTCAAGTCCCAAGAAGAAACCCTGTCTCAAAAACCAAGATGGAGCCGGGTGGTGGCTCACACCTCTAATCCTGGCACTGGGGAGAGAGAGGCAGGAGGATCTCTGTGATTCAAGGCTAGCCTAGTCTACAGAGCTAGTTCCAGGACAGCCAGGGCTACACAAAGAGGCCCTGTGTCAAAAATAAATAAAATAAAATAAAATGAAACAAAACACGAGGTGGAGAGACGGCTCAGTGATTCAGCGCATTTGCTCTTCTTGCAGAGGACCCACATCCGGTTCCCAGCAACGTGGTGGCTCACAAATGCCTGAAACTTCAGTTCCAGAGGATATGATGCCCTCTTATAACCTCCTCGGGAAGTGCATACACGTGGTATATATACAGACAAGCAGGCACACCAAAATGCTCATAAAATTTTTTTTTAATAACAACAAAAATAAATACAAGCTGTATATCTCTGGCTACACATATAGAAATTATTTTTTAAATGTAACCCAAAAAAGTTTAAAACTATAAACAAAGTGGATGACACCTAACATATGCTATTGACCTTGAGTTTCCCCAAGCATGTGCGTGCACACACACACACACACACACACACACACACGTATGCATCCACATACACAGAAACACACATGTGCCTCACCCCAGAAATCAGAACTAGGGGAAAACCTCCCATTCCACTGCGGGTGGGGTCGGAGGAACCAAGAGGGAGAGGTGTATGCCTGGCCTCTTTTCTTTGCCTCAAAAGCAGGGTGGGCTAGCAGCCTGCCTGCCTCCTGCCTGCGGGTGAGCTTGCTGCAGCCCACTGGGCTGGCACTTGGCCCTGGATGCCAGGGAGATGCCTCTCATCTCAGCCCCCATCCCTCCCTGCCGCCACCCAGACTGAACACTCCAAGTCTGTGTGAGTCACACCAAGCCCTGGTATCTGTGCAATTGTCTTCTGTACAAAGTGTCTTCACACATTGTTCAAGCCCCAGGACCACCCTGACAGCCATAATAATGACACCCACGTTCTCAGAGGCAGGCTTTGTCCTCAGTGTCACACACAGTCCTTCATTTGATGTTCTCATCACCTCTGTGACAAAGCCAGTGTTGTCCTCCACCCTAAATGGCCGAAAGGGAAATCAATTCCAAGGTGATCTGGCTCCCCTAAGGTCACAAGGCTAAGTCAGGACACAAAGGCAGGATGTCTAGGTCTAACTCAACAGAGGCCAATACATTTGCAGTGGACAACTAGACCTCTTCGTTGGTGGTGGTGGTGGTGGTGGTGGTGGTGGTGTGTGTGTGTGTGTGTCTGTATAGTGATGGTGGTGAGTGCGTGTGAGTAGTGGTGTGTATGTCTGTGTGTGTGTGCATTTCCTGTGGTTCTCCCATCTCACCTCAGGAGCGCTGATTATAAGGAGATAAAGATGCCCACTACCTGGTCTGGGTTTTACCTAATTTCTGGGGATTCAAACACAGATCCTCATGCTTGTACTGGTAAGCTGAGCCGCCTCCATAGCCCCAGACTGACTTCTTTCTTCGTATCTCCAGAGGACTCTGGCCTGAAGCAGGAATGAGCTAGGCTCATCTTCTGAGGGTCCCTGGGGATTCAGGCAACAGAAAAAGTTAGACTAAACCCAAAGACCCCAAAGCTAAGCTGTCCTGGTGAAGGTCTTAGATCTGCTGCCAGCTGGCTGTAGGATTGTCGGTAATATACTTAATGTCTCTTCACCTCAGCTTTCCAATCAATAAAATGGATACGGGGGCAAAGTTACTGCTGCCTGGAGGTATGAAGACTGAGTTCCCGGTACACAGAGTGGGCTGGGGAGTCAGCTCAGCCGTAGCACACTGACCTAGTGTGCACCAGGCCTGGTTCAATCCCCAGGGCTGCAGGTGAACAAATAAGATGTCGTTTACATGTACAGGCAATCTCTGGCACAATAACCAATGTCTACAGCTTAAACAGACTGAGAAGGTTGTATTTATGCATTTAGGAATATACATATGCACACATAAATATATACACACAAATATATATAAACAATTTTAAAAATAGGTCATAAATTTGAAAGACGGCTAGGAGGGAATACGGGAGAGTTTGGAGAAAGAAAGGGGAAAGGGCAAATGATGTAATTGTATATTATAATCTCAAAAAAGTAACTTAAGAATTTGATGCCTATGGACTCTGAAGTGACAACTCAGTTTTTAAAAAGCTCACCGAGCAGGCATAAGACCTGGATATGATCCCTAGGACTTGTGTGTAACAGTTCGTGTGTTGATGTTTATAATCCCAGTGCTGGGGAGACTGAGGCAAGGAGGGTATCTGGGATTCCTTGGGCAGCCATGCTAGCTTGCTCGGTGAGATCTAAGTCAATGGGAGATACTGTCTCAAAGACCCACCGTGGAATCAGTAGCTGAGGCTGACTTCTAGTACATACACACACACACACACACACACACACACACACACACACCAGCACACACATGTGTACATGGACACACATACACTGGCTATAATTACCAATATCTGACGCTTTGGCTTCCGAAACTGGAGAGCTCAGACGAGCTGCCACTCAGACCTGCCCTTACAAGACCTGAGTCCCATTCTCTTGAGAAAAGCCTGGGTCACGGGAGGAACATCCAGGGTCTCTTTCTCACCCTTCTGGCCCCTAAACCTGAGCCCAGCCTTCCAGACATGCTAACCCAGTGGTTCTCAACCTGTGAGTCACAACCCCTTTCACAGGGGTCACATATCAGCTATCCTGTATATCAGATATTTGCATTATGATTCAAAACAGTAGCAAAATTATAGTTACAAAGCAGCAAAGAAATAATTTTATGGTTTGGGGGGTCACCACAACACGAGGAACTGCATTAAAGGGTCGCGGCATCAGGAAGGTTGAAAACCACTGTGCTGAGCAGTAGACGGCTATGCTGTTGGCCCTGGCCACCCTCCCCCACCCACTATTGCACTGGGTGAATCTGAGTGATCATGAAGTATAAAGTGAAATCTGGAAAGTTTAATAAAGCTCTGGTGTTTGGGGAGGGGTGACAGTGGGCAGGTTGATACTCAGTAGCAAAATGTCATCTGAGTTTATTTTGGTCCCTGCTTCTGGTCAGCACCTTGAGCATATAGCAAGCATGGTTTGACTTGACTCTCCCCTCTCCCTGGACTCCCAGGCTGCCTGAGTTTTCAAGCTGTGCAGCAAGACTCGGGGACCCTCCCGAGGTATTAAGTTGATCTTTCTCATGAACACCCCATTCTTCAGGGAGACTTGAAGAGAAAACCCCCACCTACGAAGCTTTAAAAAAAAGTGTAACAAAGTGGCAGCTGCGGTTGCCAAGGAGATAGCAATGAGGGAGGGCGGGATGCCTGTGGTGCCTCCTGCCTGACAGAGCCACCCCCTGACAGCCCACCCACCCCCACCTCCGCCCCAGGAGGGCATTCTCCGAGTATCATGGAGAGGGTGAGGGGCCAGGCCTAGAAGAACCTAGGGATCACATTCTCCATTGTTCCTCTCAGGGCCTAGAGCAGAGGAAGGGGACCAAACAATGGACCAGCGGACACAGGGAGCAGCAGATGGTCCCCCTCTCTGCCTTGGACAACCCTCAATGGGAACCCACCCCATCTCTAGTCGCCAGCTGGTGCCCACAGCTTGCCAGGCCTGCCTGAGAGATTGGAGAAGGAACCCCAGCTCAGCTGGCCTCAGACCCCGGCTCTGCACCTGCTGGCCCTGGGTTTCCACAAAGACGTTCGAGCTGGGAGTTTAAAGTCCAAGGGAAGAGTAATGATGATCAATCCTCATGGACAGCAAAGAAAGACACCCTTCACCGAAAACCTGGAGCCCTTCAAGGCCCCACCAGACCCCAGCTTCTCTGTGCCGCTCTTCCTCACCCCGGGCCCCCTCTGTCTCTCTCTGTCTGTCTGTCTGTGTCTCTCTCTCCCTCCCCCACCTCAACCTTTGCATATGCTGTTCCCACGCCCAGAATGCTGTTTCCCCACCTCCCTCCCATCATGCCCTATTCAAGCATCACCTTAGATTCACCTCTGCATGGAGCCCTTGAGAGATACAAAGCCATTGGCCTCCTGACTGGCCACAGGTTAACACTCATTGATTTTGCTTGTGATCTGTCTGCTGTCTGCCAATGGCCTCCATCAGCAAGGATTGTCTGTGCCTTGTTTTTCCTGCTCGGTTGTCTCTGGCCAAGAACAGGAGGCCCTGGCACATAGTAGGTAATTGATGGCTATTTCTTGAACTTGTCAAGACTAAACAATGAGTCACCCCAGTTTAATCAAGTCAGGTTTGCCTCCAGTTGATAATAGAAAGAATGGAAGCCCCTAATGAGTTTGGTAGCTGAGTGAGCCAAGGCTGGAAACCTGTCTGACATGGCTATAGTCTCAGCTGTCACCTGACCCTCGCAGGTCTTCCAGGACCCGCTCCTCCCTCTGAGATAGACACTGGTCCCCTCCCATGATCAGGCACTCTGTTTTATTCTTTTGTAAAAAGTGGTAACAAGGGCTGGGCAGTGGTGGCGAACGCTTTTAATCCCAGCACTTGGGAGGCAGAAGCAGGTAGATTTCTGAGTTCGAGGCCAGCCTCATCTACAGAGTGAGTTCAAGGACAGCCAGGACTACACAGAGAAACCCTGTCTCAAAAAAAAAAAAAAAAAAAAAGTAGTAACATGAAACTGAGTTTCTTCAGTATTCCTTCTAACAGGCTAAATCTCCACAGAGATGTGCAACCCCACTAAAGCCACGTCCAGTGCCCACTTGCCCGATTAAGTTCATGGTTTCTCCACAGCTTGGTTTTTTAGGCAAGAGTTCTGAGTTCAAGTGTTAATCGTGACAGAGAGATACATGGATTCCCTTCCTTCCCTTTTTCTTCCTTCCTTTCAGACTGTTTTGTGTAGCCCAGGCTAGCCCTGAGCACACCATGTAGCCAAGGATGACCTTTAACTTCTCATCCTTCTGTCTTCACATCTCAATCCTGGAGTTACAGATGTGTGTCCCTATTGCTGGGTTATGTGGTGCTGGGAATTGAATCTCTGGTCTCAGGCTTACTAGGTTAACACAAGATCAACTGAGTCACATGTCCCAGCCCTGGAACAAGGGCTTTCCTCCTATGTGGCTGACACACGTGTCCAACAGTAGAGACATTTTGCTGAATGTTCAGCAAACACCAGCTGACTCAGCATTTTCCTCCTAGGTCATTCGCTCAAGAGAAATGAACACATACTTCATGGTAGAACACGCTTTACCCACGGAGCCAGCTCTCTGGTCCCATGCTGGGCATTTTAGACAAACTATCTAGATCAATCTTCTCTAGATCCTAGTGGGAGAGGTACTATGCTCTCCATTCTACAGATAGGTAAGGTGAGGCTAAGAGGCCAAATATTGTAAATTGCTCAAAGTTACAAAGCAAAACAATGCATTAAGCTTGATTTGAAACTGGACTTTGATCCAAGGTTCACCTCATTTGCACAGGGGACGAAGCAGCTGGATATTAGAAAGAAGTAGTGTTGAACTAGGCATGGTGGCTCCTGTCTGTAATTCCAGCACCCAGGAAGCTGAGGCAGGATGATTGCCCTGAGTTCAAGGTCAGCTTGGAGGTAGTGGTTGTCACTGACAGGGAAGAGAGGCACCAGTGGAGATGGCGCAGCGTTTGATTCCAGGCACCCGCATAGCAGCTCACAGCCATCTGTAACTCCGGTTCCATCTGACATCCTCTTCTGGCCTCTGTGGGTACCAGGCATGCATATGTGCACACACACACATGCACATGCAATCAAAGCACCCATGTAGGGATAATCACTGTGTAGTGTGTGGAAGCATCATCACCTGTCAATAAAAAGCTGACAGCCAATAAGCTGAGGCAGGATTAGAAGGCGGGACATCCGGCAAAGAAAGAGAGAGGAACTCTGGGAAAGAGTGAAGTGCAAGAGATTGACCCCGAACTCTGAGGAAGTCAGACACGTGAAACTGAGGAGAGGTAACCAACCACGTGGTAGACGTAGACTAGAATAAACAGGTTACATACTTTACACTTGGCCTGGGCATTTATTCATAAATAATTAAGTCTCAGAGTCCTTACTTCAGGAACAGGAGTGTGAGTGGGAAAGCCTGCATCTACACACCCATACACATGCAAATTCAATAAAATTAAATTAATTTTAAAAGAAAAGACACGAGAGTAGTACACCTTTAATCCCAGCACTCAGGAGGCAGAGGCAGGAGTTTGAGGCCAGCCTGGTCTACGGAGTTCCAGAAAAGCCTGAAGAGACCTTATCTTGGAGAGAGAGAGAGAGAGAGAGAGAGAGAGAGAGAGAGAGAGAGAGAGAGAGAGAGAGAGACTGAAGGGCCAGAGCCAATATCACCTCTCTATTTCAGAAAGGACTAAAAACTGCACACAGCACTGATCCCAGCAAACCCCTCCTCCCAGTATTTGTGAGCTCATCTTTCAGGTCCCTCAGGCTCCTTTCCTGTTGGATTTTCCAACATTTTCTCTGAAAAGTCATGAGGCAGTGGGAAGGTGGACTCCCCTCCTGAAATTTCAGTCCCTTGCCTTCTTTAGTGCAAACTACGTACCCCACATGTGTTTACGGGACATCCCTCCCTATCGAAGGCATCAGGGAGACTCCAAGAACCTCAACTGATGAGGTGAGCGCCTGCCTGGGAAAGTGCACGTCAGTGTGTGATGTGAATACACACACATCTGTGGATTGCATCTCTGTGCGGACATGTGACCCTCGAGAGGCTTCCAGGAGTCACAAAGGCCTGGCGTCGGAGAGGTATCAGACATCTGTGGTGAGGGTAGACCAAGCAATGGTGTCCTTCCAGGCAGACAGGGTTTCAATGCATGGATCTTCCTAACCCTGCTTTCATTCATTCATTCATTCATTCATTCATTCAACAACCTTCACTATGCATTAGTTTCTCTTTCTCGGAAGCACGGAAGAGGGAAATAAGCCAGTCAGACAGACTCACACAGTGTTCTTGTGCATTCATTTATTCTTTCTTTCTTTCTTTCTTTCTTTCTTTCTTTCTTTGCTTTACCCTCTCACTGTATGACCTTGGGAAGATCATTTGCTCACTCTGTCATCTGTAAGAGTTGTTGAACTAACGACATCTTCTCCTGTTTGGACAAAGGAAGGATGGGTTGAAGACAATAAGTAAAAAGGGGGCTTCACCAAGTCAACACACACAAGCAGCAGGGAGCCTCACTGCCACACAGGATACAGCTGTGTATAAAATGGTGGCAAAGGAAACCTGGCTGCAGACAGCATACACTACAGGGTCCCAAAACATCCAACCATCCAGCAGTTGCCCAGCAGAGCCCCAACAGCCAGCCATGTAGCAGGTGTTCAGTGAAGCCCCAATATTCAGCCATCCAACAGGTCCCGGGGGTGCAATATCCCCCCAGGGGATATTCAGCAGGTGCCCAGCAGAGCCCCTATATCCAACAATCCAGCAGGTGTCCATTGGGATCCTAACAGCTAGCCACCCAGTAGGTGTCCAGTGGGGCCCCAACATTCAACACTAGAATTCAGTATCCAAAGCTCACTTAGCCAAATGTGTCCTGACCCCGCCATGTCTCTTCACGCCTCACCCCTACCCTAAGTCACTGCTATCACCATCACCACCTTCACCACCATGTCTCCACTTTCTCTGGGACTCCTTGTTACTTCTCCCTTAAGACCCCCCTCTTGCTTTGCCTCAGATCTCAGAACATTCTATGACCAAGATCCCCAAACACTAGCGGCTTCCAACACCAGGCTGTGAGCTCTTCTCTTCCCCAGCCCTACATTACCACATAGAGACCCTGTCTCACTTAGGTCACTGTTGCTATGATAAAAACACCACAGATAAAAGCAAGGGTTAGCCGGGCGGTGGTGGCGCACGCCTTTAATCCCAGCACTTGGGAGGCAGAGGCAGGTGGATTTCTGAGTTCTAGGCCAGCCTGGTCTACAGAGTGAGTTCCAGGACAGCCAGGGATACACAGAGAAACCCTGTCTCGAAAAACCAAAAAAAAAAAGCAAGGGTTAACCTGGCTTACCCTTCCACATCATACTCTATCAGTAAAGGAAGTGAGGGCAGGAACTCAGGCAGGGCAGGAACCTGGAGGCAGGAGCTGATGCAGAGGCCACGGAGGGATGCTGCTTACAGGCTTGCTCCTCATGGCTTGCTCAGGCTGCTTTCTTATAGAACCCAGAACCACCAGCCCAAGGAGGGTTCTTCCCTGTCAATCACTAATTAAGAAAATGCCCTATAGCCTGATCTTAGGAAAGCATTTCTTAATTCAGGCTCCCTCCTGTCAAGTAACTCTAGTTTGCATCAAGGTGGCATAAAACTGGCCAGGATACCCCACCCAACACCTATTACGTTCAGGAGTAACCCAAAGCACACTCCCACAGTAGAAACCCCTCAAGAACTGGGGTCCTGGGACTGGAGAGATGACTCAGCAGTTAAGAGCACTGACTGCTCTTCCAGAGGTCCTGAGTTCAGTTCCCAGCACCCACATGGTGGCTCACAACCATCTGTAATGGGATCTGATGCCCTCTTCTGGCATGAAGGTGTATATGCAGCAGAGAGCACATATACATAAAATAAATAAGTAAATTTTTTTCTTCAGTTATAAAAGAAGAAAAGAAGAAAAATCTGGGGTCCCTCAGACTCACCTTCCAAAACGATGGGTGCACCAGCTGCACCAGCCTAGAAACTTCCACCTGCCGACCTGCACAAGTCTGGTATATTCTCTGCAAACCAAAGCAGTTCAGGGGCGTGTCCCAGACTTGGTCCCTAGAAACTGTGTACCTGAACAAGTCTCTGAGCCTTCATCTGCAAAAAGAGGTGGGTTAATAAAGCCCACATTATAGAAAGAATTTGATCAAACTATGCCTGGGGCACAATCATTCTTACAAGCCTGCCTGGCGGTCTCCCCAGGCTGCCTGGCTTCTGCCTCTTACCTGAGGCAGTACTTGTGTGGGTGTCTGTCTTGCTCCTAACTCACTGTATCCCCACGTTAACAAAGGAAATGGGGTGCTGGCCTGGGAGGACTCCAGCATACCCAGGAGAACCAGGAAATCCATCACCAGAATTGAGGTTAAAAAAAAGTGCAGTTGGGGAGGAGGCAGCCCAGAAGGCTGGGCTTAAGCAAGATTTCCTAGAGGGGAGCACCCCGAGCCAGTCCTCAGGGATGACCAAATATCAGGAGGGAAAAAAGAGAAAGGGATACAGTGTCCCAGGAATGAAAGAAGACCTGGTCCCTTACAGGAAGTGCAGTCTACTTGGGTAACCAGAGCAGAATGAGGTGGAGCAAGGGACCAGGGACCAGCTAGAGCTAAAAAGGTCAGATCACCAAGGGTTTCTGGTGCCCACTTGATGAGCCAGTCTGGTGTCCTGACCAGAACCTTAGATGAAAACAGGACAAACCTGGAAATGCTGGTAAGGTGTGGGTAACATACGTCATCAGCGTCATTCCTAGTGCAGTATCCATGTTGACTTTGTTTGTTTGTTTGTTTGTTTTGTTTTTCGAGACAGGGTTTCTCTGTGTAGTCCTGGCCGTCCTGGAACTCACTCTGTAGACCAGGCTGTCCTTGAACTCAGAAATCCGCCTGCCTCTGCCTCCCAAGTGCTGGGATTAAAAGCGTGTGCCAGCACCGCCCGGCCCATGTTGACTTTTTGGCTTTGCCGACCACACCATACTTGTATAAGAAGGAGGCTCTGGGGAAAGCCAAGTAAAGCTCCATAAATTCAAAATGAATGAAAAATTAAAAGTGAAGCATGGGGTGCAGGAACAGTGACTCGGGGTTAAAAACACCTGCTCTTCTTGCACAGGACCCAGATTTGGTCCTGAGCACCTACATGTCAGCTCACACCTCTTTAAGCCTCATTCCAAGTGATGCGATGGCCTCTTCTGGCCTCCACAGGCATGTGGTGCATACACATACATGCAGACAAAACACTCATGCACATAAACTCAAAATAAATACATGATTTAATGAGATGCAGACAGAGGGCTGGTGAGATGACTCTGTCCACAAAGAGCTGCCACCAAGCATGAAGATGTGACCTCCGATCCCCCCCACCCACCCACCCCCGGCAGTCACGTACAAAGCCAGGCATGATGGCACGTGATTGTGATCCCAGGCTGACAGGACAGAAACAGGAAGATCCCTGGAGCTTATTGGCCAGCTGACTTAGATAATTGGGTGAGCTCTGGGTTCAATGAGAGACCCTGCCTCAAAAAATAAGATAAAGGGCAAAATTGAAAAAACATATGATATCAACCTTTATCCTCTACACACACACACACACACACACATATATGCATGCATACACATTTGCATGTATGTACCACACACACAATGAGGCAAGCTAAGAAGCTGAGAAGGGGACATGGGAAGAAGGAGAAACCCTTCACTCTAGGATCTAGCTTGTGTTTCCTGTTGGCTGAGAGTCAAGAAACTTCAGCACAAGTGATCAAACCAAGCTGTCCAGAGAGACCAAGTCTCTGCCCTAAAGACATCTCAAGTAAGGACACCCCAAGTGAGGACTGAGCTGTGATTTCTCAGGGCTCGAATATGTGACCTTGGGTTTCACTAAATTAATGCACCTCTCTTGTCTCTAAATCAAAATGATGCATGTCCTAAAACTACATTACAGCTTTAGTTAGGAAAGTCTTTAAGATAGAGAAAGCCGGTTAATATGTTTTTACTTAATTTTTAAATTTTGCTTAAGATTCTAACCTTGTAAATTTGTATCCTTTGAATAATGTCACTTAGAAGAGTCCACTGGATCACACACATGACCTTCACTGAGACATCCAGGCAGTCCCTCTCTCTCTCTCTCTCTCTCTCTCTCTCTCTCTCTCTCTCTCTCTCTCTCTGTCTCCTACACTTAAATCAGGGCTGGTCTCTGTTTGTCTGTTTGTTTATTGTTCTGTTTGTTTTGGGTTTGATTTTTTTAAAATTTAATCATTTGTTTTATGGGCATGAGTGGGTTTTTTTAAAATCTTATTTATTTATCATATATACAGTATGTATGTATGTATGTATGCCTACGGGCCTGAAGAGATCACCAGATCTCACTATAGACAGTTATGAGCACTGTGTAGTTGCTGGAAATCAAACTCAGGACTGCTGAAAGAGCAGTCAGCGCTTCTAACCTCTGAGCCATCTCTCCATGTATGCATGTTTTGCCTGTATATAAGAATGTGCCTATAAGTATGCCTCAGTGTGTGTGTGTGTGTGCGTGTGCGCGTGTGCGTGTGTGTGTGCATGTGTGTGTGTGTGTGTGTGTGTGTGTGCAAATGTGTATGTACATACATACATGTGTATTTGTTGAGGACAGAGGTTGACATCAGATGTCTTCTTCAGTTGTCCTTTATCTTATTGTTTGAGTATGTGCACCACCCGTGCCCCTGGTGGTAATCGAGGCTACAATAGGATGCCGGTTCTCTGGAACTGGAGTAGCAGAGTTGGTTGTTAGCTACAATGGGTATTGACAACCAAACTCTGGTCCTCTGCAAGCCCCGCAGGTGCTCTTAACCCCTGAGCCATCTTTTTTAGCCCTAGCACTTTTTATTTACTTGGTTGGTTTGCTTTGGTCTGGGAGGTTTTTGTTTGTCGGATTGGTTGTTGTTGTTGTTTTGAGACAGTCTTACTGGGTAGCCCTGGCGGACATAGAACTTGCTATGGCAACCAAGCTGGCCCGAAGCTCACAGAGATCCACCTGCTTCTCTACCTCTATCTCCCAGGTGCTGGGATAAAATTGTGTACCAGCACAACCAACTAAAACTTCATTTCTTAAAGGTAGGCTTTGCCTTAAGAATAATAAGGACGCCCTTCAAGGGCAGTAGTATAACGAAGATTGTGCTGCATACAAGGAGAGACTGGAGAGAACAAGCCAGACCACAGAGAGAGGATATCTGGGATTGCCGAGGGGAGTTTAAGAAACTGACTATAGCCGGGTGTGTGTGGTGCCTATCTTTAATCCCAGGGCTCAGGAGAAAGAGGCAAGTGGATCTCTGAGTTCAAGGGTAGTTTGAGTAACTTCCAGAATAGCCAGGGTTACACAGAGAAGCCCTGTCCTGAAAGGAAAAAGGGAAAAGGAAACTGAGTGTGACGGAGTGCAGACATGGAAGAAAGGGCGGGGTCCCGACAAGAGCTTCGGGTGCCAGGATGCTCCACTGACAAGGGACAGAGCCCGTCTCAACCATGAGGGAAAGGGCCAGTGGGTTTCCCACCCATTCCCGCCCTAAAACAAACCAAGAGTATCAAAAATGGAGTTGACCCAGGAGTCACTGGAACACTGCGTCTCAGGCTTCGTCAAGACACTGGCTCTCATTTTTGGTGTCTGCTCATTTTGGTGTCAGCGATGGCTGTGAACAAGCCACCAAAAAAAAAAAAAAAAAAAAAAAAAAAAAAAAAAATGACGTTCTCCCATCTGCTGCACTTAGAAAGCCCACAGAAGGGCTCTGCCTACTAGGGTGACATCTATCTCGATGCCACACCCAAATGTGCTCTGAGGAACTGCGGTTGGCCCAGCTTGGGGGTTACCCACCACCTAGCTGGGGTTAGAACTGGAACAAGATAGGAACAACTGCCCCTCCCCAAAAAAGAAGTCACTGCTATCCAGACTCAGGAAAGTAGAGCAGACAAATGAACAAGATGTCGGTTCACAAAGAAAAGAGCAGAGGAGGGTGGCAGGCACAGCAAACAGGAAATGGACTTCCTGCTGGCTGTAAGAAGTGGAAGGCACCTCCAGGATGAACTCTGATGGACAGAAAGTAGTCCAAGTTCTATTTTCCAGCACCCCAGGGCTTCTGGGGCCACGGCTCTTGGCATTGGTGGGCTTTCCCGGGCCTTCCCCTAAGCACAGGAGCTGCATAGTGGGTGAGAGAGAAGGGTCAGGCTCAACGCTATGACTGTCCCCAGAGGAACATAGACAAGAAGGAAGCAGGTTTCTTTTATAGGGTGAGATGTGGAGGGTGTGGGGAAAGGAGGAGACTTGGAGGAGGGGAATGAGGGAAAGTTAAGACCAGGATGTAGTGTATGAGAGAAGAACAAACTTTAAAATGTTCTATAAAGACGGAGGGGGGAAAGAAAGCAGGCATTTGCCTGCATATAGAGTTTTGTCTCCTTCTGCTGGCTGCATGGCTGCTGGTCTCTGGCTCTCCTCTCCTCCCCTCCCCTCCTCTCTCCTCCTCTCCCCTCCTCTCCTCTCCCCTCCCCTCCCCAGCAGTGAATGGAGGGAGCAGTTGACAATGGGCTCTGTAATCAGATGCTGTCTTTAACCATCTCCCTTAAAGATGATCTTAGTGACTAGAAAGCCAGCTCCGAAGCGCTGTCTCTGACCTCCACATATACACCGTGACACTCATGTGCCCATGCATGTGCACACTCGCACGCATGCACTCACACATACACGCACATACATACATGAATAAACAAACAAACAAATAAAAATTCAAAGATGACCTTGGACAAGCTACCAAAATTTTCTGATTGCTTTCCTCGTATGAAACAAGGGGAGAGCGACCTCACTTCACAGAGTCTTTGGGAGTCTTAGGGTTCATTAACCCACTTGGTTAATATCTTTCTTTTTTTTCTTTCTTTCTTTTTTCTTTTTGCAAATAGCACAGCACTTGGAACAAAGTAAACAGTGGGGAAATGTAGCTACTGTCTTGTTTGGTAGCTTTCTGTGGCTTTGAAAGGGTGACTAGATAGGTAGATAAGGTTTTACTTTTGGGTGATTGCACAGATACATAGTTGGTTGGGCAAATACTTGGCTATATAGATGGGCGTGGGTAGGCATGAACCAGCCCTGGGCTGGAGAGGTATTTGGTTGGGTGGATGTTTTGTTTGACAGTAGTAAATGAAAGACTGGTTGGTTGGGTGTTTGGTGTGTGGGTGCTTGGATGGACATTGGGCTGAGTGTGTATTTAGCTGGTTGGATGTTTGGTTTGCTGGTGGATGGATGACTTATAGAATGGATGGATGCACAGACGATCCATGTATGATATAGGTACTGACTGTGATCCATGTATGTATGATGTATGTACTGACTGTGATCCATATATGTATGATGTATGTACTGATCCATGTATGTATGATACATTACTGTGATCCATGTATGATGTATGTACTGACTGTGATTCATGCATGTATGATGTATGTACTAACTGTGATTCATGTGTATGTACTGACTGTGATCCATGTATGATGTATGTACTGACTATAATCCATGTATGATGTATGTACTGACTGTGATCCATGTATGATATATGTACTGACTGTGATCCATGTATGATATATGTACTGACTGTGATCCATGTATGATATATGTACTGACTGTGATCCTGATCCATGTATGATGTATGTATTGACTCTGATCCATGTATGTATGATGTATGTATTGACTGTGATCCATATATGTATGATGTATGTACTGATCCATGTATGTATGATACATTACTGTGATCCATGTATGTATGTTTGTACTGACTGTGATTCATGCATGTATGACGTATGTACTAACTGTGATTCATGTATATGTACTGACTGTGATCCATGTATGATGTATGTACTGACTGTGATCCATATATGTATGATGTATGTACTGATCCATGTATGTATGATACATTACTGTGATCCATGTATGATGTATGTACTGACTGTGATTCATGCATGTATGATGTATGTACTAACTGTGATTCATGTGTATGTACTGACTGTGATCCATGTATGATGTATGTACTGACTATAATCCATGTATGATGTATGTACTGACTGTGATCCATGTATGATATATGTACTGACTGTGATCCATGTATGATATATGTACTGACTGTGATCCATGTATGATATATGTACTGACTGTGATCCTGATCCATGTATGATGTATGTACTGACTGTGATCCATGTATGTATGATGTATGTACTGACTGTGATCCATATATGTATGATGTATGTACTGATCCATGTATGTATGATACATTACTGTGATCCATGTATGTATGTTTGTACTGACTGTGATTCATGCATGTATGATGTATGTACTAACTGTGATTCATGTATATGTACTGACTGTGATCCATGTATATGTACTGACTATGATCCATGTATGATGTATGTACTGACTGTGATCCATGTATGATGTATGTACTGACTGTGATCCATGTATGATGTATGTACTGACTGTGATCCATGTATGATGTATGTACTGACTGTAATCCATGTATGATGTATGTACTGACTGTGATCCATATATGGCATATGTACTGACTGTGATCCATGTATGATATATGTACTGAGATCACATTCCAAGAAGAACAAAGACACAGACACAGAATATTTCAACCAAGAATCCAGCTGGGGGGGGAGAGACAGGGGCGTAAGTGGGAGTTAGCCCTTGAGAAGACAACAACAAAGGCATTTCCTGCCTTCAAGGAGTTCATAATCTGATTGAATAATTACCCACTTCGGAATCTTTTTGAAATCGAGCCAGGTATAAACAAGTCCATAAGCACAACAGCTAAGTAAACACGGTGTTCTTGTAAAAAGCTTCAAGCTCAGATGCATAATAACTCTTGATTCGAAACATCATCTTCTCCTTGGAGCAACCTCGGCGCTTAACTCCCCCAATTCCCCAGAACACACACACTTCTTCGTCCCTGCTGCTCGGCCTGGCATCCTCCCTGTGCTACTGTGAGAGGAAAATAAATACAAGGATCTGTCTCCACTTCACACGCCCACAGCTTGATCGCTCGCAAGGTGAAGAACTGGTCTAATAACTCTGCTAAAGTTCTGCCTCACCCACGACGGGGCAATCAGAACCAGGGGTTTCTGAATATCCTCTCTTCAATCTGACAGAGAGTCACATGCATTCTTATTCACAGGCTACACAGGGAGAACTCGGTGTATGCCACGTGTGTGCATATGTTTGTGGAAGGATACATGTGTACATGTATGTAGAGACCAGAGGCCAGTGATGAGTATCTTTCTCAGTTACTCTCCACTGCTTTCGAGACAGAGTCCCTTACTGAGCTTGTAACACACCGAATGCAACTAAATTGACTGGCCTGCAAGCTCCAGGCATCCTCCTGTGTCCATCTCCCCAGTGGCGGGACCACGGGTGTGTGCCATTATGCATGGCTTTTTATGTAAGTGCTGGGTACCTGAACTCAGACCTTCAGCCTGTCAAGGCAAATGCTTTACCACCCAAGCCATCTCTCCAGAGTAAGAGAGGGAGTTCCCATTTTCTTTGTCTGGTTTCACCATCGCATGCTAGAGGGTAACACTGCGGGCCTCCACGTTTGGTTGTGGGCCATGTCTGTCCAGATGTGTACCCAGGGGCAGAGCTCTGGGCCCATTCTCATGTGTGAGGAACAATGGGTGACCCAAGCCCTTTGGGAACCCACATAGAGATGAGCTCCACGCACCAGCTCTGGAAGGCCCCCAGAAGCCCAGTGGCTACCTCAAAACAGAAAACTGCTCCCCGCCCTCTCAAATTCCACCCTGCTGCGGACAGAAGGAGAGAGATCCTGAGCCAGCGGGAACATTAGGACTAGAACCCAGGTCTTATCACATCCAGGGTTCTCTACCCGTCCTAGCTCAGGCCTGGCCAGAGACCTGGGTCCTGGGGATTCTGGGATCAAAGTGGTCTAAGGGAGGGTGAGATCACATTAGGAGTCTCTTCTCCCCAGCAGGTTTCACCGCTGCTGCATCCACATGTGAGGCAGAGCACAGGCGAAGACACCACCCACCACGATGATGGTAACAATGGTGTTGGAGAAGCAGCTGGGGAGTGGGCGGCTGGGGGAGGTGTTATTTTCTACGGAGACACTGGCATGCTGGGAGAGGCAGGAAGACTGCTGCGGGCTGCTACTATCTTGGCTACTGGCATGACTGGAGGGCACCTGGTCTCAGGGAATGTGGCAGGGATCCACAAAGAGCCACCCTCAACTAGAATCTCGGTGAAAGTCATCCTTGTTGACTGCTTGTCACTGCCTGGGCCCCACATGGCAGCTAGGAGCTGGGGTTCAGAAGCCCTGTGTTCAAATCCAGGTTCTGTTAGCTCCTCCCAGAGCGGCTGCAAACAGATTTAAGCTCTTTCCTCTGTGGTTCACAGGTATGGTGGGCTTTGATGGTGGTGCTTCAGTCAAATGGATGGTAGGAGTGTCATATGACACTAGGGCCACCCTAGGTGTCATTAGCACACAGAGAGGGCTCTTACGAAGAGTAGAGGGGCTGAGCAGACGGAAGCTTGAAATTTCTCTGCCATGCCACAAATGAGCTTGGAGCAGAACTACCAGAGACTAGGTGCAGCCAAGGAGTGTGGCGGCGACCTTGGCCAAGGACAACCCCAGGGAGACACTCAGTAGACAACTCCTGGAGACTGCAGGGTGTGTGGCTCATTCCTATCAAGGGACTCCAGCATCCTCTAGTAGAAAGATGGCGCGCGTAACAAATGAGTGTTGGTATCTCCACCACTTCATCATCACCACCATCATCACTTCTCTATTACCACCTCCACCAGCAGCACCACCCCATGAGCATAAGCTTTCACCACCATCATGACCACCACCACCACCACCATAATCATGGTGACCGTCCCTGTCACTACCACCACCACCATCACTGTCATCACCATCAACACTACCTTTATTATCACTGCTATCACAACCATCACCATCAGCAACATTACTATCATCACTAACATCATCACCACCATCACCACCACCACCACCATCATCACCATCACCACATCACCACATCACCATCATCACCATCATCATCACCATCACCACATCACCATCATCACCATCTCCACCATCACCACCATCACCACCATCATCACCATCACCACATCACCATCATCATCATCACCACCATCATCACCATCATCACCATCACCACCATCATCACCATCACCACCATCACCACATCACCATCATCATCATCACCACCATCACCACCATCACCACCATCACCACCATCATCACCATCATCACCATCACCATCATCACCTTCACCACCACCATCACCACCATCACCACCACCATCACCACCATCACCATCATCACCATCACCACCATCTGTTTAACCTCCAAAATCACCTTGCAAAGTGGATGCAAGTAACGTCATTTTACAAAGGAAGCAACTGGGGCTCAAAGACGTCAGCTGGCTTTCCCAAGGACGCACAGTTGAGCGTGGTAGAGCAGCCCTAGGGAGCTGGACTTCTCCTGTGGTGACTGTAGTCCTCATGCCTCTTCACCTTGAGGTCCAAGTCCATCCATCCTTTCCTTCCGCAGAGATGGCCATGCAGCTCTTCCGAGGTCAGATGCTCGCTCTCACTTAGCAGCCAGCTCCAGCACCAGAATACTGTTACCGAGACAAGGTCTGCCTCTGCCGATGCCCTAGGTGCAAGCCAGGGGAGCCGAGTGCCCCTCGCACACATTCTAAACCTGACTGTGTTTACTTCCAGGAAGCAGAAAAAAATGGCACTGTGGAACAGAGGCATTAAGGACCTGGATGTCATGGAGGCACCCAAAGTCCGAAGATGTCTCAGACCAGTCTTCCCCGTGAGATGCCACTGAGACCAGAGGGCTCTGAGTAACGAGGTGTGAACTCCCCTCCACTCACACAGCCCCACCCCTTTCCATCACAACACCAGACTTCACTCCCACCCAGTCTGAAAGCTCTCCTGCCTCCTCTCTGCAGAATCCCTCTCCTCCATCTCTGCTCCTCCCCCTGAATAGAAAACTCTTCAGGCCTGTCCTAGCTGGCTTTCTGTCACTGTGGTAGACATGATGCCCAGAACAGCCTGGGGAGAAAGGGGTTTATTCGGTTTACCTGTCCCAATTGATCACAGTTGATCAGAGCAGGAATTCAGGACAGGAACCGGAAATCAGGAATTGAAGCCAGAGGCCGTGGGGGAACACGGCATACTTAGCAGCTTCCCAGGGCTTCCCCAGCTTGCTCTGTTTGTATAGCCCAGGACCACCTGCCCAGGGCTGGCACTGCCCACAGGAGCTGGGCCCTCCCGCATCAACCATAGATCAAGAAAATGCTCCCACACATGTGCCTACATGCCAATCTAATGGAGGCGTTTTCTCGGTTGAGGTTCCTTATTCCTGGATGACTTGAGCTAGCATAGTGTCCCAGCTAGATATCAGCTTCCTTAGGAAGCCTCCTTTGAGCACCCCGTATGTCCCCAGTACCTCTCTCCTAATATCCTAAAGGCTTTATGAGGGCAGGAGCCAGTAAGGAAAGGACAGCCATTTCCAGAAGCAGGATTGAAGGAGCTCGGTATAAAACTGTCATTTCTGAGCTCCTAGATACCTCTCTGTCCTCCCTGTACTACCCTAACACGGCATCCCGAGGGTATCTGTGACTAACGGCAAGTAAGTGGCTAGATGGTGGTGTGGATGCTGAAAGGACAGGAGAAGAGGATCTGGCATGATTTACCCCAGTACCACAGGAGAGAGCCCTTGACCCAGTCAATGCCTGGATACTTCAACCTTGTGCCTGGTCCCCTTTCTGTCCCACATCAGCCAGAGGAGGGTGAGCTTGGTATGGTGGTGCACAAAGCCAGCCTTGGCTACATACTGAGTTACAGGCTATATAAGACCCTTTCTGAAGGAAGGAAAGAAGGAAGGAAGGAAACAATGAAACAAAGAAGGGAGAAAAGAAAGAAAACAAACTAACCAACAAGGTCCAGGAGCTACCTCAGATCACCCAGCAAACTGGGAGCCAAGCTGGCCTGCTTGCCCTAGCCACTCGCAGAGCCTAACCCCTGCAGAGTGCTCTTGCAGCCCTCCTCTTTGGAAAAGCAGGTGGAGGGTTCACCTCCTCCTCATTCCTGCCACTTAGAGGTCCTCCAGAAGCTTCGGGAGCCTTCAGGTCCCACTGCTCCTCACTTGCCAGCCCTCCCCGCCTCTAAGCAGCGCAGCTCTGCTGGGGTGGTGAGCGTGGGAGGCTGGCACCAGGGAGGATGCAGGTTGGAAGTAAAATTCTAATCAAACACAGAATCCCTCCGTCTTCTCCCTCTGCGGCCCAGGAAGGTGTTTTGGCTGAGTTATCACTCACATGTTCTCGGAGAACTGTCTGCGGCTTTGGAGCTAAAGGGAACTGGCAAAGTTGGGAGAATAAAAATCTCTTCTCTCCCCCCTCCCCCTCCCCCAGGTTGCTTCTTGCATTTATTAGTGGCTCTCTCTGCCTCCCATTGTGGCAGGACCTTCGAGGAGCCAAGGAGACAGGCTGCATTTGGCCCATCTTAAAGGCACAAGTTGCAGGAAGTGCCAAGCTATCAGAAGCCCCCACAGCTGGGAACAGCTGGGGGGTGAGGGAGGTGGGCACAGTCAGCCTGTCATACTGGAGAAGTTGCAGGGGCCACTGCGGAAGGGACAGCCTTTCTCAGAAGCAGATATCAAAGGGGTTTAAGATGAAAGCTGTCTCTTTGTTGTTTGTTTTTGAAACAGTCTTCTATAGTGTCCAGACTAGCCTGGAACTCACTACATACCCGAGGATGACCTTGAACTCCTGATCCTGCTGTCTCTAGGCCCATTAAGTATTAAGATCACAAGGATTCATCCCTCCTAGATTGGGGCACCCCAGTTTCCAGTCTTACCCCTGCACCCACTCTCTAGTCTACCCAGTGGCACAAATGAGCTTCAGAAAGCTTACAGCATGCCACACATTAAACTCTCCCCACTGAGGCCAGAGCTGAATCCAGCTCCCTGGCCTGGCCTGGCCTGAGAGGTGCTGCCTGCTTGGGCTCCTACCATCCATTCAGATTTCCTGAATTTCAGATTTTTCTGTCTTCACCAGATTCCAAGCCCGAGATACCCAGTTTCTTTCCGTCACCAGAACATGCCAACTCCTTTCCTCAGGTCTTGTTGCAAAAGCCACTTCCAAAAGGGGCTCCCCCCACCCACCTATTCTAAAGTGACACCCACCCCTGTCACCACAGGCCTGGTTACCCATCCCCAACTCTGGGCTCCCTTTGCACCGCATGGGTAAGACTCACAGAGTGTGGTGAATTAATCAAGCTGGAATCATATTCCCTAAATACCCTTTCCAGGGTGGTGCTGGGGTGGAGCATGGGCTGGAGGGAGAGGGTGTGCAGCTTTGAGATACATTTGTGTGAGATCAAGGAGCAGCGGAGTGAAGGGACAGCAGCTAGGTTTGCAAGTCACTACTTTGCTGACCCATCTTGGTTGGGGGGAGCAAATGCCCCACCCCCACCAGTGATCTCCCCTCTCTCTCTTCCGTTGCCCAGCCCCAGGTGAGTATGTGGCACTCTGTGGTGAAGGGTGTTAAAAGATCACCTGGGAAGAGGTTGGAGGTGACATGAGACATGTGCAGCAGGTTCCCGTTTGTGGTGTGAGTTTTTGTCAGCTTGCCTTGGACCTAGACATACCTGGGAAGAGGGAACCTGGATGGAGGTGTTGCCTCCATCAGATTGGCTCATGTACATGTGTATAGGGCTTTTTGTTGATTATTGATGGATATGGCAGGGCCCAGCCCACTGTGGGTGGTACCATCCCTAGGCAAGTGGCCCTGTGGTCTTTGCTTCAGTTGCTGCCTCCAGGCTCCTGCCTTGGCTTTCCCTGATGATGGACAGTGTCTATCACAGCAACAGAGAAGCAAACCGGAACATCATTTTTCCTTCCACTGCCACTCCCAACTTTCCCTCCCTGCTGAACTGCAGCTGCCCCCACCTAACCCCAGACACAGAGGCAGCTGCCTGCATAGCCACCCACCAGTTCCACATCCCAGTCAACCCACAGGAAAGCCCTGATCCTGCCTCCACCTGGGGTAACACTGCAGGGCAGATGGAAGCCTTGGCCCTTGCGGGAGCCTCGCCTTTTCCGGCTACTCCTTACTGCACGGTTGGTAAGAACCTTGCTAGCAACGATCCCAGCTGCTGTTTCTCAGCAGTGTCGCCAGCACTCAAAACAGCATCTGGTACACAGTTGGGCGCTCAATAGTTATGAAGGGCTGTGAGCTGGCACTCTGGTGACTAAGGAGGCACTGGGGAAGGAAAAGATAATCACTCTTATACACACTGTGTACTTGCCCACCAGGTACACAGCCCCGGAGAGATCTACTCTGCTTCAGACTGCATCCTTCCCAACGCTGGTCCGAGCTCCTGAGCCCCCATCCCTCCCACGCTCTGCCTGTCTCCTCTTAAGAGTGGCTATGGCCCCTGTCCCCTACTTCTTCTTCCAACCATTTCCTAGGATCTGGTTTCTGTCTCGTGGTCACACAGTTGGCCATGACCAAGGTCACTGGAACTCAACTGGCTACAGCCAGCCCCCTCCCATCCCCCCTTTTATTTTTGCTAACCACAATCCCTTTTTCCCTCCTTTCTCAGAGTGGGCCTCTGCCAATTTCCAGTCTTCCCTTAGAATTTTGAGCTTTGGTTTTCATGACACTGGAGATGGAACCCAGAGCCTAGATGGCTCCAGGCAAGCGCTCTCCATGGAGTCACATTGCCCAGCCCAGGTCTTTCCCTTGATTTCTCCCTGGTTTCTCCTTCCAGCCCCACCCTACATGATAGACACCACCACCCCCCGTGCCCATCACCTGATCCATTGCCTACAAAGTCATAATTTCAAAAGGAACTCCAGTTTCTGCAGCTCTTCAGAGACCCCCACTCCAACAGTCACAGACGGTTGTGGTTGTGACATGCTGACATCCTGAGACACAGATGCATCTAGTGGGGATGTGTTATTGTGTGCTGACATCCTAGCCATAACACGCCATCCCTTACTCTGTTGCTGAGCTAAGCCTATTGAGGCTGTGGAAAGACCTGTGGGTAGGAAGAGCCTAGAGCCATAGCTTCAGTCACAGGTGCCACCAGTACACGTAAGACTTAGACATGAGAGGAGTCAGAGGCCTGCTGAGTGAGTGTATGCTCAAATTAGTGCGTGAGAGGTAACGGAGGCCCATTTTTTTTTTCTGCATATTCTAAGCTGAAAGACATAGGCTGGGGAATTTTCTGGAAGCCAAAGCACACCTGTAGGCTGGGAACACTACCATCTCACAAGAACATGACTTCTTTACTTCTCCGGGGGAGGAAGTAAGGGGCATTCAGCAAAGGTGATGGAGACCCAAGGGACATTAGCACAGATGCAGTCTTTGAGGATTTCCATGTAAGTCCTTGATAATTAGATCCAGGGAAGGACAACCAAATGCCAATCAATCTTAGCCCAGTCTGCAGTAGGATGCTGTGCCCTAGACACCTGTCACAGCGCAGGGCAGCAGCTGGAAAAATCCCAACTCACTACAAGGGCTGCATGCTAACTCAGCCACCCTGCTGGTCTCTGCCTCTGTGGAAGAGGACTTCTGGTAGCCAGGTATCAGTTCCTGGTGTGACACTTATACTCACCTGGTGCTTGGTAGTTTTAGGTAAAACCCTCTTTGCTGCTGCTGCCTGCACAGATGCACCCCTGTCTCTACCTAGCTGTTGGGGAAAAGGAGCTCAGAAACGGCCAATGGCTGGACCAAGAACATGGAGCCAGTGAGAGGTGGGATCTAAACCAGGGCTGTCTGACTGGGACATGGCTCCAACCTCTCCCTTCCCACCCTGCCTACCTCCCTAGTATGCTCCAGAATCATACTTAATTTTTAAAAATTTTATCTACATTTATGTATATGTGTCTGTCTGTCTGTATTCTCAGGCATGGTGTGTATGTGTATCCATGTGCATGTGTGTTTGAGTGTGTGTGTGTGTGTGTGTGTGTGTGTGTGTGTGTGTTCTCAGAGACCAAAAGAGGGTGTTAAAGTTACAGCTGCCTGTAAGCTACTCAGTGTAGGTTCTAGGAACTGAACTTGGGTCCTCTGGAAAAGAAGCAAGTGTCCTTAACCATTGAGGCACCCCTCCAGCCCCACATGATGCTCTGGCAGCCTTCTATAAGACTTGTGATGGATGTGTAAAATCCCCCCCCCCCCGTGTCCATAGCACCTAAAACTTGCCCTGCGAGTCCAGGGTCTGGCCACCTGGCTGCCTCTCAGAATACAGGTGATTTAAAGATGAGACAATCTCCCTGGAGGGAGTCACCTAGCAGGTGACTGTTTCACAGTGGATAGATGGATGTATAGATGGATAGATATATGGGCAGATGGCATGACTGTAACCATGTATACGTGGAAAATGAGTGGTTTGGTAAATGGATGGAGTCATGGATGAAGGGATGAATGAATGGATTCTCATGGATGCATGGATACATGGGTGGAGTCAGTGGGTGCACACATGCATGTGTGCAAGGAGATGAATGCATACATGCATACATGGGTGAGTAGATAGATGGATGAAAAATTCGGAAAGGATACGCAGGCATGGTGACACACGTCTATAATCCAAGCTGAGTCAAGAGTCAAGGGAAATACTGTGCACAGGAGTTCGAGGCCAGCCCGGGCTACATGGCAATATCTTGTTTCCAAACAAAGCAAGTTAAAAACCACTAAAAGTTGGAGATGGACAGCGGTAAGACCTTAACAACTGTTATCGTGGTCGTTTAAAGCAATATCCCAAGACAGGTCAAGAAACGCTATATCCAAGTCTAAAGCAGACCCCTGGCAGAGGGGCCACGAAAGCCTCAGAATCCACGGACGCCTCAGCAGTAAGGTCTGAAGGGGGCAGGGCTAGAGAGATGGCTTGAGTTAAGAGTACTTGCTGCTCTCCCGGAGGACCTGAGTTCAGTTCCCAGCATTGAGGTCAAGTGACTCACAACCACCTGTAACTCTGGTTCCTGGCTATATCAGGCACCTGCTCCTGGCATCCTCGTGTACCTGCTAACGTGAGCACATGCCCACACGCAGATACACACATGTACACATAATTTTAAATAAAAATAAATCCTTTAAAAAGGAGGTGAGAGCCACCTATGAGCACCCCTGTTCTTAGGTCAGACAGACACATTACCCAAGACAGACAGACTCACATGCACTGGATGCGAGTGACAAAATTCTAACTGGATTTGATGAGGAGTTGTTGCATGCCTACTATGTGCTCGGCACAATCATTTGCTGGCCAGCTAGCCAGCTGGCTGGCTTTCTCTGGCAGGCTGCCGGCCTGGCAGGCCAACAGATGAAGCCGGACTCACTTTCCCAGAAGTTGGTATTTCGTTCCCTGTCCAAGCCCTGTCTTCCTGGATCCTGGGAGTGTGTCAATGGCAGGAGTGGACAGAGTGATTTAGTTTCATTTCTGATGCTACCTGCCTGGGGAGCTGTCTCTGTTGTTGAGGCGGTGACAGTTTATAGCTGTGGGTATTTGAACAGCCTGGCTGTTTGTTTCAACAGGCATCCTATAAAATTATTAAAGTAGCAGATGAGAGATGGAAGGCAGAGCCTGGACTGTTTAGAGAAAGACTATCTGTGAGCTGTCATTCTGAGAAAGAAAAACATGGATGTGGGTGTGTTCCTGGGGTGTCCGGGTGGTTATGGCAGAGATACACCCTCTCTTACATCCAAACAGAAGGTCCTCTCAAGTCTGTCTTCCAGCAATTTTTGTCTGGAACAACAATTGGGGGGGGAGGTTAAGGTTTATTCTTTCCTGATAATAAAGGCAATACACCCTCACCGTAGACAATCTAAAGAGAGCTATGATATAGCTCAGCAAGGAGGACTTGTTCAGCATGTGTGAGACACTGGGTTCCACCTCAGCGCTGCAAAAAAATTAAAAGTAATGTTTGGAATGGAGGGGAGATCAAGCTGCACAAGAAGTCCACATATGTAACCCAGCATTCAAGAGGTAGAGTAAGAAAGGGCCAATGAGAGCGTCAGGGTGCTTGCTACTAACCACCTGAATTAGGTCCCCAGAACCCACAGACGGAGGAAGAGAACTGACTCCAGAAGCTTGTCCTCTGACCTCCAGAAACCTGTGCCATGACACAAGGACTCACACATGATAAATAAGGAAATGAAGTAGCTACTGAGGCATTTGCTCAGTCCCATCGTGATGTTTTTTACTTAAGAGTTCATTACACGAAAGTAAATTTATTAAAACAAACAAGTGAGTAAATGCTGCAGGCCAACCTGTGCTACATAGTGTTTTCTGGGCCAGCCTGGGCTATGAAACTGTCTCAGAGCTGGTTATAGTGGTATATGCCTTTAATCCCAGCATTTAAGAGGCAGAAGCAGGCAGATCTCTGTGACCCTGGTCTACATATTGAGTTCCAGGATATCCTGGGCTACATAGGGATACTCTGTCCACAAAACAAAACCGAAAAACAGCTCCCTGTCCTCAGTGAAAGTAAAAGAAAAAACAAAAAAAAACAAAAACTATACAGTAAGCAAACTATACATTAATCCCTCAAAAAATATGGTTGACATTTTTCCACCTCTTCATTTCTTCTTATACATATTTGATATAGCTAAGATGACAAACTTCACTCATAATAACTGAGTCTTAGCATGTGGTATAGGTTATCTTACATATCCTGACAAATAGTAATCCATTTAACTTTAATGGTGCCCATGAAGGACTTTTTTTTTCTCCCTCCTTTACATGAGGAAACTGAGGCACAGGGTGGCTGGGTTGCGCAAGTTCACAGTGGGCAAGCTGCAGGACTGTGACTGGAGCCACCCCAGTTACTGTCCGTCTTACCACAAGCTCCGCCTATTCCTCTTTGCCCTGTACATACAACACATATATAGTGCATCAACAGGCGTGTGTGTGTGTGTGTGTGTGTGTGTGTGTGTGTATCACACTAAAATGGAACCCAGAGCCTCCCACATTTTCAGCAAGGTATCAGGCAATAATTTATAACCTTGGCTTCCATTTTTGAGGCAAGGTCACAAGTAGCCAAGGCTGTCCTCTAACTCATGAAGTAACTGAGGATGGCTTTGGACTCCTGATTTTCCAGCCTCCACCTCCCAAGTGCTGAGATTACAGGCGTGCACTACATCTGGCTCTGAAATATTATTTCTCGGTTGTTGCCAATAATTCCAAGTGGATGAACAAACTCAGTTGGCCATCCATCCTCTTGATCTGGGATTTTTCCCTGCATTTTGGGGATTCTGTGCCTTACAGTGACTGAACTGTCACAGAAGAGAGCCCCTGACTTTTAAGGTGTGCGTTCCTGAGAACACACCCACTCTGGGGCATCAGCTGGCAAAGCTGGCCCCAGCTCCTCCCTGAGCCCTAAAAGCAATAACTCCTGGCCTCCTCCCCACCCCCACCCTCCATGAAAAAGCAAGCCTGGAATCAGAGCTCTGCAGAGACTCCCACTTGGAACTAAATATATTACAAGCATATCCCCACCCACCTCCCCGGAGACGGGGGAGACAGCGGGGGCGATCAGCCTGTGCTGCAGGGGGCAAGTACCTGGTCCTCCACCGTTCTTGCCTACCTCAAACCATGTTTCTTCTGTGAGCATCAGATGACAGCCGTCTAAGAGGCTTTTGAAGTTAGAAAACTGCATATGCAAGAGATTGTTATTGTTACAGTGCAAACTCAACAGGATCCCCTGGGGAATGGCTCTGTGCCTGACATTTGTGCAAAGCCCCAAGGAAATGAAGACACGCAAGACAGAGTTCCAGCAATTGTTTCAAAGGGAAACATGGGCTGATGGAGGAGAACAGACCAGCATTCCAAGGATGGGTACACAGGAGAGGGAGGCAATGGGTTTCAAGAGCCTAAGGAAGAGACCCCACTCAGGTGGAGGGTACCCCTGAAAGGCTTCTTAGAAGCCCTGCTGTCTCTGCTGACACTCATCATTAATCTTATCCAGAAGTCTGAAAAACAATTCAATGAGCCTGGGAGGCCAAACAGGATTTAGATGGATAGTAAGGGCAGGAGCATACATAAGTAGGACATTCTAGAAAGAACAGTGTAGCCTGGGTATTGTAGACTCAATGAGAAGAGGAGAGAGATAAGGTAAACTATTGTGTGACACTATTGCTCGGACATGGGAACAAATGTCTACTTACCCCAGATAAGTTAAGATAACCCAGAAGGTTATCTTGATTGTGTTAATTGGGGTCAGAAGACCCATCCACTATGGGTGGCATCATTCCCTGGCTAGGATCCTGGACTGTAGAAGATGGAGAACGGACTGAACAGAAGCATTCAAAGACAAACCCAAAAAAGGATCCAACTTGGTGAACCAATGAGTTTTGGAATGACAACTCACAAAAGCTAGAATTCTAGAGCATACCTTATGGTTTGACAGGTTGGAGAATGTGTCTTCCAGGCAGCTCAGCTTGTCTGAGAGTGTCTCATCTGTCCTTGCTGTTTAAATAAGATTGGGGGAATAGAGGGATTAGTGAATATGATCAGTTTCAGGGAATTCCTGGGGCTTCTCAGTTGTTTACTTCCTGCATCTTTTTTTCTTTATTAGACCATCTTATTTTTTTAAAAGATTTTAATTATGTATGTGAGAGGCATGTGGTCTTCAGAAGCCAGAGGCACAGGATTGATCAGAGCTGGGGTTGTGAGCTACTCCATGTGACTCCATTCGGTGGGAGTCAAATTTAGGTAGTCCTCCAAGAAGAGCGGTATATTCTCTTACAATGGAACATCTCTCCAGTCCGACTTCCTGAGTCTTAACAAGCTTGAGTCTTAACAAGTCTCCCTGTGGGATGGAATATTCCATCTTGCAGGAAATTACCACACACTAATGAAGACCACATCCTCCCCATTTGTCCCATTAACTGTGGGGGAAGCCTGGAAAAAGCACCACACACTCCCTCCCTAGGCATTGCCACTTTGTGACCTAAAGTAACCCAACATAGTGGAAAGGTACACTGGACATCAGGGCCCTGATACAAGGGACATCCAAGCAATCTTAGAAGGATCCTGACTGACCTTGGTTTCCATCCTTTGATAGCTTCTGTGAAGGTTGGTGTCAACCTGACAGAACCCAGAATCGCCTGGAAGATGGGCCTTTTGGGCATGCCCAGGGGTTATCTTAATTGTATTAATTGAGGTCAGAAGACCCCCCTCCACTGTGGGCGACATCATTCCCTAGCTAAGATCCTGGACTGTAGAAGATGGAGAAGGGGCTGTGCAGAAGCATGCATTCATCCCTGTTTGCTTCCTCCTTGTGGGTGTGAGCAGCTGCTTCACACTCCTGCCCAGCGTGCCTTCCCTTCCCTACCCTTGAACCATAGGTTGAAATAAACCTTTCCTCCCTCAAGTTGTCTGTTTCACCCCAAAGCCCAGACCTAGAGATGAGTCCAAAAGCAGAGCCTATTATTTATTTTTGTTGACGGTACTGAACATCCATGATTATTCTGGCTCTTCTAACAGACCTCTGAGGCTGGGGTCTGTGGCTCTATTTCCATATGAGGATCACGGATTTCAAATAGTAAGACCCAGCCATTCACATGTTGAGTTCAAGTTAATGGGGGCATCAAGATGAATAGCTGGTCTTCAGCCTCCTCCTGGATTCCCACAGATAGAGTCTTTCTCTAAACTTTGACAAGTAACAATAGGACTGCCACCTCTGCATGCTGCTGGGGGTGCGGGACTTGCTGAGATGTCCACCCAAAGAACATAGCATGGAGACCGCTTGGCATCTCAGTTAAATTTGGAATCTCTCCAACCTCTCACATAGCACTGATGGAGCTCCCTGCCTAGACTCCAAGAAGCTCTGCTTTCCAGCTTGGCCAGGACTCCAGGAAGACCTACCCTGTCACTCTCTGAGCATCTCAGAAATGTCCCTCCGGCTGTCACTCCTGCCCTGCCAGCAGCAGAAGCAGAGCCAGGTTCCAGTGGTCCAAGGAAACTGGCACTCCCAGGTGCTCAGTAGGAAAGCAAGGGAGAAGGTCTTGCTGTGTGACCCCACAGGAGACCCTCCACCTCTCTGCGACTCCATTTCTTCACAGTGCCAGGAGATCCGTGAGCCATGAAGCCATGAAGGAATGTTCATTCCCTTTTCCACGGACACTGACTTAGACACTGCTCTACAGACAGCTGCAAACAAGACACACATGTCCCCAAGAGTCTTCCAACAGTGCCTGTTTCCTTGCGTGTCACATGGGGTTTACATCACTGAATCACTGTGAAGATCCCTAAGTGAGCATGCATGAGCAGCTTAGCTCAGGGCCTGGCACTCCCTACACACCCGCCTTTAAAGGCATTCTTCCCTGGGTGTAAGAATTGGAGGGCTGGGGAGCTGGATCAGCCATTAAAGGTTAGGCTCACTATTGGAAAGATAAGAACTGGGTAAGGGGGCAAAGGGAACACACTTGGGTATTTGGGTTATCGCTGTATAAAGCGAGATGGCCCTGTTACAGCAGCCTGTGTCTGAGCAGACATGATCAAGGGCCTTACTCCCACTGTAAAGTCTCCTAGACAGAATTTCTTGTTTAGCACATGATGGGGGGGGGGTAGTCTCTTGGTTTGGGGCATTGGCCTGAAGTGAGATGTTTCCCAGTGTCCCTGGATTCTACCTACTAGAGAGTAATTACATTCCTTCTTCCTAACCATAGTGGCCATCAGAAGTGTCTCCAAACATTGACAAGTCCCCTGAAGGTCCAAGTCCGTCCCCACTGAGAACCACTGCTCTATGACATAGCTCAAGAGTCTGGGGCACGTTGCACAAAAGCCATGCATAAAGGTTTGGTCCCAGCGTGTGTACGATGGGTGTGCGGCGCACGGCTGTGTTGTTGGTGCTTGAGCAGTAGAGACAGGAGTCCGAAGTAATCTTTGGTTATACTGTAGGTACAAAGGCATTCTGGGATCCAGGAGACCATGGAAACAGCACACCAACAGATGACACACCAACCCTTGAGCTTGTATTTGAAAGTCTCTGTGATCCAACTTCATCCCTTCCAGAACTCCTATGATTCACCCTCTTCCCCTCCAGGACACCTGTGATCCTCCCTTATCCCCTCCAAAACTTCTGTGATCCTCCGTCATCCCTCCAGAACCTCTGTGATCTACCCTCATCCCCTTTCCTCCCAATCACTTCCCTAAGGACCTGCCCTGGCTCGGGCAAGCCTCTGTCCGCCTTTCCTCGATGCTCCTACCAAGAGCTCCATTCCCACCTCTGTTACACACACACACACACACACACACACACACACACACACACACACGTTGAGGTTAGAGGGCAGTGCTGGTTCCACCTTCCCACCTTCTCGTCCGGCTCACATAGCAAGCACCTTTACCCACCAAGCCCCAAACTTTATCCGTGCCCTTCTGCCACCCTAGAGTGCCATTTTTACGCAACCAGCCCTTATCATACAGGGCACTAACTCCATCTTAAATGTAACTGTAGCAGGTGTCTGTCCTTTACTTCCTGTCTCAGACACTGCCACTCCCACCTCGCTACCAATAGCAGTTCCAGGATAGGAGCTCTTCCTGACCTCCTGGGATGCTGTGTTCCCAGCACTAAGGGCCTGTGTAGAGGCTGGCTGTGAGAATTGTAACCACTCACACTGTGACATCTGTTACATTGTTACACACCAAATGGAACTCAAATGCTCACACAGATATCAGGTGCCAGCGAAGAGCCACAGGTGAAGAAGCCTCCAAGAGAACCTAAGTCCGGTCCAGCTGTTTCTACTTCTGACTCCTTCCAGAGGACAGTTCCTCAACTTCTCCAATCCTCAGTGTCTCAGTCTCTGAAGTCGGGATAATCTATAGCATCCTCCTCAGGCCATAGGAGTGCTGGGCGAATGTAGTAAAACACATGCAGAATGCCCAGCGCTGTGGTGCATGTCAGAAATTAAAAGGCACATAATGGTGACATTGGGCTCGGATACAATGCCAAGGCCACACCTCCACGCCACCTCGTTTGGGAACTGATCAGCAGTCAGTCCTGGAAGCATCCAGAAGAGGAATTACCATCCCAATGCCACAGAAGAAGATGCTAACATTCATAGGGAGCCAAGCGGTGCAGTCGATGCCTTTGGCGTGAAGGAGAGAGGGGAAAGCTGCTTCCCCGGGCTCCCCTTGGGGCCTAGCCCAGGAAACTTCTTGGACAGTGAGAAAAAAAGGGCTGCTGGAACTAGAAAGTGGAGACAGAGCGCGCGGAGGAGGGGCGGGGCGGGGAGGGCAGTGAGGAAGGAGGGCGGAGGGCCAGCAGGGAGGCCTCCGGGGAGGCCGCCAGACCCGGTAAATAATTCACACAGAAGAACTGAAGATAGCCTTCAAGCTCGGGGGATTGGGCCAGGTCGCAAAAGTGCGGACGTCTGGAGGGGACTTGTGGTCTTTCCTGTCTGCAAGCCAAGAATTCTTGTGGCCTTGGCTGCCAGGAAAGCACAGTCCCAGGTGCCACTCCCCCGCACTGAGGGAGGGAGCTCCCCGGAACTGCCCTGACAGGGCAACCTGCCTGTTTGGCTCACATCTCCGCCCAGCCGTCCCCATGGCAACCGGTTGGCCTGGTCCAGGGTTCACCGCCTAGTAGATCCTTGGCCTTTCCTCCCCGCTCCCCCTTGCTCCCCATCCTCCTGCACCCGAACGAGGATGAGCACCTCACAATCTATCCCTGAACTCCGGAGGGCTAGGAGCCTAAGCTTAAATAAATAAGTAAATAAATAAATAAATAAATAACTGTGAGAACCCCCCTTGCACTGGGGCTGCCAGTACTATGAGCATAAGGGACCAAACTTAGCTGAATTTCAGTCCCAGTAGGAAAGTAGGCAGATCCCATTGCTGCTCCGTGCCTCATTGTTCCTTATCTGTAGAATGGGGTTGAGAACAATAACTACCTAGGAGAACTGCAGTAAAAATTGAGAAATTTAAATGAGGACAGGACAGAGCAACCATTGGTCTACAACTAGAGGTAGGGGGGAAAATTTTTTTTTCTGAAAGGAAAAAAATTTTTTTTCACATAGAGAACAAGTCCCAGAGAGACTAAATACACTTGCCAGGGACGGTGGTCACACAGCCAGCCCTGGCCGAAAGGAAGGAAATCGTGAACTCTGTGTGAAACTCAAAAGCTGGGTGCTGACAGCATGCTCCCTGGGACTCCCCTAGACGTTGCCTACACTTCCCCTGGGCCCACCCCCAGCCCCACCCTCTTGAAATTCAGTCATTGAAAGGTCACAGACCAGACACTGTGGTTTCTGAACCGGAAAAGGCCTCCCTCTAGCAAGCCCTGTCTCCCCAGTGCCAAGCACAAGCCCCGCCCCCTCTCTGCCTGCCAGAAAAAAAAATTGAATGAATATGGACTTAATTAATGAATTCACTAAGTTCATTTCCTCAATAAAACACCCTCCCAGGGCAAACTACTGAAACCCTTGGCCACCCAGTTGCGTCCCACAGGGCATCTCTTTCCCTGGCAGGGGCGGGGGGGGGGGGGCAGCTGTGTCGGTCTGCCCTCCCCCATCGACTGCCCACCCCTCCCATCGACTGTTCTCTTAGGATTTCCCAGGGCATACTTCCGGGTCCTCCCCGATACAGCCTGTCCTCCCGGTGACTTCCTCCCCTCCTGGTGACCCTTTGTCCTCAAAACAGCTGCCTCTAGGTCAAGGACCCTGTTCCAGGCTCTGGGGTGTTCACTTCCCCCGCCCCCAACCCCCCCCCCCCCGAGTTAGGGACAAATCCTTCAGCGTGGAGGGTGCTAAGGTGAGGCAAATCTGTGGATCCGGGAACACTTGAGGGGAAGGGTGGGGGGGCTTCTGTCCGTCTGTCTGCTTCTTGGTCCCTCTGGGGTGGGGCCTGGGTCTTTGGACATAAGATCTTTGTCCCCAGGCCGCCCAGCAGGCTTAAGTCCAGCTGCCAGGTTTCCTGGGTTACCGGCATTGCCTGAGATTTATTTTTGCATATGGTTTGGGAGACTCTCTGCTGTTGAATAAGGACAACAAGGACAACGTGGCTTATTCCCCTTCTCCTTCCCTCCGATAGGCAGATTGTGTAAACCAGAGCAGCTGCCCGAGTTTCCAAGAAAAAGATTAGATGCTGCAGCGTTTCTAACCAGGATGACAGTTTCTCCACAGGAAGTCGCTTCTATTAATTTGTTAAAAAACCTTTTTTTTTTTTTTTTTTTTTTTTTTTTGCACGGCTCCATCTATCGGTTATCTGACTGCACTGTGGGGGATTTTGTAAAAATCTTGGGTCTTCTCCCAGCCCTGTGGTGTGTCTGGAACTCATGGTTTCTCTGAACCTTTGCCTCTTGCTGGACATGGACAGTGGCTCCCTTGATGGCCTGTGCAGAAGACCTCAAGATGTGAAGGCGCTCCTGCCCCTAAAACACGCTGTGCACAGTGATTGCTCTCCCAAAGATGCAGTGGTGCACAAAAGAAAAGGGGGGATTCTGCAACCTAGAATCCTGATGGACCCAGCCCAGATGACCCAGGCCAGTACAGCATCCGTGGGCATCATCTCCCGCCCGTGTCCCCGACATGATGTGGAGACTGCCTGCGTCCTTCCAACGCCCATCACACTACTCAGACCACTGGGGTTAAATATCAGATCAGCCCTCACTGAGGGGGTTGGGGAATTGCAAGAGTGTCTGCCTAACGTGCACAAAGCCTTAGATTCTATGCCCGAACTTCAAAACCTGGAAATTGTGGTGCGTGCCTGTAAATCCCAGCCCTTGGGAGGTGATGACAACAGAAAGATGAGAAGTTCAAGGGCTTCATACTACATAGTACCTCCTACATAGTACATAGTAATACTGCATAGCACATACTACATTCTGTGTTCAAAACCAGCCTGTGCTTCATGAGAATGTTCACAAAACAAAATACAACACTGTAAGAAGGGACTTTACTTGGGGGCCAGCCAACAAAACAGGTCTCCAGTGCTCCATCAGCAGGCAAGGCTAAGAAACTGACTCAGTCAAGGGCTTCCCACTGAGGCAAGCTGACTAACTGTAACCTGCCCTCCGGGCGTGGAATGCAGGAATACAAAGGGCATTATATAAAAACTAATAAAGTCTAAATAAGCCGTGGGGTTTAGTTACCATTCATGGCCCCATATTGACTCCTTAGTTGGGGAAAATTTGCCAGAACAGCACCAAATGGTAGGAATAGAAGAAACCGAATCGGGGTTATATAAGTCAACTTAATATTGTCTTCCCAACTTGTCTGGTATCATCATCATCGCATCTCTTTATTGGAGGGTAGGAACACATGCACGCCACAGCATACACTCGAGCATAACTTTTGGTTATTGGTTCTTTGTTTCTTCCTGTGCAGGACCTGGGGATCAGACTGACTCAGGCCCTCAGGCTGTAGGGCCAGTGCCTTTACCTTGATGAGTCTTCTTGCCCATCATCTGCAGACCACCTTAGACGAGTCTAGAGTTTCACTGGTGTTTTAAAGTGGGCCACGGGTTTGAGTGCCAGCCCATACCCAAGCCCCAGCTGTCGCTGGTTCCCACTGTTGCTAACACTAAGGAAGTGTGTTGCTACAGCTTGACTCTCCAAGCTCCTGTCTTAGGGTTACCATCGCTGCAGCGAATCGAAACGCTGTCGCCTAAAAAAGCAACTTGGGGAGGAAAGAGGGTTTTTTTGACTTACACATCCTGAGTCACAGTCTATTGAGGGAAGCTGAGGAAAGGACTGAAATAGGGCAGGAGCCTGGAGGCAGGAGCTGATGCAGAGGCCATGGAGGGGTGCTGCTTACTGGCTTGCTCATCATGGCTTGCCCAGACTGCTTTCTTATAGAATCCTGGACCACCAACCCAGGGGTGGCCCCACCCACAGTGGGCTGGACCCTCCCACATCAATCACTAATTTAAAAAAATGTCCTACAAGCTTGCCTATAGCTGGATCTTATGGAGTCATTTTTTCCCCCAACGGAGGCTCCCTCCTGTCAGATGACTAGAGTTTGTGTCAAGTCAACATAAAGCTAGTCGGCACAGCCCCTCTGTCCCAGTTTCATGTCCCTGGAGGAGAACGATTATTTTTGCACCCAGGACAAGCCCCTAGTTTGTTCTTCATTATACCAGGGAACACAAGGCAGGCACAAAATCAGTACTCACTGAGTGAAGCCTGAGGTCTTGTGGCCTGTGCAGAGGCCTAAGCTCAGCCCTCCCCAGGGCAAGCCAGCCCCATAGCTCCCATCCAAAGAAGGAAGACTCCTGGCAGGCTGGGTGGAGGGGATGCCGTAGCTTCTGGAGACCTGGAGACGCTGCTTTTGGGGAGCAAGCAGACAACTTTATGTAGGAACCCTGGAAAATTGATGGAGGTCACAAAAGGAAGACTGGTTCCCTTAAACCATTCCCATCTCCTCAAGCAGACTCCTGCCCTTTCCACCCACAAAGAGACTGTCTCTGTCTTTGAGTACAGAAGCTAAAAACATGACACACTGTGTTGCCTGACACATAGAAAGGACTTCCTGGATGCTCATACCAAGGGCTGTCACTTTCTGAGTTATCAGGCCATGTACTGGTTCCCATTTACCCTCTCCTGATACTTCTTACCATCCTTACTTTATAGGAGAACCAGAAAGCCAAAGACCTTGCCCCAGCTCATAGCCAGGATAAAGGGTTCAAATCCAAACCATCTAAGTCCTGAATCCACCTGCCACCTAAAGTCAGTCTCCCTCCCTTCTCCTGGGGTAGTCCTCGAACACCTAGAAATTGCTGCCTTCACTGCAGAGGCATCCCAGGCTCACTCCTCCACCTGCCATCTGTGGCAGACAGGAGTAAGCTTCAAGCTGCTCTGTTTTCAAACTTAATTTGTCAGTTCTTCGTATAAGGATATATATATACCTTTGATATTCCTGCAGCCCATCCACCTGGACAGGCCACAGGAGCAGAATCAAGAGCTATGGAGGCTGATTGAGAACATTCAATTAGCTACGTTGGCAGAAGAAGGCAGCCCTGGATACTCCAGGTTCATGCTTGGAGGTTTAGTCACCCTCCCCCACCTCCATCTTGTTTGTTTGTTTGTTTGCTTGTTTTAAAGATTTATTTATTTTATGTATGTGAGTATATTGTCATTCTCCTCGGACACACCAGAGGAGGGCATCGGATCCCACTACAGACGGTTGCGAGCCACCATGTGGTTGCTGGGAGTTGAACCCAAGACCTCTGGAAGAGCAGGCAGTGCTCTTAACCGCTGAGCCATCTCTCCAGCCCCCCACCTCCATCTTTTAATAGTCTTTTCCATATTCATTACTGTCCTCTCCAGACACTCCAGACATATCCAGCAAGTGGCATATTTGGTATCTGCCCAGTCCCCATAGTATCTTCTCAACAAATGTTCACCCAATACTAACATATATTTAGGAGATTATTTTCCTTGTTACTGAATGGAGGCCTCTAGAAAGGCAGACTCATTCCAGGCTGAGGACCTGCCTTCGCTACCCAGTGGCCTCCGGCAGGAATGTTTTAATACATCACTTATTAAAATGGACCTTCAGCCTTGGCCCAGGATGCCAGGCAGTTTCAGGTGCTGGCTGCCCCCTTCTGACCCCTGATGTAGTCTGTTGTGCAGGATGATGGAGACATCAGAGCTTGAGGAAAGCACACCAACACAAGAACTTTCAAAGGCTGAAGGACAATCCTGGAAGCCGGGAACAGAGCCAAAGTCTGTCTGCACCCTCATCCTGGATGGTGGGCTCTGGGTTCCAATCCTGCCTCCTGCAGCTAACAAACCAAGGTGCTTGGCAGGAATTACCCTTTCTGAGAATGGCTTTCTACTGTGCAGCTAGGTAACAACAGCACCCGTTCCTCGGGGCTGTTCAGGAAAAGCTTGAGCAACTCAGGTGGTCTTTCTTGCTTCCCTGGGGTCTCAGCTTCTTTGGGGGCTGGTGAGTGAGTGTCACTGAGTTTCTAGGAGTGCTGAGACAGTGCTCAGTGACTGCAGTACCAGAAACCACATTCCAAAAGCTACCTTTTCGCCTGCCTCAGCCCCTCTTGGCAGATTATTAGTTGAATAAAAAGCAGGCCCTAGCCCTAATCCTTTCCCTTGGCCTTCTGGGGAGGAGGAAGGGGTAATATATTGTATTGCTTGGCTCTATGGAGCTTATAGACCTTCAAGTCCAAAAGGGAGTGCCTGGGGTCAAGAGGGAAGACAGCCAGAGTCAAGAAGAGGACCACGTGCCTGGGAAAATGAAGTTGGCATCTGTTAGCATCTGCAGGCTGGGCACTGTCAGTTCCAGCTCCCCCATCAGTCCCAGTAATGACCACAGGATGAAGAACTCTGGGCTGGGACCTTCTGAGGCTGTCAGACTTAAGAAGGGGGGTGAGACATTCGCCTTCCCCTCCTCAGACCCGTGGAGCCCCTCTTCTGCACCTCCTCCTGTGGGGACTCTTACCTGATGTCTGAGTCACCAGCAAGCTCCTGTCACTGTGAGCTGTGTTGTGACTCCCCAGCTGACAGCTTTACAACAAACATATTAAAAGCTCCAGGCAGTGGGGCTTCTACATGCAAAACAGCCCACGGGAGGGAGGTGGGATGGGACCTCTTGAGTCAAAACCCTCCTCCTAAGTCCTCTCCCCACAAAACCATGACCTTAACAAGAGCTGGAGCTAGCTCCCCACCCTGCCCAGCAGGCTTTTCTGATGAGTGGTTAGAGACTGGAGTAGCAGCTGCCTGGGACCTCCTGGCTATGAATCCCCAGAGAATAGATTCATCCTCAAGCAAGTAACAGTAGGCTCTAGAGGTTACAGAGAGAGTGTATCCACAGCCCAGCCTGTAGTGATATTCAGCGGATGCTGCTGGCGGCCCAATATGGAAGGCTTTGGTGTACTAAGTGTTGGTGCTCCTCTTCTTGACCCTGTGAGGCAGAAGCTGAGCTCATTTCGTCTTTGCAGATTGGGCAACTGAGGATTATATACGGTCCAGTTCAGAGAGTAAGGAAATCCGAGCTGGGACCTGAACCCAAGTCCAGCCTCTTAGCTTCAGTCTCCACAGAACCTACAGCCTCCCACCCCACCAGGATGGCCAAAGCCTCAGGGAAGCCAGAAGGAGCCCAATTTGCAAAATTCAAAGTCCACTGATTCAGCCATTCTCTGGGGAAAGCCTGGCCCATCCCCCAACACGCACAAATTGTTTCATCCCACAGGCGGAAGCCACCATCTCCTTATTCCTGTCAGATGGGCAGCAAAGTCCCTGAGAAACAAGGCCAACGAAAAGAGAGGACACACAGGAAGAGTTCTTTATTGTACATTGGAGAAATAGCCCTGTGTGCTGGTTCAAGGTGCAACATACAGAATATAGAGTTAAGAAAAGAAGGAACTGGGGGTGGGGTGGGGGGTGGAGACCTCTTGAGGTCCAAAGTTGCAAACAAATTAAAAAAAAAAAAAAAAAAGTAAAAGATTCCTCACGCAAGAGGCATTTTTTTGCAAATACCATGCAAAACAGGCAGCTGGCGAGCCTTAGGAGAGCCCCTATAAATAACAGAAAAGACAGTCCAAGCATTCCTGTACGGGGGGGGGGGGGGGGGGGGGGGGGGGGGGGGGGGGGGGGACACGACTCAGAGCACAGGGAGAGAAGGAAACCAAAATGCCTTTTGGCGTTTCAAGATATTTGGCACTCTTGTGATTACATTTGTTGTTGTTGTTGTTTACAGTCCATTAAAGAGAATAAAGTGACACAATATTGAAGAAGAAAGAGGGGTTCGCACAACAGACCCCCAAGGGGAGGTTAGAAAAAGCTCAAGCATGTTTGTCTTTGTTTTTCTTCTTCTTCTTCTTCTTTCTGACAGATAAAACCTGTGGTTGGTGTTAACCTGGGCAAAGAGCTTTCCTGCAACAAAGAAGCACAAGCTTTTCAGCTGTCTCCTGAAAATCAGACAAGGAAGGGGCCTTCCCAAGCACCGGTCCTTAGAAAAGTTACTTTCTGCTTGAAAACGGGGTTTCATTTCCGATAACTTCAAACATGACCAGAGTACAACAGTATCTACAGAGATCATTTCCCCCAATTTTCTTTTGTACATCCAAGAATAAACAACATTTTAAAAATAAGAAATAGAACTGGACTAGACGGCATGTCATATCCAAGTGCACAGGACCACTTTTGCAAGATTAGACAGTGTAAACACCGGGAAGAACCAGATCAGCAGAGAACACAAGCACCTTCATGTGGTGCTGCTTTCGGGAGGTGGTTCAAAATCCAGATCTATAATTGCACAATATTTACCATATATAAAAAGAAACAGGTATTAATTTTGACAAATAGCTGCAACTGAGACTTTTTTCTTTTATATGTGTGTATATAGTGATTTTTATTTTTTTTATTTTTTTTTACTTTTTGTGTTTTTTTTAACTTTTGTTTTTGTAGAGGAGCCCAGAGCCGCCGCCGCCGCCTCCTCCTCCTCCTCCTCTTCCTCCTCCTCCTCCTCCTCCTCCTCCTCCTCCTCCTCCTCCTCCTCCTCCTCCTCCTCCTCCTTCTCCCCCCCACCTCATCTGTCTCCCTGACTTGAGACACAGGTTGTTGATTTCATCGCAGGTAGCAAGCTAATAATAAATTTCAAAGAGCTTTCTCCATCTCGTGCTTTTTGTCAGTAACTGTCACAGCCCGCCACTCTTCTTATTCTTTCCCTCAACACATTGTCTTTGGGGCAGTTAGACACCAGGAGGTGCCTTGTCGGTCATGGTTTTCAGCACGTCATCAATCCTATCATCTTCAATAACAACTGCAAAAAAAAAAAAAAAAAGAGGGAGGGGGAGAGAAAGGTGAGAGAGCATGGGCTAGCCAGGGGTCGCAGATATTTTGCCTATCCCCACTTTGGGGGTGCAGGGTAAGGCGAGGAAGGAAGGCTGGCAGGATGAACAACCCCATCGCCCTAGGCTCCTTTCCCTGCCTGGTTCTGAACTGCTCCACTGTTTAATCCGCATCCTAGCTGGATTCTAAGAAAGAGAGAGCTATAGGAAGCCATCCCAGCTCGACTGCAGCCGGATTCATCCATTTACAAAGAAGTCTCCTGAGCTTTTTAAGGAGAGAAAGGGAAACTGAGGTCTCCAGAACACTGGTGCCAGTATCCCAGACCGGGTTCGAAGAAGCCCGGAGCAGGAAGGGAAGCTGGGGTAGGTTCCCACGCCCATCAACGGCTGGAGAGTTTAGGCCTGGCCTGCACGGGTGTCGCCCCTCGCGTGCTCCCTTCTCTGTGCCCGGTGTGTGCCCGGGTGTTTCGGTGGCCTTCACCCTTCCGCTCTCTGTGCCTCAGCAAAGGGCAGAACCTCTCTTCGCTGCCGCCTGGGGCTTTGCCTCCAGCTGCCTCTTCTGCCTGCCTTGCTGTCTCCACTTGGCCTCTCTCAGTCCCTCCACGGGTTCCTGTACTGGATGATCAGATCACCTGTGCAGGACCCTGGGTCTCTACGGGAAGGTCTCCCTGTTGGTCACCCTCATTGTTCCAGCGCTTCAGCGTCCTCCCTAGACTTGAGTCCCAGGCTCGCTCTGTAGCTGTCAGCCCACCTCGGTCCCCCGAGTATCTCCCCACTTCACCTCAGCATCCCAGTCTTTTCCGGCAGCACCTTGAGTCTCGGTTTCTCTGGGGCTTCTCCAAGTTCAATATCCCAGGCTAGACCACCCTTATCCCCTCTGGCAAGTAACAGTGAAAAGCCTGTGCGACCTGAACGCTCCTCGCCTTCCGCGCGGGAGTTAAGATCCTCCGCAGACCTTCACGCAGACCCCCTAAGAAGCTCCGGGACCCGTTACCCCAGGGTGGCAGAGCAGAGGGAGTGCAGCTACGACTCCACTGCGCAAAAGGGGGGAGGGGTGTGAAATCTAAAAGCAAACTTTGGTGCGGTTGAGGACGCGGGTATAACCTTTGGGCCTCGGCTGCAAGTAGAGGCTACCACGCCCCCGGGTGACCCTGTTGGTGGCCCAGACAAACGCGGACTCTTGCCCGAAGCCCGACCCAGCTTCCGCCGCAGGAGGGATCCCTAGATCCCGCAGATGATTCTTCCTCCCCCCCCCCCCCCACCCCCCACCTGGGGGACCCCTGCGCTCCTGTCAGGCTGCAGCACCGCAGGGGGTAAGGGGCGGGGAACTCACCGCGCTTGCTCCGGCCGATCTGGCCCAGCTTGGGCGGCCGCTTGCTCTGCCCGGCGCCGAAGAAGTTGTTGGTGTCCTGCAGGCGGCATGAGAAGATCTGGCCCACGTCGCCTCCGTCGCCGTAGGGGCTCAGCTTCTCGTCGCCGTAGGGCAGCACCTCCGACATGGTCGCGTCCGGGGGCTCCGAGGCGGCACCTCCTCCGCCCGCGTCCCCGCCCGCGGAGGACAGGGTCAGCGGCGCTGGGGCCGGGGATGGCCGGCCGGGGACGGCCCTCGGGGCTGCCGCAGCGCTGGGGCCGGCGAGAGGCCGGGGAGGGACAGCGCTTGGGGCAGGAGCGCGCAGCCCGCGCGAGCGACCCAGCGAGCGCCCGCAGCTGAGCTGCGCTGCGCTCGGGCTCCGCGCGCGAGTGGCTGCTGCTCCGGCAGCGGCGGGCAGGACTCACATCCTCGGCGCTCTCCGGCGCGGGGCGGGGGCCGAGCCGGGCGGGGCCGCGACGCGCGGGGAGGAGGGTGTCCCTGCGAGCCCGGAGGGCGCGGGACCGAGGTGGGCGCACCCCGGGGAGCGCGCGGGCCGGTCCTGCCGCGGGTGCGGGCGGCGGCGGTGGCGACGACTCGGGGACTAGGAAGCAGCGAGCGGCTGAGGGGGAGGGGAGCGAGGAGGAGGGAGGGCAGGGGGAGGAAACCCAGAGGGAGGGAGGGAGGGAAGAAACCGAGAGGGCGACGGGGAGAAAAACAGAAAGACAGAAGAAGGCAAAGGGAGCGGCGGGAGGAGGGAGGGTGAGGAAGGAGGGAGAAAAAGAAAAGCGGGGGGGGGGGGGGGAGACTAGATCTGGATCGGAAAGACAGAGAGGAGAAGCAAAAGGAGGGAGAAAGAGAGGGTCAAAGAAGGAAGGAGGAGAGAGGGGGAAAGAGGGAGAGGGAAGCAGGGACAGAGGAGCAGCCTGAGAGCTGCTAGCGAGAATGCCAGCCCAGGCTGGAAGCGAGGCGCCGGAGGAGGGAGGGAGGAGGGGACCCGTGGGCCTCGGGGAGAGATCCCTGGAAGCTAAGCGACGTCACGGGGCCGCGCCGGACCGCGGCTGGCTTCCTGCCCCCGCCCCCTGTCCCCTCCGTTCGGCCCGCGCCGAGGGGCCCCGGTGCGCCCCGCCCCGCCCCGCCCCGCACGGCCCGCGCCCCTCCCGCGCAGTGTTTACCCGACCCGGAGCCTGTGCGCGCCGGCTCGGCTAGCTGTGACTCCCGAGGGGAACCCGAAGCAGCGGGAGGGGAGGGAACGGAGGACGCACAGGCCGGGAAGGACGCGGATGCTGACCTCCCTGGAGGCCAGTTACAGAGGTCGAGGATCGGAGCGCACTGGGCGACCCGCGGGCACTCCTCTCCCTTCCCCCACCACACTTGTGCCCCACTTGGACCCTGCCGGGCATCCCTTTGCCCCCGTATCCACTGGATCTGCCAGGAAGGCCTTTTTCTCACTTCTTGTCCCTCTGTGCCTTGCCCTGGCTCCCCCCCCACACACACACACACACAAGAAGGAGGGGAGGAGGGGGCAGCCCCGCCTCCCGCGGGATAGGGGAGAACCTCATTACTCTGGGCTTGCCCGGGATGCCCGGCTCCTAGAGCCCTCTGACTCGCTAGGGACGCCCCGGGCCTGCGGCCCTCTGCCCTCCGGGACCTCTCTTATAACAACAGTCTTAATAAAACTCTGGGGAGATGCTGGGGCCTCAAAACCAGAAGCTCCCTGCAGCCTGTAAGGGAGACCCGGGAAGCCCGAGAGGCCTGGGAGGCGCATCTGTCTGCCAGATGGTAACCTCAAGGGGGCAAGGTGTGTGAGGAGCGCTCATTATCCCCGACTGAGCCCGCAGCACCTGCTCTCCCCAGGAGACCAGACCTGCTCAGCAGAGCTGGCCTAACCCCAGAAAGTGGTAACCAGTTCAAGGTCAGCAGCCTGCTGGAGAGAGGCAGGGCTAGGATGCTAATCCTTATCACGAGGCTCCCAGGTCACCTAGAACCCCACCTCCAGACGGAGAGCAGGGGAGGGGGTTTTCATCAGCCTGAGAAGACCCTAGAACCCTCGCCCCGACTCCTGTCCCCCAATGTTAAAGGGCTGGCTGGTTTCTAGAATCCAGACCTCAGGGTGAGTAGACAAAGGGGTGGAGGAATAGGAGATTGTGACAGGTGGAATAAGCTTGTCTTCTGAGTTCAGGCCCAGTCTTAAACCCCAGCCCTGTAGTTCCCTAGGAGTGACATTTTTGGGCAAGCGATCTATCCTCTACCCCAGTAGTCTCCCCTGTCATGACAGAAGTTCGACTGCCCAACTGCCAGTGTGCCCCTTGAGACAGTTAAAGAGTAGAAGGCCCCTGGGGCTGGGCTGTTAGTGGATATGCATTAGTCGAGTCAGAAATGGGTCCCTGGGTGAGAAGGTGCATGTCTTTAACCAGGCCCCTACTTCAGAGCCACCTGGGCTGGGAAGCCTCCCTAAACGTCACCTAACCCAAGCCTGCAATCTCCATATAGAAAACCAAAGCTGAAAGGGCCTTGGCTGGCTCGAGTCCTATGGCTTGTCCTATGGCTTGTCAACGCTAGAAGCAGCAGGTCCCCAGATTGTGGCTGCTCCCTCCAGAAGCTGCCTGTCTCCATTCATTAAGGCCCTGCTGAGAGTCAGCTGTGAGGTTAGCTCTTCATGCTGAGAGAGATGACAAAGGCCTAAGACACAGGGTGGTATAAACTTACAAGCAGCTCTTACTTTTGTGCTGTGCTTTTCACATTCCTTATTTGAGACTTGCTGTCTCAAATACTAGGGCCTCCGTGGATAGAAAGAGGAGAGGCTGCTTGTGTTTAACTGACAGGCAGGAAAAGGATGAGTGACTTGGCCAAGGTCATGGTCTAGTGATAGAGCCAGGACCAGGGCCTAATCCTTGCTACAGAGCAACACAAAGCAACTTACAAGTTAAGTACCTACTAGGGCCTCACTGTGAAGAAGATAAAAGTCACACAGAGCTGAAGACTCCACCCAGACAGTGAGAGAGAGGAGAAGGCAGTTATAAACCTGAGCCTGTTATGTTTACCTTGCCTTGGGCAAATAAAGCTGGAGGTGGCAGCACCCACTTTTCCAACTCAGTACCCACACATTGGCTTCATGAGTATGCCTGCTTTCTGAGCACATGAACACTGACAGCCTGAAAATCAGCGGTAAGGCCTGGGAAGGTAGCTCGGAGGTAGAACACTTGCTTAGCCGTGCATGATATCCTGGGTTCTTGCTCCAGTTCTGAAAAAAACATCTCCAAGATTATTATCTTTGAAAACTCAGCCTTCATAAGAAGGTGAGGCTGGTGGGGAATGGACTTTTGCAGTTACCAATTTGCAGAACAGGTAACTGGAAGTTAAGTGTTCTGTCTGAGGTCGCAAGGGAAGTTGGGAGTCAGGAGGGGTCCATTTTCTGCCCCTCCCAACTGTCTGATCACTCAGTCTTTGATCATTTGTTTCTTCTGGTCTCAGCTGGTCATACCTATAGCCTGAGTTAACTAACATATGTCTTAGGACTCCATTTCCACCTGTCCCCACCCCAGAGGCCCACAACTGTGCAAAGACACCAGACCCTGGTGGCAAAGCAGTAGAGATAAAGACCATGCTCTTCCGTGTCCAGAGAGGAAGTTGCCGTTACATGTTTGGGGACATCAAATCCCTGCTGTTACTTCTAACCCCTCTGGTCACTTCTATCCACCTCTCTGGTCCCGTTTCCTCTCCTATTATTAGGGTTTAAATAGAAATTTACCCACAGGTTTCTATGCTCCCATCTGGTGACACTATTTCAGAAGGTTCTGGAAGCTTTCAGAGGTAATGCCTAGCTGAAGGAACTAGGTTATTGGTGATATGCTTTCAGAGGTGCTCTTTGGTCCCCAGGTCCCTCTCTCACTAACTCTGGCACCCATGATATGAACATCCTCGACCACGTACCTTCTGTCACCATGTACTGCCTTCTCTGGAAGCACAGAGCCAATTGGCCGTGAACTGGACACTTTAGAGCTGTGAGCTAAAATAATTTCTCTCCAAAAGTCGTCTCTGCCTCGCATTTTGTCACAGGAACTCACAGTGTGCTGATGCCCTGTCAACTGGGGTAAGAACAAGCTATACTCAGAGGCCTTCCTCTCTGAAAGGAGATCAGCCATGCATGGTGCCTGGCACGTAGTATGCCCTCAATAAATGTGGTTTTTACAACTGCCTTTCTTTATGGCTTTGTTATTTTGATTTTTGCTTTGTTTGTCCGTCTGCCTGGTTTGTGTATCCTTGGCTGGCCTGAACTCAGAAATCTGCCTCTTGAGTGCTGAGATTAAAAATATGGGCTGCTATTCCTGGCTCTGTGTGTGTGTGTGTGTGTGTGTGTGTGTGTGTGTGTGTGTGTATACATAATGTGTGTATATACACATATATACATATCTATACTTACATATTTACATATTATATATTATATATACATATATACACTTACATACTAATATATTTAATTTAATTAATTTATTTATTTTGACAGGATCTTACTATGTAGCCCAGGCTGGCCGACGCTCATGATGCTCCTGCCTCAGCTTCCTGAGTGCTGAGGGTACAGATGAGCATCCCCCAGCTCTCTTTGCAGCTTTTAAATCAATTGCCCCTCACTCTAGGCCTCTGACTAGATCATGAAGTGGGAAACCTGGGGAAGAGGAGAGTCCATCTTCCTCTCCATCCCCCATGATGTAGCAGTCCAGGGCTGGGACTCTCCGAGGCCCTAGGTTCAATTCCCAGTACTAAAAAGAGGGAGGGAGCAGCAAATCCCAAGTCGACAAAAAGTGTTTGAAGCAAAGCCCCCATAGTCTCCTCTCAGCTTCCTCTTAGATTTCACCTGAAATCTCTCCACTAGGCCTATACATTTCCATGGGTCATTCTAGCACATTCTACCATTGTAAGTTTATATCCAAAGCCTCTGCTGTGCTCTGAGCACCCAGGACTGGTAAGGCACAGGAAGTCAGGGCCAGTATAGAGGCTTCCTCTGTCCCCATTCCCTTCCATCTATTCAGATGGGGACACTGAGGCACAGTCAGCAGCATCAGAAGGCAGGACTAGGGAAGAATATGGCTGTTGGACATCCTCTGGTGGTGAGCACCTGCCAGCAGGCCAAACCCAGGTTCCCATAGAGATGTGCATTGGGTGTGTCACAACTTGCCGTGGCTGGCTCAGACCCTTTCCCATCAACAGGGAGAAAGGCCTGGGATGCAGCATCATGTAGGTGATGAGCTGGTCATGTCCAGAGAGGTTAAGTGGCTGACCAGCAGGAATGATCCCTCTGAGCCCAGAGTAGATTCAACCACATTCCCCACTATTGCCCTAACACAGTGGGAGGATTCCAGGGAGGTGAATTGTATTCTTTGAAAGAATACAATTCAACATACATGCATGCACACACATGCTCACACACAAATGCACACATGCGCAAACGCACTCCTCTGTCTAATCACTAAGGCTTCTTATTCAAATGAAATTTTGCAAAGCAGGGCTCAGGAGCCCTGGGAAACTCCAGCTGCTTCTTGGGCTAGGATATTAATGGCAGACCAATAGACAAACCCAGTATGACCACACTGTGATAATAATGGGACATGTTCCACCCACCCTGGGACACAAGAGAGGGTGGAACTTTTAATTCCTATGAAATCTTGCCTGGGAGCCTTGGGAATCTGGAGGCTTCTAAAGCCTCATGCCTGAGAGCTATCAAGTGTCTGTGCAGTGTTCCCTGTCCAGGGCTCCCAGGAAGCTTCTACCCCTTAAGAACCCTCACTCCTGGACTGGACAGATGGCTCAGCAGTTAAGAATACTGTCTGCTCTTGTAAGGGACCTGGGTTAGGTTCCCCAAACCCACATGGTATCTCACACCTGTAATTCCAGCTCCAGAAAATTCAATGCTCTCCTCCCCCACCAGGCACACACTTGGTTCACAAACAGACAAAAACACCAGTACACGGTTTTTTGTTTTTTTTTTTTTAAAGCCTCAATTTCAACAAGAATGGAGTCGAAACACGCTGGTAAAGGGGGACAGAAGAGAAATGTGACCCCATTCCAGCTCAGAGAGGCCACAGAGCTCTGATTCCAAGCTCCACCCCACCCAGCGATTGTTAACTGCTATGCTCAAGTCCTGTTAACTACACATAAGTCCACCCCTAGGCCCCTGGAAAATGGCTGTTGACTGTCACCTAAATCTTACAGTTGAGGGCATCCAGGCCAGAAAAGCAAAGTGACAGCCCAAGGCCACCTTGACAATGAAAGCCAACAGGTTCCAGTCTGAAGGCCAAGGTCTGCCACTGCTGGGTGGCAGTGCTCCCTTGAGGATTCCAGGAGTTGGAAAAGTGGGGGCAAGCTCTTTCACCTCACCTCACTGTAACCATGGAAACCTGACCCAGGCCAAAGGAGTCTATGAAAGAGATAACTCTTTTCCCAGGGCGCAAAACCTTGTGTGCAAGATTTCTAGGAACCTGAAGGGCCTTGGGATGATGAAGAGAAGGCTATGTTCTAGAAACCGCACTGCAGCGTCTCCCTCCAGTGTGTCCTTGGGACAACACAGCATCAGTTTGCAATTCCAGCCCATATGCCACAGAATGAATGAGCTAAGGAGAGGCCTGGATCTGAGCTCAGAACCAGATCTCTTAACCCTGACAAGAGAGAGACCCCCCACTAGCTGCTGAGCCGAGTCTGCATACAGAAAGCCGATGTGCAATGCTCTGGACCGCCCCATAGTTCTGTCAGGTGAGAAAGGGATCCTTTCCACCCTGTGGAGAGACGCTTGAGAGCTTCAGAAGCACGAATTAGTGGGGGCAAAGCAAGAGACCAGCCTTGGCCCATATCCTTCCTCCCCACGGTGTAACCTGGAGACAGCATTGCCCTCTCTGAGTCAGAATTCCTCTCAGCCATCAAATGGGAGAGTGAGGCTCAGGCAAGGTATGGATGGAGTCTGTACCTTAAAGCAAGGACAGGGAACAGTTCCATGCAGTGGGGTCCCTCCGCCCTCAGCCCTCGGGGTCTGCAGAGAGAGACAGAAATTCCCTTGTAACAAAGTGGAAAAGCTGGTGGCTGAAGGGCAGTCTATGCGCGATTAGGGAGAGCCTGCCTGGCAGCCCTGGGGCGGGGATGGTTGAGTGCAGAAAGCTATTTGGTCCAGGGGGCGGGGCCAGATCAGAACACTGGCAATGAGGAAGATGCACAGAAATCAAAAAGAGCTAAAAAGCCGTCAGGGGAGAAGACCAATCCAACCATCGGTTAGGATGGGAAGGGTCATAATGAAAAGGGCCAGGACATAGGAGGAAGAAGAGGGAAGGCAGCTAGAGGCAAAGGAGGCAGGCAGTTGGGGGCCAGAGCGGGGGCGGGGGTGGGGGGTGGGAAAGGACTGGAGAGAGGGAAATGAGAGCTGGCAAAGAACCAGGCTGGGGAGAAATAAAATTTCTCCCAGAGTTAAAAAAAAAAAAAAAATCAAAAGCTAAAATCTGTGTCATAAGGGTTTTTTTCCCCCAGCATCCCTCCCCTGCGTGAAGTCATGTGCATATTTTAAGACATCTGATACATTATGCATATCTAGTTGGAGAAGGGAAAGATGGCTAGCTCAGTTAGAGGTGAGTGCCTGGGAAACCACAGCGGGTAGTGATGTGAGGACCCTTCCCCCCCTCCAGCACTTTGCAGAGTGTCTCCAAATTCTCACACTTTCAGCCAGTGTCCTGGTGAGTTGGGCAAAGAAGGTGGAAGCTACAGAATTTCAGTTTCATCCTTACCAGAGTGTGCCAAGATGGTCCTGGGATTGGCAGCCCAGGGTCCTTCCTAGATTCTTTTCTCAGACCTCCGAGGCCTATTTCCAAGCCTCCTGGTCAAGAAAATTGCACAGGCCTCTGATGATAACCTGTTTTTCTGCCCAAGTGCCCCGGAAGTCCTCAACTGTGGGCGCACAGCACCACCTGGTGGTCATGTCAGACGCTATGGGAGGCTTCTCACTTTGAGTAGAGCCTGGGAAGGGTGGCAGAGAGGAAGAGGATGAATAAAACATTGCCAGCATACTTGAAGCGCCCTCCTAAGGGGCACCCGGCAAAGGAGGAAAGGCTATGAAGAGCAGGGACATGCAACCCATTTGTACCCTCAAGCACTCAGATGTCAGGCACACACTAAGGGCCTCATAAACATGTGTTGAGCTTTTCTGTGGCCACCACCAGTCTCAACCCAGAAGTATAGGTATCTGCTTTGAGGCCCCTAATGTGAGGTGGTGGCCCCGGAAGGCATGAGGAGGAAGAGCAAAAGCCGCAAAGCCCCTCCCCGTGATGCTTGCCTATGTTCCCAGCTCAGCCTGCCCACTCCAATCAGGGAAGGGAAATGCCAAGTCCCCTGGCTGGCATCTGGAAAACAATAAGGCAGCTGCAGGGAAGTGACTAATGAGCACTTCAGGGAGCAACTGGGGACATCACACAAGGAAAGTTATTTCATTCAAAATGGTTACGTTGACGCTATCTAATTAGAGAGGGAACGTGCTGCGCTCTCCGGTTTTCCACAAACATCATCCTGTGGCTGTGGCACAGCCAGGCCAAAAAAGAAGCCGCTCAGCTCTCAGATGACCAGCACACGGGAGGGCCCCCCACGCACGTCTTCGACTCTCCATCTTGCGGACACACAAAATGCCTGAGCTGGATGGAGCTTTGCTGTGTTCTAATCCCACCTGCTCCTTTTCTAGTTAGAACTGGAGGTCAGAGAGGTTCCACCACTGGGCCGAGATCACACAGCAGCCAGGCACAGATGAAATCACCATTCTGGAGGTTGAGGCAGGAAGGGCCTGAGTTTGAGGCCATGCTAGGCTATATAGTAAGACCTTGTCTTAAAACAACAACAACAAAAATGGATCCAGGACCAGAGAAAACCAGTCTTTGAGTCTTTGAGCTCTCTGTTTGGGTCAGTTCCGTTGCCATAGTCTGATAATGGTGCCCTGGTGTTCTTGTGTGAAATTTTCAACTCTCTGGGCAAGCCACTTCACATGATGTCCCTCCTATATGAGTCACCCCCCTTGGTACACAGGCTCTAAAAGAGCCGCTCTTCTATCACTTAGCAACCAAGTTGCTGTCCTTACCTGTGGCCCAGAGGCTAGCTCCTCCAGGCTGCCTCCCTCCTGTCCCTTTCTCTGGGATCCTCACTCAGTCCATGGACAGGTGTGAGCTTTTGTCACCTGGATGGAGAACTACCTAGGGCAGGGGTTCTCAGCCTTCCTGATGCTGTCTGTGACCCTTTAATGCAGTGCCTCACGTAGTGACCCCAACTATAAAATTATTTTCGTTGCCACTACATTAACTGCAAGTTTGCTACTGTTATGAGTCATAACGTAAATAGCTGTGTCTTCTGATGGCCTTAGGTGACCCCTATGAAAAGGCCGTTCAACCCCCAAAGGGGTCACCACTCACAGGTTGAGAATCACTGTCCGGGGTGATCTACTGTCTGGGTATGTCTGTGATCCTCCTGAATGTTGGCATCACTAGCTCATGGACTGGGCTGTTGGACTGAATAAAAAGGGAAAGAGGAGAGAGTGAGCAGAGCTTTCATGTTTCTCTGCTTTGTAATCCGCACAGATGTATGCAAGTTGCTCACCATCATGCCTGCCCCACCATGACAGACTGTTTCCCTTTAAACTGTGAGCCAAAATAAATTCTTTCTCCTTCAGATTGCTCTTGTTGGGTATTTGGTTACAGCAATGAGAAAAGTAACTGATACAGGACCTGTATTCCAGGAGCAGGGGCCAGTGCCTTGATAGGCCAGGCCACGTGGTCCACGGGCCACTGGACTGGTTTGCAGAAGGAATGTGGAAGAGCCTGGGTCTACAGGCTAGAGACATCCTAGAACACTGGGAAGGGAGCGAACAGGGCCATGGCAATGGAAATCTGAAAGAGCAGGGTTTGGAGAGAGAAAAAACAACCAAGAAAGACTCCACTCATGGGGTTTCAGAGGTGAACAAGAATTCCATTGGGAACTTTGGCAGAGGCCGTCCACATCACATCCCGGCTCGTTCTGACCATGTCCTGAGAACCCAGGTGAAGATAACATGAAAGGTAATGGGCTAATTTGTTTTGTGGAGAAAATCTGAAGGTAGTCGTCCTCAGTCTGTGCCAGGGTTACTGCTCACTGCTGTCAGATCCACAGTGAGAAAGAACAAAAAGATAAGGGGATTGGGCGGTCAATCGGCGACTTTGCAGAGAAAGCCGGTAAATCAAGATTAGCACCACTGAAGAGAATCCCCACACTCTGCCCTGGGAGCGGGCAAAGAGCTCTGTGATTGGACAGGAATGCAGCTGAAGGGATGTTTCCCTTGGGAAACAGAGAGAGGAGAAGAGAAGCAGAGAGGTCAGTGAAGTTGGGGCACATCTCCAGCAGGCAGCATACCCTCACAGGGTTGTCAGCGTGGTGCAGTGGAGACATGCAAACTTGCAAGGGAAGAGTTACAGGGCCATGGAGCCTTGCAGCAAAGTTCCAGAAAGCAATTGAATCCAGCCAGTGTGTGTGTGGCGGGTTTAGGTTCCATGTGGGGCCCTGAGAAGCCATCATGGTAAAGCCTAACAGCAGAGGAGACCCCAGGATGTTGGAGATGCCAGGACCATAGGCCAAACAGAAAGGCTGTGTGCTGCAGGTGGCAGAGCTGGAGAGACATGGCTGTTCAAGTCCTTTGATGATGCCATCAGTTGCAGATGCTGGACTGGGCTCCAGGGTTGGGTGTCTGTCTGTCCTGCAGGTTTTGGTCTGGCTTTGGTATCACCTTTCCTTGTTGTGCCTCAATTCCCTCCCACACTGATTCTGTGTGGTTGTGCATCAGAAATATGGAACGCAATTATTTTATAGGGGCTTGCACTTGCCGAGTTTGCCTTGAGTTTTTTTTTTTTTTTTTTTTTTTAAGATTTTATTTATTTTATGTATGTGAGTACACTGTAGCTGTCTTCAGACACACCAAAAGAGGGCATGAGATCTCATTGCAGATGGTTATGAGCCACCAGGTGGTTGCTGGAAATTGAACTCAGAACCTCTGGAAGAACAGTCAGTGCTCTTAACCACTGAGCCATCTCTCCAGCCCTTGTCTTCTTCTTTTTTTATTGGATATTATATTTACATTTCATATTTTACCCTTATCCCATTCCCCCCACCACCCAGGAACCCTTTATCCCATCCCCCTTTTTTTCTTTTTCTTCTTTTTCAGCCCTTGTCTTAGAAGAGACTTTGAACTTGGACTTAGGTACTGTTAAGATTTTGGGGACTTTTAGAGATTAACTAGACACATTTAAGCCATGCATGTACAGTGTCCAGGTGACAAGCATCGGGCTACCCTTCACTGTCAATTTCTCTGGATTTAGAATTGCCTAGGAAACACATCCCTGACAAAGTCTGGGTGGTCATTTCTAGAGAGGCCCAACCCTTCCTGAATCGGGAGGCACCATCCCACGGAGAAGGAACCTAAATACCAGTGTTCATTTTCCTCCACTTCCTACTTTGTGAACAAGCCGCCTTGCCTGCCCCACCATGATGAACTGTCTCTCTGTAAACCGAGAATAACTTGTTCCTCTTTCGAGTTGTTTTCTGTTGAGCATCTGGTTACAGCAAGAAGAGTAACCAATACAGCCTCCACAGCTAAGAGTTCGGAGTCCCGGGCCTCAGTTCACTCCTCCCGCTCTGTGTATTTGGTGAGACAGTCCACTTCTCTGGACCTTGGTTTCCTTTATTTACAAATTGTGGTACAAGCATATATGTCATATTCCCAGCACTTCGGAGACTCAGGTAAGATCAAGCATTCAAATCACACCTGTGTTCCATAACCCCGCCTCAGAATACAACAAAGGCGAAACAGCTTACTCCCAGGTGAAGGTGAGCATCACGTACTGTGTAAGAACACCTCTTAGTGACAATGTTAAGATCACACGACCTAAGGGAACTAAGTAGCACAGTCCATATCCTAGACCTGGGCCATAAGGCTAGGAACAGTAACAGATAAAAATGTATTTTGAGATCTTAGATGAAGAAACCTGACCCAGCCCAGTGCAGGATGCAGGAGAGTATGAAGGAGATGCTCAGAGCAGAGTCCCCAGGGTGAACAGAGTAAGGAGTCGTAGGAGGAGTAGACTCCAGGGTCTGAGTCACCATGAGCAAGGCCAGGGAGCAGTGTGGTTAAGGAAAGTGGCTCAGAAATTCGGGTCAACACTGGGCAGTGGTGGCGCACGCCTTTGATCCCAGCACTTGGAAGGTGAGTTCCAAGACAGCCAGGGCTACACAGAGAAAGCCTGTCTCGAAAACAGAAAAAGGAGGTGAGGAGGAGGAGAGGAGGAAGAAGGAGAATAATAATTTGGGTCAGGGAGAGGAATTGGAGAGGTGGCTTCACATGCGTCAGAAGGGGGCCTTGAACTTGTAGATGACAGAACTTGAGAAAGGCTTAAGCAGAGGCAGGACATAAGTCATTTGAATGAGTTACTCCAGACTCTTCTTTTCATGATGGCATGATGGCTTGCCCTTAGATGTTTATTTCTCATGGTCAGAGGATCTGCTCCAGCCAGAAAAACCTTGGACTACTGGGGGTGCGGGCGTGGTGATTATCTTTATGCATAGATATTTTATATACGTACTATGTGTATGCCCGATGCCCGGAGGCAGAGAAGCTCCCCCAGAAACTGGAGTTAGAGATGGCTGAGGGCCATTGCGTGGGTGCTAGGAATTGAACCTGTATCCTCTGGAAGACCAGCCTCTTGAGCCATCTCTTCAGCACCCCAGCCCCCCACACACACCATAGCTTAAATGTTCTCTCCCAAACCCACATTAATATTTTAGTGCCACTGTCACAGGATGAAGAGTTTGCTGGCAACTGTCAAAATGTGAGAAGGCCATAAATGTAATAAGGCCATGTGTGGGGGGGAGGGGTTAGCTGGTTATTCAAATGACTGGATCTCTCTCCCCTCCCTAAGCACGCCATGCTCTCTGCTATTATGACATGGGATAAAGAGCCTCAGCAGAGGCGCCATGCGCCTGGACTCCCCAATCTCTAGAATTACTAGAAATCCACCTCTGTTCTTCAGGAATTACCCAGCCTCAAATTTACTGCTATAGGAACAGAAAACAGACTAAGAAAAATGTCCTTCTGTGGAAGCCAGTGAACCAGTGTATCTCCTGTCCCTGCCACATCACTCCTTGACAAACACTAGCTTGTAATGAAACACTCTCCCTTCTAGGACAGAGCTAGGAGTCACTCGTTTTCCATCTGCAGACACAAAACACACAATGTTTGATGGATAGACAAATGCCCTTCGGTAACACCAAACTCCAGCAGCCCGCCCTCCTGCCCTGCAGGATTCCTCAGCATCAGCACCACGGCCCAGACGGCCTTTCCACAACACTGGATCAGGCTTCTGAAGGGCATGAGTTTTGGCCTAGCTGTCCATGGCTTTGCTTGCTTTTTCCATGATCCACTAGACTTTTGAATGAAAGGGGACTCTGAAGCCCACCTTCTAGCCCACCCACCACCAGGATGTGCTGGGGAGGGCGCTGACTGGATGGAGTGCTGACTGGATGGTAAAAATGCTGCTTATGATAACAGAAAGGGTTCTCTTACTCTATGGCTTCTGGGCCTGTGAATTTATCCAGCCACAATCAAAAGTATTCATGAAAGAAACTGAGGTGAGCACCTACACATTTATTTTCCTATTTCCCAAATAGCAGTCACCCTCTCACCCAGGCGCCCAGGACCTGCCTTGTATTAGGATAATCTAGGGATGACTTCGTGTACACAGGAAGATGTGTGGGGAACCTAAGCAGACTCTAGGCCATTTGTCACAAGGGCTGAGGCATCTGTAGATCAGTCTCCAAGAAGGTCCTGGAACCCGGGCCATGGACACAGGGCAGGACTGCCTGTAGACAATTCTTACTGGGTTCCCAGGTCTCAAGTGCTCCCAGCAAAGACTACAGGCTTCCCAGTTAGCTGAGTTCACGTACTGGAAATGAACTAGGGGTACCAATACCAACTTTAGGGGCTGAAGCCTTAGCATGCAGGGTGCCTGCATGGGCATTCCAGGCCAGCTGCAGTTATTGAACATAACTCACACCTAGCCTTGTCAGCTGGGGATCAAAGGGCTGAGGAGAATGACAGGCACTTAGGACACCCAGCCCCACTGAGAGCTCCCTTTTGTTTCCCTAAGCACCTTTCAACTCAATTCTGGTCCCACATATTGGTTGTTGGGGCCCCTATGAGGCCTCAGAACCCTTCCAGAGGTGAGACTTGTAAGGCAGAAGGAAGGAGCTGCCATGGATGGCAGGTGCTATATATATATATAGCAAGTCAGTGGTGGGGTCAGATATGTGAGGCTCAAGCAGGGGCCTTGTGCCCCAATCCCAGTGCGAGGGACAGGTCCACTTCCAGTGGCTGGGAGACTCTTCTGCTCCTGTCCCCCATGGTGGGAGGCACCTGCAGAGGTCCACTGGGTGGGACAGACAAGCCCTTTCTCCTAATCCCTTTGAAGAGATTTGTTCTTGATTCTGGCATATGTGGGCTCCAAAATCAGCACCTTAGCCCCACTGGGCCCTTGCAGCTGCCTTACAGGAAGGCCAGGGGAGGGGGAGGGGCTTCCGAGTAGTCTCCTTACCCTGTCCAGCCAAGGTCTTCACACCTCACTGGGCAGGACTCTACATCAGATGCTCACTCTGTCCCTCCAGCATGGTCACCTTTCTCTACAGACTTCGTGCTGCCACTGCACTGCTGACTGTTTACCTGGAGTTGGGTGGTGGCTATAACTTCCAGTGAGTTTTCAACCCTCATGAACCTCACCTCTTCTGGCTCATGCACTCACTGGCACAGCCTGTGGGCTGTGCTGAGTGACTCCCTTTGCAAATGCAGAGTTGTTTTTCTTTTCCAGGTTTTTAATTTTGTGTGCATGCATATTTTACCTGCATGTATATTTGCACAGCGTGTGCATGCCAAGTACCCTCAGAAGAGGGTGTGGGATCCCCATGAACTAGAGCTAGATGGTTGTGACCACCCGGGCAGAGGGCTGGTCCTCGCCACTGAGCCATCACTTCAGCCCTGCTGTTCTGAGATAGGGTCTCACTATGTAGACTGGGCTAGTCTCAAACTCACAAGACTGGCTTGCCACCAATAGCAGCTGAAACAATACTGGGCACACAGCACTGGATACTAACATCCCCTTGCTGTCTTTCAGTGCCCCACGCCACCTCAGCTTCTCCAGTGTTCCACACAAGACACATTTGTCAGACAACTATGTCAGCAAGGCCAGGTGGCACCCTAGGCCAGCTGTCTAGGAAGGCCCTCCAGTCCCACTGTGGGCCCGATGAGCATGAGGGCCTCAACAACGATGAACTAGACCCCATCTTGGGGAGCTCAAGAGGAGAGCAGAGGTCTCCAAGCTCCATCTCATCCTATGGTGGGGGGGGGGGGACTTCGACTCCATCCCAGGGACGCCTCAGCCACTTAACTTTAGTGAACTAAGTCCCAGGCACACATATGTGACACTCACACAGCATGTGCTTGTGTCAGCACCAGGGAAGCCCTTCTTCCTCACACAGGAGGCCGGGAAAATGGTCAAAGAAGAGAAGAGCCATTTGGATGACCTGACAATCTCTAATTTCTCTTGCACTCACAAGTCAGGGGTGGGTGAGGGAGGCGGGGCTGCTGGGACACTGAGTTAGTCTTGACAGGCCCACTGTGTGCTGGGGACAGTGAGGTTGTCTTGACAGGCCCACTGTGTGCTAGGGACAGTGAGGTTGTCTTGACAGGCCCACTGTGTGGGTGCCCCCAGCTACCCTTCTTAGGCAAAAACAAGCAAAGATACCAAGGCCAGACACCCGGGCAGCAGCAACCTTCACTCTGTTTTAATGAGGTCTCCATGGGAACCTGGAGCAGCCTGGGAAGCCAGGCAGCAGCAGTCCCACATCCTCAGTTCTAGTGCCTTCCTGTGTCAAAGGAGAGCACCCAGGCTGCCTACCAACCTAGAAGCACCTAGAAAAGCCTCCTGTCCTCCTGCTGACCTGTGCCCCACCCAGATGGGCCAAGCAGAATGGGCCAAGCAGACGCCTACCTCACCCCCTGCTGTCTTCACGTATGCAAACATTACTCAGTAAGTAAGTAAGGGAGACACCGAGGCCTGCCCACCTGACAAGTCTTTAGAAATTCCTTCCCCTGAGCAGAAGCAAGTAGGAGTCTGGGCAGCCTCCCAAGAGGCCATACTGTAAGGCCCTTCTTCCCAGGCTAACCGACTCACCCCTGCCACACACACACACACACACACACACACCAGGGAGCAAGAGTCGAGAGGCCTGGCCATGGAGCCTGGACAATAAGCTGGTCTTATTCATACACATGGATCTAGCTCCTGAGAAGGGGCCCTCACCATGGGACCCCCCCCAGGTCCAAGTTGAGAAGCAACCCCCAGATGTTGGAAGTGTGCAGCTTGCTGGTGTCCCCTCCATCATACATGAAGGTATAGCCACCCCACCAAAGGCCACAAGACAGACCCTGACAAGGGGAGGGACACTTGCCACGTGACCACAAGACCCCTAACTGTTATACAGGGGTATCACCCTGGTGATCTCCCGCCGACAGATCGGGCACCTCTTGGGCTCTGGCAAAGCAAGGTAACACTGGCGGCAGGAACACACGTGCCCACACTCGAGGAAGACACAGGACTTGAAGCTACTCAGACACACAACACAGGCACTCTTCAGACTCTCCCTGTCCTCAGGCGTGGCTTGGCTCAGCAAGTGGGCCTCATGTTCCAGGAACTCTTCCTGGAGCTGCTGCTGGCGCAGGCGCTCCTGCCGATGAAGGTACTGCTTCCTCAGGATGAAGAAGAGGGTGGCACAGGTGGCAAAGCCGAACACCAGGACCAGAACCTTCCAGAGCCGGACACTCGACTCCTGCCTGTGCAGCAGGCTGTGAAAGTCCTGGCTGCTCAGATAGTACTGCATGCCTTGCTTGGGGGGCTGCAGGCGGACAGAGTTGTTATCCAGAACCAGCTCACCAATCCCCGTGAGGGTGGCTCCCACCTTCAGCATCTCCTCTGTCTCCTGGATGCCTTTGGGCCGCTCCCCACTGATGTAGTGGCCGATGGCATCAGTGAAGGACTGCACAGAGGGGTGGAACTTCTCATACACAGTCTCTAGGCCCAGATCCACGGAGTCCAAAGGCTTCAGCACTCGCACAGACACAGACACGTCGTCCTCATGGGGCACGAGGTCAAAGGGCACAGTGTTAGTCCTCTGGTGAATGATCTTGGAATAGTCATTCCTAAAAACACAAGGACCAAAGATGAACAAGAGAGGAGCAGGCGCCTGACTCCCACACATGGGGTCACCTACATGTGGGTACACATACGGAATCCTCGGGGATCTACCATCCTAACTGGAGGCCAGCCTCCACTCACTGAGTCCTAGAGCATTAGGACCAGAGCAAGAAGGGGCGGCTCAGGTCCCTCAGGTCTCAGTGGACACCAGGGAAGAACAGAGGTCACCTTTAGGGTCTACACCCTTGTATCACCATCACAGAAGTACCTGAGACAAAACGTGCTAGAAGCAGATGGGAAAATGGCTCACTTTGTATGCTGGCACACAATCATTTAAGCAACTCCGCAGGTGACCGAGCTATACGTGAGTGGTTCTACAACTTCACTGTGCTAAGAATCAACAGACTTCAGGTTCCTTCTGAAAACCAGGTTTTGTAATCAGGAAGCAGGCCTAGGAGCCTGAGCTGTAACGGCTGCCACCTGGGCTCTAAGGGCAGTGCACAGCGCACACAGCAGTACTGGGGGCACGGAGAAGCAGCTCTGCATCAGGTCTCCAAGAAGCTAGACTCAGCAAGCCCATGGCCCAGAACAGACCGAGTGAGGTGGTGTAGAGAGGCCAGAGGGCACTCACCAAAGGTGGGTTGTTCGGTTCCACACCATCTTATGCTCCTGAAGGGTCAGCCGCTGAATCACCCCCTTGCAGTTTTCCACAAACTGGCTGTTGAGTGTTTCTTTGACAGACCGCACAGCTCCTGGAGAGGAAGCAATCATGGTCTCTGAAGGCTGCTCTGACCTCTCTTTAAGGACTCCCATGTGTTGAGCTTCACTAATTAACCAGCACAACAGCACCCATGTCACTGTGGGGCACATCTAGAGAGCACGCTGCAAAGTGCTGGACGTAAGCACCTCACATGAACCACATCACGTGGCTCTTAACGACTACCTTATACCACACTGGGTCTCTCTCAAACAATCAGAAGTCCACAATGGTTTGGTCACCTTGTCCCAACACCATTAAAAGGCTCTTATGAGGGTAGGCAGGTTAAGCACCACTAAGCCTGATGACCTGAGCCCTGGAAAACATACAAAAAGGTGGAAAGAGAGCCAACTCCTAAGTTGTCCTTTGACCTCCACCACTGTGGAGTGGCACCTACACCCTGCCCTCCCCCCCACACACAGACACACAAGATAAGATAAACAAATAAATGTAAAAAACTATGTCAACTACGTCTTCATTCGGTATTGGAACAAGGCAGTTGCTGCCACTCCCACTAAACAAGTAAACACACCTTCAATGACAGCATAAGGCACACACTTTCCCGGTGCTTCTGATAGAATGCCCTTTAAATCTTCACCCAAATGAATCTTCTTAGCTCCCTAAATGAAAAAATAGATAGATATTAAACTGGACACTGAATACTGACACGCTGTATCAGACTTAAGGTATGGTGGGGAGAGGGATGAGGAGAATGCACAGAGGGGGAATCTGGAGGCTCTGGTTCCGAAGTCTGGCCCTGAACATGAGGTCTCTGGGCTCCTCGTCCCCAAGGCTGGAGCACCATCTGCTTGCCGGTTCAACAAAACACTCCTTTCACGTGAATACAATCGAATATAAAAGGTACTAGCTACTTGGCACACAGTAGTAGGACCCTCAGCAGAGACAGGGGCTAGCTCAAGCTGCAAGTGTATCCTTGATGATTCTGGAGAACTTTGATGAGTCTGCCTCCAAAACTGTAAAAGGAGGGGGAAGCCAATCTCATGGAAGTTTAGGTAGGATAAATGGACTTTGAGGGACGGGAAAACCCAGTCCAGAGCTGACACATGGAAGCCATGCAATAATCAAGCACTCTCATCACCAAGAAAAACAGGGGAATAAGGTACAAAGTCACCTCTGTAAGCTGGTATCCTGACCAACAGATGAAAATCTTATATTAGAACTCCCACAGCTTTTTCCAGGAAGGGTTAATTATTTTATCCTTTTATAGACTAAGTCTCAAGTACCACAGGCTAGCCTAGAACTTAGCATGCATCTGAGGGTGTCCTTCAACTTGTTTTGTTGTTGTTTGTTCTGGGTTTTTGTGTTTCATTTTTCGGTTTTGCTTCTAGTTTGGTTGGTTTTGGTTTGAGATAAGATCTCAACTATGTGTCCTTGGCTGGCCTCAAACTCACTAAGTAGACCAGGCTGCCCTTGAACTCAGAGAGCCACCTGCTTCTGCCTGGTTAGCACTGGGAACTTCTGATCCAAACCTTTTCACTGCAGGAACTCCAAGGTTTTGTTTCTGAGCCCTTACTGAAATCAACCTGGCGATAAGACTTGGGTTCAAGAGTCCACCTTCATACAACTGCCAACACAAGCCTTCGGTTGATGGATTGTGAAATGCCAACTAAAATAAGACCACCAACACGTACTGAGCATGTACTGCTTGTCAAATGCCGAGTTAAGAATCAAGATATGAAGACCCTTCCCCGCCTTGACAGGTGCCACAAAGCAATGTGGTCAACTAAGAAAGGAGAAAAAAAAAGTGTACCATTGCTGGAGTTATGACCAGAGCCATGCCATGGTGTCCATAACTAGCCAGCCTCGGCCACCGGTCTTCAATAAACCAACTGAAAGAGCTCAGTTACTAGTGAAAAGCAGAGGAGGGCAGGGATAGTCAGTGGCTCTACCCCAACTTTATCTTTGGGTCCTAACACAAAAGTAAGGGCTTTTCAAATTATTACTTTTTATTATATGGTCCCACCCAGCACCTCTGCCTCAGGCTCAGTTCTTCCTACCAAGGTCATCTTGACAAATTCTTCCCCCAAGAGACCCCTAGGGCCTTGGCTTCTCCTCCCAGCAGCAGGAACTTCCTGGGGGAAATTTCAATTTCTTGGAGTCCACTGTTTCAAGTTTCAAGAGTCGAATAGTAGGCAGGGCGGTGGTGGCACACGCCTTTAATCCCAGCACTTGGGAGGCAGAGGCAGGCGGATTTCTGAGTTCAAGGCCAGCCTGGTCTACAGAGTGAGTTCCAGGACAGGATGACACAAAGAAACCCTGTTTTGGAAAAAAAAAAAAAAAAAGAGAGAGAGAGAGAGAGAGAAGGACACAACAGAAATCTTCACTCCTGCATGGCCAATTATACTACCCTTGAACCCAAAGACCTGAATTTAAGCTCCAAGCTGGCTTAGCTTCTTCAATGTCTCTTGCTGTGATAAAACACTTGTAAGAAAACAACTTAAGGGACAAAGTGTTTATTTGGGTTTTTCACGGTTCAAGGATGGGCTCAATCAATCCGGGGAAGTGGCTAGTTTTACATCAACTCGGCCACAGGTCCTCAATAAACCAACTGAAAGAGCTCAGTTACTAGTGAAAAGCAGAGGCGGGCAGGGATAGAACAAGCTGGAGTTATGTGAAAGGCGGGAAACTCAACTGAGAAAAATTCCTCCCTAAAACCCAGCTTAACTAGAGATGAGGGAGGGGCAGACGATCGTGGGTGGCTCTACCCCTGAGCTAGTGACCCTCCCTCTGTAAGAAAGCAGGCTGAGCAGCCCATGAGGAGCAAAGCAGTAAGCAGCAGTAAGCAGCCTCCCCGAAGGCCTCTGCATCAGCTCCTAACTCCAGGCCCCTGCCCTGTTTCAGTTCCTTCTGATTTCCTTCAGCAATGAACAGTGATTTGGAAGCATAAGCCAAATAAACACTTTCCTCCCCAAGTTGATTCGGTCAGTGTCGCATCACATCGCAAGTAACCCTGACTGAGGCAGAAAGTCAAAGTAAAGGGGGCCTAAAGCAGCTGGTCACATGATATCCATAATCAGGAAACAGAGCAATGGAGAGCTATGTGTTCTGCTCACTCTCTCCCTTTTTCACAGTCAAGGACCCAAACCCAGAGAATGGTACTGATACAAGGCAAAACTTGTCATCAAAATTAACCTAATGAGCCAGGCAGTGTGGTGCACGCCTTTAATTCCAGCACTTGGGAGGCAGAGGCAGGCGGATTTCTGAGTTCAAGGCCAGCCTGGCCTACAGAGTGAGTTCCAGGACAGCCAGGGCTACACAGAGAAACCCTGTCTGGAAAAAACAAAAACAAAAAAATTAACCTAATGAAGACAAGGCCTCACAGTTGCACCCAGAGACTTGTCTCCTAGGTGATTTCAGCTCCTGCTTAGTTGACAGTTAACACTTGCTGTGTGACATTTCCTTTCACTGTCAAATGTCTGGGTTTTCGATCATCAGCAATGCCCTCTGTCATCTATCTCAGGCAATTATTGAGCTGACAAAAATAAATCCGAGCGGAAATGTGTGGTGTGAGCTGTTAAGGGCAACCCTCGAATGAGAATGTAGCTTTAAAGTAACTATAATATACAAAGAAATCATTGTAGAAACCAGGAGCCGAGTGGTTAAATAAATGAGCCTCTAAGTTTGCTGTTCTCCAAGTTGGAATCACCCGTGCCTTACATATCTTCACATCCTCCATCTGCACCCCAAATATCACCTTGTTTAAAACGGCGACACCCCCTGTCAACTGGCCACAATCTAGAATCTCTGGGAAAGAGTGTCTCAATAATAAACTGTCTATATTGGGTCAGCCTGTGTCGGCATAGCTGTTAAGGCACTGTCTTGACAGCTCTAACTGACCTGGGGAAACTCGCCTGTTGTGTTGTGACTGACACCACTCCCTAAGACTGGGCTCTGGACTGTACAACAGCAGAGAAATCAAACTGAGGGCTAAGCATGCATGCGTTTGATTCTCTCGACTCAGACATGATTTGGTAGCTGCCTCAAGTGCCTGCCTGGCCTTCCCCGCGATGACGGACGGGAACCTGAAACTGAAAACTAAACAACCCTTCTCCCTCTCCTAAGTTGCTTTCTGTCGGAGTATTTTACTATAGCAAAAAATACAAAAAAACAAACAAAAAAAAAAAAAAAAACCCGGAACTCTCCGGGATTTCCCTATTTTTGCACACTTTTCTCTGCCTTACTCCAACCGGATTTTCGCCTTATCACACGGTCCGATTCCGTGTAGCCGTCTCGAGGTCCTAGAATGGAATCTCCAACAGGACGAACGGCTTGTTTTTCTCACTACCTGGTGCACAGCGTGTTTTCGAGAAATAGTTTTACAGCACTGCGGTGACGTCCAGTGCACTGAGGATAACTCCGGGGGCGTCGGAGCGAAGGGGCGGGCAGCCTCGATGCAGCCGGTGGCCGGGGTCCCCTCCGGCTGCGCGTCGTCTGAGGCCCTGTGGCTCCCCGGTGCGCCCCGGCGCGACCTGCCAGCCAGGCCGGCCCGCCCCCCTCACTGACCTTGAGTTCCTGGGAGACCTGGGCCTTCTGCCGATATATGGAGTACAGTACGGCGGTGACCATCGAACTGGTGCCCAACAGGAGGACCTGGCCGAGCGACGGCCGCGCTCCGTTCTCCATGGCGATCCCGAGCCGCGTCAGCCGCCTCGAAATCACCTGCGATCCCTACGCAGCCGCGCAGCTTTTCCTGGTAACCGTAGGCTCGTCGCCTTTTGATGACGTAATACAGGAAGTCGAGACAGGGGTTGGGGCAAAGGGGACCGGAAGACGTTGCCCAAGTGGTTGCAACGTTACTGCGGCCTCCTGGGAAATCGGTGGGATCCCAGGAGGACCGTGAACGTTCCACGCACTGGCTGTGGTCACGTGGGAGCACTTCCTCCGGGTTTCTAGACTTTCTTGCTCTGTTATTGTTATATGACATCTTTCTAATCCTATGAGAACGTGCCTCGGTGCACATATAGAGAGCAGGACTCTCCTACTTTATGGGTCCTTGAGATAGAACTCAAGTTTTTAGCCATAGTGGCAAACTGGGCTGTTTCTTTGGATTATTTGACGTTGCCGCCATCAGACGGGGAGCTGAGTGAAATATGTGTTAAGCACTAAGAAGTGTTACGCTTTAAGCTATCAGAGAACCTTGAAACCTGGGTTTTAAAGATGAAGAAACTGCCGGCCAGAGGGGATAGGGAACGTGGTCAGAGCCATACTGCTGAGGAGAGCTGGAGAGCAATTAGTCCAGCTTCAAAGTCTTCAACTTCTACACCAGCTGAATCACTAAAATAGCTCTTAATCTACCACCGCCACCCAAAACCAGCATACTGCTTATTTAATATAATATCCGCAACTGTTTTTATCGAGTGACTATTATATGCCATGTACTGTGGTTACGTTTCCTAGGCTTGCATTTCACCGCACTCTTTTTTTGTTTGTTTGTTTTTTGTTTTGTTTTTTGAGACAGGGTTTCTCTGTGTAGCCCTGGCTGTCCTGGAACAAACTCTGAAGACCAGGCTGGCCTCGAACTCAGAAATCCGCCTGTCTCTGCCTCCCAAGTGCTGGGATTAAAGGCGTGCGCCACCACTACCCAGCTTCACTCCACTCTTTAGGGAACAAATCCGGGGCTTCAATTGCTCTTCCACTTAGCTCCACCTCAGCCCCTCCAGACCAGCATTTGATGTATTCAACACTGCCACAGAAGAGGTTTCAGAAGAAGAAACTGAGGCTCGGGTTAAGAAATACACTCAGTCCAGCACTCAGTAAGCACAGGAAGGCAGATCTCTGAGTTCAAGGCCAACCTGGTCTACAGGGCGAGTTCTAGTTCAGCCAGGACTACACAGAGAAATCTTGTCTTAAAAAAAAAAAAAAAAACAACTAGGGGCAGGGAGAATATAAATACACTCAGACCTTTAACTAAAAGTGATAATGGGCTTCAAACCCAGGGGACCTATCAATAACTCTTCCAACTCCTCTCAGACATCTGCTTCCTAAAACAACCAGAGACACTGCACATCTTAACCAGCACATCTGCCTACGAAGCCTGAATTCTCCTTGCAGTGTCCTATAGGTTATTCTTTAAATTCCTCAAAATAGATAGATCTATTGACCCAAATCAATATTCATTGGAGTGTTTTTAAATAACAAAAATTAAAAATGATCTAATGTCAATAATCAGTTGGTTGAATAAAATTTGAAATATTTGTTGTGGCAGGAAAAACGTTGGGACAGGAAAAAAAAAAAAAAAAAAAAAGCCCCTTACTCAGCAATTTGGTCAAAGCCTCTTGCCAGAAAAGAATTCAAGTGTAAGGGTGGTAAGACAGCTAGCTGGTAAACTTTTGTGCTTGCTGTCAAACCTGAGTTCATTCTCCAGAGCCACGAAATGGAAGGAAAGAACCAACTGTCAAACACTGTCCCCTGATCTCTGCTATATTCCCAACACGGACAAGGTAAATAAAGAAATAAATATAAAAAATAATTCCAAGGTAGGCAGATTTCTGAATTCGAGGCCAGCCTGGTCTACAGAGTGAGTTCCAGGACAGCCAGGGCTATACAGAAAAACCCTGTCTCAAAATAAATAAATAAATAATTCCAGCACAATTAACAACTGCCCAAGGCCTTCCTTCCTTCCCAGCTGTAAACCCTCAATTTTCTAGGAACCTTATCAGAAACCTCATTTACAGAAAACTTGCATGTACTAGCCTCCTGATTCAACCCTAGGGGTTCTAGATCATAATTCTATCCAAGGCATCTGCAGTCTCACATATCAAATGACAGGGGAGGGCTTCTTAGCAACTCATTTGAGATTTATCATGAGAGCCACCTAACTGGTCTAGCTAATGCTAAGCCGATCAATTGCCTCGTTCCTCTGAAGAACCTATACCCACGCTTGGGCCTGTCTTACTTTGTTCTCAATGCCCCCTCTAACCCTCAAAATATCTATAATAAAAATCTCCAACTCTGCCTCATTATACTGACCGGCCCTGGAATACTTTTTTTGTTGAAGTCAGAACTCCATTTGGTCTGAGTTGAAGTTCCTAAAAGTCTAGGGAAACTCAGATTGCTGTGGGTGACAGTGGGGAGCTGTGTGTCTGTCCCCTGACCCCCGATATCTATAGGTCGGAAAATGGAAAAAGCAGGCTACAAATGTGCTTGAATAGGATCCTATTTTTGGCTTTGTTTGCTGTCATTGAGACAAGATCTCACTATGTAGCCTTCATTAGCCCGAGACTCATTATATAGACCAGGCTGGCCTCGAACTTAGAGATCTCTCTACTTCTGCCTCCAAAGTAATGGGGTTAAAGATACACTCCTCCATGACCAACATGACCTATTTACTTTTAAAAGAAGAGAAGAATACTGTTTTTATGTTCAGTTTGTTCTTTTTGGTTTTTTTTTTTTGTTGTTGTTTTGTTTTGTTTTGTTTTGTTTTGTTTTTCAAGACAGGGTTTCTGTGTGTAGCCCTGACTGTCCTGGAACTCACTCTGTAGACCAGGCTGGCCTCGAACTCAGAAATCCGCCTGCCTCTGCCTCCCAAGTGCTGGGATTAAAGGCGTGTGTCACCACTGCCGAGCAGTTCAGTTTGTTCTTAACAAGATAACACAGAAGCTCAGATAATACAGTCCAGCCTTCAATTCAATAGGTAGCCAGGGATGACCTTGAACACCTAATCTTTTTTTTGTTTGTTTGTTTTTTGTTTTTGTTTTGCTTTGTTTTGTTGGTGTAGCCCTGGCTGTCCTAGAACTCACTCTGTAGACCAGGCTGGCCTCCAACTCAGAAATCTGCCTGCCTCTGCCTCCCAAGTGCTGGGATTAAAGGCGTGCACCACCACTGCCTGGCCGCTAATCTAACATTCCAAGTGCAGGGATTACTGACCCATGTCACAACTAGTTTAGAAGGGCATCCTTTTGAGTCTCTGAAATGATTCACAAAAGGCCGATCATATTTAGTTTTTTTTTTTTTTTTTTCATAGAAGGAAACTGGTGCCCAGAGAATGTTGGCCTCAACTTCATCATCTTTTAGGAGGTAATATCCAAAACCTTTTGAAATGAGGAAGGACATGGTCCAATCTGTTTAGTCATCAAAAGTCCTTTATCCTTAGATCATTGCAAGGGAAAGAACAAAAGAGTGGTCCCAAAACTGAATTCTCGGGAGCATCTCCACTGTAGATTGGTTGGGGGTCCTCGGCTACTGACTCAAGCATCCTTGCCTTATACATCAGGCCCTTGTATGGCTTTCTTGGGAGCGTGTAAAAAGCCCATCACTCTTAAAAGAGGCAGGCTGGTTGAAAATAACCCTGCCTCTTTCTTTCTTTTCTTCTGCCAAAGGCTGAATTCCTTCGTGAGTGTTGCTGAGAATATTGTGGACAGGCTGAAGTTTACATCATGTGGGCCTCATTAGGCATGAAATTCAGACAATTTCAACTGTGCCAGTGTCCCCAGGGAACCATTTCCAGCTGGGGATGGCTGTCCTCACTGAGTCAAGGCGAAGGATGATCTGTGACCTGGAGACCCTGAGCTGGGCTCCTAAAGCAGACGTGGGTAGAGGAGGTGACCTGGAACAGTACCACAGACTGACAGAACATTGCCTAAGCCCCAAGTTCACAATTCTCCTCAGAGAAGCAACAGTGGCCTCTGGTCACAGGGTAAATGCCCTGAAGGCATTCACTAGGGTCTAGGGACCAAGTAAATTTGAAGGCTGGCATGTTAGCTCCTGAAGGGACACACCCAAGTTAGTACCACAGGGAGCAGGAAATAGAAAAGATGGCTGAGCAGTTAAAACCACTGTCTGCTCTTCTAGAGGACATGGGTTCAATTCCCAGCTAGCAGCTCACAACCGTCTCTAGCTGCAGTTCCAGGGTTTCTGATACTCTCACACAGACATACTTGCAGGCAAAACATCACTGAACATAAAAATAAATTATTTATTTTAAAAAAGAAAAAAGACAAGATCTGAATCCCCCCCCCACTTGGGAAGACAGCTGACATAATTATAAAAAATTATCTGATATACTTGTTTGTATTCTGTCTAAACTCCACCTCCACAGTTGCCAGGTATGCTCCTCCTCACAGTTACCTGGCAACAGCCAGGTAGGCCTGGCCCACTATAAAAGGGGCTTTTTGCCCCCTCCTCTCTCTCTTAATCTCTTACTCTCTTGATCTCTTGCCTCTAGCTCCTATCTGTCCCCTCACCCCTCCCCCTTCCCCCACTCTCCATGTGGTCGTGGCCAGCCTCTACTTCTCTACCCGCCTCCTCTCTGCCTCTACTACCCTCCTGGCCCCCATCCCGATGCCCAAAATAAACTCTATTCTATGCTATACCGGTGTGTGACTGGTCCCTCAGGAGGAAGAGATGCCTCTGCATGGGCCCCGATGAGACATCCCCTCCCCCCATACCTCTCCACACACCCACAGAACATACTCTCTTTATCTCTTTATCTTTTTATAAACACTTCAATACTCAGAGTATTTCTTGTGGTATTGATTCTAAACCTTTTGTTTGTTTGTTTTGGGGGTTTTTTGTTTGTTTGTTTGTTTGTTTGGGGGTTTTGGGGTTTTTTTGGTTTGTTTTTTGTTTGTTTTTCGAGACAGGGTTTCTCTGTGTAGCCCTGGCTGTCCTGGAACTCACTCTGTAGACCAGGCTTGCCTCGAACTCAGAAATCCGCCTGCCTCTGCCTCCCAAGTGCTGGGATTAAAGGCGTGCGCCACACCGCCCGGTGAGTCTAAACCTTGTATGTGCTGGGCAAGCACCTCCAACTGAGTTGTGCTGTTGGACCTAAAGATCCAAAACCAGGCGACAGAATTTGCTGCAATAACATGAGGTTTAATGATAATAATAATCCAGTGCACTGGGGTTCTCTCACATGCAGGCAAGAAGAACCCTGAGCTGAGGTTAAGAGCAGTTTTTATACAGCTTAAGAGGTGGACTAGAGAAACAGTGAGTAGGCACAATATGATTGGTGGAGCAGTGTGACTTTTTTTGGGGGGGTGGGGGGGGTTCGAGACAGGGTTTCTCTGTATAGCCCTGGCTGTCCTGGAACTCACTCTGTAGACCAGGCTGGCCTCGAACTCAGAAATCCGCCTGCCTCTGCCTCTCAAGTGCTGGGATCAAAGGTGTGTGCCACCACCGCCCAAACTGACTGGTCTTTGGGGAATGAGGTAGCAAGGACCTCCCTTGTCTGTAAGTGGCAAGGATTGGTCCGTCCTGTAGAATGTGTGCTCTGGGCCTTTCTCACCCCCAGGTGGGTTCCCTCCCCTGTGGTCTGAGGAATGTTAATCTTCTTTTCCTCTGAATGTTAATCCAGCAGGTGTCCTAGGACTAAGGAATGTGCTCCTCCCAGAATGTGTCCTGGAGCAGTTAAAAATTAACTTTAACTAAAAATTAAGTTTAACCGAATTCCTACAGTAGTAGTAGTAAAAGGGTTAACAGGCAGAGTAGAACCAAGAGTGCAGGTCAGCTTGGTGGTGAGCTCTGTGTTTCAGGAACTTGGCTGACCACAAGATAGATGGCTGATTATGTACAGGCTCTTAGAGAATAGCCCATACAAAATGTTCCCCATGACTGTTCCTTGGACCCTGTCACAAACTGAATAATGGGCTGGGACTTTCCACAGGTACTCTCCAATAATCCTCCTTCACTCCTCCTGGGTTGTGGTTTCCCCCTGAGTTGTGGTTTTTGGCTTTAAATTCTCTCTGTCTCCAAAGCCCCGGGGTCAGACCCCATTGCCCCTACATGGGCTATAGGTCTTGACCTCAACATGTTGATCAAAATATACCTCTTGCTGATTGCATCAAGTTCTGTGTCTTGTGAGTTAATGGGTGGCTGTGAATTCCCGAGGCTTGGGTGAGGTCCTCCCTTCATGGGGGTCTTACAGTAGCAGCAGCAGCAGCAACAGTAGTGTAAGAGGGGCATGTCCGTGCCCTGGAGCATGTGTGGAGGTCAGAGGACAATTTTTGGGAGTTCTGTCCTTCCAGTGGGTTCTGGGGATTGAACTCAGACCATAAGGCTTAGGTAGCAGGAACATCACCCACTGAGCCATCTCATACTGTAGAGTGAAAAATTATAAAGACCATTTTATAAAATATATACAGGCTTTTTCTTTACCCCTAGACCTGAGCAAAAGAATGCAGGTTCCAGAAAGCAGAACTGAATGTAAGATTTCAGGCCTTCACTGCCCGGGGATACATTCCGGGAAGGGAACTCACCTGTGGGTGGGGAAGGCCCAGAGCAGGAAGACACATTCCCAACCACAAAAAAAGATGCAAGTCATCTAGGTGGGGCTGGGAAGCTAGTAGCCACAATGATATGGCAAAGTGACAGGGCAACAACTGAGAAATAGTTGAACAAGTGACATGGCAAGACCACATTTTTGTGAAGAGTGGGTGTGCAGAGTGTTTTCCACATAACCCTGATTCACTTAGGTTTCGTTCCTCTTGAATTCTTCGCTATTTTTATTGTTATATTTCCTTAGCAACCTTTCACCCTCTCCTCACTCTGCAGGTTTGTGGTTTCCCCCTTTAAAAACCCTTCTCAGACTGACTGGCTTTGTCAATTCAACTCCTGTGTGAGTGGACCGAATTAGCCTTGGCTAGCCAACTCTCCTTAATAAACCTCTGCTGATTGCATCCAGGTACGGTGTCTTGCGAGTTTGTGGGTGGTCGTGACTTCCCGAGACTTGAGTAAAGGTCTCCCGAGTTTGGGGGTCTTCAATACCACCATGCCCAAAGCATAGTTTTAATGAGCACGTATCCCTCCCAGTACAGAGAGGGGGTTCAGACGGCACAAGAATGACGTTTTTCTTTTAACAACCAAGTGAAAAAAAATCAGAGTTCATGGTTGAGAGCTTTTGGGGCCGCCTTGTAGAAATTTGGCAGGAATTTGACTTTGGGCTAAGACACAGAAAGTAGGCTCACATTAAAAATGTTTACATTTGAGCTAATACAAAACTCAAGGTAAACTCAGCCTAGATACGTGTCGCATTACTTTTATCTTGGTCATCCTGATAAGCCCCTAGCAACACTGACTTTGTTTATTGCCTTGCTTGTTCCTTGGCCTAGAACAAAGAATCCTTATTCTTTGCATGTACTTAGAGTGGTTTCAAAGAGGCTGGAAAAAAATAAACCCACTTTAGCCTCAGCACTGGCTAGAATCTTGTTATAATGTTAATGTCTTTTCCATCTTTGCTCTCCACCCCCCCACACACACACACACCTTGAGACCTGGTTGACTGACTGAGCTGGCTTGGTCAGTTCATAAAATGAAATGTGTTATGAAACAGATTTAATTTTTTTACAGACCCTGCTTGTCTGTACATACACCATGTATGTGCAGTGCTCCTGGAGGCCAGAAGAGGGCGTTGGGTACCCTGGAACTGGAGTTACACACGGTCGCAGTAAGCACTCTTCCAGCCCCCAAATAGATTTCTTTTCTAAAGAAAAAAAAAAAAAAGCTTAAAGGAGCAGTAAACTAGCATACCATGGGCCGCTAGGATCAGTTAATCGTGAGATTAGTGCTTAGCTTTGATGAAAGTGTGTGGAGGTGCAATTAAGTGAAAGCAAAGTGAGCAGCGGGAAGATTCCAATGCAGGGTCATTTGTGCAAGCCCTGAAAGGAAGCGGTCGTTACTTACAAGCTGCAGAGTCCCTCCACAGTTCATCAATGACAGCACTGCTGTCACAGCTCATAGGACTCAGGCTTTGAGGGGTTCCAAAAAAAAAAAAAAAAAAAAAAAAGAGGCATCCATGGAAGAGCACCTATAGCCCACGGTAGCATCTTTTTAAAATGCTAATTACCACCAGGTGAAGCATCTGTTGAACTCTCACCCTTATGTCTGTCTTGTTTGTTTTGTGTGTTCCTATGTTACCCACGATGCCCATCAACTCCTTGCCTCAAGTGATCTTCCTGCCTACTGGGTAGCTGGAGCTACAGGCTCATGCCACAGTTCTTGGCTTCCTTTGTCTGTTTTGTTGTTGCTATTCCTTTTGATTTGTTTGTGAGGCTGGGGCTTGAACCCAGGGCCTTGTGCATGCTAAGCAAGCACCCTACCACTAAGCTATACCGCCATCCCTGGCTTCTGGTTACCAAGAGTCTTTTTTATATATTCTTGATACAGGCCCTTGATGAAAGCACATGTTTGACTTGCTGCCGTTTCCTCACGTCTCCAGCTTGACCTCTCATTCTCTAGACTGTCCTTTGGAGAATGGAGGTTCTGAGTTTTTATAAAGCCCAGCAGAGACAGTTTCCTTTTTTAGGGCTCCTGCTTTTGTTTGCTCACTTAAGAAATCTTTGCCCGTGGGTTGAAGGAAACAAAGGTGGTTGCTCTGTAAACACCAGATTTCAGATCCTCAGTGGCTACATAAAAACCAAGGCGGAGAGTAAGGAATCCTGAGAGCTATCTGTCCAGCCAGCCTAACCCAAAAAGTAGTAAACTTCTGGGGAGAATGAGAGGCCTTGTCACAAAGCAGTAAGGCAGGGCGTAGAAGGCACTCAGTGTCCTGCTCTGGCCCTCACACAGAAGCACACAGGTGTGTATGCTCACATATACCACACACATACATATACACTACACACATATACACCACACACACACATATGCCACACACACAAACATACACCATACATACACACACCATATACACACATACACCACACACACATATATACTACACACATATACACCACACACATGTACACACACATATACAACACACACATACAACACACATACACATATATTACACATACCACACATACATACACTACACACACACACATACACCACACACACACATATACTACACACATATACACCACACACACATACAACACACATGCACATATATTACACACACCACACATACATACACTACACACACACATACACCACACACACATATACACTACACACATATACACCACACACACATACAACACACATGCACATATATTACACACACCACACATACATACACTACACACACATACACCACACACACATACACTACATATGCACATACAGCTCACACACACTACACGCGCACGCACAGACACACAAACACACACACACATTTTGTCTGTATTAAAATCACAAAAATGGCCAGGCATGAAAATGGATTCTGGAGTCCCATATTACGGAGGTAAGGAAGCAAGACCATCTCTCACTGAAACAAGCTGGGTGTGGTGGTGTGTGCTTTGAATCCTAGCACTTCAGAGGCAGTTGCAGGTGGATGTCTGTGAGTTGTGGCCAGCTCAGTTCTTGGCCAGTCAGGGCTACATACTGAGATCTTGTCTCAAAAACAACAATAGAGAACTCGCACACATCTCCTCTATTTTCTTTCAAAAGTTGTGCAGGTTTAGGCATGTGTGGTTAACTTTGGCAGCTGGACTTGGCATGGTTTCCCATGAAGCAGTTCGTGCTATCTTCACATCACCCTCGCAAAGTGATGAACAAGGGCTGTGTTCATCCCCAGCTCACACATACAGACACTAAGGCTCAGCCAGGAGAAGTCGCAGGGTTTACCCACCTCCTCTGACATAGTTCAGTAGGATGTAACATTATGTACTCTTCTGAGACAGGTCTAGATTCACTTGGAAATGACTGTGCAGCATGAATGACCCCCTCCCTTGCCTCTACCTCTCAGTGTGAGGGACTGTAGTCACGTTCACTATGTCCAGTTTATGTAGTGTTGGGGAGCTAACCCAGGGTTCACACATGCGAGGCAGGCACTCTGCCAACTGATCTACATCCCATTCTGTTAATATTGTTGGCCCCAGAAACAACCCAGCAATTGAGTCACTTCCATCTGTGAACCATATTGCTTGTATTCATCTGGAGAGCTAGTCTGGAAGCCAGGATTTCTGGATTCAAATCGAGGCTCAGGTCAATCCATCACGAGGGAAAATGCAAATGATTTGTTTGAATAAACTCACCCTCGACAAGTCTTTCAGCGATTTTTTACATCCTGGGGAGTTTTCAACGGTTGTTGCAGTTGATAGTTTCAGCCACGTGGAGGCGCCAGGAGCATGGGATACAGAAGATCAGTGCCCATGAGGGAGACCAGCTCTAGGGAAGTGAGGAAGGAAAAACAAACAAACAAAAGATCTTGGTTTTTTTATTGGTTGATTTGGGTCGTTGTTTTGTTTTGTTTTGTTTTGGTTTGGTTTGGTTTGGTTTGGTTTGGTTTGGTTTGGTTTGGTTTGTTTGAGACAGGGTCCTATATGTCTTAAGCTTACCTCAACCTCACTATGAAGCCAAGGTCGCACTATGATGACCTCATTAGGGAATGACTTCAGACTCCTGAGACTCCTGCCTCCATCTCTCCAGTGCTGGGATCAGAGGTGTGCATAACCAGGGCTGCTTTCCCCATAAAGCTGGAGATCCAACCCTGGTCTTGTGCATGCTAGGTGAGCCCTCTATCATCTGGGCCATGTCCTCAGCCCAGACGAGGGAAATTTAAGGAAGGCACTGACTGATCTGTGGTCCCTCGAGAGCCCAGGAACGTCTCAGGTCCACTGCTCACCAGCAGGCCCGTGGCAGTATCTGTAAATGGCCTTTACCCCTAGTCTCACCTGGAGCCACGTAGCCTGCAGGAAGGCATCTACAACCTGTTGGTAAGGGACGGTGGCTCACTCGAGTCAGGCTTGAGGGTCAAGTGCCTGAGAGCTAGGTCAACCATGCCATCTCTGGCCAGGCCTGTCATCTATCTGAGCCTAAAAGGTGGTGGTGGTGTTTTGGGTTTCTTTGGTTTGGCTGGTTACTGAGACAAGATCTCTTGTAGCCCTAGATGGGTCTTGAACTCACTCTTCAGCTCAGGATGACCTTATTCCTTATTCTCTCACTTCGTCTCCCACGCTCTGGGATCAGAGAGTTGCTGCAGTATGCCCAGCTAAGCCTAAGTCTCTCTCTCTCTCTCTAACTTTTTATTGATTCTTTGTAAATTTCACATCATGCACCCCAATCCCACTCATCTTGAAAGGTCCAGGACTCCCCAGAAGGGGAGTCCACTGGAGTCACAGGATAGCACACACCCAAAGGACACACGAGAGACTGTCTTGATGTAAGCACATGAGGCGGTTTATTAAATCAGAGCTCTGGGCCAGTCCATATCTCCATATCTCACATAAGGGATAGAGGGACTGACCCCCCACCCCTCACCCCCACCCCTGCCTCAGGGGTCTAGCGCTTATATATGGGCGGGGTGGGGAAAAAGCAGACTTTCCTCGCGGGTGCACACGATTGGTTGTTTTACTTTTTTGAACACTAGCAGGCTGTACCATGGGGGCAGGGTGTAGTTCCTCCCTTGGCCAGTCAGTTTGGGATGTTCTTAACAGCCTTTGTCTTGTAACTCCACCTCCTCTGTAACTAATTAACTGGGCCCAAACCTGCTGGCAGGCACTTTTAACTATTTAGGTTAGGGAAAAGGAATGGAATCAGGGCCCTGTTATTTTTATTAGTTTGGGCCTATTTCAAAATTCTCTTTCAATCTTCCCATCCCTCCATATTTGCCCTCTGCCCTTGCAACCTCCCTCCCCAAAAGAACACAAACAAAATAAAACAACTATAAAAATATCTCACTGTAGAAGCTGTGGTGTGTCACCATGTGTCACATAGTGTACCCTTTTGCCCAAACAGCTTTTCTTGCAAACGTTCATCGCAATGAGTCATTGGTCTGGTTCGAGGCCTCTGGCTTTTGCTACATTATCAGTACTGGATCCCCACTGGGACTCCGCTTGGATATCCTGTTGATGCCCTGTATCAGGGAGGTCTTACAGCTCTAGTTCTGGAGGAGCAGCCTTTTCTTGTGTTCCATGGTTTATAGATGGGGTAGATGTTGGGGTGAGCCAACCCAAAGTCCTAGATCCGGGCCTGGGTGGTAGCTGAGTTGGGTGCCCTGACAGCTCTCCTATACTCATGCCATCTGAGCCAGCTCTTCAGCACTGCCTCAACAAGGGACAGGGACAGCTCTCCAGCTCTCTCACCCTCAGAGCCATCCTTACTGTGCTGCCCACGTGAGGTGCAGGGCCAGCTCTCCTGACTGCTGCAGCTGTTGAGAGTCTGGGCCTGTTCAGCCACTTTCATGATCTCACTACCCAGGCTAAAGTAGGGCCAGCTCTCCGATGCTCATGCCTTCAGGGCCAGCTCTACTGTGCTGCCCAGGTGAGGTGTAGAGCCTGCTTTCTCAAATGCAGAAGCTGGTACAGTCCAAGGCCAACTCTCCCGCTCTTATGCCCACAGGGACAGCTTTCCCATGCTGCCCAGGTGCCAACTCTGCAGAGCCCAGAGGAAAGAACACATTCTCCATTCCATATACTGGATAGCCATTTCAATATCATGAGTCCCACTTCTCCCAGCTAAAGAAAGGGGAACATCCCAAAGTCTCTGCTATACAGCCAAGATCAGACAAGCTGAGCCTATAAACTCACAGTCAGGACACAAGTGTCTGTTCAACTGAAAATGTGGCTGGCAAGCCTGACTCCATCTTAAGATTAAAAGCTATCTTATTACAAGGTCAAGTAAGAAGCTAGAGAGATGGCTCAGCAATTAAAAGCACTAGATGCTCTTCCAGAAGGCCTGAGTTCAATTCTCAGCACAAATATGGCAGATTACAACTGTCTGTAACTCCAGTTCCAGGGGATTCAACAGCCTTACACAGACACACATGCAGGGAAGACACCAATGTACATATATAAAAAAAAAAAAAATAAAAAAAAAAAAAGGTCAAAATGAGTTCATTCCTGTTTGACCATGTCTTGACCCATTTTCTGGAATTTGACATGTTCCACACCACTGTCTCCAAAGGCCAAACTTCTCCAGGGAAATGTGGGTCTCGATGTAAAAAGCGAATGAGGCGGCTCTGAGGTCTGGGAGTAAAGGGGGAAGTCACCTGTGTTTCTGACTCAAAGGTGTCACTGATAATAAATGCAGCTGGCGATGGGAAAAAGAAACATCTTATTTAGCACAGACACTGGTCCCAAGACACAGCCTGATCCAGCAACAGCACAGCAGCAGAAGCACCAGCTCCCGATGCTCTGGAGAGATTTTTTGGAGACCCTTTTTCCAAGCCCAGGGCTTAGCCCACCGTTTCCTCGAAGGAAACTGAAATGGGGCTGAATTCTTGGTTCCCACCCCCAGCAGCATCTCTCCAGTTAATCACCCGCTTCCTTCCAGAGCCTCTCGGATCCCGCCCCAGCCTTTCAGCCTTCGGTGCAACCTACACGTTTGTTTATCATCCGCTAAAATTTGGGGCCAGAAAGCATGGAACACACAGTGAATCATGTCTTCTCTGCTTATGTGTCCTAAGTGCAGGCGCACAGTAGGCACTTCATGTTATGTTTATACACAGACAGCAAGGATCCGATAAACAGGAAGACCGGTGAATAGTGATGGCTACATTTGTTAGAACTTTGGCTCACAAGTCGGTCGATTTGTCTATGCCCGTGTATGTTTCTGCTGGGGTACTATCCATTCTAGAAGGAATCCTGACTGCCCACATCACCTCTGTCTCCCCTCCCTAGCTCATGGGCAGAAAGACTGCAAGGCATACTCTCCCCCCTCACACACACACCCCAATGCAGAACGGCAGTTGCTATGAGCACCAGCAACCACATGGTACTTGACATCCACGGTTTTAGAAGTTCGGTTGCTATGGCAACAAATACCATGTTTTCCAGACCGAACACAAATCTCTGGTTCAAATCTGAGAGAAAGGAGGCTCTTTCTAGACATCTCCTGGAGCGGAGGGGCGGGACCATGCCTTCCGCTGAGAATTCAATAAACATCAAGGAATTAAATCAAAGCTCCCTGAACGTACGTGAACCCAGCTACATCCAAAGCCAGTCCAGGCTGAAAGGCAGCCCAAAGCCTTCTGGGAAGCTACCCTGTGCACTGTGGACTCTGCCCAGCATGCCGGTGGCAGGTGCTTCCAGAGACCAGCTGCCGTGTCTGGGGCTGGTGTATAGAGCTCAGTCTGAAAGCTAGATGCTCATTCCGAACCAATATTCACTGCACAGTTATTATGACCCATCTGAAGCCATAAGGGAAACAGACAAAACCTACACTCTGCCATCAAGAACACAGCTGAGCCAGGTAGTGGTGACACATGCTTTTAATCCGAAGCACTCAGGAAGCAGAGGCAGAGATAATTCCAGGACTACATAGAAAGATCTTGTCCCAAGGGGACTGGATCCGATCCCCACCTCAGGTTACGGAAATAACTTAGGAAAGAATCTGCCCACAAACCATGACTACCTGAGTTCAGATCCCAGCACCTATGCAAAAGCCAGGTACAGTGGTACGCATCTATAACTCTAGTACTGTGGTGGTTTGTATATGCTTGGCCCAGGGAGTGGTACTATTAGGAGGTGTGGCCTTGTCGGAGGAGGTGTGGCCTTGTCGGAGGAGGTGTGACCTTGTCGGAGGAGGTGTGGCCTTGTTGGAGTGGGTGTGGCCTTGTTGGAGGAAGTGGGAGTGGGCTTTGAAGCTCTGCCCGGTGCAGAAGAGTCTGTCTGCGCCTTGGCTTCCTTTGGATGAAGAACTCTCAGCTTCTCCAGCACTTCTGCCTGGATGCTGCCATGCTCCCACCTTGATGATAATGGACTGAACCTCTGAACCTGTAAGCTAGCCCCAGTTAAATGTTGCCCTTTGTAAGAGTTGCCTTGGTCACAGTTTCTGTTCACAGCAGTAAAACCCTAACTTGGGCAAGCACTGAGGGAGTAGGAAGTGGAAAGAGGATTCCTGGAGTGCAGAGGTCAGTGAGAGAGACTTTGTCTCAAAAAGTTAGGTAGAGAGAGACTGAGGAAGACGCTTGTCCACCCTGATATCCCTAGCGCTGTCCCAAAACTATATAAACCTTGATTCAACCCGAGTAAAGTTGATCTGTCTCCCCAAAGCTGGTCTCAGTGTTAAGGTCTAAGAATTGCGCCGGGCAGTGGTGGCGCACACCTTTAATCCCAGCACTTGGGAGGCAGAGGCAGGTAGATTTCTGAGTTCGAGGCCAGCCTGGTCTGCAGAGTGAGTTCCAGGACAGCCAGGACTACACAGAGAAACCCTGTCTCGAAAAACCAAAAAAAAAAAAAAAAAAAAAAAAAAAAAGTCTAAGAATTGCTGGAGAATGATATCCCAGACTTAAGTAGTATGCAAAAGCAAAGAGCATTTATTCAGCTAAATTTCCTGCATGCAGAGGTCTCCCCATTGGAGACTTTTGGTAAACTCCCAGGCCTGGCTTTTATTGTCAGGGGAATTCCAGGGAGGGGTGTGTGTCCTGTGCCCCTTTATCTTGGTTAGCTCTCTCTAGTGGTCCAACTGATTGATTCTACAATTGGCTAGGCCCAGGGGATGGGGAGTCAATTATTCATTTAGCTACCTAGTCTCACTTAAGGCCAGATGACAAGGTGTCCTCCGATTGGCTGCCCGCAGCTGTGGTTGGCTGACCACAGGTTCTTGGATCTGGGTTCTCATTTCTAGGAAACAGAAATTTAGGCCTAGTCTCCCAAACTGCCAGTTTGCAGCCTGTCATGGAGTCAGCCTGGCTCTGGCTAACTCAGTCCTCTCTTCAGTATGTTATTACCATTCACACTCTCAGGGCTTGCTGTAGAGACAACAGGATGCACCCATAGCCAGTGTGGGTGTGTGGTAGACTGTTAGTATCTGCTTTGGAGACAATAGGACACACCCACACAGCCAGTGTGAGGTGTACATGGAAAGCTGCAGCCCAGCTGCCACAGGGCTGGTGAGGGTGCTGGTCTAAGCCAGGTCTACAAGCTGCTCTGAAAAGGTGCTTTTTGGACAAAAATGTGGAGGAGGGGTGAGGGAGAGCCCTGGGTGTCTAAAAACTGTCCCTGGATGAGAGGACAGGCAGTTTGAGGGAGATGTATCCAGCATTGGGAGTTAGCCTGTGAAAAGCAGTCTGTGGAAAGGTTACATTCGCTGCCATGTCTGTAGAGTTTGATTAGACCTGGGACAGGAGAGGACCTAGCTTCCCAAAGGGTCCCTTCTGTTGAGAACAAGCAGAGTGGGGTGGGATTCCTGTATTAATCCAGTCAATCAGTAACAGCAGTTTGGTCCAGTGAGGGATGGGGAAAAAGATCCCTGAAAAAGATCCAGGCGACAATACGTTCGGATAGCACTAGCTTATGAGATTCTATGAGAGACACCCCTCCCAGTCCCCTGGCATCGTGAGAATCAAGAAGGTGAGAATCCAGCAGAGAAGCTTGGTAAGGACTGATCCACGGAGAGACGGAGAGATGAGGACACCAGGAAGGACTGTGAAGAGTGTCTGCAGGAGAGAACAGGAAACAGAGTCAACGGACCAAGGCTGAAAATTGACCACTGTATTTATCTGCCCAACGGCTGGTTGTCCATGACCTTGGGACTCACTGAAGTGGAAGCCAAAGCCAGATATTAGTGGACCCAAGAGAATGGAAGAGAATAGAGGACAGATTTTTTTTTTTTTTCTGCAAAGAATAAACAGAGAAATAAGGCTTTGTACTAGAGGGGGTGGGCAGTAGGGGCAAAAAAAAAAAGGGCGTTGGTCTGCTCTGGTTTATGTCAGCAGAAATGAGAGCAGGTTTATATGCTAATGGCAGAATGACCCAAAAGGAGGAGAGGGAGCCACAGATAACCAGGGGGAAGCCTAGGGACACTCCAGAGCTGTGAGCAGGGAAGCATTGTAGGGCAAGGCAGGACAGCTTCAAGCAGGATTTAAGCCTGAGGGGGGAAGGGAAGGGAAGGGAAGGGAAGGGAGGGAGGGAGGGAGGGAGGGAGGGAGGCCCCAGCCAAGCACAGATGCTGGTGGGGGCATCTGAGCCTGAGGAAGCACGGCTTCCTTCCTACTGCCCTAGTTTTCTCTGGGAAGGAGGAAACAAGGCAGCAGAGAGTGAGGATGGGAAGGCAATGCGGGGGAGAGAAGGGAGAGGAGGCGGCACATGCCAGCCGCTGGGAGCCAGGCAGCAGCGTGAAAGTCTGAACTGACAGCGTGGGATTGTAGCTGTGCTGGGGTGACTCGCCATAATTCTGAAGGAGTTGAGTGTGCCTTGGTTTCTCCTGCTCACCAGGCATGGAGGGATGGACAGCTTTAGGAGAGCTTTGGGTTTAGGAGAGCTTTGGGAGTTTGCTTAGGTCAGTAAGAGAAACAGAGAGGGGCAGAGTGTTTGAGGGGCTGGAAGAGCCCCCTCACAGCTGTCCACTGGCTAGTGCTTGCGATCTGTGGACACTGTCAGGTTACTTGGCAAAAGGCGGGAAGCTCAGCACAGCAATGAAAATGAAAGCAGGGAGGGAGAAGACTGGGATGGATGGCGTCATCTTGCTTTCCCGGATTGAGCCCAGTGTGCACAGGCGTCCCTATTAGTGGAGGGGACCCTGGGAAAGCTGCAGCTCAGGCTGAGGACATGGCTCAGTAGATAAAGGATTTGCCTTGCAAGCATGAAGACCTGAGTTTGGTCCCCAGTACTCATCTTAAAAAAAGGTCAGGCATGGAGGCCTGCCGGACAGCCAACCTAGCCTAATCGGTGAGTTCCTGGCCAAGTGAGACCCTGTCTCAAAATAAACAAGGTAGGCTGTGCGCCTTTAATCCCAGCAATGGAGAAGCAGAGGCAGGCAGATCTCTATGAGTTCAAGGCCAGCCTGGACTACATAGCGAGTTTCAGGACAGGCAGGACTACACAATGTGCACCTTGTCTTCAAAGCTAAATAAATAAATAAATAAATAAAGCAGCTATGGAATGACACCCAAGGTCATCTGTCCTCTACCCTCCATATGCATATTCTTGTAAACCTGCACACAAGTGACATCAAAATATGATGGTCCCAGGTTCCAGATTTTCCAGCTGGAAAAGGCAGGGAAATAGATGCTTCCAGAAGGAACCCAGCACATTGGCATCTTCATGGTAGTTCAGTAGGCCCCATTTTGGACTTCTGGTCTCCAGAGCTGCAAGATAGGCAAATCACTGCTGGTGTAAGCCACTGAGTTTGTGGCCATTTGTGACAACGGCAGTGGGACATGCATCCATGCAAGGGAGAGCTGTTTCACTGAGGGGGGGGTGGGGATAAGCCAAGAACACTGGAAGTCAGAACTCTGTCCAGTATGGGCCTTGGAGAAGAGGCCCGGCAAACCTGGCAAGCTGAACTCAATACCTGGTCTAACAGAGGAAGGAGAAAGCAGTCCTTTGAATCACGATGAGAAACCCGAGGAGATGAGGTCAGAGGGAAACTCTTCTGCCACAGGGTGATTTAAGGTGGTAATTAAGGTGGTTACTATTCAAGGCTACAGAAGGAGGGATGCAGTGGAGAAGAGGCCAGGCTCTTCAGGGGGAGGCTAGGATGCTACAAGACCACTTTGTGAGGTTGAAATGGTGTGTGACTATGATGGAGGACTGGGGTTCACAGAGGTAGTAGATGAACCACTGCAGGAAGGAGTAGTGGGGGGGGGTGAGCCAGAGAAGAGGGGTTGGATCCAGTGCGGGGAGGGATTTGGAGCAACCAGGGGAACAGTAGTATCTCCTGCAGAGATAATGGCTGGAAGGAGAGGGGACAAAAACCATTCAACAGAGACCCAGCTGCAGAGAGCACTCACTGCATGTCTTTCCTACCCAGTCTTCAAATACATCACCATGATCAGCTGCCCAGTGCACCTGCCCCGAGAAGGCAGGCTTCTGCCACTCTAGAGTGGAGCTGGCCCTGGGCAGTCAGCAGAATGTACTAGAACTCTTACATGGCAGTGGGGTCTTCAGTGGGAATATTCGTGTGAGTGTGTTGGCCTATGTGCGTGTAAATATGTGTACAGATGGAGGTCAAGACAGCTTCAGGTGTCATTCATACTCTTTTGGGTTTTGTTTTGTTTATTTTGGTTTTGGAGACAGGGTCTCTCTGTTTAGCCCTGGCTGCCCTGGAACTGCCATAGACCAGGCTGGCCTCAAACTCAGAGATCAGCCTGCCTCTGCCTCCCAAGTGCCGGGATCAAAGGTGTGCGCCACCACACCTGGGCATTCATTGATTTTATTTGGTATGTATGTGTGTTTGGTAGGAGAAGGGAATTAGAATTCACCCGTGTACACACTGAGGTTGGGGAGCTGAGTCATCTTGACAGCCTCCATGGCAGGTATTTGAAGTAAAGAGCTTTCCAACTTCACTCTGACCCCTCAGCTCAGCTGGTTTCCATGTCATGAGGGCATTCAAGACAAAAAACAAGGTGGGGGGGTGGGGGTCTTGTTTTGGTGTTTGAGACATGGTGTCTTATAGATCAGACTGGCCTTGACCTGCCTATGTGGTTGAGGATGACCTTGAACTCCTGATCTTCCTGCCTCTAAGATCAAATTACAAGTGTCTATAACCTTGTGCCTAGTTAATGTGTGCTGGGGGTCAAACTCAGGTTATTATACATGCCAGACCAGCACTCCACACAGACAAGCTATCTCCCTGCACACAGGCACCCATGCAGACACACACACACACACATACACACACACACACACTCCTTGCTTCTCCCTTGGTAACACCTCTCAGTTTCAAATGAATTCCTTCTTCAGACGGAACGGGAAGAATCTTCCAACCCTTCTAACCTCAGCACGCTTCCCACTGAATGTCAAAGCCATCATTTGTACAATGTCTTTCATGCCTATGCGTCTCCAACACGCATCCCTTTCCCAAACAAGACTACAGGAGCCTTCAGAGGAGGGGTTCCCGGGGTCTTGCTCTCCTCAGCACCGGCACGCTTCCCACTGAATGGCTGGCACACAAGCCAGTGCTCAGACATCATGTCTGAGTGAATGGAGAGTGGCCAGACTCGCTTAGATTCGGGGATGGGGAATTGCGCCAGCATCAGTTTTGGTGCAAGGTGGGGGTGAGGGGGATTCCAAGGCAGCCTTTTCCCTACCTTGGATCCCATCTGTTTTGGCTCAGGGCCTCCCTGGTGCAGGTGTTTGCATTCCTGAGATGAGTCTGTAACCAAATCCCAGCCTCTGTTGACACTGCTCTGTTCTTTGCTATGCAAACACGACTTTGCTTTGAACTGGACTGTAATTTGATGGATGGGCCAAGGGCTTATCTCCTGGGTACAGGTGCACTGCTGGTAACATTCCATCCATCACTTCTGCCCCTCCTTTACATTCATTCCACTGGGCAGATGAGAATCTTAAAGCCTCCTTTTCATTGTCACAGTCCCCCCACCCCCAACCCCTTTTTAAACCTCCCTGGGGCAGGATCCCATGTAGCTAAGCTGACCTCAAACTGCCTATGTGGACAAAGGTGACCTTGAATTTCTGATTCTCCTGCCTCCACCTCTGGAGTGCTTGGATTGTGGATGTGAACACCATCACTCTGGGATTATACGGTGCTGGGGATCAAACTCTCAATTTCATGCATGCTAGACAAGTACTCTATTAATCCGTGTGTGTGTGTGTGTGTGTGTGTGTGTGTGTGTGTGTGTGTGTGTGTGTTGTATACATTTCCATGTGGGTAGGCATGCATATAATTGCATATATACGTCTGCATGTGGAAAGCAATGACTAATTTAGTCTCCATTGCTTTTCACCATTTTGGGGGGTGAGATTCAAGACAAAGTCTCACTATGTAGCTCTGACTATCCTGGAACTCACTATGTAGACAGACCAGGCTGGACTTGAACTCACAAAGATCTGCCTGCCTCTGCCTCCTGAGTGCTGGGATTAAAGGCATGGGCCACTATCCCCTGTTTTACCTTAAGTTGGGAAGCAGGGTCTCTCACTGACCTAGAGCTAATTGAGTCACAACGCTGGCTGGCCAGTGAGTTCTAGAAATCTACCCGTCTTCATTCCCCAGCTCTGGGGTTACAGATGTTTCCCACATGCCTAGCTTTTCCATAGGTGCTGGGATCTGAACTCAGAACCTCATGTCAACTGGGCAGGGACCTTACCAATTGAGCCACCTCCTCATCCCCCAGCTCCGTATTGTCTTAGTCAGAAATACACATGCACAGCTGGGCAGTGGTGGTGCACGACTTTAATCCCAGCACTTGGGAGGCAGAGGCAGGTGAATTTCTGAGTTTGAGGCCAGCCTGGTCTACAGAGTGAGTTCCAGGACAGCCAGGGCTACACAGAGAAACCCTGTCTAAAAAAAAAAAAAAAAAAAAAGAAAAAGAAAAAGAAAAAGAAAAAAGAAAGAAAGAAGAGAAAAGAAAGAAAGAAATACACACATAATTTTGTCAAAGATTAGAAACATGTCAAACTCAGAATCGGTTATGGCCCTGCCACTTGCTACCTCTGCAACAATGTAAAAATTACCAAACTTCTCAAAGTCTTTGTCTATATTTGGTGGTTTGAATGAGAATGGCCCCTTTAGGTTCATATATTGAATGCTGATGATAAGTTTGGGAAAGGATTAGGAGGTGAGGCCTTGTTGGAGGACATATGTCACAGGGGGTAGTCTTTGAGATTTCAAAAACCCATGACATTCCTAGTTTGTTCTCTCTCTCTCTCTCTCTCTCTCTCTCTCTCTCTCTCTCTCTCTCTCTCCCTCCTTATAAGGATGTAAGTCCTCAGCTACTGCTCCAGTACCATGCCTGCTTGCTGTCTGCCTGCTGTTATATTCCCTGAGGAGATGGTCATAGACTCGTCCTCTGAAACTGTCAGCTCCAATACATGAATGCTTCCTACTCTCCTTCATCCTTCTCCTCCACCCCCTCCCTCCTCTTCCTCCTCTTCCTCCTTGTTTCTTCCTTCCTTCCTTCTCCTCCTTCTCATCTTCCCCCTCTTCCTTCTCCTCATCTTCTTCTTCCTCCTCTCCATCCTCCTCTTCCTTTTCCTCCTCCTCCTCTTCTTCTTCTTCATGTTTTTTTCAAAAACAGGATTTCTCTGTGTAGCCCTGGATATCCTGGAACTCACTTTGTAGACCAGGCTGGCCTCCAACTCACAAAGATCTGCCTGCCTCTGACTTCCAAGTGCTGTGCCTAGCTAAAGGCAAGAGGGTCGCCATGCGTTCAAGTCCAGGACAGGAAGGAGAATGAGCTCCAGGCCTTCCTCAGATACACACTTAGCTCTTCCTCAAAACAAACAACCCAACAAAAAGAGGGCTTATTGTTAGAAATGAATAACGCTTCAAACAAAGTCAAACAGTTATAGTCTGAAATAGATCTTTGATAGAATTTAGGATATCTGTGAGCACAGAACATCTATGCAAACCTAGATTCTTTAGAAACACATTTGTGGCTGGGGGGGATGGCTCACTGGGCAAGGTACTTGCTGTGTAGGCATGTGGACCTGAGTTTGAATCCCAGCTGAGCCATATCCCCATGCTTCTGAGTGCAATGGTGCATGGCTCTCCAGGTGCAGTGGTGCATGTCTATAATCATGGTGCTGGCTGCTCTCGGGTGGGCAGGCAGACTCTGGGCCACTCACTAGCCAACTGAGCCTATCTAAGAAAAGAACTCCAGGTTCAATGAGAGACCCTGTCTCAAAAAGACAGACAGACAGCAACCAACGAAGACATCCATTCTCAATCTCTAGGCTGTACATCAGCATGCCAGAAACATGCACGCTCATATATGTGCACACATAAACATATGAGCGCGTGTGCCCATACACACAGGCGCACACACACACACAAATATGCACTCATTGTAGCCGCCCGCGGCCACAAGTCAACTGGATTCACCTGAAAGGGGGGCTGGGAATGAAGGGGGAAGGAGGGCGAGAAGAGATGAGGCCAAGACAAAGTTCTCTGATCAAGGCCCAAAGCTTTAATGTTCGGCTCTCAATTTAAAGGGGAAGACCCAACCCACAACCCCTCCTGGTTCCAGATGGGTGGGATAATCCATAGTCCATTCCAGGTCACGGCCGGAGATGTCTCAGGGCAAGCCCAGGGGCAGTTCTGCTGTGTTCCGGGCAGCCAAGGTGGGTAACTCCACCTAGATCACTTGACCTTGCTGTGGCAACCAAGGTCTCTTCAGTCCTGCTCATGGTGGGGGGGAAGGTACAGTTTCCCCCGTTTTAGTTAACTTAAAAAGAAAAGAGAGAGGTGAAACAGGAATAGGGTCGTCGTCGTGATATCTGGCTACTTCCTGCTGACATTGGGGGCGACGTGTCTCTAGGGGGAACCTAGAAGAATGGGTATGGGGGATATAGGAGAGTCGGCTGTGTCCTGCTGTCCAGGGTTTATGGAGCCCATCTGAGGATAGGTCAGGAGGAACAGGTCCAGTAGAAGCAGCTGTGTGAGGTACACGATTTCGTCCCATCTGAGGTACTGAGTAGCCGGGCTTGTTGGGAGAGATCTTTGTGTGAAGGCAACTTATCTGCTTGAGACACAAGGTTCAAAGGTTAACAGCAATATGATTATCGCAGCCGAGTAGGAAATAAGGTTGAAGGTGGAACTGTTTTAGTATCTCATCCAACTGCTGACTGACAGGGATCAGATACAAAGTCTATGACTACTCAGGCTGGTAGATTTCAACAAAAGCTGTCTGTTTACTATAATTTATAGCCCTCTGTTTCAGTGGAGACCTAAGACTTTGAGCAGGCAAGTAAGCCAGGCCTATTGCTGAATTTTAGGCTTATAGCTGATTTTAGGCCTTCAGTGTTAAGCAGGGCTGTCCCTGAAGTCTCCTCTCTTCTCCAAGAATAGAAGGACCGTGGCAATTCTAATCTTACCCAGGCAGGGATAGAGGCCTGACCTCCAATAATTAAAGGGAACCTTGTAATGGCTCCAGTCCTCCTGTCGTCCAGTAAGGTCTGAGGGCTATACCCGTCCCGCTGTCTTTTTCCTGGAGAGGGGATACTTTCGACATCAACCCCTATGCAGTCAGGCTTGTCCCTCAGGGAACCCAGAAACTTTTATTTATATTCCCTTGCAGTGCTTAGCTTCGCAGCCTTAGCAAGAATTCAGATTGCCAGACAGAGGGGGTTCTGGGTGGTCCCTCTCTGCTTGGTCTAGGGGCGGAAGTCCCCTCTTTTAGGTTGGATGGAGATGAGACTTGGGAACACCCTGGATAGAGTAACAACCTTATCTAGAGTCTTCGGTCCTCCATGGCTAACACATGATAATGTGTCTGACTAAATTTTGTCATCAGATTCTTCATTATCAGAATCATAATTATTAGGCTCAAGATCTGTGTCTACTTGACGGACCAATCTTTCAGGCAGCCATCGGGCTCCATTTTCTTTTTCTGAAAAAATAGACTGATCCATGACCCCAAATTAAGACAGGGTCAGGACCATTCCAAGAATTAGTTAGGGGGTCTCTCCATTAGACCCTGGAAGTGACTGGATGCCAGTGGCAATCTGCTGCAGACTGACCTTTAACATCAGTTTGCAGAAAACTTAAAAGAAATAACACAAAAGCAAGATGTGCTTTTGGTGACCTTGGAGGGTATAATTCTCCCCACCTTTTTAGTTTAAAAAGCCAACCTTTTAGAGTTTTTGTAAAATCAGGGAAGAAGCACCAATAGCTGTTAAAAGCAAACCTTTCCAATAATGTGAGAACCTTGGATTCTCAATTACCAGCAAATCTACTAAATGCAAACCTAACGCCTTTACCAGAAATGTAAAGGAATGGTATAAAAACAATCTTCTAGATCTATAATAATTATATACATATTTACTGAAATGGCAGCTGGAGTAGGCAAGTCAGGCTGTAATGCCCCATTAGTCTTATGAATCTTAAGTTTAAACTTTGTTTTGGATTAATTCAATAACCAATCTATTTTAGCAGAGTGAGAGTATCAGATGAATGCCAAGCTGAAGGCAACCTTCTAATTGTTACAGAATTTGAGATTAGGTCTCTTGCTAGTGATAGACTGAACCCAATATATATTAGAGGAACCAAAGCCATCTTGTCCTTTCTCTTTCTTAACAATTTGGAAGGAACTAGATGCAAAGGAACAAGTTGAACAATTCTTTTTCCAGCAGGTAGTTACAATGCCATGGGCGGAGCAGCCATTATTTAAATTTCTCCAGCATAATCATTACAACTCTTGGCCCTGAAGCTGACCCTTCCAAGGAACAAACAAGGCAATAAACAAATTCCAGAAAACACCCTTCAAGGGGCTGGTCAGAATGACCTAGGCAAAAAGAGTATGTCACACAAACTTCTGCTGCACCCATTGTATATCAACTTAATTCAAATGTAAATGTTCTTAATCTTGGCCTATATCCTGAGGCCTAGCCCAGAGATTATCTTTCCTGCACCAAGGACAAATGTGTCATGTGACCGGATTATTTGCTAGTGCCTGTTTTTGGGACAGTCATTTTAAAAATGACTTGAATCTCCACATTTTAGAAACATCTTTTATCTTTACGGTTCTGTGCAAGCATTGCTTGTACAGTGATCCCTTGTAAGGCAGCAACCATGGACAGACCCTGATTGTAAGAGGGCCCAATTTTAGCGCAAAGACAAATGTATCCATGTAAGTCTGTCTTTGCCTTATGCAACAGGCTGCATTAGCATTCTCATAAGCCAAATGAGTAACAAAAGGAATTCCTGTTTGAGGATCTCCAAAAATTCTACCAACTGCTTTCAGCAGCCTGTCTACGAATTTCTGGAATGGTTCCTCAGAACCCTGGTTAATACAGAATAAATTTCCACTAAGGTCCCCTTTAGTAGGTAATTGATTGCAAGCACAGCAGGCAACCATTGCAATCTATGTATACACTCCTACAGGCAGTTCAACCTGATTAGCATTACCTTCATTTTAACCTTCTCATAGAAGGATGTTAAGCTCCCAATCTGCATTGCCTGCCTGGGCAATCATCATGGCGGTTTTCTTACTGGTATCACGCCATTTTGAGCTCTAAAGCAAATAATCTCCTCCTAACAAAGTAGCCTTACATATAGTTTTCCAATATTTGGGCATTAAATTTGCTTCTATCACAGTATCCAATAAAGCTTGTGTGAAGGGGTCAGTAGACCCATATTGTGCCACAATTGTTTTTTAACTCTTTTATTTAACTCTACCTGCTATAGCCTTTCTTCTGTAAACATAACCAAGTCAAAAAATTTCAAGCTCATGATTCCTGTCAGCTGTAGCCAAAGGAATGTTGGCAGTTAACGACATTTTTAAGTTTCCTTTGCAATATTAGCATATAACCATAATTTTTGGAAACAAAACCAATTTTTAACAATGTAAGCAATCTATTTTTCTCTAAAATCAACACCAAGTGGATTACTTTTACCTTACAAAGTTTGGCTGCAGTTCTTATATATGAATGCATGATAGTGCAGTCTTTAATATCTCACTAAATAGACATTGCTTTGATATCTTTTATACATCTGGTCTTTGAATGACTAACCCTGTGTTACCAGTTTTGAGCCAACTTTTTGTTACCAAAGTTGTAAATCTTTAACCAAACCCAATAACTTTAGGCCAATGATTTATAACCAAGACATGAACATATTTGTACCTTAAAAACAATTACAAACAAAAATGAAGTAACAACGCATCTTATATATTTAAACGAAACAAAATTTCTCGCTTTTTCTAGCCACAATTCTAAAATAAAAGCACCTTATCACTGAGATTTTTTCCACGACAAACAACTCTTAACTTCCTTATTTAATCCAAGAAACCTGCCTGTCCCTTTAAAAGCAGCCTTTCCAGCTCAGCTCAGCTCCCAAACTTTTAGCTACAGGTGTTAAGCAAACTTAGCTGCTGCTCTGCATATTAAAACTGCCTTTGAAAACCAAGTTAAACTAGACCAAGTGTTGAATCAAGCGATTTTAACGATCTTTTAAACATTAAACATAGAACATAAAACATAGACGACCAATCATTCATACAATGAGACACGTGGACAGAAAACACAATGAGACACGTGGACATTGGTGCACCAAGGACAAGACAATAAACAAAGAAAGCAGAATTAAGGATTTCTCTTAGTTTCTCTAAGTCTAAAACGTCTCCTAAATTTTCTCTTGTTCCTAGGAGAGCTCTGAAACAGCCTTTCCATTCTTTTTGCTGGCATAACCCAGAGAGAAAACAACTGCTTTTCAAAACCCGTTCTCTCTCTGAAGTTTAAGATCTAACACTTTATCCCTTTCTTTAGGAGATGTAGCTGTGGCTGCTTTTTTAGTTTTCCAATTTCTTCTAACCCTGCTCTTTCTCGTCTGAGGCAGCTCTTGAAGGCTGCGGGCAGATGCCCGTCTCCTATCCCGAATTCACTGTCACCCCTAGGCAAAGTAGGCATCGGGTCAACACCTATTTGACCTAGACCTTATCCCTTACAATGCACTTCCTGCAAACATGGCCTCCCAAACTTACCTAGCGCTAGCTTCAATACTGTTTGCTACTTCCTAAGTGCGCGGGATACCTTCTTTTTCCGTTTTCCCATGGAGCCCCACCTAATACAGTGTTTCCTCAGCTGGTCCCCCGTTTTCAAGTCCCACGATGGCGCGCCAATCTGTAGCCGCCCGCGGCCACAAGTCAACTGGATTCACCTGAAAGGGGGGCTGGGAATGAAGGGGGAAGGAGGGCGAGAAGAGATGAGGCCAAGACAAAGTTCTCTGATCAAGGCCCAAAGCTTTAATGTTCGGCTCTCAATTTAAAGGGGAAGACCCAACCCACAACCCCTCCTGGTTCCAGATGGGTGGGATAATCCATAGTCCATTCCAGGTCACGGCCGGAGATGTCTCAGGGCAAGCCCAGGGGCAGTTCTGCTGTGTTCCGGGCAGCCAAGGTGGGTAACTCCACCTAGATCACTTGACCTTGCTGTGGCAACCAAGGTCTCTTCAGTCCTGCTCATGGTGGGGGGGAAGGTACAACTCATGCCAGGTATAGAGGAATGTGCCTGTAACCCCAACATCCCAATACTTGGGAACTGAGGAAGGAAGATTGTGATTATACAGGAAGACCCTTATCTCAAAAGAAATAAACAAGCCAGCAGAGAGAACATGCATGTGCCTGAATGTGTACGAACGCAGCACGGAAAGGCACATCTCTCCCCTACAACTTCTATATATCCCCTTTGTAAACCACAGGTCATCCTGATTCTGAGGCTCTAATCACTTAAAAACCACCTGGATATTAAGAAAAGTGTACTTTAAAAGCATTGAACACTTGCCAAAACCTCTAAATAAAACAGTTCCCAGCCTTCAGCAGAAGCATTGTACCAATTGCTATCTACCCTTTTCAGACAGGAAAGGCAAGCCACTCAAGGTCACCAAATGAGTCACTGTCGGAAGTGAGGTTCTCCCTCCCCCCCCCAATAAAAGTGTATGTACTGTCCTTTAAGAATAATGTATTGACCTGCCATCAACAGAGAGTTTGTTCTCAGTTGCTTCTCTTGCTGAGGAGAAGATGGAACCCAAGCCGCAGAGCAGAAAGATGGCTCATATCCAGCTTTCAGCAACCTTTTGGGGACCTACTATATGTCAGGCACTGTCCACGGTGTGCTTTGAGGACCCACTATGTGCTGGGCACTGTCCACAGTACTTTTGGGAACTAGCTGTATGCCTGGTACTGTTCACAGCATTTTAAAGACCATACTGTGTGTCACACTGTCCAGGACAGTCTTGAGAACTTACTCTCAGCAAAGCATGGTGGCACATGCCTGTAATCCTAGCACTCAGGAAACTGAGACAGGAGAGTATGTGTATTTAAGGGCAGTATGGGCTACATATTAAGTTTCAGCTATAGTCTGGGCTACAGAATGGGGCTGGGGGAAGAGAGGGTCTACAAAGTGCCAGCCCCTGTCTAGGACACTGTAGAGCAAGCAGTGCTCAAGATAGGCATACCTGCCCTCAAAATCCATAGTGGCTTAATTATGGAGGGGTCACATAACTGAATCATTACATAAGTGATTAGTTAAGTGTAATTTTGACCCACACTGTGGAGGTAACCTTGAGGAGTAAGACCAAAGACAGTCAAGTCAGGGAACCATTGCCCAGAAATACGGGCTTGAAAAAATCCTAGACTGCAAGAGCCTGTGCAAAGGACCAGAGGCAAGAAAGTGTTCACTCTTAGAAGACCCAGAAGGAGTTATCACGGTATGGCTGGGGTAAAGAGGTGTTGGTGGGAGAGGGTCACGGGGGAACGGGGGGAGGGTAGGGGTCATTCAGAGCTTTGCAGGTTAAAGGTTAGAGGTGGTACTAGTTAGACGCCCCTGCTGAGAGACAGAGTATCTCAAAGCTTAAGACAGGAACATTTATGATCTCACAGTTTCTGTAGGTCAGCCAATCAGGAGCAGATTCACTGCAGGGTTCAGACTCAGGTTCTCTGGAGGCTGTAATCACCTGGTCACTAGATGGTGCCAAGAGGTCCCATTACCAAGTCAGCTGGCTTGTAGAGATGAACAGGTGCCAGCCATCCCAGAGTGGGATGCTTCGATCCCTGGCCTCTCCAACTTCTCATAGGCTGCTACAGAGTCCATGTGACATGACAGCTGGTTCCTGCCACAGTGACCCTAGAGAAAACAGGCAGACCTCAATGACCTTTAATCTGGCAGTGTCACTTTATTCTGCACCTTACCCATCCGTGTCCATGAGGGGAGGGGCTTCACACAAACATGGATACCCAGAAGTGAGGTACCGTCTTGGAGGATGGGAGCCATCTTGGAGGCCAGACACAGCAGGTGTCTTCTCAAGTCTTCATGCTCATACCAGCAGTCTAGTTTTGAATTCAGCACTCACTTGATAAATATTATCCTATGGGAGCTGGAGAGATATCTCAGTGGCTAGGCACACTGGCTGCTCTCCAAAAGGACCCAGGTTCAATTCCCAGCAACCATGTGGCAGCTCACCCTTGTCTGGAGCTCCAGTTCCAGAGGATCTGACACCCTTATACAGATATATATATATACAGGGAAACTACTAATACACATAAAATAAAAATAACTAAGTCATTTAAAAATTTCCTATGAAGGCAGAGTTCCACAAGGGAGTAAGGGCTGAGGTATTTACTCTAGCTTTCTCATTTTGTAGAAGAAACATGGTTGAATGCATAAATAAATACATTTGAATTAATGGATGGCTATGCATTTATTTATTTATTTAGAAGATTCTCATTATTTAGAAGAGCCCAGGCTGGCCATGAATTTGCTCTGAGACAGATGGTCTTAAACTCTTGATCTTCCTGCCTCCGTATTCCAAGCGCTCGGATTATAGGTATGAGCCGCCACACCCAGACTATGTGTGCTGGGGAGGAAGCCAGGGCTTTGTGCATGTTAGACAGGTACTCTACCAACTGAGCTACATCCCCCAGCCTACTTGTGTTGTGGGTTGTTTTGTCCTACGAAAAGATCTCTCTTGGCTTAGCCTGGAACTTGCTCTATAGACCAGGTTGGTCTTGAAGTTACAGTGATCCTGCTGCCTCTGCTTTGCCAGTGCCTCAGATTTCAGGTATCAGCCACCATGCGTGAGTTTCAGAACACATTTACATTCCCAGGATGAAGAATGATGAGACCATATAAGCATGACCCCCAAGTCAAAAAAAAACAACAACAAAAAAAAAACCAACCAAACAAACAAACAAAAAAAACCCAAAAAACAAAAAACAAAAAAACTAATCTTTTTTTTCCTTTGAGCTCTTGTTATGCAACCCAGGTTGGCCTCTAACTCCAGGCTGCCTCAGCCTCCTATGTAAGCTGGACTTACAGACAGGACGCCACCACACCCAGCCACTACATGAATCCTGAAAATGATTCTGAAGCATTAGAAAACCACTAAGGAAAGCTAACTAAGATGCTCCCGCTTCCTGCCAAGCCTCTCGCCACAGCAATCAAGGAAGAGAAGAGGTGGACATTGTGGAATAGGAAAGAGATAGTGGCCACAGGGTGGGATTCAAGACATTTAGAGAAAAGGAACAGTTGGGGCCAACCTCATAGCTCAGTAGAGCAAGAAAAGATCCAAGGAGGCAGTCCTGGAAATCCCAGAAATTCTAATCAACCCACATGCCTGGTGGTGTGGTAGTAAAGAGAGGATCCACCAACAGCCAGCAGGGGGAGCTCCAAATACCCACCCCAACCTGGCACCTCTAACTTGAAGACTCTAGATCAACCCTGAGCTAGACCATTCAGGACTGACCCAAAGGACCTCCAGGCTGCAGAGCCCAGACACAGCCTAGGGGGGAACGGGACCTTATGGTTCCATCAACACCCTCAGGCTCATCCACCCCTTCCTTGAGGTAGCACTCTAGGGATACAGACCAACTCTGAAGAACTCAATACATTTCTTCTCTGCTTCTAGTTTCTAGTCAGCTCTCCCATCTCTTGGATAGGACTGGACTATAGCGGTCACTAGGCATTTTAGGGGGAAAAATATAGATGCTTGATTTATCTTTATACAAGATTATAGAAAAGAAACCCAGGAAGGTCAATACAAGAAACAGATTAAAAATAAAAGACAGCTATAATTAGAAGTCTACAAAGGAAAAAAAAATGAGAACTAATAAATTCAGCAAGGTTGAAAAATCAACATGCAAAAATCAGTGGGGTTTCTCTACACCAACAACGCGCAATCTGAAATGGAAATTAAAATAATTTCATGTGCATAGCACCCCCACCCCCAAAAGAGCGTAGAGATATGACCAAGGAAGCAAAAGACTTGTGCATTGGAAAGAGAAAATCTTGCTGAAGATGGGCTGGGGAGATGGCTCAGTCCATAAAGTGTCTGTAGGACAAGCATGAGCTTAAACCCAGCATGGACGGAAAAGCTGGGTGTCGTCTATAACCCTAGATTTAGAAGGGAGGAGACAAGCAGGGCCCCTGAGCACACTGGCCTGCCAGACTAGCCAAGTAGTGAGTTCCAGGCTCATGAAAGACCCTGTCTCAAAAGTCAGGTGGAAATGGATAATGGAAGACACCAAGTTAACCTCCGGCCTCAAAACATCTGCACTTGAATACACACACACACACACACACACACACACACAGAGAGAGAGAGAGAGAGAGAGAGAGAGAGAGAGAGAGAGAGAGAGACTGACTACATATAATAAAATGTTGAAAAATGTAATGATATAAATAAATGGAAAGATACCCTGTGCTCATGAATTACAGACTTAGTACTGTCAAGATGTCAACACTGTAGAACAGTGCTTCTCAACCTGCAGGTCGTGACCCCTTTAGGTTCACAATTTGGATATCCTGATTATCAAATATTTATATTAGAGCTCGCAACAACAGCAAGATTACAGTTATGAAGTAGCCACAAAAACATTTTATGATTGGAGGTGACCCCAGCACGAGGAGCATTGGGAAGGTGGGGAGCCACTGATGTAACACAATCTGTAGATTAAATGGAATCGCTATCAAAATGCCAATGGATGCCAAACAGCAAAAGGAAAGGGCAGGAGGGCGTGGTGGCACACAGCACAAGGCAGAGCCTGGTGGAACTCTGTGAGTTCAAGGCCACCCTGGTCTGCAGTTCCAGGTTAGTGTGCGGGGTTCAGGAAATATTTGTGGGAACTGGCTTTCTTCCTCTTCCGTGTCTCAAAAACAAAAAACAAAAAAGGAAAACAAAATGAATGAAAGAAAGAAGCAAAGAAAGAAAAGGAGGAAGGAGAATGTTTCCCTTTTTCAAATTTTACTACAATGGGCTAGAGAGATGGTTCAGTGGTTAAAAGCACTGGCTACTCTTACAGAAGATCTGGGTTCAGTTCCCAGCACCCACATGGGGGCTCACAACCATCTGTAACTCCAGCTCCAGGGAATCCAGTGCCCTCTTCTGACCACCAGAGACTCCAGGCACATATGTGGTACATTCATATAATATAAAACAGTCATAGATATAAAATGTTTTTTTAAAACTTACTACAAAGCTACAGAAGTCAAAACAGCATGGTACTGACTTAAAAAGTGAATATGGAGTTCTATCTCATACCACATACCAGAATTAACTCAACTAGGTCAAAGGTCTAAATGTAAGAACTAAAACTAAAATTATCGGAACAAACTTTAGAGTATTCTGAGCAATAGGTTTTTTTTTTTTTTTTTTAATACAACCCCCAAAGCACAGACAACCAAAGTAAAAAATAGATACATTGGAATTAAACTAAAAAATAAAATAAGATCATGCAGGGTGTCGTGACAAATACCTGTAAAGCCATGGCTAGAGGCTGAGGCAGAGGGATCCTGAGTTGTTAGATATCCTGGGTACACAATTAGACCCTGTATCAATAAAGCAGTATATGGGCCTGTGAGCTGACTCAGGGGGTGATGGTGCTTGCCCCCAAACCTAATGGCCTGAGTTCAACCCAGGAACAGCTGGGCAGAAAAAGAAAACCAAGTCCCACAAACTGTTTCCTGAACCCTGCACACTAACTGTGGAGCTCAGGTGCCCCACCCCAAGATAAATGTAATTTTTAAAACAATTAATTTAAATAAACTTATATATAATTTATTTATATAAATAAATTAATTAAAATATATAAATTAATTTAACTAACATTTATTTATTAGAATATTTTTAAAACAATCAAAATGTATTACATATGTATAAAATAATTAAAGAACAAATTTAATAAATAAAAAATTTCAAATGTATGTGCATCAAAGGACACAAATGTCCCAGTAAGAAGACAGCTATAGTGAGCTTATCTGGCCACCCATCAGGACAGCTACAATAAACAAACAAACAAACAAAAAACCAGAAGCTAGTCAGTGGAGGCACACACTTTTAATCCCAGCGCTCGGGAGACAGAGGCAGGTAGATCTTTGAATTTGAGGGCCAGCTTGGTCTACAGAGTGAATTCCAGTTTAGCCACAGTTATATGATGAGACCCTATGTCCAAAAATTTAAAAAAAAAAAAAAAAAAAGTTTTACTAAAGCAAGGAGACAAAGCATAAGGGGCAGGGCAATCAGGGAAAGAAAGATTCAGAAAATATGATTCAAAAGATTTTTTTAAAAAAGTGAAATCCCCGGGACCCACCCAGTACAATGAGGTCCCATGTCACAGCTGTCCCTGTGTATGAAGTTACCAATCCAGATGGGACCCCAGGGAGGATGCCTGCAGCTGTGCTTCACAGAAACACAAAATTAGAAACATCACCTGTGTGTTCAACCAGGCCAAAAGGAGCTTGGGGGTTCTGTTAATGAACTGGAGGATAAATTAGTAACAGGTGCATATGGAGGTCTGTTTTAAAAGTGAGGCAACCACTAATTTCTTTAAACACACACAGAGAAAGTTGTCTAACAAAGGAGAGGGCATCATGCACACTTTAGGGCCCAGCTTTGAACATTATTTACCTAATACCCATTACACACTAACTACTGGTACACCCAAAACAACAAAATGTTCTAAGTAGTAGAGGATAGGGGCTGAAGAGATAGCTCAGTCTAAAGCAGTACTTTCACAGCAACCGCTAGGGCCTTACTTCCATCCCTAGAACCAACACAAAAGAGCCAGGTGCCGTGGCATTCGCTTGTGCTCCAGGCAATAGGAAAGGGAAGGGAAGACAGAAGGATCCCTGAGGCTCACTGGCCAGCCAGCATAGAATACTTGGTGAGCTCCAGCCCTATCTCAAAAATAAACACAAGCTGGCCTCAGTGGCTTTAATTCTAGTGCTTGGGAGGCAGAGGCAGGAAGATCTCTGTGAGTTTCTGGTTAACCTGGTCTAATAGTGAGACCCTGTCTAAGTAAATTATTATTATTATTTTTTTTTTTTTTTGGTTTTTCGAGACAGGGTTTCTCTGTTTAGTCCTGGCTGTCCTGGAACTCACTCTGTAGACCAGGCTGGCCTCGAACTCAGAAATCCGCCTGTCTCTGCCTCCCAAGTGCTGGGATCAAAGGCGTGCGCCACCACCGCCCGGCAGTAAATTAATTAATAAATAAGAAAAGATAGAAAGTTCCTGTAAGGGATTATCCTCTGGCCTCTACACACAAGCATACTCACCTGTGCACGTGTGTGTGCGCGCACACACACACACACACACACACACACACACACACACACACACACACACGAGAGAGAGAGAGAGAGAGAGAGAGAGAGAGAGAGAGAGAGAGAGAGAGAGAGGGAGGGAGGGAGGGAGGGAGGGAGGGAGAGAGGGAGGGAGGGGAGGGGAGGGGAGGGGAGGGGAGGGGAGGGGAGGGGAGGGGAGGGGAGGGGAGAGGAGAGGAGAGGGAGGACTGTAGGGGTGGTTCTGATGCTAAGGTCCTTTTCCCCAATTGGTTTTTGATCTATCGGTAAAGATCCCACGGGCCAATTGTTGGGCAGAAGGAATAGGCGGGACTTCCAGATCCCAGCGGGCAACGCAGGAGAGAAAGAAGGGAGAGTTCTCCAAGCTTCGGAGAGAAAAACACCAACCAACCATTTGAGATCTTGGGCAGAGCGACCACAGGCCACTTCTACAAGCGGGAGGTTGGGGATGTTGAGCTGGAACTGAAGGTGTCAGAGCAACTGAAGCTGAGGATAGATTTAGGGTGCAGATTTGGGGAGGACACACTAGCTGCGGGAGGCTAATGATGCCCAACAATTGAACCAATAAGGCAAGTTGAAAATCGAACAACATGTGTGTTTGTGTTTTTCATCTGAGGATCCAATATTCTCTGGGCGGAGGCTGGTAGCATAGCCCATTCCCAGAGTTAAGGCAGGGTTAGCAAAAGCAAATGACAATAACCCTATCAAATCATATGGTAAAATAGGGAGGTGGGAAATGACTTTAAAACAACATAGTCTAAATTAGAAATGTTATTTAGAAATGGGAACTCCAAGGCGTGATAGTACATGCCTTTGACCCCAACGGAGGCAGGTAGATCTCTGTGAGTTCCAGACCAGCCTGGTCTACATAGAGATCTCCAGGTCGGGCAGAGATACATAGAAACCTTGTCTTACTCTGTATTATTATTGCTATGATGAAATACCACGACCAAAAAGCTAGTTGGGAAGGAAAGGGTTTATTTGGCTTACCCTTCCACAGCCATATTCCATCACTGAAGGAAGTCAGGACAGGAACTCAAACAGGGCAGCAATGGAGGTCAAACAGAGGCCATGGAGGGATCCTATTTACTGGATTGCTCCATGTGCTTTCTCGAAGAACCCAGGGCCATTAGCCCAGGAATGGCACCTCCCACAATGGGCCAGACCCTCCCACATCAACTACTAGTTAAGAAAATGCTACAAGCTTGCCTATAGCCTGATGATAGCAGGCACTTTGTCAACTGGGAATCCCTCTTCTCCAGTGGCACTAGCTTGTGTCAAGTTGACATTAAATTAGCCAGCACAGACCTTTTCCTAAATAATAAATAAATAGGGGAAGCTTGGGGCTGGGATGATGGCTTAATGAGTAAAGATGTTTGCTGAACAAGCATGGGGATCTGAGTTGAGGTCTGAGAACCCATATTTAAAAAAAAAAAAAAACAAAGCTGGGCAGAATAGCTAAGTGGTAATCTAAATAATTTTTTTAAAGATTTACTTATTTTATGTATAAGAGTACACTGTCGCTGTCTTCAGATACACCAGAAGAGGGCATTCGATCCCATTACAGATGGTTGTGAGCCACCATGTGGTTGCTGAGAATTGAACCCAGGACCTCTGGAAGAGCAGTCAGTGCTCTTAACCACTGAGCCATCTCTCCAGCCCAAGTGGTAATCTATAACCCTGTGGCTTTGCTATCTACCCAGCTCCAGATTCAGTGAGAGACTCTGCCTCAAATAAATAAGGGAGAACGCCAGAGCAGGATACTTGGCTTCTGTGTGCGTGTGCACATGTGTGGATGGGTGTGCATGGGTGTATGCAAGAAATATGAACACGCTTAACAAGGTGACGTATGAAATGTGTGAATGTATGAAAGTGACTGTCTTTGGAATTGAGACTAAGGAAGAGTAGGGTGAGTGATTTATTATTATTATTTTTATTGTTATTATGCCAATGATATACCAACAATTTGATTTTTGAAGGAAATATAAAAATCACGTAGATGAGTGGAATTAAACCCAAGTGGAACAGAGCATGCCAGTCTATGAAGCAGTGGTGGCTGGCTCTGAGGGTGGGTGCTATTCCCAGCAACAGAAGCTTCTGGAAAGCTCTGAGCTCTACTATCATTAATGGCTTTTCCTTGTATGACTGACCATGAGGCTACATCTGAGGCAGCTGACTCTTCTAAATGAATGGATCTAGGAGACGGCCACTCAAGATCACTAAGCATTGTAAGGGGGTTTAAGGAGGAGCCAGGGGAGACAGGAACACTAGGAAAAATCCAGGCTCAGGGGATATATGAGTGGCGATCCATGTGCAAGGGGTTAGCAAAAATTAATAGAATAATTAGCGATGCCAAATGTTACTTGGGGGATGGAAAGACAGCTTAGTGGTTAAGAGCACATACTGCTCTTGCATAAGACCCGGATTTAGTTCCCAAATTTGTCCTTGGGTGGCTACAACCACCTGTCACTCAAACTCCAGGGGATCTGAGGTCCTCCTCTGGCCTCCAAGGGCAATGCAGCCAAGGGCACGTTTCCATACACGAATACACATAATTAAAAAGAAAGTCTGTATTTTTTTTTCTTCAAAGTATTCCATTTGCCGTGATTCAATATGGTTCCAGATGGGCACATCCTAGAATATTTTTTAAAGGCAGCAGGAGCAGAAGCCACACCCACAGCACAAAGGAAGCCACACCCACAGCACAAAGGAAGCCGAGCCAGGCTGGGAATGGAAGGGGGACGTTATATGTGCAGTCTCTTCTTGCAACTCCTCCATCTTAAGTTCTCTGGAAGGCAGGAGCCGCCAGACAAAAGGCAGCTGACATTTGGAGAGTCCTTTCTTCTATTTTCTTATCCCCCACCCCCAGCCCATCCCGTCTCTGACACAGGGTCTTACTATGTAGCCCTGGCTGGTTTAGGACTCACATAGATCTGCTTGTCTCTGCTTCCCAAGTGCTGAGATCAAAGGCTTGTGTCTCTATAGTCGATCAAGGAATGATCACTTAAAAAATGACAATCCCCCTCCCATCCCCCCAACTAAAGTGTGTGTTTTTCAGCCAGGCATGGTGCTGGCCATCTTTATTCCCAGCGCTTGGAGTTTCGTGTTCGAGGCAGCTGGTTTTAGAAAGAGAACGCCAGGCCAGACAGGAATACATAGTAAGATCCTGCCTCAAAACAAAGCAATATAACAATAAACTGTTATTTATCAGTAATTCATGTCAATAAAGTCTTAATAAGTTAACTCCAGGACAGGAAAGGAGACACCCTCCTTAAGGCAGAAGAAGCCTTTCCTTCTCCGCATTAGCTTAAGGCCACGCCTACTTATGGGAGGCGGGGCTGGAGGAAGGGGGTGGGATTTGCTTAAGTCCACTCCCATCTACCCTGGGGGAAGGAAGGTGACAGCTTAGGGTGGAAGAGGCCCCTGGGGGACTAGCAGAATTATGGGAATGGCTTTTCACATCAAAACTATGCAAATTCTTTCTAGACAGGGATTTGGTTGAGTTGAGTTCGTATTCAATCTGGCTCCAGGAACAGCCAGCCTTTCATTACCCGCTCCCCCCTCCCGCCCCCCAGCCTCAGTGAGCCAGACTCAGGAAAATGAGACTACAGCACAGGTGGGGACCAACGATGACCTTCCTGTCCCATGAATTCTCATCACAAGCTGGGTTTGTTTTTGTAATCAGCAACAGACAATAAAGACATGGCCATATTCAGGGTGAAATGAGTCTGGGGTGGGGTGGGGGACAAGACAACTTGTGGGCACCCCCAAACTAAGACTATACTGCTAAGCTGTTTCCTGTCCTTTGTCATCTGGGGCGCCTCTGGTACCCTTCCCTTTGTTGAAGTTTTTTTTTTTTTTTTTTTTTTTTTTTTTTTTGGCAAAGTTTATTATTGTTGGAGGGGAGTACACATGCCATAAGGTTCCTGTAGAGATCAGAATGCAAGCCCGTACTTTAAGGCTGTCCTCTTCCACCTTTAAACAGGCTCTGGATCAGACTCAGGTTAAAAGGCGCATGTGCCAAGAGCCTTTACTGGGTAAATATTCCATCTCCCCTCTCCCCCCACACCCCTTCCTTTGGCTTTTTGAGACAATGTCTACCTAGCCCTGGCTGTTCTGGAACTCACACTGTAGATCAGGCTGGTCTTGAACTCACCGAGATCTACCTGCCTCTGTCTCTCTCATGCTGGAATTATAGGCATTCACCACCACTATCTGATATGTATATGTATGTATGTATGTATGTATGTATGTATGTATGCATGTGTATATATTTCTCATTCTCCCCAGATGAGCATACAATCTTGTCACCATGCACCACAGTTTGGCTTGGTTTTTAACTTAGCCAGGATCAGACCCGAGCTCCTTTCTGACCTGGAGGGCACCTCCCTATAACCTGTCTGTCCTCAGGACCCAACAAAAGAACTCATGTTGACAAGTAGGAAGCCTTAACTAAGACAATGGGATCTAGAGCCCACATAAGAGCAGTCCAAGAATTCTGGGAGCCTGAGGCTTAAACTCAGAGAACTCAATGTGTCCTGAAGGAGGGCCAGTTGTGTGTGTGTGTGTGTGTGTATGTGTGTGTATGTGTGTGTATGTGTGTGTATGTGTGTGTATGTGTGTGTGTGTATGTGTGTGTGGTTTTGGTTTGTTCTTCCAGCACTAGAGCCCCTCCCCAGGGGATGGAGACAAATGCCCGGACTCCGCAGAATGACCAAAGGTTGGAGGGAAGGGAGGGGGAGGGCCAGCTCTGGGGTCACCAGGGTCTGAGTGAACCAGCTCCTTCCAACCACGTGACCCTGAACTGTCTTGTCTGAAGGATTTGATGAGATAGTGAATGCCAAACACTTGGGAACTCAGAAAGCACTCTCTGCAGATAGGATATTATCTGTATAATCTTCAAAGAGCCAGAGGCTGCACTGTGACCAGAGGGAGAGCTGCAATCCCCACAGACTCAGGTCTGCTCTGGAAACCCCTCCCCACCATCAAGAATCCTCTCCTCCATTCTCTCCTGACCACCAGCCGCTGGTGTTGTGGTGTGACTAGTCGGTCTCTCAGTTCAGGGGAAGCGGCCTAGCCCACGACCTTGGAGGAACCCGGGAGAAAGCTTCACTAAAAGGCAGTATTTTTCCATTGCTCTTCTCGGTCACCTCAGCTGGCTTTTTGCTGTGCAAAGAGGCAAAGGGCACCAGGCCCCAGCAGGAACCCACCCCAAATCTCTGCTCTCGGCTCTCAGAGATGGGGGTAGGGACGCTCTGTGGGTGAGGGGCAACAGGCGGGAATCCTAGAAAGAGAAGGGGCTCTTCCTGGGAACTTGGAGCCCACCAGTGAAGCTGAAGAAATTTGCATTCGGAAATCCCTCCGCAATATTTTTAGGGGATTCCCACTCCTTCGCTGCCCCTCTATTTATCCTTCCAAAAGCTTAAAACAGTTCCAATGCGCCTGTGCTGGGTCTTGGGAAGCGCGAGTCTGCGCGGACGGGGGGGGGGGGGGGGGAAGAGGGAGGGGACAAGAGAGCTAGCGGTCCCGCCCGGTGATGTAGGCAGCCATGGGAGGTGGAGCCGCGACGCCTGAAGGAGTCCCCACTGCAGCCGCGCTCTGGGTCCACCTCATCCAGCAGCCACCAGCCCCTGCTCTAGAGACGTCCCTGCCGCCGAGTCGGCGGCAGGGACAGTGGCAGTCGTCCCTATAGTCGGGCCTGGAGGACATTTATTGCTCCAGACCCTGTCCCTCCTTGCTTCCCAGACGGCTGGAGTCATTCCTGGGAGAAGCTGTTCTCCCAAGTCGATCAAGCAGCCGCACGGGCATCTCAGTGGCCAGCCCGGCTAGGCACCGGGCATCTGCGAAGCCAGCCCCTCCGGACATTGGGCATCTCACGCAAGGACTGTCTTCGACCGCCGCCCGGCTTGTCGCAAGTCCTGGGCGGTGGGCTTCTGAGCACCTTTGGCCTTCCCAGGACCCAATTGAGCTTCCTCGCGCTCCCAGCCCTTTGAGCCGCCGCGATGCTGCCCTGGAGAAGGAACAAATTCGTGCTAGTGGAGGACGAGGCCAAGCGCAAGGCGAAGAGCCTGAGCCCCGGGCTCGCCTACACGTCGCTGCTCTCCAGCTTCCTGCGCTCCTGCCCGGACCTGCTACCGGACTGGCCGCTGGAGCGTCTGGGCCGCGTGTTCCGCAGCCGGCGCCAGAAAGTGGAGCTTAACAAGGAGGACCCCACCTACACCGTGTGGTACCTGGGCAACGCCGTCACCCTGCACGCCAAGGGCGACGGCTGCACCGACGACGCCGTGGGCAGGATCTGGGCGCGCTGCGGGCCGGGAGGGGGCACGAAGATGAAACTGACCCTGGGTCCGTACGGCATCCGCATGCAGCCGAGCGAGCGCGGCTCCGGGGGTTCGGGGGGCCGCAGGCCGGCGCACGCCTACCTGCTGCCGCGCATCACCTACTGCGCGGCGGATGGGCGCCACCCGCGAGTCTTCACCTGGGTCTACCGCCACCAGGCGCGCCACAAGGCCGTGGTGCTGCGCTGCCACGCCGTGCTGCTGGCGCGGGCGCACAAGGCGCGCTCCCTGGCCCGCCTGCTCCACCAGACTGCCTTGGCGGCCTTCAGCGACTTCAAGCGGCTGCAGCGCCAGAGCGATGCGCGCCACGTGCGCCAGCAGCATCTCCGTGCTGGGGGCGCCGCCGCCTCGGTACCCCGGGCTCCACTGCGCCGCCTGCTTAACGCCAAGTGCGCTTACCGGCCTCCGCCGGGCGAGCGCGGTCGCGGGGCTCCGCGGCTCAGCAGCATCCAGGAGGAGGACGAGGAGGATGCGGAGGAGGAGGAGGACGATCGGGATGGCGAGGGGGGAGCCCTGCAGCACGAACGGCCCGAAGTGCTCAGCCTGGCCCGGGAGCTGAGGACGTGCAGCCTGCGGGGTGCCCCGGCACCTCCGCCACCAGCGCAGCCCCGCCGCTGGAAAGCCGGCTCCAGGGAGCGGGCGGGCCAGGCGCGCTGAGAGCGCAGGACTAGGACTCGGGGCCCTTAGACCCGGCCCAGCAGATTGACCTGAACTCCAACCCGGCCCTGCCCGCTTCCGCCCCCATGGTCCCTGGCCTGCCGCCCTCGCGGTCACTGTTATGGTCGCCTTGCTCCTCATCCTAGCTCAGGGTGAAGTAGGATATGCCCTTGATTGTTGGGGGGTGGAGGGGAGTCCGTATGTCCCCACACTGGGAGTTTCCCTGGCCTACCACTGTGGAATTGCCCTCATGCTTTATGCCAAGTCTCTGCCCACAGACGAACCAACCAACCTGCTCTCTTCCCAAAAAAAAACAGCCTCTCAGGAGAAAGGGAACCCCGGGAGGGTGGGTTTGAACCCACGACCCGGTCTAGGTTAGGAGTAATGGCCCTGCCCTTGGTCTCTTATTCCTTGTAATAAGAACCACCCTAGAGAGATTTCAGATAAGGAAGAGGGTGTAGTGGCTGGGGAGAACTGAGGTCAACCCCACAGAGGGCTCCCACCTGGGGCCACACACACAGGGACAGTTACTACGCCTCTAAAGGGGACTGAGATGGTCCTGTCTACATGCAAAGAACAGAATGAGACAGGTAACAGCCCTGTACTAGGCAGCTATCCAAGCCTCTGCCTTGGCTTTCCTACAGGACTCTGCTCATCTCCTCTCTGCAGACAGAGAACTGGTCTACTCTAGGTACCCTGTATCCTGGACCAAGAGGGAACCTCCCAAGGAGGTAAGAACACGTGTCCCAGACAAGCCAAGGCTTTCAGAGCAAGCAGGTTCCGACCACAGCTGCACTCACATGCAGGCTGAGGGAGGAAGAGGCACTAATGCGGAGATGGGAGTGAGCCCAGTCCAGGTGTCTCCACAAGGCCATCAAAACCCAAAGATCTATGTCATCTACTGATCATTGTAAATAAAGTGGGTCTGCCTTTTCAGGCCTGTCACCCCTCCTGTGTTGTGTTTGCCAGGTCTGCTTCGGGTGAGATTGTCATCACAAACACCAAGGACAGGAGAAGGGCCCAGAAAATGCCCCTTTTAAGTGTCGGTGGCCACCTCCCATGATCCCCGGCTTGCTGCTTGCTGCCTGGAAGCTGTTCCCGGAATGTCAGGGGAGGAGGCAGCAACATATGCTTTGTCTGAAAACCGCACCAGCCGAGTCCTAGAGGAACAGTCCCTGTCTATCCCATCAGTCTGTCTGTCTCTGCCTCCCACGATGTCTGTACACCAGGCACTCAGATGCAAGTCTCTCTGGGGCATTTGTGTGGGGGTGTGGGAGGAGTGTATGCTGAGTTAGGGGCTTCTCTTTAACTATGTATGTGTCATAGCCTGTATATAGACCATGGTGCCACCCGGTTCAGGGAAGAGAGGAGGGCAGAGGGTAGGAGAAGAGGGTGAGCAGCCCAGATTGTTTTTTGAAAGTCTGGAGGAATGTGTCCAGATCCTAGGACAGTGAATTTTGAGCTTTTACATCTTCAGCCCTGGCCTGAGCTAGGTACTGGTCTTGGAGCTACTCAGCACTGATGATTAAAGTGACATATTTCCCTGAACAGGGGGCAGCAGCCACTACACCATGGCTGGATGCTTACAGGGTCAGAGGTCAGCTGGAGAAAGCTAGTGCACGCCGGTGACTGATTAGGCAGCAATGTCCTGTCTGTTGTGTCCCTTGTACAACTTGTCAAGGTTTCTGCTGGTGTTTATCCCACATCAGACAGAAGAAGAGGTGACATGTCACACCTGGAGAGAGCTGTGGGCTTCAGGGGAAGCCTCTAGGGTTGGTTAAGATAGTCTCACAAAGTAATAAGGTTACAAGCATGCCCTTCTGAATACAAATGGTACAGCAGATGGTCCATTTAGGGTACCAGAGCCAGGTGCTGTGGCTACTGGAGCCCTCTCCTGAGCTGGGATAGTCATACCTGAAGTGCCTAGAATTCAAGGGGCAGGCAGCAGATGATAACTTACAGGCTTGCTTCCAGTTTTCCACTTTTTCCTCCTCTGGCACACACAACACAAAGTGCACACGCAAACACACTGGTATAGCATCCCCCTTCCCTCAAGCGATGCTCTCCAGAAAAAGCCTGGAAGTGGTCTTCCTTGCCACAAGCCCATTTCCAGTGTGTTTGGTGGGAGTGCTGGACCAACACCTACCCTCCAGTAGGAAAGAAGGCGGCAAAAATACCACAGGCTAGTTAGTGTCTCCAGCTGCCACCTGGCCAGAGTCGGGTGTCTGGGGCTGCCCCAGATTCCTGGCACCCCTGTCCTCCAGGGAGAGGGTGTGTCCTGAAAACCACACCTACTTCTCAGCACTTGGGCAGCCTGCTGTCCTCAGATCTCTTGCTCTGGCTTTAGACTCCTTGCTTGTAGCCTAGAACTGGGGTGGGTTGGACCAACCTAGAACTTACTAGCCTAAAGTGATCTAGAACTGACCGCAAATCCTCCTGTCTCAGCCTTCTTAGTGTTTGGATTACATAGTGGTGCGCACCTTCCAGCCCAGCATCCAGGCAGTCAGAGCCAGCAGAACTTGGTGAGTACAAGGACAGCCTGGTCTACATAGCAAGATCCAGAGCAGCCCAGGCTATATCATGAGACCCTGTCTCAAAAACAAACAGTGTGAGCCACCACTGCCCAGCTGGACTATTGGTTTTTAAACCACATTTTTTCAGTCTTACGTCTGTTCCTGATGCCATGGGGAACAAGTGGGTGGATGTAATTGGGGGAGGAGCTTACCCACCCTGTTCTAACTACGAGAAGGTGGGGGGCTCTAACATACTAAGGTAGTCCTCATATTTTGTTGGTCCATGACCTCATATTTTGTATAATGTCAATGATGTGAGTGTACAGTTTTTAAAAACTGATTTATTTTGAGACAGTCATACTGTGTTAGCCTTGGCTGTCCTGGAGGCCTTACTATGGAGACCAGGCTAGCCTTGAACTTCCAAAGATCCTCATGCCTCTGCCTCCCAAGTGCTCCCAAGATTCTTGCTTGTGCCACCATGCCTGGGAGATTTTTCTCTTTTTAAGTGATGGGAGGCCCTCTGAATGCTCAAGCCTGAGGCTTGGGCCTGTTGGCTGACCCAGCCAGAGGTGCATTATGGGAGCACTTTAGGCACAGCAATAAAGAGTGGGAAGTGTTGCCCTAGAGAGGCCTTCAACAAAACTCTCCTGGGAACTGTGGGGCCTAAATCCATCTCCCCGATTGCTCCAGAGGGGCTGACCAGTGATCAATGTGATATGCCACGTTCATAGCTCGATACATGATCAGCAGGCCTGTCAGCCAGCCATCTTGGCTCTCGGGTGTGTGTCCCCGTACTGCTTCCTGGTTTTCCAGGTGTCAGAGCACACTCTACCTCTAGGCCTTTGCACTGCTGTTCACACTTCGGGGGAGGGGAGGAGAGGGGATTTTTTTTTCCCCTTTGGCCTCTGTTTTCAATCCTATCCATCCTTCAAGGCCCAGCTCCACCTACTGGAAAATTTCCTTAACCCATGTTCCTCTGCTCCTGCCACTCCAGGGGGGATCTCTGCTCTCACTCAGCCCAGGGTTTGGTCTCTGCTTTCCCCATGGTCCTTGAACTACCATGACCGAATGTCTCATTCGTGTTCATCCTACACATTCATCGCCATGTCTGCACATCTTTGTCTACAGTAGGACAGAGAGTTGGTGGGGCTCAGTGATTATTTGCTGAATGAACACATGAATGAGTGAGCCAGACAGAAGAGCCATCATAGGCTTGGAAACCAAGTGGGTGGAGGCAGAGTCCCTCTGCCAAGCTTCCGTCAGATGTGGTAGGATATCCTCAGTTGCCTCATTCAGTGAGACGATGCCTGGGGAGACCCATGGCCTAAATAAAGCTGCTACTTACAGGTCTGCTCAGCTCTCCAAAGCCCCAGGTCAGGGTCCTCTCTCTGGGCTGGGCTCTCCCCAATCCCAGAGCTGACTTTCCCAGAGCAGAGCAGCCTCTGGTGATGGGTACTTGCCTTCCAGATTCACTGGCTGGGATTGGCACTTCGATGGGCAGAGGAATGGTCACCTAGACAGCTGCAGCCTCTAGTTTAGTACACAGGGAGTAGACTTCAGGTCAGCATAGTTGAGACAAGCTGAATGCCAGTCTGGTGGACTTTGATACGACTTCAGGCAGGTTCTGAAAGGCTTTTGGAGCCTCAATTTCCCATTTCTAGGTGAGCTGACTTCTTAGATGGTTGGAGGATGATGTAATTTGTGTACTGGTTGTTACACAGTTTGAGGTAGCTAGTGCTGTTACCATTTTACCTGGAACTCCTCAGGCAGAACTAAAATGAGATTGGATCCCAGGTCTCCAATCAGAGCCCCAAAATGTTGGATCCAATATCTTAGACCTTTTTCATGTGTCTGTGTGTGTGATGTTAGTGCATCTGTGTGTGTGTGTGTGTGTGTATGTGTGTGTGTGTGTGTGTGTGATGCTGATGACAAAAACTCTCCTCTCTCTCTCTCTCTCTCTCTCTCTCTCTCTCTCTCTCTCTCTTTCTCTCTTTCTTTCTCTCTCTCTCACACACACACCTTATTCTTTGAGGCAGGATCTCTCAGTTGGACCCAGAGTTTTCTAGTACAGTTAGCTAGTATTCCTATCCAGGTTGCCTTGGGGAGTCTGTGTGGTGGTTTGAAAGAAAATGACCCCAATGGGTTTATAAGGAGTGGCACTATTAGGAGGTGTGGCCTTGTAGGGGTAGGTGTGGCCTTGATAGAGTAGGTATGGCATGGTCAGAGGAAACGTGTGACTGGGGGCAGACTTCGAGGTCTCAAGCTCAAGTCTCTTCCTGATGCCTTTGGATCAAAATGCAGAACTCTCAGCTCCTTCTCCAGCACCGGGTCTGCCTGCATGCACCATGTTTCTCATCATGACAATAATGGACTGAACCTCTGAAACTGTAAGCCAGCCCTAATTAAATATTTTCCTTTATAAGAGTTGCTGTGGTCATGGCATCTCTTCACAGCAATAGAGCGGTGTCTAAGACAGTACACTCTTGTTTGATCTGGCCAGTTCCGTCCTTTTCCAGTCTGTAGTAGAAGCTACTTCCTCTTCTCACAAGCTAAAATCTGTCTCCAGCAGCCCCCTCCATCTTGAATGTGGTCATGTGACTGCATTATGTCACTAGACCAGTGTGTGCAACTCTGGGACCTGGATCATGTACGTGATGCTTACCTTATTCCCAGGCTTGCTCCTTTCTGGGAGCAATGGCCTCGGCAGCCCTACTTTAGAGAATATTCGGACAGGCCATTCTATGAGATGGCCTACCAGGGGACTTTAAAACAACTCAAAGACAAGACTGCTAAGCTAAGCATAGTGGCCCGTGCCTGTCATCTCAACACTTCTCAACTGGAAGCAGGTAGATCAGGACTTCAAGGATATCCACCTTGAAGCTATCTATGTAGTGACTTTGAGGCCAGACTTGGCTATACGAGACTCCGTCTCCAAAACTTAAGACATAAGTAAATCAAAAGAAAGCTGGAGCGAGGCCAGCCAGTACTACCCCAGGCTAAAGTGTTTTCTTTTTATCTGATGCACAGAACTAACTGTAGGAAGTAAGTCAGACCTGGGGAGGGGGTGGAGTCAGACCTGGAAGGGGTGGAGTCAGATCCGGGGAGGGGTGGAGTCAAACCTGGGGAGGGCGTGGAAATAGACCTAGTAGGGATTTCCTGGAGGAGAAGGATGGAAAACCAAGGAAAGGAGATGCACGTACGTAAACCACCCGGTCCCCGCCCCCGCCCCATCTCCTTTGATCACAAGAGGCTTGTGAAGTGGGGTGTATTTCAGCATCTGTCCACAATGTGAGGAATGGTCCGAGCTGCCTCTGAAGTTGGGGGCAGAAAAGGACTCAGCAGCAGGTGAGGTGGTTGACTTTCGGCCATAATCCTGCCTGTGATCTCCTGCCCCTAGGGACCCTATGGGACCCTCCAGCAGCCTTTGAAGCCAGGCGATCTTCCAGCAGCCTTTGTCAGCTAGGGGATCAAAAAGAACAGCCTCCCATCCCTCTGTGTCTTACTCAGTCTCCAGACCAGAGAAGACGCAGAGATCTCGCCTACCACATGAGCCGAGGCCCTCATCCCATTAGCTGACCACCCAATCCTTCCCACGGAAGCGTAGATGGTGGTGAGTCCTGGGAAATCTGCCTTGAACAGGTCAGCCATGGAGTGAACACCAACCAGGGAACAGCCAAGGCCCCGGCAGAGATTGCATAATCTGTCTGAAAGGATGCAGCTCCAGATGTCAGACTCCGTAGAGATCTATTAAATTTCATTAAATTCCTCTCCCAAAATCATAAAAGCAACATGTTCTTATTTGAAAAAAGAGAAACAGCAAATACACAAGAAAAAGTGAGTACCCTCCCCCCATCCCCACCCCCACCCCCACCCCCACCCCTGCCACGGCTGATGTCCCATTCTGCCACACCGCAGCATGCACACGCCTACATGGTTGATATTACAGTCTGCACTCCCCCTCCCCTCTCATGCACACGATACAGGTTTTGCAGTTTGTTTTCACAAAACAATCGGTCTTTGACACATTATCCTGCAAAGAGCTATGCTCACACTTACCTCACACTTGGTCCTGCAGCTTCCCGGATTCAAGTCCAACTCATTCTTTAAATAGCTGCAGAATGTACCCAGCCTTTCCTGTTTAGTATGCTTAAGGCATCACTATTTGAAAACGTGTCTAGGAAGTGTCTATTGCATGTACATCATCAGAACTCACTTCTTGGGCTAGAGAGTTGCTTCAGCAGTTAGGAGGACTGGCTGCTCTTTCAGAGGACCCAGGGTCCATTCCAAGCAGCACGATAGTCCCTTGCAGCCATCCATTACTACAGTTCTGGGGCCTCTGATGCCCTCCTCTGCCCACCAAGGGCACTACACACGAATGGTGCACAGACATGCAGGCAAAACATTCATACACATAAGTCATGCGTGGTTCATAACTTTAATCTCAGCCTTCAGGAGGCAGAGGCAGGCTGATCTCTGTGAGTCTGAAGCTAACCTTGACTACTACACAGTGAGTCCCAGGCCGCCTCGGGATGCATATGACATCCTAACTCAGAATAAAAGAAATAGATAAATAAATAAAATCTTTTTTAAAAAATTCCATGCCAGCTTCAGCTACATAAGAAGCTCGAGTCCATCCTGTCCTACATGAGAGCATATCTCAGTAATAAAGAAACAAAGAGAGAGAGAGAAGAAATGGAAATAGCTAGAGAAGCTATCATAAATGTGAAAAATACTAATTATGGTAATGTTAAAATAATACAAAGAAATAACTTTAATTTGTGTTTGTATGTTTTTAATCAAGTGTAATATATGTTATATGTGTATTGTATGCATTATATATATTAATATGTATATATGTTGTATCATATGCTATATTATAATAGAATCTATAACACAATACATATATATATTATATATATGATTATATGTGTTATATCTATATTATTTAAAACTTGTGTCTACACACAATCCTTGGTTTATATGATGTTCTGGTGTTGGGGTATCTCAGACAGTGTGGATGGAGCAGGCCAATCTCACTACCCAAACCCTGGAACCTGGGTTCCAGCAGCAATAGGATGCCTACGGGCTTCAGAGGACAGCTTTATGGAGTTGGTTCCCTCCTTCCAACCCCACATAAATTTTAGGGATTGAAGCTCAGACTACCAGATTTTTGAGACAAATGTGTGTGCCTGCCAAGCCATCTCACTGGCCCAGAAAATGATCAATTTTCAAGTAATTTAAAGAAAAGATGTCCATTTTATTAAAAAAAAAAAAAAGTAGAAAAAGGAAAGATGAGAGTGAATCAAAACTAGCACAGGGCCCTGCCTCAGAACCCAGTCCACCCAGCACAGGGCCCTGCCTCAGAACCCAGTCTACCCAGCACAGGGCCCTGCCTCAGATCCCAATCCACCCAGCACAGGGCCCTGCCTCAGATCCCAGTCCACCCAGCACAGGGCCCTGCCTCAGATCCCAGTCCACCCAGCACAGGGCCCTGCCTCAGATCCCAGTCCACCCAGCACAGGGCCCTGCCTCAGATCCCAGTCCACCCAGCACAGGGCCCTGCCTCAGATCCCAGTCCACCCAGCACAGAGCCCTGCCTCAGATCCTAGTCCATCCAGCACAGGGCTCTGCTACAGATCCCAATCCACCCAGCAGGTGCAGAGGCTCCCATGCATTGCTTCAGTGAGGATTGACACATGGGAAAAGCTAAGAGGCGGGCTTATGCTGAGCTACCGGGAACACCTATAGACCCTGCTGCAGAACCAGCCAGCCAGGAGAGCTGCCACCATTGCCACAGACTCCAGAACCTCCCTGCTCAGGACAGCTGCCGGGACTTGAATCCACCATAGCCCTTCACAACACTGAGAAGCCAAGACCGACCTGGCACCAGGGGCCACAAAGGAACCAGATCACATCTGCCACAGTGCACCTCTCCCTGACCCTCAAGTTCCTTTCTGATGCATCTGCTCTTTTGAACAGAAGTCACATTGAAACAAAAGTCCTAGTTGTGTGGGTACCTGGAAGTGCCTTCTCTCCAGCCCCCAAGGATCTAGAGCACAAGAAGCCAAGATGGCAGTGGTGGGGAGGACAGGGGTGGGGCATGACTGGACTGAGCAGGGTCGTCTTTAATATGTGCTCACAGCCTATTCATCACAACCTCCATGTCCACCCCCACTTTCTTTTCCTAGACTTTCATGAAAACATCATAAAGTGGTGTCACCAGACCCAAGGTAGAATGTCAATCAAATGAGAAGCTGTTAAACTGTGGTGCACACCTTTAATCCTAGCACCTAAGAGGCAGAAGGCAGGCAGATATGTGAGTTAGAGGCCACCCTAGCTTACACAGTGAACTCCAGGACAGCCAGGCTTATGTACAAACACCTTAGCTGGAAAAAAACACAATGAAACCTTGATTGTTTGCTCCCAAAGGATCATTTGGCATCCCGTATTTGCTGCATCTGGTTTCTACATGGGACATCCTGGGTGATATTCCTGTCTCCAGGTTATCAGGTTAGTCATGACTCCATTTTGATAATCTATACTTATGGACTAAATTGTAAAGTTTACCACCCAAAAACCTCCTCATCAAAGAGAGAGAGAGAAGGGGGGAGGGGAGAGAGAAATGGCGGAGAATGAAATCAAGGTTGGCACCAGCAAGAAATCTGAGCGTGAGCCTAGCCTTTAACGGCTGAGCCATCTGAGATGGCTTTGTGGTTAAGAGCACTGACTGCTCTTCTAGAGGTCCTGAGTTCAATTCCCAGCAACCACATGGTAGCTCACAACCATCTGTAATGGGATCTGATGCCCTCTTCTGGTGTGTCTGAAGACAGCAGTGGTGTACTCATATACATAAAATAAATAAATCTTAAAAAAAAAAATCTGTGCCTGACAAGTCAGGAAGGAAGCGTCTGCAGTGCATGCCTTGATACAAACATCCTCCCCTCCACATCCCCCTCTGTGGCCTTGGCTTTCAGCACGCCACTTGAACAATCTGAGGTTTGCCATCATGGATTGATCATCCACACTGGACTCAGGAGGGAGCTGAGGCAGGCAAGAGGCAGCCATGCTGAGGTGGTGTCACCCCCTATTAACTTTTTCAAGTAGCCAAGGAAAGTGACAATACTCGCTAGGGAAGTGTCAGAGGGTCCAGAGGCAGATTTTTCTGTGTTTTCATGTAGAAGAGCTGGTTACTATGCCAACCTAGAACTCATCCCAGAGCTATCCCCCACCCCCTCCCTCTGGTCAGCCAAGCATAAGGAATACACAATTGCTAGATCTGAGTCTCGGCTTTCAAACCAGTGGCTCTTTGGGGGTTTGCCGATGGACATGTAATTTTTTGTCTACTAGAACCTCTAAAGAAGCAGAGACCATGGTCTTGAGAAGGGGAGTGCCCTACTTCCATCTCTGTCTCTGTGATAAAATACCACGCCAAAAAGCAACCCGGCAGAGACAGGGGGCTACTCAGCTTCCCGGTCACAGTCCATCGTTGTGGGAAAGTCTCAGCAGCAGGAACTGAAGCTGAACAGGTCACAGTCAAGAGTGGAGATAATTCAAGGCGTGAGTGCTTGCTACTCAGCTCTCCCTGTATGTCTCTCCAGTCCAAATCCCAAACACAGAATATGTAGCCCACTGATGCATGGGTCTTCCCGCCTCCACTAACCCAATTAAAGAAGGAATTCCTCACATGCATGCCCACAGGCTAACCTGAGCTAGACGATGTGCCACTGAGACTCGCTTCTCCAGGGATCCTAGGCTGTGGGAAGTTGACAATTAAGGCCACCACCACAGAGAACAAAGCTTTGTGTTCCCTGAGCTATGAATTATGGAAAAGCAGTATCTCGCTGTGCTGGATTCTGGCTGCAACGAATGCCAAATTCTTCATCCCGGACACTTTTTTTTTTTTTTTTTTTTTTTTTTGTCTCCTAGCTGGCTCTAACAAAGTCCCAGTAGCTTGTGTCACTAACACATAAAACAGGGAACTCTGGTGGTGAGAATATACAGGAGGCGTGGCCAGCACATCACATGCTTGCCTTTTCGTTTTCGCTCAAAAATGGACGAGGGGGCTTCCGTCCAGAAATGATGCTGTTTGGACTACCACAATGCTGGAGATTTGTTAATCTCCCTGGGATCCCTGGCAGAGCCAGAATAAATGTCTGCTCCCACAGGGACTAACTAATCTGGGTAACTTCCATAATGATAGCTTCCAGTGTGGCCAGCAGGCCACCAGATGGCAGTCTGGCCCTCTCAGGACCTGGTACCATGTTGATGGCTGAGTCACTGTTCTTGGCAGATGGGCACTTCTCTGTGGTGGAAGACAAAGGTTAGACAACTAACTGCTGGTCACCTCAGGAAGAGGACCACCGTTTTGTTCAGGCCACCTGCATACTCAGCCCAAAAACAACCTTCCCTGGCTTCCTCTATATTAGGTGGATTCTGGGAATGTGTGGTTGTTGTTGTCGCCTAGATGTGATGTCACTGGGTTCGGAGCCTGATACCAACACAGTCTGTTGAGGAAGGCTGCTTTCCCTCTGCTATGCAGGATCCAGGGCTCAAACTCGGGACATCAAACTTTACGCCAAACGCCTTTACCCCCTGAGCCATCTCACTAACTCTAAGACAAATTTGAAAATGGAAGGCACAAGAATGTGGGACCTGAGTCCCTGAAGGCACGTTGGGACTAGACTGAAAGAGAAATAAAATTATATTTGATATGAACCAAGCTGAGTATAGTGGTGCACACCTTTAATCCTTGTACACCAGAGACAGAGGCAGGAGGATTGCTGCAGGTCTGAGGCAAGCCTGGGTTACATAGAAGACCTTATGATAAACAAACAAACAAATAGCTGATCTGTGGTGGCATGCACCTTTAATCCCAACACTCAGGAGGCAGAGGCAAGTGGATCTCTGAGTTTGAGGCCAGCCTAGTACACAAAGGAAGTTCCAGGACAGCCAGAACTACACAGAGAAACCTTGTCTTGAATAAAAACTAATACTACTAATAATTAATAATAATTAAGACAATATTCAAACCATTATTTGGAGTTTTCTGAAACATAATCCAACCCAATACTAACACTTTGAATAAATCATGTCAGAGGAGAAATACAAAGTGTAGCAATAACTGGATACAAGGGTAATCTAGCCACAACATCGTCCATCCCATAGTTTACCAGGTGTGTCTTAGGGTTTTACTGCTGTAAACAGACACCATGATTAAGGCAACTCTTCTAAGGACTCTGGAGCTGACTTACAGGTTCAGAGGTTCGGTCCATTATCATCAAAGCCCGAGCAAGGCAGCATCCAGGCAGGCATGGTGCTGGAGGAGCTGAGAGTTCTACACCTTGCTCCAAAGGCAAACAGGAGAAGATTGACTCCCACTTGGCTAAGGAGGAGGCTCTCATTGCCCACCCACTCAGGGGGTTCTTGTCATCCAGCGGTGGGGGTTCCAGCAGTACCTTCTGAGGTTTACAGCAGCTCCACTCCAGAGTTTATAGTATCTTGGATCTACAACATCCGCTCCAGGGTTTCCTGGGATTCCACCCCAGGATTTACTTCGGCTTCACTCGTTTTGATTGTGAGAACCTCAAGGCAAGCCCTGAGAACACTGCAGCAAAAGTTAATACCTTAAAAAGAAGCAGGCTGCCAGGCACACACCTGGAATCCCAGATACTCAGGAGGCTGAGGCAGGAGGATTGTGAGTTTGAGGTCTGCCTAGGCTACAGAGTGAGTTCAAGGGTAGCCTGGTCAAATTAGTGAGACCCTGGCTCAGACATGACAAAGAATGAATGGTAGAACACTGGTCTAGCATGTACCATATAATATGATACGATAAATTCTTTTATGTGTATGAGCGTCTGCCTGCAGGTGACTGTGCGCCATGTTCATGCGTGCTGCTCATATAAGCCAGAAAAGGGCATTCGGTCACCTGGAACTGGAGTTAGAGATGGTTGTGAGCTACCATATGGGTGCAGGGAATCGAACCTTGAGCTGATGGTCCCAAACACTGAGACATCTCGCCCTATCTGCCTTGTTTGACTTGAAACAGGCTCGGGCTCAGGCTCTCGTTACATAACCCTGTCTGGCCTTGAACTCAGAGATCAGAGATCTGCCAGCCTCCACCTCCCCAGTGCTGGGGGGGGGGGGGCGGGGGGGTATTTTTGGGCAGTAATAATGCCATTTGTAGCAGAGTGTGCTTTAAAGGGACCAAAAGATTAAAAATAAGAACAAGCTTTCTTATCTTGGGGCCCATGGAATCTAGGAATTTGGAAAGAAAATTTCACTAGCTGCTAATAAACATTTACCTTACCGTTTTATAAATGTAAACAACCACTGGGAGTAATTATCAGGCCCAGTGACTTTGACCCCAATACAAATTCTGTTTCCATATCACTTTATTACCGTGATTAAATTATTGACTGATAAATATATTTTTTTTTTACTTTGACTACACCTTCAAAGTCACAGTAGTTAATAAACCTATTTCTGGATCACGCTATTTGGTGTGTTGATTAAAATGTATGTATCCTTGCTGGGGTGTGGTGGTACAGCCCTTTCAGCCCCCACTTCAGAGGCAGAGGTAAGTGGATCTCTGTAAGTTCAGGGCCAGCCTGGTCTACATAGTGACTTCCAGGCCAGCCAGGATATATAATGAGACCCTGTTTAAAACTAATTATATACGCTGATATCACAAATATTTTAATTATTCTAACAATTATTTCACTACATTTCAGCATTTTCAAAATGTTTTCCTAGGCTTCACAAGACTACCAAAGGGGCAGGGCGCCATAAAGGTTAATGAGTCCTAAAATAAAGACAATTTTACACTGTTAATATTAACACCAGGGGAGACAGGATTAACAATTTTAATATTTTAAATTTTTGTTGCATTTATTTATTTATTTATTTATTTATTTATCTATTACTTATACGGAGGGAATGAGCATATACCATGACATACGTGTGAAGGTAAGAGGACAAACTGGGAGAATCAATTCTCTGCTTTCACCACATGGGTCCTGAGAATCAAACTCAGATCACTTGATCAGCAAGCTCCTGTTTTCATTGAACCATCTCTCTGGCCCTGACTTTTTTTTTTTTTTCAAAGGATAAGAAATAGAGAAATATATATGTTTAAAAGAAAAAATAAATTAATAAGATATACTAATCACTAATTCACACCCCTTATACCAGCCAAAGGTGTAAAGCAACATTAAAATGTATATGAATTAAAGCTGTAGTCAGAGTTTAACAAACCTTTCCCAGAACCTGAGAGATCAGTTAGTCAAAAATATGACTCTCTTCCTCATGTGTGTGTGTCTGTCTCTCTGTCTGTATGTGTCTGTGATGGTGTGTGTGTGTGTGATTGTATGTGTGTGTCTGTATGTCTGTGTATGTGCCTGTGTGTGTCTGTGTGTATGTGACTGTGTGTGTATGTGTGTTTGTGTCTTTGTGTGTATGTATGTCTGTGTAGCCCTAGTTGGCGCTAAAATCACTCTGTAGACCAGGCCAGTCTTGAACTCACAGATTTCTGCCTGCCTCTGCCTCCCAAGTGCCAGGGTCCAAGGCATGTGCCACCACATCAGGCTGAACATAAATATTTTTGCAGAATCAGATTAAAAAGTTCTAAGTATCATGCAGAACTTCATGCTTAACATATCTAGAATACATTTATTTTTTTCCATACGTTATAAAAATCAGCCTGTGTTAAGTCATCAGCAAAACGGTAAGTTTCAAGTTCTGACAAAAAAACAAAAACAACAAAACATGTGATTTTATCCAACAGTTATGAACCTTTTGATGAAAGAGAAAATTTCTAGGGGAAAAATAGTCCCTTCAACTGGTTAACTGAACTGACCCAGGAGAAAACAGAAACTCCTAATAGTCCTACAGACTTTTCCCCCCAAGTTCTCAGTATGTAGGCTAATTTACCTCAGCCTCTCAGCTGCTAGTATCACAAACATGCATTGCATGGATTGGCTCTTTTCCTACAACACTTAAAGAAACTAATGGTTTAAGTTCTTTCTTTTCTTTTGAGACAGGGTTTCTCTGTGTAGCTCTGGCTGTCCTGGAACTCACTCTGTAGATCAGCTAGCTTGAACTCAGAGATTCCTCTTCCTCTTCCTCTTCCTCTTCCTCTAAGTTCAGGGACTAAAGCCATGTACCATGCCTGACTGTAAGCTTTTTCTTAAGAGAAAATATTTTCTCAAGATGCTTTCTGTTCTGCTCTAGGGACAAAAAATCCTAGAACCTTCCATAAGCTACCCAAGCCTCCTCAATATGGTGGGGTTTTTTTTGTTGTTGTTGTTGTTGTTGTTTTATGGAAAGCTTACTCAGATGTCAAGAAATAAACTATTCTAACCTTTCACGAAAACCCTTTTATCTAAAACTGACTCTAAAATGTATGCAGAAGATCAGAAGGATTGAAAAACTGGTTCTAAAATGTATGCAGAAGAGCAAACTCCAATGGGAAAAGGGTGAGAAGGTTTGCTCTCCAGGAAGCAAGACTTACTTCAAGTTATGGCAAGAGGACAGACAACTGGGGGTGTGGCTCCTGGCGGAGCACTTGACCATTTGAATAAAACTTTTGCCTTTATTTTTAGCATAGGGGGAAAAAAGGAAGGGGAAGAAGAGGAGAAGGAAGAAGAGAACGGAGTCAGGAGGGGGAGAAAGGAGGGGAAAGAAAAAGAAGGGCTGGATAGACAGTGTGGTGGTTAAGAGAGCGGAAGAGTGGGGAAGCTCTGGCAGAAGACACAGCAGCTCCCAACAGACACACAGGGGCTCACAATTGTCTTTATCTCCAGTGCCAGAGGGTGCTATACCCTCTTCTGGGCTCAGAGAACTCCTGCATGAACATGGTGCATATAAAGTCATGTAAGCGCACACACACAAAAATGTAAATAAAATAAATATATAAATAAGAAATTTTAAATAAATATTTTTTAAGAAAAAGAAGAGTTGGAGAAGGAGGGAGAGGAGATGGAAGGCCACAGGCATGGCGTGTGTAAGAATGAACAGAATCATCAGCAGGACAAACAGAACCCAGAGTTATTCACACATATACAGTATATAATTACTTTTCTGTTGCAATGATAAAATACCATGACCAAGAAAAATTACAGAACGGAAAGGTTATTTAAGCTTATGGTTCCAGAATAACTAGACTCTATCATGTCAAGGAGGCACAGTAGCAAGCAGCAGGCATGGTGGCCAGAAAAATAAGAAGCTGGGGGTGGGGGGAGGGAGAGGGAGACGGAGAGGGAGAGGGGGAGGAGGAGGGGGGAGGAGGGGAGAGGAGGAGGGGGAGAGGGGGATGGGAAAGGGAGGGGGAGGGGGAGAGGGAGAGGGGGAGAGGGGGATGGGAAAGGGAGGGGGAGAGGGAGAGGAAGAGGGGGAGAGGGGGATGGGAAAGGGAGGGGGAGAGGGAGAGGAAGAGGGGAAGGAGGAGAAGGAGAGGGGAGAGGGAGAGGGGGAGGGGGAGAGGGAGAGGAGGGGGAGGGAGCTGTAGTGGGGTACAGTTATGAGGCTGTCAAAGCCCACCTCAAATTACACACTTTCTCCAGCAAGGTTACACCTCCGGAATCTCCCCAAACAATGTCACCAACTGGGGACCACATGTTCACATGTTCAAATACTAAGCCTCTGGGATACATTTCTCATTCAGACCTTCACCTTTCAATCCCTGGAACATACCCAGTTGTATTATAGATCTCTGGGGAAAGGAGACTGTATTCTATGACTGGTACCAGGGTAAGTAGATAGCAGACTAGAGTTAATAAAAAATCAATTCTCAGTAAAGATCTAAACCTTTCCAAAGTGCCTCTTCCTGTGGGTGGTCTTATGGATCCATGCACATAGGACCGGAATCAGCAGGTCTGGAGGTCAATACACCTTCATCTCACAAGTTCCCAACAGAGAGTCCCTCAGTAAGGTGGCAGGAGTTTGAGGCCTCCAGCTAGCCCTTCTTTTATTGTTATATTTAGACAGAGTCTCAAGGTGTACCCCAGGCTGGCCTGGACTTGGCTCCTTATGTAGACCAGGCTGGTCTTGAACTCACAGAGATCTGCTTGCCTCTGCCTCCTTAGTACCCGGCTCCCAGTGGTGGAACACTTACCCAGTTTCTTTCTCTGTGCTGCTCTGATGGACACATCAGTCACATCCCATTTATTTCAGTGAAAACTGACTAAGGAAGTTGACCAAGCTCTTCCTGTGTGCGTGCACTATGCTCTTTCCTAACGTCTCTTACTGATTTCCCATAAATTACTGACTGTGTGCACTATTAAACATCTGCTGTTACTTTTTATGTTTGTTTGTCAGGGTCCAGCCTCAACACCAGATCGGAGTTCTCACCTGGAAGCAGGGATATCTGGAAGGCACATAATAAATATACACAGACTATTTTTTGGGTACAAGCTGACCGGCAATTTTTCAAGGCTTACAGTTTCTCTCTCTCTTTTCTCTCTTACTCTCTGCTTTCTTTTTCACTCCTTCACTCGCAGCTTGAGGCTGCACACACTCTACATTCTCCTGCACACTCTGCTTTTCTCCTGTGTGCTTTTCTTTTCTTGAACTCCCACACTTCTACAGGCCTCTGTGCGTTCCTGTTTCACTCTCACACACATCTCACACACACCACATGCACTCAACTTTCATTCACACACACACTCTCCATATACACCTCACATTCTCTCTTCACTCACTCTTCACATTCTCTCTTCACTCACTCTCTACATGCTCTTCTCATGCTCTCACTTGCTCTCTCTCTCGCTCGCTCTCCACATCCACCTCACATGCTTCTTCATCTTTCTCTTGCCCCAGTCTTTTATTATTACTCCAAAAGTATAATCATTGCCAAATCAAATTCAAAAGAATAACCACATCCCACAAAGAACTAAGAATTACAGTTGTTCCCCCAAAGTTTCCAGCTTCCCCATTCCCAGGCCTGTAACCACAATAATAATAATTGCAAACTTATCATTCATTATTTAAACTTTAACTTTTCACTTATTATTCTTCAGAGCTCAGAGCTCTGAGCTCATCCACTTGCATTTTCCTGTGAAGCTCTAATGACAAATGACATGGGCAAAACTGCCAGGCAGTGGCCAGAACGAGTCAAGTTAACCCTTAACTCAGCAGTTCCACTAACTTTCTGCTTCTGCACATTGCACACAATGACTCTCCTAAGAGTCCCAGTGTTTTGACTTAGTTTTACTAATATATAATTGTATGCATTCTATACTTGCTTATCCAGGGACCACTCTTAAATGTGTGCAAAACTTACTTCATAACTTCAATAGTTTTTTTTCCTTTCTCTGGGTTGGCTCTATTCATTTTCTAATAATTTCTTCAAACTTTCTTTGCAAGCCAAGCATTAATCTGGAACTACCATTGTGCAGTTATTGCACTGTTTCCAAGATGAGAACACACAGCCTGCACCTGGGCCATTAGGACTGTGCTGTGCTGTGCCCCGTGCCTCAGTTTTTAATTGTTTAAGAATCATTACATCAAGGAACATCTAGTTTCACAGAATTCACCAGAGCAGAAGGAGAAGAAAGTAGGAAAGTCAGATATAATAGAATAATTATGCACCCTGAGGCCAACTGAAAAACAGTCACACACAAATGAAATCTATACATAGTTGTCCAGGGCTAAGGTAAGGAGAAATGGGAACAACTGGTTTTAGGTTTTTGTTTGTTTGTTTGTTTGTTTGGGGGGTTTTGTTTGTTTGTTTGTTTTACAAAGAGCTGCCACTGGCTACTGAGATGTCTCCATCCGGGCCTACTGCAGGCAGTCCCTGTCCCTGTCCCTGTCCCTGTCCCCAGCATTTGTTTCTTTTAGTTTTCAGCCTTCAGTTGTATTTGTCTACAAAGTGCTCTGTGGGATACAGCTTGAGTTTCATGTGGCCAAGTCTGAAGGCTCAAAGTGTTTGAAAAGCTCCAATTTTATTGTTTGGAAAAGTGTCTCTCTATGGCCCAGGCCAGCTTCAAACCCTCAGTAATCCTCCTGCCTCAGCTTCCCAGGCACTGAGAACATGGCTTGCTCTGTGGAATGTTTGTTTCAGGCTTTCCCTGCTTTTCTATTAGAATGTCTGTCTTCTCTTGAGTTTAGGGGGTCTTTAAATATATATTAGAGATCTTTCTCCTCCAGGAAGTGTTAGGGCCCTGAGAGTCTGGCCTACTCTAGGTGTGGGCTGTTTTTACTCCTGTGCCAAGAGGGCGCTGAAGATAAGAGTCATGGTAATGTCCAGGACTGCCTAGGAAAGCTGGGAGTGACCACGGCGTGGCTAAAGGGTGCCAGGAGACTCTGATGGCATCTTCACGACACCCACCTTGTCTGCCACAAACACCCTTCCCCCCATCATTTAAGACTCCTCCCAGCTCCTGTCACCTAGAAGACTCTCCCAGTCGACCCAGCCCACCCCTCCGTCTAGACTATTAGGCATTGCCACAGGCCCCAGGACCTAATTGTGTGTTACAATCTTTCTCACCCATTGATTTTCTGTCTCCTTCACTGCAACGCACCCCTCCTCATTAGGTGGTGCCCAGAGCAAGCCCCGTCACACAGCCATCATTATAACATGAAGTAACATGTGTTGAGCCCTTGCTGCCACTAGGCAGTGTCCTAAGAGGCACATGTAGCTCAGCTTGCTTGGTTCTGACCCTCCTGGGGCTGGACGGATGGTTCGGTGGTTAGAACACTTTCTGCCCTCCAGGTTTGCTTCCTAGAATCCATATCCGGCGGCTCGCGACCACCCATACCTCCAATTCCAGAGAATCTGACATCCTCTTCTGGTTTCCGTATGTACCCACACACCCACACAGACACAGACACATAAAAAATTGGGGGGCAGGAATCATTCAGAAGAGCAATAATCTTAGGAGCTGGTCTATCAGTCAGGGCTCTGAGGTCTACAGAGCCAAAAACTCAGATAGGCCTAACCTAGAAAGGAGTGTATTGGCTTCACAAAGAGGCAAATATGCCTTCAGCCCTGGCGAGAAAGTTTCTTCCCTCTCCCTCTCTTAGCCTCGCATCTTTATGGTGGCTTCAAACTGCAAGCAAGCCCTCTGGACCATAGGAAGCTGGCTATCAGCAGTAGTTACATCCTGGATTAACAGGGAAACACATTGCCACCAACTCAGCAGAAAGAGGAGGCTTCTGATTGGCTCGTGTTGCCAGCACCTGCTGACAGTGACTGGCAGCCCACCAGGGGTTCTCCTCTGAAAGAAGCTAAATAAAAGATGCAGGCTGTAGGCCATGTCTCTGAGCAGAGTTTTGACCCAGTGGATCCTGTCTCATCGATGGGGACACCAATGTTATTCTAACTTCCTGTGAAGCCAGAAGGATGCAGAGCTCACTTGCCTCTACACCCAAAAGAAAAGAATTATCTGATTGTCCAATCCACAGGCCCACTCCCTGACCCATCCAGATTCTCTGAAGTTCTGGGGTAGTTGAGAGCCTGGAACTCCAGTATCAAACAAAAACAATGTTCTGGTTTCCCTTCTGTCGCTGTGATAAAACACTGACCAAGGACAACTTGGGGACACTTCCATGTCACAGTTCAACACTGAGGGAAGTCAGGGCAGGAACACAAGCAGAAGCTTACAGCAGAAGCCATAAAGCAATGGTGCTTGTTGGGTTGCCTATAGGCTCATGCTTAGCTAGCTTTCTTATACAGCTCAGAATCACAGGCCTAGGGAATGGTGCTGCCCATGGTGAGCTGGATCTCCCTATGTATCAATTAGCAATCAAGGCACTCCTCCACAGGCCAATCTGATCTGAATAATCCTCCATTCAGATTTCCTTCTCCCATAACTCTAGTTTGTATTAGGTTGACAGCTAAACCTAACAGGAAGCCTTTCCCTCCATGGTGCATGACCCACTGAACATATGATTATGTCTTCCCTTGCTTTCCCACTCTTCCAACAGCATCTGCTGTGTGTCCTTTCCTCATTGATTCATGGCATGTGTCTTCCCAGAGGGATCAGAAGGACCATAAGAGACCAGACACACCACACATCAGGGTGGCAACATAATGTCTCCAAGAGCCCACTGACCACTGCTTCATATCTTACACTAGGAAGAACTAAGTTCACCACCCTTGGGCCACTGTGATGGTTCAGTAGGTGAAGGTGCTTGCTGCCAAGCCTGATGACTTCAGTTCGATCCCCAGGACCTATATGGTAGGAAGGAGAGAACAAACTCCTACAAGCTTCACACATGCACTGTGGCACAGTCTTTACATATACACACAACCAACCAGCCAATTAATCGACAACTGTCAAAAGGTGAGATTCAAGGTCATCTTGGGGTAGGTGAGGCCTGGCTACCAGCCTAGCCAAAATTCAGTGATTTCCAGGTTCCACAAGAGACCCTGCTCAAATGAGTAAGGTGGAAAAGTGATAGACGGAGACATCCATCCAAGGTTCTCCTCTAGAATCAGTGCACGAGCACACAAACACACACACATACACAAACACACACACTACACACATACCACACACCACATACACACACACTACATATACACATACTACATATACACACACACCATATACATACACAGCACACACACATACCACATACCACATACACATACATACATACACATACACTGCACCATGCACACATATACATACACACACATATACACACCACATACACACACACCACACATACCACACACACATACATACATACACATACATACCACACACACATACCACACACACCACATAACACACACATACACACACATACCACATACACATACATGCACACCACACACACATACACCCCACACATACACACACACAGAAAGAGAGAGAAAAGGAAGAGAGGAATAAAAGATCTGTCCTCAGATACTCCTGTTCTTCCAGCAAGGCAACTGACTTTCCTTAAGTTTGTATAAAGTAGAATGTGTTTAGAAAATTCTGATAATATTATTGATCTATAATTTAACTCTAAGCAGGTTGCCACATCCACTCATGCTCCATTCAACAGACATTCCTTTCCCTTCCATGAAGAACTATTGAGTCATTGCTGGCTCCCAGTCTCTACACTGCTGAGTTGCCATGGGTAGTCTCCATCTACGACCAGGCTCAGGTTCAGAGCTTCAAAGAAGTCAAAGGCTACCACTAGCCTGGCAGTCACCAGAGTCCTAGTGCTGTGGACTCCAGGAGACCAGAGCTAGGCCTGGCAAGAGGTGGGGTTGTCAGCAGAAGCAGGGACACAGTTCAGGGTTGCCAGCTACTGACTCTGAAGCATTCTCCTCAGCAGCAGCCAGGCCTTGATTGATGCCAGAAATAATTTATGCCAGGATGAGTCAGTTTGCAACTAGTTTAACTTTGTGAAAGTTTGTTTGTGGGCTGGAGAGATGGCTCAGTGGTTAAGAGCACTGACTGCTCTTCCAGAGGTCCTAAGTTCAATTCCCAGCAACCACATGGTGGCTCACAACCATCTGTAATGGGATCCGATGCCCTCTTCTGGTGTGTGTCTGAAGACAGCTGCAGTGGGCAGCTTTTTTTTAAATTTATATTTATTTATATAAATAATAAATAAATGAATGTTTTTAAAAAAAAGTTTGGTTGGTTGGTTTTGGTTTTCAACACAGAGTTTTTCTGTATAACCCTGGTTGTCCTGGAACTCACTCTGAAGACCAGGCTGGCCTTGAACTCACAGAGATCTGCCTGCCTCTGCCTCCCAAGTGCTGGGATTAAAGGTGTGAGCCACCACCACGGGGTGTTTTTAAGATTGTTTTAAGTATAGGTTTAAGCACTGAAGGGAGGAAGGAATAGAGACAGAAATAGGGAAGAGAGGGACAGAGGTGAAGAAAGAACAGATGATAAGAGCCAGAGAGAAGACTCAGGTGGCTGCAGAGATGCCGCAGAGCTTAAGAGACCTTGCTGCTCTTCCAGAGGATCTGAGTTCAGTTCCCAGCATCCACATCAGACATCTCACAACTTCCTGTAATGTCAGCTCTAGGAGATCCAGCGCCCTCCTCTGGCCTACGCTGGTACCTGCGCTCACATGCACATGCTCACACATAGACACACTGCACAAAAACACCTATTAGAAATAATAAACATGAAATATTTTTAAAAGAAAAGGATTATAGTTCATACTCAAGAGGGAGTGCAAACCAAATATCTCAAGAAACACAAAAGCTCTCTTTCTCTCTCCCTCCCTCCCTTCATCTCTCTCTGAGTGTGTGTGTGTGTGTGGGTGTGTGTGTGTGTGTGTGTTATGTGTGATGTTTTGTGGCTTTTAAGAGTACGGTTACCTTGCTCAAAGGATTTAAGGTTTAAGTGAAAATATTTTAGTATACCTATTTTCATTATAACAACTTTAGCATATGACATTACAAGATTGTTTCTGGAATGTATTACTCAGGTTTATAAACTTAGATAAAAATATGGGTCAAAAAGGCCAAAGGAACCCTTTTACAATGTGTGTGTGTGTGTGTGTGTGTGTGTGTGCGTGTGTTTGCATGAGCAAACGTGTCATTTGTGATACGTGACTCTGGGTGCATGCTTGCCATGGTATGCACTTGAGGGTCAGTGGGCAACTCTGTAGATTCATTTCTCCCTCCCACCTTTGCCTGCTGAGGCTCTCACTCAGGTTGTCAAGCTTGCTGGCCAACCTTTACCAGCAGAGCCCTCTTGCCTGGCCCTTTCCTGTCCTTGTATCTTCTCAGGGTGAGGTGACTACACATTGAATTCTATGCCAGGCCTGCTGTGCGGAGAATACCACCACCTTTTCCCCAGTGGTAATGATACCTGCCCTAACTCCTGCATCAGTTACATCCACAGATCTGTCCTCACATGGAAGGTTTCCACCCAGGAGGATGAGCAACTAGAGGGCCGGGTGCTTGCTGCCAGCTTGAGGGGTGTGGGGTAAGAGCCTCTTGAGCCTGGAAATAGTGAAAGGTGGGAGGATATCTCTAATGGAAGGAGATGTCAGGAGGAAATGAGGCAAGCCTTACCCCTGCCCCAGGCATTGGCACTGCCAGGGGTGGGTTTCATCTATGTATGGCTAGGAGCTCAGAGTCCTGGATGCAGGGTTGCTAGACTCTTGAGCAAAGGTGTTTGCTTGTGGGGCGGGGTGGAGGATGGGAAGATGCTGCCCCATCCTCAGCTCTCTCCTGCCATCTTTCTCCCACCACACAAGCATCACAAGCCGTCGGAGAATCTGCTGACTCAATCTTGTATCCTGGCCATCCGGGGACACTTGGACCTGTCTGGCTGCCCTGGCTGCAATCCCTTCTATACGGACTTGGCAAAGTCACTTAAGGACAAAAAGCAGGTTTGTTTGAAGTGTTTTCAAGTGCCACTTCTGGATCCTCTTCCCGCAGGCTCCCTGGACAGTATTATCATCTCATCCTGATAACCACAGGAAGGGAATGCCAACTGTGCACCCATTTTGTAGATAAGGAAACTGAGGCTCGGAGATGTAACACAGCTCTGGGGGGAGGGGAAGAGAGAGAGAGAGAAAGAGAGAGAGAGAGAGAGAGAGAGAGAGAGAGAAAGAGAAAATAAATAGATACCTGGAATCCAAGCCACAGCCCCAATCCAAAGCTCCTGTACTTCTGTTGCTATTCACTGTAGACAGAAGAAGGTGCCAACGTTTGTCAAGGAACATTTGTGTATGAGAAAAAGAGGCTAGGGCGTAAATCTATTTCCGGTACCACCAACCCAACAAAGTCCATGAAGAGGAAGGAAGAAGGAGGGTCCTGCTTCCCTCCAGCTGAGATGGCTTTAATGGCTGGGTTGGGACAGGGAGGAGATGAAGCCAAACCACTGAAAACAGAGACCTTTCCCAGGCTGTGTATACCTTCTGACTTGGCACGCTGGCATGGTTGTCCAAGTTCTGAACTTTCAGCCTGATCCTGTCTCTCGGTTTTAAAAAAAAGCAAGCCACTAAATATTCTGAGGGCTCTGGATCCTTTGAGCTTTGACCTCAGGTGTCACACAGACCCACCCAGAATCCTCCTCCCTGGGACGGTGTGTCTACAGCCATCCACTGAGGTGGCACCTGCCCTGTGACCCACTCTTGATCTGTGTTGACAGTGAATGAAGTTGTTAAAGGAAATTGTCTCACTTATGGGCACCACGTACCGGTCCACCATAGGACTCCCCAGCTCGGTTCTAAACGCCATATCCTCCGGGCTCCAGCCCTGGGAGACTCCGCTGCTAAGTCCTGGCCAGCATCCCGCCAGCCTGGGAGCCAGCCTCCAGGTCTCCGTCTCGCGGAGGGACACACCCCGGGGGAGGAGCCACCTCTCTGGCCAGCGCAGGCAGACCGCCAACACCGGTTTCCTCTCCTCTGCAGCGGCCAGCTCACCCTCCTCAGACCGACATGGCCCAGGAACGCCCCTCCTGTGCCGTTGAGCCCGAGCACGTCCAGCGGCTGCTGCTGTCCTCTCGTGAAGCCAAGAAGTCAGCCTACTGCCCCTACAGCCGCTTCCCTGTTGGGGCTGCCCTGCTCACCGGGGACGGGAGAATCTTCTCTGGTAAGGGCTAGCGCCGGAGTCCCCTTTGGGGCAGCCTGGATAGGGGCCAGGGACAGGTGGAGAGGGGAAACAGCATGGTCCCCTCCTCGCTGGTCCTCTCCCGCTCTCGCTCTCGCCTAGGCTGTGGGGTCCCTCAACTGCTTGTCTACACAGAGGATCTCTGTTCTTAGAAGTTTGGAGTGGGGAAGGGAATTTGCAGGTGAGGTAAAGGAGGCCCAAATCAAGACCACTCAAGACCCACAGGGCAGGAGACTCGGATTACTTACTGAATGCCCTATATGACCAGTATTCACCTGCCCATCAGTTCTTTCTCTGACTTCCTGACCTAGGTTAGACCCATTTTTAGATGAAGAAGTTGAGGCCAGAGACATGTCCTAAGTTACAGGAGGCATTGGTGATGGGACCCAGGGCTGGAGCTCCCAAAGCCCCACCTTCCTGCACCCTGGGGTGCTGAGGATGGCTGGTGAGATATGGCATCAGGCAGACAGAGGGGTTTTTGTTTTGTTTTGTTTTTTGTTTGTTTGCTTGCTTGCTTGATTTGGAGGAGGGTATCCAGCAGGGTCTGGCCCTGAGCTCATGTTTATAGACACTGAAGTAGGCCAGAGTGGGCTGCAGCTATGGTGGGATGCCTGCTCACATACACAAGGGTCTGGGTTTAGGGGAGCAAGAGGAGAGAAAAGAGAATAAGGGAAAGAGAGAAAGATAGAGAGGGAGGAGGAAGGGAAGAGGGAGGGAAGAGGGAAGGAGAGAGGGAAGAGGGAGGGAGAAAGGAAGGAAAAGGGAGGGAAGGAGGGAGGAAAGGAGGGAGGAAGAGGGAGGGAGGAAGGGAACTTGGTAAACTTAAGGACATTCTCAGTTGGGACATGGTGTGGGTAGGTTGCCCTTTTGTATGCCTTGTTGACTGCGCCTCTGTGGGTTTCATGAATCACCCAGGTGTGTGACAAAACCTTCCCTGGGGAGATGCAACACAAGTCTATTCACCCCAGATAGGGAGCCCACAATAGACCGAAGTACAGATACCTCCAAAGTTCAACTTGCTGAACCAACTGGACTTACCTACAGGAATAGGGTGAGGGGTTACTTACAAGAGCAGAAAGGACAAAAAAAAAAAAAAACAAAAAAAAAAACAAAAAAAAAACAAAAAACAGCTGTATCACCATGGCCCACGCCAGGATGGGTGACATCTCACAAAGATGGGAACCTGGAGCACACTGCACAGCCTGCAGGCAGCTCACAGTTTGGAGAGTGTCCTTTCCAGGTGGCTTGGTTGTAGACATCTTTCAGGCAGCTGAGTCTTTACTCTAGCTCAGCTTCCTTCATCTTAGACTCTGAGCTTTTACTGTTTACCCTGGCAGGGAGGGGTCCAGTGAACCTAATCAGTTTCAGGGACTTCCTGAAGCCATTTTGGGTTATCTCTAGATGGAGTTTGTGGAGTATATGAGTAAGTGGCTTGGGCCAGGACTGTGGAAAGAGGAAGAAGGGGAAAGAGAGCAGGGGTGATCTGTCAATCAGTAAAGTGCTGATCTCCAGAGCCCACAGAAATAGGCACGGTGCCACTCACTTGTAATCCCAGTGCTGGGTAGATGGAGACAGATGGATCCTTGGGGCTCACTGGCCAGATAGCCTAGCCTAATTGGCAAGCTCCCGGCTAGTGAGAGACTCTGCCTCGAAGGAACAAGGTGGATGGTGTCTGAGGAATGATGCCTGAAGTTGACCCAGTCTGGCTTCCATACACATGTATCTGTACACACACACACAGATACAGACAGGTACACACAGACACACAGACACACACACACACGAAGAGGAGGAGGAGATGGAGGGAGGAGGAAGAGGGAGGAGGAGGAGGGAGAGACAACCAGTAGGATGAAAGGAGGGACCAAGAGCAAAGTCAGAAGATACAGTAGAATGAGGAGCACTCTGTAAACTGTAGATCTCTCTAATGTCACAGCAATGCCAGAGGGAGGAAGACGAGCACTGTGTGCATCAGTCAGGAAGCTTTCTCTTGGCAGTGATAAAACCTCCAGAGTAGCTCCACTTTCAGGGCAGGCTGACCTGAGAACTCAGGTGCCATGACAGGTTTGTTTGTTTGTTTGTTGAAACAGGGTTTCCCCTTGTAGCCCTTGCTGTCCTGGAACATTAGACCAAGCTGGTTCAAACTCAGATCTCTGCCTGCCTCTGCCTCCCCAGTGCTGCGGTTAAAGGCGTGCACTGCCATGCCCAGCCAAAAGTACCTATAGTTAGAATGGTTTTTTTTGTTGTTGTTGTTTTTTCCTGTTTTTTCAAGACAGGGTTTCTCGGTGTTATCCTGGCTATCTTAGAACTTGCTCTGTAGACCAGGTAACTCAATGAGATCCGCTTGCCCATACCTCCCAAGTGCTGGGATTAAAGGTGTGTGCCACCACACCCCGTACACCACATGCCACGCTCATGGTGGCGCTGCTTGCTTTCTGTTACCTGGCAGATTGGTCTTTTCTACCCACTGGGGAACAGATTTGGCAATTCATTTTTTAAAAAATAATTTCAGAGGCTATTTTTTTTTTGTTACATTTAAACCTTTAATCTTTCAGGATAACCTTTTTTTTTTTAAGATTGATTTATTTTATGTATGTGAGTACACTGTGGCTATCTTTAGACACACCAGAAGAGGGCAGTGCATCCCATTATAGATGGCTGTGGGCCACCATGTGGTTGCTGGGAATTGAACTCAGGACCTCTGGAAGAGCAGTCAGCGCTCTTAACCACCGAGCCATCTCCCCAGCCCCTCTGCTCTTCACTCTTACTGCCATTACATCCATACTTTAGCTCTCATTCCAAACCCAAGCTCTTTGGGCAGATCCTTGTTTCTCAGTGGATGCGCAGAGCTGTTACCACTGAGCCGAAGGGTCCTTTTATCTGCTTGGGATGGAAACCTCAAGTAGACAAGGAGGGATAGACTTTTATCTTGATAGTTCTGGGCCCTCTAGTGCCCAAAGCATGTGGTGTAGACTGGCTGACACACAGACTTAGTGCTCCAAATCTGAAGAACTAGGTACTTACGGTTACGGTTCTAGGTTGGGGTTAGGTACCCCAACCTAGAAGTTAGAGACGGAGAGTGTCGGGTGCTCACATGGAAGGCGTATGGCTCTGGGCTTTGATTGCCAGTGGCCTAGCTAGTACTGAGCAGCTAGTGACTGCCTTGGCTTGTGACAGCAGCCACTGTAATGAGCTGTCATCAATGACAGCTGGCACCATGGCTCCCAAGCCTTGGCTGTCCACCATTGGTCTTTAAGGCTTGTCAACCCCCTAGAACTCTGATGCCCGAGGCAGGCAGAGTTCCATCCCTGGCTTGCCACAGGCGTCTACTCTCGGAAACTTGTTTGGTTTGGTTTTGGTTTCCAAGACAGGGTTTCTCTGTGTCACCCTTGGCTGTCCTGGAACTCCCTCTGTAGACCAGGCTGGCCTCAAACTCACAGAGATCAGCCTGTCTCTGAATCCCACACCCAGCGTCTCTCTGAAACTCTTTAGCCACGAGATTATATATATATAATATATATATATATATATATATATATATATATATATCCGCTACTATCAGGGCGGCCACTGTTTTTGTTGTCTCTTCTTTGCATTCATCCATTGCCTGCTCACCATGCTTTACCCACTACATCAAGAGTCTCTACCCACCATAAAGACTGCAAGTAGGAAAAAAAAAAAAAAAAAAAAAACCCAAGACTTTCATTGGCAGAGCCATGAGCAAGTGGCTATTTCATGGGTGTGGCATGCAAATTGAAACACACCAACCACGGCCACTTCAGGTTTTATGAAGATCAATCTCAGCCCTCCCATCTGTCAATCACAAGCCTTCCTGAGTCACTAAGGGAGTGTCCCTCTTTTGGACGTGAGCCTCTGAAAGGTCCAGATCAGCCAGAGGTTAAGCAGCCGGAGTTACTGGATGGGGGTCAAGTGGCAGGCATATCCAACCTTTTCACACTACCAACGAATGCTGTCATCTATGTAACAAAACACATGAAAAGCTCTGTCTTTGACTGTCTTTGTCTCTGCCTCTCTCTGTCTCTCTGTCTCTCTCTCTCTCTGTCTCTCTCTCTCTCTGTGTATGTCTCTCTCTCTCTGTATGTCTCTCTCTCTTTCTTTCTGTCTACCTCTGCCTCCCAAGTGCTGGCATTATAGGCATGTGCCACTACTGCTCTGAAAAAAAAAAAACCTCTTGTTTTTAAAGATTTATTTTTATTGTATGTATGTGTCTGTCTGTCTGTGTGTCTACATGTTTGTATGTGGATATGAACACATGACTGCAAGTGCCCGAAGAGGCCAGAAGGCATCAGAGCCCCTGGACCTGGAGTTCCAGGATGAGGGAACTGCCTGGCATGTGTGCTGGGAGCCGAGCTATGGTTGTCTGCAAGGTTAGCACATAGCTAACTGAGCCGTTGCTTTTGTGTTTGGCTGCCATCATAGCTGTCCTTGGGGTGGAGGCTGGATATGTCTGAAAGTTCACTGAGGCATGGTTTTCCTGGAGTAAAGGTTTCTAGCTGTGGCTGGAATGCTACTAGAAGCAAGAGTCACCTTCAATAGGTGTGGTTAGGCCTGGCTCTGCAGCTCCAGGGCAGGTCTCTCTGAAGGGTGACTTGCTCAAGACTGCCAGGAAGAAGGGAAGACCTGCTGAATGGTGGGTATGCATTCACAGAAAAACATCAAAACAGACTTCTAGGGCTGGAGAGATGGCTCAGTGGTTAAGAGCACTCACTGGCTGCTGCTCTTCCAGAGGTCCTGGGTTCAAGTCCCAGCAACCACATGGTAGCTCACAACCATCTGTAATGGGATCTGATGTCTTCTTCTGGCACATAGGTCATATGTGTATATATAGGTCATATACATAAAATAAATAAATAAATCTTAAAACCAAAAAAACAAACAAAAAAAACAAAACAAAACAAACAAACAAACAAACAAAAAACAAAAACCAGGCTTCCAGAAGATTAACATTTCAATACAAAACTAACAATCTCAGGGGTTTAAAAAAAAAAAAAAAGCGTGTAGCATGTAGCCTAGTGTCACATGCCTTTAATACGAGTACTCAGGAGGCAGGGGCAGGCAGATCTCTGAGCGTGAAGCCAGTCTGGTCTACAGAATAAATTGCTGGATAGCCAGGGCTACACAGAGAAACCATGTCGAGAAAACAATAACAACAAAAATGTTTGTGTGAGTTGTGCGTATGGATGTTTGTTTATACATGTGTTCAGGTACATGTGGAGGCCTGAGACAGATAGCACGAGTCCTCCTTCATCCCTGTCCCCCTTAATAATTGGGGGCAAAGTCTCTCAATTGAACCCAGAGCTCACCACATTCTAGTCTAGCTAGCTAGCTTGCTGTGTAGATCCTATCTGCCTTCTGAGTGGGTTGAATCGTAATGTAAACATCTGTATTTTCCAGTGGTCTCAGGTGATCCTCATGAAAGGGTCATTTTTGACCCCCAAAGGGGTCACAAGCCACAGGTTGAGAACGGCTGACTTAAAAGATAGAGCATTTTTCTTCTTTATTATGTGATCTGGGGACAGTACTGTCCCTGTCCCCTCTCCATCCACCATTTAAGGGAGAAGCTACTTTGCTGGATGGAGATAAAGCCTAGGAGAAATGGCGGACCTAAATTCAATTCCCAGCACCCATGGAAAAAAGCCAGGCACAGTGGTGCATGTCTGAAATCCTAGTGCTGAGGACACAGAGGCAGGTGGATCCCTGGAGGTCACTAACCAGCCTGGGTAGCCTACTGAGCTCCAGGGTCAGTGAAAGACCCTGCTTCAAAAAGTAAGGTAGGACCAGGTGTGGTGGGATGTTGAAGCAGATTTGTGAGTTACCGGCAAGCTATGGGAGTCTAACTCAAGAGGTGGGTGGAGGTGGGGGAACCAGTGGACTTTGGCTTAGACCTATCTAATAAAAAGCTTCAGGAGAGAGGTTTCAAGAGAAACTCTCCAGTGAGTGGGCTAGGATGTGCCTGGGATCCCAGCTACTTGGGAAACCAAAGCAGGAACTTAAATTTGGCTCTAGAAGTTTAAGAGTAACCTGGGCAGCATAACAAAGCTGGCAAGAGGGGAGGGGAAAGGAAGGAAAGAGGGCGAGGGGATTGGTACTGTTCCTTTTCACTTAGATGGCTATACCAAAATGGCACAGGCCTGGGTAACATGGACAACACACACTGATAGTCAAAGAAATATGGAATCTCTGGAATCCAAGCTGAACACATCAGCAGATTTAGTCCTCGGTGAGGGTCAGCTTCCAGTCTTGGCCACCTCCTCTTGATGTCCCGGGAACAGCAGGAGAGAGCACTCTCTGGTGTCCTCTAAAAGCACCATTCGGGGCTACCTTCCATTATCCCATCACTGGAGGATGGTGACCTCATCTAAATCTAGTCTTTACTCCATGGCAACACTGGTTAGGGCTTCAACAGGGAAACAGAGCCATCACACAGTCAGGCCGTGTATGTAGCCAAGAACTTGACGTTGTGGAACCCGGTCACTCTCCCACCACCACAACACCACCAAGCTTGTCCTCACAACATTCCCATTTGAGTTAAATAACAGAAAGATGCGTTTGAGCCAAGAAACACCAGGGAGAAAGTTAAAGCTTCACAGGCAGACAGAGAGGTCGGGAGAAGGAAGATGGAGGTTTGGAGAGAGAAGGTCAGGGAAGGCTTCTGACATGGTTGAGTAGGGGGGAGCCATGAATCTGGTACCTAAGGACAGAAAGACAACACATTGGGGTAAGGACATTAATTGGCTTTGGTTTGGGCTCTAGCAATAGACTCATGTATTAATAGTGTGTTCATAAGCTGGAGAGATGATGATCAATTAAGAGCGTGCACCACTCTTGTGGAGGAATCCATTCCCAGCACCCATATCAGGTAGCTCACGAAGACCTGTAGCTCTAGCCCCTGGGGATCCAATGCCTCTCACCAAACGTGTGCACATACCCCTGAGGGCACTGACACACATATGCACATAGCCATATACATACACATACTTTTAAGAAATTAAAATCCTAGAATACATCAAACCCTGGGTTTGAACCACACGCATCTACTCACCCCAGATAGGATGCCTATAACAAACCCAAGTTACAAATACCACCAAAGTCTAACTTGGTGAAACAATGCATTTATTGGGATTACTTACAGGAATATAGGGAAAGGGTCACTTACAGGAGCAGAAATGACTCAAAGGCAGCTGCATCACCAAGATCCATCCTAGCATGGATGACAGCTCACAAACTGGGAATCTGGCGCACACTGCAACAGCCTGCAGGCAGCTCAACAGGCTGGAGAGTGTCCTTTCCAGGTGCCTCAGTTGGTCTAAACCAAGAGGTTCCATTTGTCTGAAATTTGTCTGAAAATGATTCTGAGCATTCTTTGCTCTTTACTCTCAGGGAGGGAGGGACCTAGTGAATCTGGTCAGTTTCAGGGACTTCCTGAAGCTATTCTGAGTTGTTTACTTGCTGTCTTAAGGAGCTTCCCAGGAGTGCTGGAATAGTTCAGCCTGGGAGGAAATGGCAGCACTACAGAGGTAGAAGCAAGAGGGGATGAGGTTCTAGGTCACCCTCAGCTATGTATCTGGTTTTGAGGCTAGTCTCGGCTACAACAGACCTCGGCTCAAAAAAAAAAGGAAGGAAGGAAGGAAGGGAGGGAGAGAGAGAGAAAGAGAGAGAGAGAGAGAGAGAGAGAGAGAGAGAGAGAGAGAGAGAGAAGGAAAGAGAGAAATAGTATGTAGTGTGCAGAGCAGAGGTGGCTGAAGCAGAGACAAGGGCAAAGCCAGGCTGGGTGTTGTGAGATGCTTGTCCCTCAGGCTTTCATCCCTATAATGAAATACTCAAAGTTGTTGACTTTAAAATAACAGTCTGTGTGTTGTGTAATTTCTGGGCCAGGGCTGCACACACAACACCAAAGCTCCCCCACAATGCATAGCAGCAAGAGAAACCGTTGGTTCCCCATAATTCCTAGTGAGGACACTCCTCTACTGATAGTGTAAAACCCAAATGAAAAGGACCTCACCAATCCGTGGAGAACTGCAGACGCACCCCAAATCACTCACGAGAAACACAACTTGATGCAAATTGCAAGAGGTTTACTGGCTAGCCAGGGCTGTCTTTCCTTCAAGCCCGCGCAGGGGCAGCGGAATTCAGCAGCAGAACAAAAGAAGTTTACAGCTTTTAAGGGGGCATCTACAAACCAGGTGGGGGTGGAGTTAGGGAAGAGGGAAGGCTGAGAGTGGAGTTAGGGAAGGGGGAAGGAGGGAGAACAGGTCACTAGGTCATGGATACATTTGATCTCAAATTCCTAAGATGCATGGTGTGTCACTTTATAATTGGCTATTTCGAAGTAGTTTCACACTATATATCATGAGCTCCAGTTCAAGGGGGTCAGGCTTATCTCAAACTTTTAGCATCCTGGCACCAACTGTCTCAGGGCTGTTAGTTCAAAGCCCGGCCAAGCTAATCTCGGGCCCATAGCATCCTGACACCATGAATCTTAAGATTTGTTTAGTTAGGGCCATCTGTTCAAATGGTCAGCTAATTTCCTGGGACTGAGGCAACACAGTGTTTGACTTACAGGTTTTTATGTCTTTGCTTTAAAAGTAGGGTTCAGGGGATCAACTTATGATTTTTCTATCTTTCAATAGGTCTAAGGACATCCCCACCACACAAGGTCCCACCTCTTAGAGGGACACAGCACCTCCTAAAAGTGCCACCCTGGGGACCACTCAGACTTGTGGGGAACATTCAGTGTCTAACCCATAGCAGCCAAGCCCAAAGCAATAGACAACAGAAAAATTAAACAAAAAGATGAAGTTACTCCAAGTTTGATTTTGTTCTTTTTTTGAGAGAGGGTCTCATAGAGCCCAGGCTAGCTCCAACTCACTATGTAGCTGAGGCTGGCCTTGAACTCCTGATCCTCTTGCCTCCCTCTGTCAAGTTCTGAGGTTACAGGTGTCCACTACCATATCTGTCTCTTTCTCCTGATTTCTAAGAAGATCAGATGAGAATTGAATTTTGATTTGGTGACATGGAACTTCCCCGTTTAGGGTGACTTTATCTGAGGTTCCGTACTTGCTATGGGCATTTAAGAACAAAAAGACTGGGTTTCTATACTAAATGTTCGAAGCCCGTGGGACAAAAGAGATGGACAGAAACTCAGTTTGTTCTATGATGCTGCCTTAGAGAGATGGGGTCCTGCTAGGCCCATCCCTCCACTCAACTTCACGTATTCAGATGTTGTCTGTAGTTTAAACAAAGCACTTCTGAGCTTCCAGCACAGACCCCACAGTTGTCCTGAGAAAGGAGTCTTCTCTAACTGTGGCAGTTTGCTTTAACAGCCCCCTCAACCGTGGAACTCAAGCTTGGTGTGACTCCTGTGTAGCTGGAAGGTGTCAGGCCTGAGTCAGGGGCAGGGACAGGTGGGGTGCATGAGGTCTGTGAAGGCTGGGAAGGCATCAGGCTAGAGAAGTATCTCTTCTTTCTTTTAAAAAAAAAATGGTTTTGTGTGTGTGTGTGTGTGTGTGTTTGTAAACAAGCCACAGTGGGCATTGGGGTCAAAGAACAGCTTTCAGAGTCTGTTTTCCTTTCCACCATGAGTTCCAGGGAGCACAATCATCAGGCCTGTTAGAACAAGTGCTTTTAGCGTCTGAAACATCTTACCAGCCCAAGAGGTGCTTTAAGGAAATCATTTTAGGATAGGATGAGGAACCTGGGTAAGAACCAAGTCTGTTAAGGCCATCTTCTCAGGAGGTTGAAGCAGGAGACTGGCACATCTAAGACCATGTTGGTCTACAGCAGGAGTTTAGTGTTGACCTGAGCCAAGACTCTCTCTTAAAATTAAAAACAAGCCAAAAAGGAGGGGCTGGAGAGCTGGCTCAGAGGTTAAGAGCATTGCCTGCTCTTCCAGGGGTCCTGAGTTCAATTCCCAGCAACCACATGGTGGCTCACAACCATCTGTAATGGGATCTGATGCCCTCTTCTGGTGTGTCTGAAGATAGCTATAGTGTACTCACATACATTAAATAAATAAGTAAATCTTTAAAAAAAAAAAAAAAAAAAAAAAAAAAAAAAGACAACCACAAAACCCACAAAGGGCCTAAGGGTGGTAGCTCAGTGGCAAAGCACTTGCCTGGCATTCAATGTACTGAGTTCAATCCCCATGAACCCCTCAAATCCCCTCCACCCATCAAAGGGACCTGTCTTGAGAGACAGGATAAAGAAACAAAGGGGCACAAAACAAAAGGAGGGTAACCAACAAGGTTTTTAACAAAAAGGGTGTGTCCTGACTCAAACCAGGTTAACAAGCACACCAGGGCAAGTGCTTTGTGTAAACAAACTTTTTATTTGGGAGGAAAGGTTAAAAGATTTGCACAACAGTTTTATAGTGTGTGTGTGTGTGTGTGTGTGTGTGTAATATTGGCCCTTGGTGAGCTAACTTCCTTTGATAGAAAAAAAAAAAAAACCCAAAACATTTTCTTAGGCAAGAGAGACTTGTTCCTTTCTTCATCCAGCCATGGATAACTCCCATTTTCTGTGACAACCCCCAGTGTCCTATCAAGTACCAAATGTTGACAGTTGTTCTCAGAGTTGCCTTGTCCTGAGCATTTCAGGTTGTGGATCTGGCTGTCTTCCTCGGCCTCTTCATGACTGCAGTGTATGTGCTCTTGTAACTACCCCATGGAAGGAACTGGAGAATATCCGGGCCTTGGGGGCAGCTGCCTAAGCGCAGATACGTCTCTCATTCTGTACAAAGGTCCTCTAACGGTCCCTTCCAGTCCCTTCCAGAGCATGGAAATATGGCCATCCTCAGGGCAGAACAGAAGGTCTACACAGAGAAGAACCCTGATTGGCCAGTTTGAGTGAAATGCTCATCTGTAGGCCAAACAGTAGGGAGTCCATTGTAAGAAAAGATGGTAGCTTCTGTCTCAGTCACCTTCTGGGAATGAGGTGGCCCTTTATAAAACAGAGGAAGAGCCTAGGGAAGTGGTTCAGTCCATGAAGTACTTGCTGTAAACCTGAGTTCAGCTCTCTCTGAGTTCAGTTCATAAAAAGAGCTGACATAGCATAACAGGAGAACCTGTTATCTCAGATCAGGGCAGGCAAAGACAGGACAGCAGGATCCCTGGGGCTTGTAGGCCATCCGGAGTAGATGAACTGATAAGGTCCAGGTCTGGTGAGAGACCCTGTCTTCAAAAATAACAATAATTAGGCTGGAGAGATGGCTCAGTGGTTAAGAGCACTGACTGCTCTTCCAGAGTCCTGAGTTCAATTCCCAGCAACCACATGGTGGCTCACAACCATCTGTAATGGGATCCGATGATGCCCTCTTCTGGTGTGTGTGAAGACAGTGACAGTGTACTCATATACATAAAATAGTAAGTAAACCGTTTTTTAAAATAACAATAATCAATCAGTCAATAAAGGTCAAGGCTGGAGAGATGGCTCAGCAGTTAAGAGCACTGGCTGCTGTTAGAGAGGACCTGACTTTGGTCTCCAGCTTCCATGTCAGGAGGTTCACAGCCACCTATAGCTCCAGCTCACCGGGGACCAAACGCCTTGTTCTGACCTCCACAGCAACTGCATTCACATGTGCACAGACACCCCACACATGTGTATGCATAGTTCCAGATTAAATAAGGCAGGAAGTGATCAAGGAAGACTCCAACACCAGCCTCTAAACATGTGTGCACATGGATACACATACATACATGCACATATACAAACTTGCTCAGACACAGTAACAAAATAAAAAAAGAAGAAACATAACGTCAGAGCAGTTGGTGCCCACTGCATTTTACAGTGGTGCCCACTGTACACACCAGCTCTTCCTCTTGACGTAGGAACCTGTCACCATTTAACAGTGCAGGGCCAGTCCTAGCCTGGCCGTGAAACATGCTGGCCCTCCTCCCAGCTGACATATGGCTATGGCATCCTGCCAACGGTCTAGTGACAGCCGTCAGTTCTGGACCATGGATCTGCGTGGTCTCAAAAGCTGTAAGCAACACAATAAATGCATTCACTCCCAGTATGCTAATACAGATCATGAAGGGACAGGAAACTCCAAGAGGACATGCCAACTCTGGCATCAGCCGTATGTTCCGTGACTTCTCTTTTTTTTTTTTTTTTTTTTTGTTTTTGTTTTTGTTTTTGTTTGTTTGTTTGTTTGTTTTTTGAGACAGGGTTTCTCTGTGTAGCCCTGGCTGTCCTGGAACTCACTCTGTAGTTCAGGCTGGCCTTGAACTCAGAAATCCACCTGCCTCTGCCTCCCAAGTGCTGGGATTAAAGGCGTGCGCCACCACCGCCCGGCCCGTGACTTCTCTTATACTTTCCAGATCCAATACGCACTCACTTAAGGGACAAAATACCACAGAATCACTATGAACGCTCAGACTTGGACACAGGGAGTGTGACAGACAAGAACTGAGCTGACATGACAGATGACTCAGTCACTTCAGGAAGATGGCTGCCTAACTCTCTCTTCTCTGGCAGACCAGGAGTCAGGCTGCGGTCCAGGCCTATGGGGCTGCCCTGCTCTGGTCCACAAGGCTGGAGATAAAAACCCTGTCCAGGTGTCCCACCATCCCCAGAGTGGTGCCCTCATACACAGGTTCAAACTGGCACAATGTGTCGTTCGGGACACATCTTTTAAGGGTAGATCTCTGTGAGTCTGAGGCCAGCTTGGTTTACATAGCAAGGTCCAGGGCAGCTAGGGGCTACCTCATGAGACCTGTCTCAATGAAACAAAAAAGTCACATCTCAGGCCCTAGGAAGGCAAAGAGGATATGGAGGGCAAGCAGTGAGTTTCTAGAACTGTGGCTGTAAGCTGTTCATTGTACTTATTGCTTCCATTCACGCTCATTGGTTTAAACTGCATCGATGGGCTAGGAAGACGGCACAAGGTCCTGAGTTCAAATCCCAAGTAGCCATACACGTACAAAGCTGGACACATCACATTTGCTTGTAATCCCAGTGCTGTTGGGGAGATGAGGGGCTCCTTGGAGCTTGCTGGCTGTTGGTCTAGCCCTGGGTTCACTCTCCCAAGGGAATAAAGCAGAGAATGACCCAGCAAACATTCTTTATTCTCCTTTGGCCTCCCCAAGTGCACACAGGCATACACATGTCTCACAAGCACAAGCCAACAAAACTGTAGTACTACAGAATGCTGCAAGGGACGCTGGAAACATCTGGTGTCCAGCTAAACTCAAGTGGGAAGCAATTTGCAGCCTCTGTCACCAGGCCCCCTATAAGGACCTGTGCACATTCCACTTCCCATACACAAAGCATCCACCTACCACCTGGCTAGGGGAAGCCTCCGAGGGCAGAGTCCCACTGCCCCACGGCTCCCTTCTCCTCTGGTCCAGATATAGCTCTGCTGATTCAGTGGTCTGTGAACTGAATACTTCTCCACCCCCACTTCCCATCCATCCTCACACCATACAGTGTGGGGTTATAGATGGTGAGAATAACAGAATCTCCCACTAGCTAAAATGAGGGAACACGTAGTCACCAACCATGGCAGCTCATGAACCCTAAGATGGAAAGTGAGAGGTTTCCGTTCCTGGCATATTCCTTTTCTGTTATCTGATGGAGTCTCCAGCTTAGCTATCTAGGAACCTCTTCCTTGGTCCTGTCATCATTGGTGACACATTTGCTAAGAGTGTTGGACCCCTGGAGGGATGGCTCAGAGGTCAAGAGCACTGGCTGCTCTCATAGGAGACCCTGGTTCAGTTCCCAGCACTCATGCACTCATGTGGTGATTCACAACCATCTGTAGCTCCAGTTCCAGGAGATCCAGCACTCCCTTCTAGCCGCTGTTGGCACCAGGCACACATGCAGTTGTTCGTACATACACGTAGGTAAAATGTCCATACACATAAAATACAAATAAATAAAACGTAGAAGACTAAAAACTTTCAGACGGCAGTGAAGGCCCCTCTCCATCATTTCCTTCCTTCAGATACAGACTTGAGGCTGCTTCTGTGTGGTCTTTCCCTCTGCAGCACCGGGCAAGCATTCTGCATCCTCACACCAGGCAAGCACTGTGCCACAGCCAGCTCTCTGTTCTCTTATCCGGCTTCAGCTTCTCCCTTCACCCAGTCCTGGACCTAGGGATGATGAGGCTGCTCCCCCGCCCAGTTACAATATCTTCTGCTTCCAGGTTTAGGAACCAGGATGAAGCATTAGGGAAACAAAGACCTGAGCATTCTTGGAAAATCCACTCCACAGTGGGCCCCAGTGCCCTCCCGTGCTTCTGGACACATTGCCCTGTCCTTTCGCAATGTGTCCAGAATTGCTATGACTTTGTTCATAGCAATGGGCCCCTCCCTGGCCTGGGTTGTGGGAGTGTTCTCCTTAGGGGTCCATCACTGTGATAAAGCATAGCCTAAAGCAACGTGGGAAGGAAAGGGCCCGCGTTGCCCATAGTTTCACATCAGAGTCTGTCAGAGCAGGAACCCAAGGCAGGATCCTGGAGGCAGGAATTGGAGAAGACACCATGGAGGGATGCTGCTTACAGGTTTGCTTGCTCCTCATGTCTTACTCAGCCTGCTTTCTTAAAGTACTCAGGACCCACAACTCAGAGGTGGCACCACCCACGAGGAGCTTAGGCTCTTCCATATCAGTCATCAGTCAAGAAAATGGCCCCACAGACAAGAAAATCACACACACACGCACACACACACACTCACATATTCTCAAGTGAAGTTTCCTCTTCCCAGATGTCTCTATCATTAGTCAAGATATATAAAAGAGGCACACGGAACCCCTTACAACATCCTCATCAGAAATGGTTCTGCTGTCCATACCGCTGATCTCTTCTCTCCCCTCAGGGTGCAACATTGAAAACGCCTGCTACCCACTGGGGGTGTGTGCCGAGCGGACTGCCATCCAGAAAGCCATCTCCGAAGGGTACAAGGATTTCAGGGCCATTGCCATCTCCAGGTGAGTGGGATGGGCCAGTTACAGCAGAATTCCTCATTCCTCCAGCTAACGTCACACACACACACACACACACACACACACACACACACCTCATTCTTTCCTTCACCAGACACATGACTACTATACATGTTCTTCCTGGCAGACACAGGGCCAGGGATAAGAAATACACGTCTGAGGGTGTGGACATGGCTCAGTTGGTAGAGTGCTTGCCTACACTATGCAAAGACACTGGGTTTGATCCCCAGCCTTGCATAAAACCGGACATAGTTTCACACTCCCATAATCTCAGCACTCAGAAGACAAAGGATCAGAAATTCAAGGTCTGCCTGGGCTAAATAGTGAGACCTTGTCTCAAAAAGAGCAACTGTTTTTGAGGGAACTGGAGCAGTGTGGCTCAGTGGGCAGAGCACTTGAGTTCTGACCCTGAGCAAACTAGGCAAAAGACAATCATGGAGGTTTGTTCCCTAAGATTCCAGCACGCTGGCAGTGTTGAGAGGCAGATCCTCGGAGCTGGCTGCCCAGCCAGCCTCGTCCAAAGAGCATACTCCAGGTTCAGTGAGAGAACACCTTTCAAAAACAGAAGGTGTGGGCTGGAGAGATGGCTCAGCGCTTAAGAGTTCTGGCTGCTCTTCCTGAGAACCTGAGGTCGAGTCCCAGCATTGACATGGCGGTTCACAGTCTGTAACTCCAGTTCCACAGCATCTAACACCCGCTTTTGGTCTCTGCAGGCATCAGACGTGCACATGGTACACAGACATACATGTAGGCAAAATACTCCTACACATAAAATAAAACGACTGAAAATGTATATAGGTCAGAGAGTGACTGAGGAAAATGCCTGAAGTTCACCTGTGGTCCTCACACATGCAAGCATACATACCTGCATGCACACGTGAGCGCATGCACACACGCACACACACACAAAAGCACATACATATTCCTCACTCCCACCCACACATAAGGAAAAGTAGCAATCATTAAAAAATAAATGGAGGGCTGGAAAGATGGCTCAGTGGTTAAGAGCACTGACTGCTCTTCTAGAGATCCTGAGTTCAAGTCCCAGCTACCACATGGTGGCTCACAACCATCTGTAATGGGATGCACTGCCCTCTTCTGCTGTGTCTGAAGGAAGCAACAGTGTACTCATATAAAATAAATAAATAAATCTTAAAAAGAAAAAATGGATTTGATCAGTGGCAGGGAACTGGAGACAGCTCAGAAACTGAGGAGTCTCTGTAATCTGTTAGGAGCCTCCAGAGCCCCCATATAGGTAAAGAGATAAAGGCAAATTCTTGGCTTTGTTGGGGAAAAGCATTTTAAGACAAAACCACCATGAAGCAGAATTGGAATGTATCAAAAGGCATTCAAAATACTCCTTTGACTTATTTTATGTGTATAGGTGTTTTGCATGCTTGTCATATATGTCTGTGCACCAGAGGCATTCACAGTGCCTGAGGTCAGAAGAGGAGATCCGTGGGACTGGAGTTACAGACAGCTGTGACCCCGCATGTGGGTACTGGAAATCAAACCTGGGTCCACTAGCTACACCAACAAGTGTTTTTGACCACTGAGCCATGTCTCCCAGTCTCTTGAAAAGGTGTTTTAAACGTAGACTTTAAGCACAAAGTTTAACAGAAAGACAGATGCCCAGGAGAAGGATGAGACACACCCAAAAGCTTGGGCGTGGGCTTCTCAAAGGAAATAGACTCTTTGTCATCCCAATGTGACTGTCTGAGGGATTTGGAAGCTTTGAGATCTCGTGGTTCAGCTGGTTTCTTTCTCCTTCCTTCTTTCCTTCCTTCCTTCCTTCCTTTCTGTTGTTTTTTTGTTTTGTTTTTGTTTTTTTGAGACAAGGTCTTACTCTGTATTGCTGGCAGTCTACACAGCTACGAAACTCACTATGTAGACCAGGCTGGCCTCAAACTCACAGCTATCCACCTGCCTCTGCCTCCCTTAGGATTAAAAGTCTGCACCACTAGGAGCTAATTATTGGTGTTCTTCATTCTCAGCTGCTGAAACGCTTCCCCCAGTCTCCTAAGTGAGCCCCTCCCATCCCTTTTCATGGGCCTCTAGTTTTCCCTGTCTTTCTGTCTGCCTCAAACTTCACCCTCAGGGTAGAGGCAGGTAAACCCAGGGTTTACCTGGCACAGTAGGTTTGTTTCTTTCTCAATAACACCAAGTAGAACACAAACCCCCGGAGGTACAAAAGAAAGTTGTCACACAGAAACTCATAGCTAGAGGACCTGAGAGTCATTTGGTACAGACCCCCTTGCCACCACCCCCACTTTTATAGACAAACAAAAACAAAGAAACCTTGAGGCCTGAGAAGTTAAGGAACTTCCCTGGAAGTTAGTTGTAGATAAAGCTGAGAAGAAACCCTGGTCTCTGAGTCATGGTTTAGGGCACAGTCCACCGTGCAGTGCTGTGCCAGGGGCAGACACTGTTGCCTGCTCTTCTTAAGTGGGCCCAGAACCAGCTGCTGAGCTTTGTTAACTTTAGAAGCCAAAATCCAGATACAGGTGCCAAAATCAGGGTTCAAAAGCAAGCTGATGTGTTGGGGTCCACACTAGCCCCACGTTGGGGCGGCCAAAAAATGTCTCGGCCCGAGCAAAATGTTGAGGCCCGGGCTGACCCACGTTTGGGCTGCCACTGTATCCCGGCCCAAGCTGCCGCTCCGGTCCACGGGTCGGGGTTCAGCAAGAGCGAGAGTGAGGACGGACTTGAAGAATGGAGACCAGACAGAGTGTAATTCAGTCCCGTTTATTCTTCAGTCTAAGTCCTAAGTCTTGAGTTCCTAGTGCTTAGTCCTTAGTTACTTCTTCCAAGTTCTCTTCCAAGTGCCTGCTACCTGTCTTCTCTCTGCTGTGTCTGGTTCTCTCCTCTGTGTCTCCCTAATGTCTGATGTCTGCCTCTGCCTTTTATATGTCTCACTTCTAAGCCACGCCTCTAAGTTACACCTTTAATCATGCCCTTAAGTCTTGTCTCTAAATCTGATCTCTACACTTCTAAGTCATACTCTTAAGTTACACACCTTTAATCTCACACACCTTTAATCTCACACACCCAAGGTATCTAAACTAAGATTATCGGAGTGTGCTCAGCTGTTATAGGCTATTGTAATCCAAGTCACATGTCAGGGTATATGGCTCAAGATGGCTGCAAAGCTGATAGCCGCTTTCTGCTAAAAGTCGGCCTCCAGCACTGATGCAGTGACCCAGTGACACCAAGCAGTGACTATGGTTCAAGCTAACCCAACTCCTGCTAGGATCTGGCTGAACTAGTCAATGCTCTCTAGTACCTCAGATGTGGTCTCTCTAGCTCCTGTGGGCTTCCTCCAACCGGAGTGTGGTGGGGTCTTGTTGGCGCTGAACCTAGACTGTGTAGCTTCAAGACCGAAGCCTGTGTGAATGGACACTTTACTAGTTCAGACCCCAGCAATTTTATGCTTTTGTGGTGAGTTGCATTTGGGTACACCTTTTGTATTGGCTGGGAGAGAAATAATCTTGGCAGATTACTGGTTAAGGAAACGGACAGAGGACACTGAACCCAGCCAGCAGAGCCAGCTAACCAAGCATTGGGCTTTGGCAGTGTGGGACACAAACACTAGAAGATCATTTCTTCCTGAGAGTGGAGTTGCAGCCTGGTAGAAAGGCAAAGGCTTACAGAAAGCCTGACATAGTCTGTACAACAGAAAGGGACCTTGTAGCTTTTCCAAGACCCTGTGTTTTTTTGCCTCAGACTGGCCCTCAAGGGGTTCTGAATATCTGAGGGCCATGTTGGAGTGACCGGAGCCAGGTGTATCCTTGGGAAGCGAGGCTGCAGTTTGAGGCTTTCTCTGGAGCCAAGGGCTGTCCTGGTTCCCTTAGGTTTTCAGAGAATAAATGAGGCTGGGCTGGGAACATTTTGTGCAAACGAGCACCAAGCAGAATGTGCATTGCACTTACGAAGAAAGAGGGAGAAATAACTCAATTTCAAAGCTGATCCAAGAAAGTTATGATGTTCTGGGGGAAGAGAGGTCAAAGCCAGCAGATTGGTTCGGTAGCCTGCCAGCTCCGTCAGCATTGGTCCAATGGAAGGCGATTTTTCTTGCCCATCACCTGCCTCTAAACATGACCATCAGACTTCCTTACACAAAAGCCTGCAGTTTCTAGCACCCAACTGGCCTACTCTGGATTTTTAGCCCATAAGCGTATCCCCCGGCCAGCAATACAGTCATTATCACACTAATGACTTATAAACAGAGAGCTTGGATTTAGACAAGGTAGGCCAGCCAGCTCTTATTGGCACAGACCAGGGCCAAGCAGTCCAGTCCCCTCTCTGGGATCACAAAGGATGGAGATGCTGTAGGCATTGGCAGAGCCAGGTGAGATTCTGGGGCCCCACTGGACTCCTAGCCTCTGTCCTCAGAGTCAGTGGGTTCCTAGCTAACCAAGCTAAGCGTGACCTCAGTGTGTGGCCAGGGTCTGCACAAACCACACGAAACCCTTGATCTCCAGGGAAAAAAGTAGCCTGGGGAGGAGAATCAGGGAAGCATGGGAGAGATGCAACCAACTTGTCTGATGATTATTGCCCACTCTTGCCAGGTATGTTAAGTGACAGGTAAAAGTCCCAGCCCCAGGGTCACTGGGGCTTATCCTACTGTCCACCTAAGGTGCTTAGAAGTGTCTAAGTCTAGCTATTTTATTATTGTTATTTTTTTTTACTAGGTCTCATGTAAGCCAGGCTGGCCTAGAACTTACTTTGTAACCAAGGCTGTGACCCTGAAACTCTGTTCCTCCTGCCTTCACCTCTTGAGTGCTGGAACTGCAGGTCTGTGCTATCCACTTCGGGTGGTGCTGTGGGTCAAACCCCTGGCCTCTGTGCATTATGGTCAAGCAGTCTCTCTGTCCAGCTACAATCCAGCCCTCAGCCTGGCTTTGTAAGCTGGAAAATTCATGAGAGGAACAAGATTGGGCTGTCGGCCACATGAATTGACTTCTGTGAACTCCCTAGCACACAGTGTGTCACCAAGGAGAACCACAGTTTGTGCCATTATCATTCTTCTGCAAGCCACAAGAAAAGCAAAAGCAGAGTTTGTGGGTTCTGAGTTCAAATCCTGCTTCTGCCCCGATTGGCTCTGTGACCCTGAGTAAATTGTTTCTTTCATGATCTCTAACGTGTAGTAAGAGCTTGCACACAGGTTCATGTCTTTTGGGATGTTGGGGGATTACATGAGCTGATTGGCTGGCTCCTCTGCAGAGCCTCGGTTTAACATTTGGTACTGCAGGGCAGAAAGTGAGCTATTTAGCAGGATTTAGAACTTTGGATGGTTGAAACTAAGGCTGAATTCCTGGTTGGATGTGGGATTGGTCCTCTGGTGACTCCTGACTCAGGTCACCATATCCAAGAAGGAAAATGGTAGGGACAAATCAAACAGGGTCTCACCGGCTGTGGAAAGGAAACTGAGTTCCTTTGGTGGCACTTCGGAGTCCGGCCCCACAGTTTGCTTTTGTTACTGTATTTCTATGCTGTGATGTTCTTCTGCCAGGTGGTGAGGACTCTGAAGGCAGCGGCTCTCTGGGAGACCTCTGCTGCGCCTTTTCCATGCCTGCCTGGCTTAGGGCAGGCCCTGGATCAACACAGGTAGAAAGAAACGAAGCATAAGACAGGCTAAGCTTGTAACACTAGTCACCCAGAAACTGCATGGTGTACTTGATTCACAGAGTATCCTGCAGAGGGCCCCACCCCCCATTCCCTCATGCTCCCATGGGTTTTCTTATGAAGCAGGAAACCTTCTCAGGGAAACCCCCACCTTTTTTGTGGAGCAAAAACAGTTTTTGGTTTGCCAGGCACAGTGGAACATGCTTTTAATCTCAGCACTCAGGAGGCAGAGGCAAGTGGGTCTCTGTGAGTTCGAGGCCACCCTGCTCTACATAGTGAGTTCCAGGAAAGCCAAAGCTACACAGAAAAAGCCTGTCTTGAAGGGGGGAAAAAAAAAGTAAAACAGAAACATTCTTTGATTAGACCTTAGGATATAAGTCAGTTATCACGGCATCTAAGAAACAGCCCCTGGCCGCTCTCGCCTGTCACCAACTGCCTCCACTTAGTCCACTGCTGGCTGGTTACTTGGCCCCTTCCTCTCTCTAGTCTACAAAGGCCTGATTATGGTGAATTTGTGTGCCATGTTCATTGTAGTATTGCCAGCACCCATGGCAGTTCCTAGTGCCAGGTATGTAGTAAGTACTCAATAAATATTAGTCATCTGAAATGACCCAACATCTGCAGAATGCTTTGCAGGGAGCTCGGCACACTAGGCACACTGTACAGGGCATAACAGCGGCTGTTAGTGCATAGAAATATTAATTGTAGATGGCATAGAGCACACAGCATATAATAAAACAGTGTGGGATAAAGTATTAAGATATGGCAGTGGCTGGGCGGTGGTGGCACACGCCTTTAATCCCAGCACTTGGGAGGCAGAGGCAGGTGGATTTCTGAGTTCAAGGCCACCCTGGTCTACAGAGTGAGTTCCAGGACAGCCAGGACTACACAGAGAAACCCTGTCTCGAAAAAACCAAAAAAAAAAAAAAAAAGATATGGCAGTGGTCACACATGGAAAGTGTGCAGAAATCAGTCCAGGCAGTAACACTGTAGCACTCTGAGACTTATCCCTGGGGCTGGGATTTAGCTCAGCTGGAAGAATGCCTGCCGAGCATTCATGAAGCTCTGGCTTCCGTCCTCAGCACTGCCTAAAACCAGGCATGGTGGTGCTTGCTTGTAATACAGGAACTCAGGAGATGGAAGCCCGGAGGCTCACGAGGTCAAAGTTATCCTCAGCTACCTGGCAAGATGGAGGCCAGCCTGAGCTACATGAGACTTTGTCTCAAAAATAAAGTTTATACACCCTTGGGACGTGCTATGTCGTTTTGTTGAAATCCCGCCAAGTAAATGACAGTGTGAACCACGTGTAACGGACAAAGGAGTAATCCTGGGTGACTCAGAGCCACACAGTAAGCAAAACAGGAAGTTGGCCAAAATCCCATGCTCTTCCAGAGCAGTGTCCCCAGGCTGCGGGCCCAGAAGGGTAGGGATTGTGGCAGCAAGCAACCAAGACCCTTACAGTCAAATCTGTGTTCTCTGGACATCATCCTTTGTCCTCTCTGCCTGAGTCGGACAACTGCACAAAGGTGCCTGAATTCTTGAAGGGGACCTGGCTGAAACTGTGTCTTGCTTACTCTGTTTCCCTCAGATGCCGGCAGCCCATTCTTCTCTTTGATACACATACATGGTTAATCTTCCATCCCAGAGCCTTCCAGGCCTTCTTTCTTTTTCTTCCATTCTCCTTCCTTCCTTCCTTTTTTACTAACATTTTTATATACGTGGTGTGTGTCTGTGTGTGTGTGTGTGTGTGTGTGTGTGTGTGTGTGTGTGTGTGTTGTCTCTGTGTGTGTCCAAGGAGGGCAGAAGGCTTTGAAGAGCTCCAAACTCGGGAGACCCTTCCTCAAGCCTCAGGACATTGCGGCCACCCAAAGATCACAAGAAACCATACCTGGATGCAATCAGCAGAGGTTTATTAGGGAAAGAGCTGGCAGCCAGCAGTCTGACCAGGTACTCGAGCTGGAGTCAAGGTCCGACCTCCTCGGCCAGTCCTTGGAGGGTTTTAAAGGGAAAAACCACAAACCAGGGGAGTGGGAAGGGGTGTGAGGGGTTGTCAAAGATACAAAACATGAAAACAGTGGAACAATTCAGAGGTGCTCACTCTAAATGATTAGTGTCATGTGGAAATTGCCCTGCATTCTTCTCAAAAATGTGGTTTTTACCATGCCATTGTGCCCTATCCTGCCATTTCAGATTACTGTCTTTACTTTTTCTGGCTATAGGGTTATAGCCCCACCTAGGTGGCAGCATCTTTATCTGTAATCAGGAATGTCTTCCTGCCTTGGGAGAGGCTTGGGGAATGTAAATCCAGCAAGTGTCCTTCACCTGGAATGTGAAGGCCTGAAATCTTATTTTCAGTTCCGCGTTCTGTAAGGGGAAAAATCTACACATATTTCATAAAATGGCCTTTTTAATTTTTCACTCTACAGCTTCAGCTCTGCTAGAGCCGGAGTTACAGATGTTTGTAAGCCACTGTAAGCTCAGTTCTTCTGGAAGAGCAGAAAGTGCTCTTAACCATGGAGCCATCTCCCCATCCCCTCTCCCATATTTATGTGTCTAAAACACAAAACACCCCTAGGACTTCAGGAAAGCCATTCTGTTATTTATCTCACCAACCCTATGACCTCACCAATAAAACAGCTATCCTGATTCCCTACTTGTTAAGTAAATGCCTGGTCCGGTAGTTTTTCACTAAATGGGAATGCATGACTCTGTTCTTGTAGGGACCAGATCTTCTGTGTGAGACATTGTCTCACTCCAGTGGCTGGCTTATTACTCTTTTACCATGCATTCTTATGGCCTTTTATTTAAATAATAAATCATCTAGTTTTGTGTCATGCCTCCTGGGCCCAGCCGTCCTATGAAGGCCAGAGGCACGTTCTCCTTCACCCCTGTCTCCTGGAGCGTGGGTGACAGACAGCTAAGTGCCCCTTAAACATTTATGAGCTCACTGATGACAGAGTGTTACTACCCCTGTGGCTTTGATTTCGGAAGTGCGGCCAGGCCAGCCGCCAAGCCAAGTCACCTTCCCAGCCTCTAGGACACAATGATGCTGGGAATCAGAAACTGTCTGATGGAATGTGACCTGATTTGTAAAAGGATGGGGACTCAGCTTGTGGATTTCAGCCACCGGCCAAGAGCCTAGGGGCAGACTGCTCTCAGTTGAATCTTTATTTCCCACAGTGACTTGCAAGAAGAGTTCATCTCCCCCTGTGGAGCCTGCCGACAAGTCATGAGAGAGGTAAGTCCTGAGAGGTTCCTTCCTGAAAGCATCCCTGAGGTCTCTGCCAGTGTGGACAGTTTCTGTTTGAGCTCCATCTGCTGCTGTCTGAGTCCCAGAACCTTTCTGAGTTCATGTGAGTCACTGGAAAAAGTTAATGTCAGACACTGAGCCACTCTGGGGACGGTGAGGCCAGGCTTGCCCTCACTGAGCTTCAAGCAGCTGTGAGAAAATCCAGGAAGAGAATTCAGGGGACAGAGGGGCAGCAGGGGGGCTGAGAATGATAAACCCCAGCCCACAGGCCAATCTCAGCATGTCTCTTGATTGTAGATAAGTCTGATGGGGGCCACAGCTACTCCCAGTCCCTGCTGGTTGACAGTACAACACCCCTGCCTTGTGGCAGCAGGGCTGAGCAGTCACAGGAAGACCACCCAATCTGGAAAACCCGAAATACTTCCTAGTTGGCTCTTTTCAGCTTCTCCAGCTTCTGCTCAAGGTGGCTCTCTTTGAAGGTGACATTCCAGTAGTAATATAAATTATGAAAAGCAACAAGACAGAGTGTTCTAGATAGAAGGACCAGCGAGCTTCACACTGGCCTAGATGTTTGCTGTGTGAGCAGCAGAAGGACAAAGGGCAGTGGACAGATAGAGGAGTGGTGAGATATAGGATCCCAGGCAGAGGCTGGAGCCGGGTCACATGGTCATACCAGCCAGAGAACAGAGAACTTATTCCAGATTAAAGGGAACTGAGTTACGCACTTAGAAATGACAAAAATGACAAGTCTTACGTAATGTGTATTTTACTACTGCTTTTGGAAAGTCGAGAGAAGCCAGGCATGGTGGCATACCCCTGTAATCACAGAACTCAGGAGTTGGTGGGAGGTTTCCTGCAAGTTTGAGGCCAGCTTCAGGTCTGTAGCAAGTTCCAGGACAGCAGAGGCTATACAGGGAGATTCTGCCTCAAAACAAACAAAAATAACAAAATCAACAAATGAGAGAGAGGGAGAGAGAGAGAGAGAGAGAGAGAGAGAATATATAAAGGGGAAGCCAAGAAAGATATGAAGCAGGTGTTATTATTTGTTATTTTTAACTGTGAATGTGCGCACATGCGTGTGTGTGTGTGTGTAAGTGGGTACCACACAACTTTTTGAGAGTCCATTATCTTCTACTGCATTGGCTACAGGGATCCAATTCAGATGATCAGGTTTGGCAGCAAGCACCCTTCCCTGCTGAGCCATCTTGCTGGCCCCGGCAAACTTTATATCATGTACCAATGAGAGGCTTTGTTAACTGTGAAAATGAAAGGGTGGGTTTGGGTGGTGGGCGGTCTGGCTGGCATTGAACTTAGACTTTTTCCTGCCTGTCGCCATGCCCAGCCCAGAGCTTTTGATGTTAACATGGGCATCAGGGGATGTCAGGAGGAGGATGCCAAAGAAGCTCGTGGCCTCTGTGGTCTCCCAGAATGAAAGCCACACGCCCGGAGAGTCCCAAGCATGGCCTTGAGCTGCAGCTTGCTCAGTGAATACTCAGAACCTGGCAGCTCCACCAGCCCCACAGGAGCCCAGGAGAGAAGTAGCTGCCATTATTCTTATCTCCAGAAGTATTAAAGGAGACTGAGCAGCCCCTGAGCTCAATGACAACCAAGGCTGACTCCAGACTCCCTCACTGGCTATGTGTCCAGTGTGTATACCCTGGACCAAGTGTGCAGGAAAGTCTGGGGAGGGGAGCTTTGTTTATAGCCACTTTTTTCCCAAACAGATTAGATGCTGGATAAGGAGAGAGAGCAAATTACAAAGCTGCAGGGGAGAAGGAGGCAGAAAACCAAATGTGAACAGTGAGCTATGAGCCCTGGAACCAGGGACCTGGCACCTAAACCTGCCTACACCAGCCTCATGCCCTCACCCTCAGGCACAGCTTAACAAGCACGAAAATGTCCTCCCTTGGAACCTTAATTCTAAAAAATCTCAAAGATTGATAGTCTCTGGTGGCAGCTCAGTGATTCAGACAGACACACAGAAGAATAGGAGGCTGTGGACCAGCCTTGGCTGGCAACCCACACATCAGTCACGATGTCACAGCCTCTGTGAACCTACTAGGTGCCAGGATCTGTGGATCTCACCATGCCTGCCAGGAAGAAGCTGGGCCTGTTGACTTCATCTCTATCACTGACTTAACTCCTCACCTACCCACCTCGCTGCTGGATAGAAGAGGGTTTCTATTATTAAAACATGTCATAGATAAGACAGTGAACCCCAGAGGACCCAGATAGGGTGTAGGAGAAAGTTCCGGAGACATTCTCATCTCTGCTGATGTACTGGTTACTTTCCTACTACTGTGATGCGACACCATGACCAAAGCAGTTTATTTGGGGCTAATGGTTCCAGGGGGGCTGGGGTCCATAATGCAGGGACGGCAGATGAGAGACGTGCTGGCCAGAGCTGGAAGCCGAAAACTCACATCTGGAATAGTGAGCAGGAAACAGTGAGTGCAATGGAAACCAAGGATTTTGAAACCTTGCAGCCTGCTTCCAGCAGCCCCTCCTCCAGCAAGCCCACACTCCCAAAGCCTCCCCAAACAGGCTGACCAACTAGGGACCAAGAATTCCATCACTTTCAAACCACCACAGTTGTTTCTCCAATAGTGAAAGGAGTGTAATGACAGCCACCACCTCCAGGGGGAGATAATGCCAACATAGGGTGTTGAGTGTCCTGAAAGAGACAAGGATTCCTTCTTGGAGGTACAGAGGGGGACCTGTAGGGGGCAGCAGGTGTTGGCTGTCATCTGTCGTTGCAGAAGGAAGCTTAGCTCTGGAGCACTGACTTTTTTTAAAAAAGAGATTGATTTTTTAATTGTCTGTGCCAGGATGTGTGTTTCAAACACAGTTGCCCAGGAAAGGCAGAGCATCAGACCTTCTTGGAGCTGGAATTACAGGAAATTGTGAGCTTCCCATTGTAGGGGTTGGAAATCAAACTCAGTTCCTCTGTAAAAGTACTGAGTGCTCCTAACCACTGAGCCATCCCTCCAGCCTAAGGCACAGATCTTTCAACAGGTGCTAGGAAGATGTTTCAGTAAAGTCTTGCATGTCTAATCCTTGAGGGCCAGAGTTTGGATCCCTAGAAACCCACGTATGCCAGGTGGTCTAGGCAGATGCCTGCAATTCCAGTCTTGGAAGTCAGAGACAGGGGATCCCCAGAGCAAACTGGCTAGCTGGACTAACCATCTGGCCCAGCTCTGGTTTTGATGGAGAGACGCTGTTACAGTGAATAAGGCAGAAGAGCCATGAAGGATGATTCAAGACCCAACCCTTGGGCTTCCACATGCATGGTTACCCATATGTGCCCCCACATATTCATACACACACATGTATACCACACATACATGAAAACGAAGAGAGGGTATTATTTTTCCAAAGCGCCTGGGAGTATCCTCCCAGGGAATGCCCCTGGCCCATTGACAACAGGCCATCTACTATGCTGTTAGCCAGTGTTTTTCCGCAGAGCCCTCCCTCAGGTTCTGTGAGCCAGGTACAATTATTGTTACTCCCATTTGACAGGTAAGGAAAACTGAGGCACAAAGAAAATAGTAGGGACAGATTCGAACCTGTGCCTTCCGTTCCCCCCACCCAGTCCCACGGCCTCCCTCACACAACTTTGCCCTCTTTTCCAGTTTGGCACCGACTGGGCTGTGTACATGACCAAGCCGGATGGCACATTCGTAGTCAGGACGGTGCAGGAGCTGCTGCCAGCCTCCTTTGGACCTGAAGACCTGCAGAAGATTCACTGAAGGCTGGAGAGTAGAATGTCTGCTGAACGTGTGAGCCCTACCTAAGCAACAGCTCTTGGAAGACTCCATAATGGTGCTGTCTCTGGCTGGGCCTTGGGGACACTTATCCCAAATGGCGGGTCAAGGGTGACCTTGGTTTACACACTACAGCCTCCCCTCCAGTGATAGAAGCTGCCACTCATCTGGGCCAAAGCCTACATCCTCCTGGGGACTCAGCATTCCTCTCCTTCCTCTCCCGAAGGCCCTGGTGTTTCAGGCCATTATAAACACCACAGGATGTCCTGATTCAGAAGAACGTGTCTTTTGTTCTTAGTTAGTGTATGCAGCTCTCAGGGGTAGTTCATCTCTCATGGCAATATTAGCTGCTTTTTTTTTTTTTTTGAAACAGGGTTTCTCTGTGTAGCCCTGGCTGTCCTGGAACTCACTCTGTAGACCAGGCTAGCCTCGAACTCAGAAATCCGCCTGCTTCTGCCTCCCAAGTGCTGGGATTAAAGGCGTGCGCCACCACAGCTTGGCGCCCATTTGCTTTAGTGAGGACTTAGGATGTTTCCCCAAGGTCCATGGTCTGAGTGAGAGGAAGCTGGGGATGTGTCCCCAAAGGATCTGGAGGTTTCTAGGCTTCTACCTCCTCTTCCTAACTTCCTAGCTATGAGGTGAGCTGGTCTTTACCACGCACTCACACAGTGAAGTACACCTCGACCGGACCGCCAGAGGCTCAAAGTCAATGGGGCCTCGGACCAGACTCTCCAAAACCGTGAGCCCAAGGAAAGCTTCCCTCCTTGTGAGTTGGTTCTCACAGGTCTTTGTTACAGGACTGAAAGCTGACTGACACACCATTGTTAGAGAGCGGCTTTGGACTCAGTAGAGACCTGAGTCCTGGCGCCACCCTCTGCCACACAGGAAGTGTGGGCGAGGTGGAAAAGATTGCCCCTGGGACCCGCTAAGGGTCCCATGCTTTTGTGTTGTTGGTTTTCAGTGCTCGGTGGTTCTGGGAACTGGCTGCCGCCTCTGATTTCAGATGATTCGGCAGAGTAGCTGACAGCTTGGCGCACACCTCCGATCCCAGCACTCAGGAGGCAGAGGCAGGCAGAGCCCTGTGAGTTCAAGGCCAGCTGGGTTTACATAGGGAGTTTCAAGTCAGCCAAGGTGACATAGCCAGACCTTGTCTCAACAAAAGGAGTAAAGAAAGGTCCAGGTCCCTTGACCCCACAGTGACCCAGAAGCTGTGCACTCTGCTGAGGGTTTGACTCTGCAAGCTCACTGCAGCCCCACTTAGCAAACCTGTAAGTGATTTTGCTTTCACTTTTTCAGTAAACAAGTCAAAGATCAGAGAGGTTAAACCACTTGCCCAAGGTCAAACAGCTAGCAGGTGGCAGAGCCGGATGTGAGTTGACCCTGATTCTGAGTGCTTTCTCCATCCTTCCACAGCCGTGACTGTTTACTGAGTGTCCTTCCCCCTCCCTTCCCAAATGTGCTGGATGCTGCAGAGATGAGAGAGAGATGAGAGAGAGAGAGAGAGAGAGAGAGAGAGAGAATGCAAAATTATCCCAAAGTGGCTGGAAGATGAAGCCTTCCATCCTGCCTGTGGTTAAAAACGTTGAGGCTGGAGATCAGGGGAGCACTTGCCTATGCTCAGGCCCTAGGTTCCTTCTGTAAAGCAGAACAAAACACAAAACAGCTCAGAGCCTCGGGGACTCTTCAGCATGGTCCCAAAGGGAGTGGAGAAGTTTGAAAAGAGGAACCTGAAGGAAAATGAGCAAAAATGTCAGCATCAGCTAAAGCCCTGCGTCCTGAAAATACAAATGATTGGGGTTTTGGGGTTTGTTGTTGTTGTTGTTGTTTACATCTTTGTGTTTTCAACTCTTATCAAATCAACCAAAGCTGTAGATTGTGGGACAAGTGGAACCGTGCCACCAGACCGAAGAACTGGTAAGGTGGAGCAGATTCAGGAACCCTGGCCACTCTCATAACTGAGAACAGTAGGCATTTAAAATCTACTCCTGACCAGGTTCCCGTCCTGGAACACGTGACCACAACACCCCACTAAGAGGACCATGACAACTGGTCAGGTAGCACAGAACCCCAGAGTTCTCCATGCTAATGAGGTATCTAGATGGGCCCCTGAGGGTTTAAGCTAATAAGCTTCCCCACTATGAATAAGCAGGACAAATGTCTCCTTCATCAAGGACTACAGTGGGGGGAGGGGCTTTCCACACTCCTGGCACTCCCCCAGAGCTAAGCTGGATTCCCCACATCCTGGGGTCATCCCAGTCCCCGCCCCTCTTCCCAATTCCTCGTGGTCCTCAGTGGAGTCTGGGTACACGGGAGGATGTGAGCCCAATTCTCAATTCTTTGAGTTTCCCAGCGGCATCTGGGTACACAGAAGTTTAAGGACCACAGCATGCGTCCCAGCCCTCACCCTTTCTCACACAGGCTGGGGCGCTTTCCTATCCTAAACTGTGTTTTTCCTCCCCTGTGTAGCATGTTGGCATCCTGCAAGCCCCATACCCCAGCAGCAAGAAAGGAATGTAGCCTAGCACCTATGCCATTCGCCTCTCCAAACAACACCTCAGCGGCGTTCCAACACTGCGAAACACAGAAGCACAAGATACAGTTTAGCATAATGTTTAAAAGTCTGTACTTTCTATTTCGGGGGGAAAAATAGTTAACTGGGTGATGGTGGTACACACCTTTGATCCCAGCACTTGGGAGGCAGAGGCAAGCAGATCTCTGAGTTGCAAGGCCAGCCTGGTCTACAGAGTTCCAGGACAGCCAGGGATCCACACAGAGAAACACTGTCTTTAAAAAAAAAAAAAAAGAATCTGTACTTTGGGACTGGCAAGATGGTTCTGTGGGTAAGGGAACTTGCCACCAAGCCTGATGACCTGAGTTTGGTCCCCAGCACCCATATGGAAAGAACCAATTCTGTGCGAGTTGTCTTCTGACCTCACATGCATGCATGTGGTGGCACGAGCACAGCTGCACATACACATAAACACACACACACACACACACACACACACACTCACACACACACACACACACCCACACACACACACACACACACACACACACACACACACCAAAATAAAAATAAATGTTTTAAAGAAAGTTTGTGCTTTGGAATTAATCAGTCTTCAGGTCATGTGGTTTGAGGCAAATTACTTCTTTATTCTGAGACTTGGTCTTCTCATCTGTAAATGGGACTGTTGTGAGGGACCAGATGAATCCATGCAATATTAAAAGCCACATATTTAAGCCAATATTAAAAGCACATATTTACAGGTGCATGCCTGTAATCTCAGTGTCTTACTTGGGGTTTCTATTGCTCTGACAGAAGCAGCTTCTGGAGGACAGGGTTATTTCATCTTACATTTTCACATCACAATCTATCGTTGAGGGAAGTCAGGGCAGGCAAGAACCTGGAGGCAGGAACTGAAGCAGAGGTCATGGAAGAAAGTTTGCTCCCCAATGCTTGCTCAACCTGTTTTCTTGTTCAGCCCAGGACCAACCTGTCAGGGCTGGTCCTCTCACATCAATCACTAATCAAGGAACACCCTGTAGACTCACTGTGGTGGTTTGAATAGGTTTGGCCCCATAGACTCATGTGTTTGAATATTTGGCCCATAGGGAGTGGCACTTTTAGGAGTTGAGGCCTTGCTGGAATAGGTATGGCCTTGTTGAGGAAGTGTGTCACTGTGGGGATGGGCTTTGAGGTCTCCTATGCTCAAGTTACTCCCAGTATGACACAGTCTTTCCTTGCTGCCTGTGAATCAAGATATAGAACTCTTGGCTTCTCCAGCACCATCCTTGCCTGCCTGCACACTGCCATGCTTCCTCTCATGACAATAATGGACTGAACCTCTGAACCTGTAAGCCAGTCCCAATTAGATGTGGTCCTTTGTAAGAGTTGCCTTGGTCACAATGTCTCTTCATAGCAGTAAAACCCTAACTAAGACACGTACCTATAAGCAATCAGATGGAGGCCGGAGAGGTGGGTCTGATGCTAAGGACCTGTTCCCCAGTTGGTTCTTGATGTATCAGTAAAGATGCTACAGGCTAATTGCTGTGGAAGGATAGGCTGGACCTTCAGTCCGGCAGGTGATTGAGCAGACACAGGAGAGAGAGGAAAGGAATTTTTGCCATGCTTTGGAGGGAAAAAAGCCAACCAGCCATGTGAGATCTCAGGTGGAGCATCCATAGGCTGCTTCTCCAGGCAGGAGGTTGGGATGTTGAGCTGAGACTAAAGGTAACTGACCAACTGAAGCTGGGGCAGTCTGAGAGGTGACGAGCTAAGAGTGGGAAGGGCATGCTAGCTACAGTAGATTGGAGGCACCCAGCAATCGAGCCAAAAAGGCAGGTTGAAACTGATCAACTTGTGTGTGTGTGTGTGTGTTTTTACCTGAGATCCAATATTCTCTGGGCGTGGGCTGGTAGTGCAGCCCACACCCAGAGCATTAAGGTGGGGTGTAGGGTATCCAAAACTACACGCAGCAGAAGGCGCTTTCTCAGTTAAGGTTCTCTTCCAGATGACTCTAGCTTGTGTTAAGGTGACAAAATCTACCTGGTGGCACACACCTGTAGTCTCAGAGGGAGGCAGATATCTGTGAGTTGGAGGCCATCCAGTCTACATAGTGAGTTCCAGGACATCCAGGGCTATATAGGGAGACCCTGTCTCACTAAAGAAACAAACACAACTAATTAAGATACCTGGTACTTGGGAGGCTGAGGCAGAGGAGTCATAGTAAGTTCAAGGCCCACCTGGGCAAGGTGGGAACAAACAAAGCAAACAAGACAATAAACAAAGTCCTGTGGTCACTGTTTGTAGGGACTCATCAAGACGATCAAGATAGAAGGAACACATTCCTCAGCTGTATTATCTTGAGCCTACTTACTTGTCCTAGCCCAACGTCAAATATTCTTGCCAATATCCTTGAAGCAGCACCAAGTGCTCTCCACAGTATATACGTACATTCTATTAACTGAGCCATATGTCAGCCCACGGTTTTAATTATATATTAACAGCTCTGTGCTGATGCTGCGACACAGTATAGGGGGAAATGAGGTCCCTGCTTTCACAGACTCCTTGTGGGAACGTGAGAGTTAAGATTCTGGTATCTCATGGCAGCCCAGAGAAAGGCAATATCAGGAAACAGAAGGCATAGAGCTCCCCAGAGAAGACGGGGAGGGGGGCATATTTCAGCCAGGGGTTAAGAAGGGTCAAGACAGGTCTTCCAGCTAGAAGCATACAAAAGATTTTCCCATGAAGCACTGGAGGTCTGGGGAGGGTGAACACAAGGCACAAGCACAGGCCAAGGCATTTCATGAAAGCAGGCACAGGCAGACATTACTCGACGTAAGCCTCGAGAAATTAGGTGAGCAGTATCCCCTAGGAAGAGCTGTAGTTCTTGGCTCAAGAGAGACTGTTAAAAGCAAAGCATTTTTACTTGGCAGCCGCTGTCCAGTACACAGGCTGACCAGTGAAGTTTTCAGTGCCGCACATGTTCTGTTGTTCGGGGCGTCTGTGTCATCGGAACCCTAAGGCGCAGACCCGGATTCCAATGGAAATAGTTAGAAGTATTGGAACCTCCTCTGCTCTTACCAGCTGCTGCCACCACCTCCCTCGGTCGCCTGATGCCCGAGGATTTCCTCGGGGCAGAAACAAGGTCACAACTACAGTGACAGACGGTAGCACTCTGACATTAACGGTACACAGTGCCTGTGTCTCAGATGAAAGCCACTGTTCATGAACAAGTAGCTGGGCGTAGTTGTGTAGGCCTGGAATCTCAGCTACTTAGAGATTAAGGTAGGAGGGATGTGAGTTCGAGACCAGTCTGCGTTACTGGATGTGATTGACAGCCAGCTCCCCCTCCCATCTAAAAAGGAAAAATTAGGGCTCAAGCCTTGGCTCAGTGGTTAAGAGCACTTGGCATTTACTGCTCTTGGAGAAGACCGGGGTTCAGTTCCCAGCACCTACATTAGGCAGCTCACAACTGCCTCTAACTCCAGATTCAGGACCTCCTACACTTGTTCCTAGCCTTCACGGGCATCTGCACACAAGTGATGCACAGAATGTCACACAGGAACACACATATGTACAGAAATCAAAATAAATGCATAAGAAGTAAAGAGACAGCTGGATCTCTGTGAGTTCAAGGCCTGCCTGGTCTACAAAGTTTCAGGACAGCCACAGGTCTGTTAAATGGAGAAATGCTGCCTCAAAAAAAAAAAGTTTCTTTTTTTTTTTTAAGGGCTGGGGACATAAGTCAGAGGCAGAGCAGTCACCTAGCATGTGTGAGATTTCAAAACTCTGTGAGTATCAGCTCCTTACAACTCCATGAAAATCACTCTTGGATGTAAAGGCTCAGGACGGCAGGCATATGTTATCTTCGTTTCTCTGGGCCAGGAGCCTCAGCTGTTTTGAAAGACTTCAGAGAAGGCAAGAGACTGGGATAGCATCTCATAAGCTGAGTAGGGCAGGTCTTCTGCAAAGCTGATGTACACAGCTGATGACAGGAGTTGCTTCCTCACAACCAGCTGCTGTTGGGACCAGGTTCCTTGCTCTCCCAGGGCAGCCCAGAGCATGGCAGCTGGGTTCTCTCAGAATAAGCAAGAGAGAGGAGCTAAGCGGCACAGACAGCGGAATCTCTCTGTGGGCAACATACTGTATACTTCCAAGTGACAGAAACGACTGGTCACAACCTAAAGGAAAAAAGGATGTATTAGCTCCTGATCTCAGAGGTCGAGCACCCTGTGCCGAGGAGGACCTAGTGAAGCTGAGCAAGTCACATTGTGGTGGTCAGGAAGCAGAGACAGGCTGAGCTTTTCCTGCTCGGCCAGCTTTCTCCTTCCCCCATGTCCCGAGCCCAAGGTGTCACTCAAGTTCAAGGTGAGTCTTCTCTCCTTCCTTCATCCTCTCTGGACACACCTCCACAGATGTAGGAAGCTGACCTGACAGACCTGACGGCTGGAAGGCACTGCAGGTCTGTCAGCTTGAAAAGCGGCGCCCCGTTTTTTCTCATGGCACAGCCGCTTACTCAAAGCGGCTGCCCGTTTCTGCTCTCGGCACCACTGACTAAAAGCGGCTGTGGCTGCCAGCCAAGAGAAGCAGCGCCCCAGCCTCAAAAGCGGCTGATAGGCTGACATTTGCCCATCAGCCGCTGAGGCAACGATCCAAGATGGCGGCTACTCAAGGCTTTCAGGTAGAACTATCAGAACTTGACTCCAGCCCCTCCCAAACGAGGCATGCAAATGAGGTACAACTAGGGTACCACGAACCTGGCCAATCACCCCGCCCGGGCGGGGTATGCTAATGAGTCATTGCAAATTGACCAATTGGACACCTCCATGTGCTTTGCCACGCCCAGGGCTGGGGGTATATAAGTAGCCCATTCTGAGCATTCCAGTCAGTCTCTCCCAGAAACCTAAAAGAGCGCTTCCAGTAAAGGCTGTTGAGAAGAATCCGGTTTGTCGCGTCTTCCTTGCTGGACAAGCGGGGCGCGACACACGGACACCTAGAGGTGAGCTTCACCTGTCTCCTAGGTGCTTCTAAAGCCAGTCAAGTTGGCAGTGAAGATTAGTCACACATCCAGCCACTTTCCACATGTTCTATTCCAGAAGCATGTCCCTGAGGGGGAGCCCGTGCCTTTTGTCTTCACACAGGGCCATAAATACCAGGTCTCAGGCATTCTAAAAATACAGGTGTTGAAGATGGATGTGAGCAAGGAAAAGGAAGGGAAACAAGAATAGAGTATTGATGGCAGGATGGTCAGAAAAAGTAAGCATGGCAGGCCCTGCACTGGAGTCCGGCCTGACCCCAAGGACACCATCATGTTCAAGGGAGGGAGGCTGGGGCTTGGCTACCTTTGCATCTGAAACAGCTCCCGCTTCTAAACATAGGGGTGTGGCTTGCCAGTAGAACGATTGCCTGTAAGCACCAGCTCTGGATTCTGTCCTCAGAGCCACAGAAACCAGCTGTGGCAATGCCTGTCTTCTTGGCACTGGAGAGCTAGAAGCAGGAGGATCAGAAGTTCAAAGTCACCCTCCACTAAGTATACAATATGAGGTCTGCAGGGGCTGGCTACTTGAAACTCTGTTTCAAGGGGGAAAATGGGGTTGAGGAGAAGCATAGGAGATGTGGGGGAAATGGATAATTATCATAAAAGTAAGCTGTCATCACCTCTGGGCTTGAGGCTCAGCTTGGGGAGACTTGGGACAAGAGATGGATGCCACTTTTTCTTGTTTTAGCGAAGAAGGGCTACTGAAGGCTTACATCCCCAGAAGACTTTCAGACAAGGACTGGGGACCCAGAAGGCTTTGTGGTAGGTGCTGGGGAAGCTAGATTCAAACACTACAGCCCCCGTTCAAACACTACAGAACTCACCTACACAGAGAGAGAGGAAGAGCTTCTGGTCCATTCTAGAAAAAGCCAGGGAAGGCTTCCTGGGCCTTCAGTATATATAGAGTCTTGGAGAGTTAGATCAGACCATTGGGATGACTGAAGTGACCCGAACCACGGCAAGTGATCCCCATATTCCTGGGCCCTAACCCTAAAGGGAAGGACAAGGGACAGAGAGACGCTGGGATGAACAGTGAAGAATGTTCTGTGCCTGGCTAAGGAGCTTGGACATTGTCCTAAGACCACGAGCCTGGGGCGTGGGGAGACTTTGCAGTTGGTAGCACAGTTTTATTTTCTCTGAGAGTGGTCACCACAGAACAGCAGAAACCAAACAGCACAAGCCACCCATGGCTGAACGTCTCCACGCGGTGTCTCCCCGTTCCACTGTCCGTCATGTTTCCATCCCTGTTGGCTCAGGCACCACGGTGGTGCTTCCTTTATCCCATTAAAATGGCACTCTCTGTCCCCTGTGTTCTGATGGTAACCTCTAAGACCTCCAGTCTGGGAGTCTGGCCTCAGCCCCGCTGTCAAGAGCTGCAGCAGCCAGCTCCCCCCTCCACCCCTGCTGGCGTTCGCAGAGAGCATTTCTGAAATGGTCTGTGGTTAGAGGACATTGCTGCTTTGGGAAAATGTGTCCATCTCCGCCAGGAGGAGACAGAGCAATGAGCTGATGAGCCTGTGCCAAGGGATGCTGGCCAGAAAGGGAAGGACAAACGCACTCGGAGGCTCTGTTTTTCCAGTTACATGAACATCAGCTTTTCTCCTCACGTCCTCTGGGAGAAGATAAACGACACTTCTTAGGAATATTATGTACTTTACCAGGACTCTGACACCTTGTGTGCATGGAGGGAGAAGACTGTGCAGAGACAAGGATGCCCATGGCAGGGAAGTAGAGCAGACATGGGTCCTGCGGTCTCCCCGGCATCCCTTCCATCTTTTCATTCTTGCTTCTGAGTAGATCAAAGCTTATCTGGAACATGGCTGCCGTTTCATGTGCTGTGGATGAAAGGTTCTCTCGTATAGAATAGTAAACCTGCAGTGTACGTGAGATTCTCAGCAGAAGGCCATATCCCACACACACACCCCTTTGACCTTCGTAAGGACCAGTGCCAAGCTGGGAGACAGTGTAGGGGGATTATCTGCCCTCTGAGACACTTGGAGTCACAGAAAAGTCCCCTCATTGGGCAGCTGGGGGGCTGGAGAGAGAGCTTGTTGAGTAAAGTATGTGCTGCCCAGCATGAGGCCGTGAGTTCAAATCCCAATACCCACATAAAGCTGGGTGCAGCAGTGGATGTCTGTAAGCCCAGCATTGGGAGTGATGGGATAGGGACAGTCTGTAAGCCCAGCATTGGGAGAGATGGGGTAGGAATAGGCAGATCCCCAGAGCTCATTGGCCAGTCACTCCAGGAAAATGGGTGTTTCCCTGGAGTTCAGCGAGGAACCACGTCTCAAAAATAAACAAACGAATAAGTAAATAAGTACGGGCAGCAACAGAGGAAGATACGGGATGTTGACCTCTGGTCTGTACACGCACACGTGTGCACACAGGAACGCAGACCTCCTCATAAACTCAAAAAAAAAAAAAAAGAAGAAGAAAAAAGAATAGGGGTGGGAAGGGATGGAAAGAAAGGTATCTCCTAGAACCCTGTCAGGTGACAGGTGGAGAACACAGAGGCCCACTGATCTTGCCAGAAGCTTCTGTGTGCAGACATCACTTGCCCTTTCTATAAGATGTCTGCCCAGGAATCAGGCTTCATGCTGTGCTCGGCTCAGACTTGTCAGAAGCAACTAAGGCTTTTCTACAGAAAAAGACATGAACATATCCAATTTACAGCAGCAGGTTAATTAACATCAGTCTGGAGATTTCATTTCCAACAGGCTGGTTATGTATCACAGTCTGGGAGACTGCCTGCGGTTTAGGGGAAACAAATCCCCGAGGCTTATAGCAAACTCACTCCTGCTCTCCAGATTCCAAACAAAGTCCTCATCACAAGCCTCACGCTAAAGGATTATATTACAGGAGATTAAGAACGCAGCCTGCTGGGGCTGCAGCTTAGCGGGTAGACAGCTAACCTGCCACAAATGAAACCTTGGATCCCCAGCGCTGTATACTGAGACTGGGTGTGGCCGAGCAAACATAATCCCAGCACTGGGAAGGTGGAGGCAGGGGCATCTAGAGGTTCAGGTTCACCCTCAGCTACGTAAGGAGCTCCAGGTTGGCTTGGGCTACATGAGACCCTGTCTCAAAATACCACAAAATATTCATTGGAACATTATACTCAGGATAGGCAATGGTGGTGCGTGCTTTTAATCTCAGACAGAGGCAGACAAATCTTTGTGAATTCGAGGCCACCCAGTCTAGAGACTGGGACAGCCAGGGCTACACAGAGAAACCCTGTCCCCCAACCCCAAAAAGTAAGAAAGATTGATTGTATCAGGGGTCTAGGATTCAGTGGTAAAGAATGTTCTGGAGTAGGGCAGAAGGACAGAAAATTGTTGGGAGCCGCACTAGCCCCAGGTTTGGGCGGCCAAAAAATGTCGCAGCCTGAGCAAAATGTTGAGGCCCGGGCTGTCCGGCGTTTGGCGGCCACTGTATCCCGGTCCAAGCTGCCGCTCAGGTCCGAGGGTCGGGGTTCATCGAGAGAGAGTGAGACCAGACAGAGTGTGTTTCAATCCCATTTATTCTTCAGTGTCTCTTCCTCTAAGTGTCTCATTCTCTACCGTCTGCCTCTGCCTTTTATATGTCTCACTTCTAAGCCACGCCTTTTGGTCACACCTATAATCATGCCCTTAGGTCTTGTCTCTAAATCTGATCTCTAGGTCACTCTTAAGTCACACACCTTTAATCTCACACACCCAAGGTATCTAAACCAAGATTACCAGAGTGTGCTCAGCTGTTATAGGCTATTGTAATCCAAGTCTCATGTCAGGGTATATGGCTCAAGATGGCTGCAAAGCTGATAGCCGCTTTCTGCTAAAAGTCGGCCACCAACAGAAAATTGCACTGTACATTTCCAAGTATACAGTGAGTGAAATGAATTGTTGTTGTTGAGACAAGGTTTCTCTATGTCACCCTGGCAGCCCAGGAACTCGCTCTGTAGACAGATTGGCCTCGAACTCAAAGAACCACCTGCCTCGGCCTCCTGAGTGGTAGGATTAAAGGTGTGTGCCACCACTGCCCAGTGGGTAAAATGAATTTGTATCACGTACACATACAGATCATGAATGAAGTCCTGAGCATCCAAAAGGCCCCTCACATTCCTCTGGTGAAGGAACCCAGGGAGGGGACCCAGGGTCCTGACTCTTAACACTACAGATCTGTCACAGTCACTGCCTTTGCACAGTATGTAAGTGGAATAACGTCTGCCCTTTTATCGTTAGCTGTACTCCTGACTGTGTTTATAAAATGCTGTGCATGCTGTTAGATGTTCCTCTGTCCTGTGGTTGTCTTCAGTTTTACACTCTGCGGAATGACGTTTTTAAGACTTTTTAAAAAGTCTCACTATGCAGCCCTGACTGGCCTGGAACTCTCTATGTCGGCCAGGCTGTGGGCCGCCACGTCCAGTACTCTGAACCTTCTTAAGGAACATATATGTATGTATTCTAAGTCTGTAAGTGTGAAATTACTGGGTGATTGGGTTTCCATCTGCCTATCTAGATGAATACATCTTATATACACATACTTTTAAAATGCCGGTTCAAATATGGATCCCTTTCTGGTTGCCTGATTTCTGTAGGTAAAATTCAAACACACACACAAGATGGCCCAGTCACTAAATTTTGCTTTACAAATATAAGGAGCCTAGGTAGATCCCTGGAACTTACAGTTGTTTGTTTTGTTTCTTTCTTCTTTTTTTTTTTTTATGTGTATGGTTTGCCTGTCTGTGTCTGGGGTCAGAAGAGGGTGTTGGATCTTCTAGAATTGGAGTTATAGAACCTAGGTCCTCTGGAAGAGCAACCAGTGCTCTTAACGACTAAGCCATCTCTCCGACCTCTTGGAGTTTTTTGATTGTTTAAAAGCTATGGTGCTGGCACAGACATTTAATTCCAGCACTCAGTAGGCAGAGGCAGGTGGACCTCTCTGAGTTAGGGGCCAGCCTGCTGTATAGTAAGTTCCAGACAGCCAGAGCTGCAGAGCAAAACTCTATTTAAAAAACAAGCAAGCAAACAACCACTATATTGAAAGAGGCTGGGATTTTGGCTCAGTGTTAGAGGCTTGGCCTCAACTCCCAGCATCAAAAGAAAAAGGAAAAAGATTACACATATGGTAGAAGAAAAAAAATGAATCCCTCAAATTTTGCTGGGTGTGGTGGCACACACCTGTAATTCCAGCACTCCAAAGGCAGAGAGAGGCGGTTGTATCTTTGTGGGTTCGAAGCCACTCTGCTCTCCATAGCAAGTTCCAGGGCTACATAATAAAACTGTGTTTTGAAAAAGTTAAAATCCCCGGTGGCCCTGCCTCTGGCCTTCGCCCGGACCTAATGTTATGCTGAACCAACAGAATCCTCCAGCCCCTCAGCCTCAGCATTTGCCAAGATGACTTGTGAAGGACCTTGTGAAAGACATTCCTCCTCTGATGCAGACCTCTATCCGGGAAGGAATTCCAGCTCTGGGACCAATACCAGCTGTAGTTCCCGGACCTGGACCTGGTTCCTTAACTCCAGGAGGAGCAATACAGCCACAACCATTGGCACGCCAGTGGTTGACCCAGTGCCCCTAGAGCAAGGACAGATGCAGATATCAGATCCTAGACCTCCAAAACCTTGTGGACCCATGTCTGTCTTCTGGTGGGATACCTCCTTGAGAACTACTGGGAAATGACCCACGTGGAGGGACTTTGCTCTCAGTGACTGGAGAAGTAGAGCCCAGAGGTTATATGGGACCACCCCATCAGGGTCCCCCAATGCATAATGGTCACGACAGCCATGGCTCTGCCTCACATGATGTAAGAGGACCATTAGCAGCAGATCCCAGAATGCTAACTGGAGAGCCCAGCGGTCCCATGATAGATCAAAGAGGTCTACCGATGGATGTTAGAGGAGGTAGAGAATGGGCCCATGGAAACGGAGGTCTTGGAGCCAGGAGGAATGGAGAGAAGAATGGAGATCTGTGCCATGGAAACCAGAGGGATGGAAGCAAGAGGCATGAATGCAAGAGGACTAGCGATGAGGGGCCCTGGCCCTAGTTCTAGAGGTCCAATGACTGGTGGAATCCAGGGTTCTGGCCCCATTAATATGGGACAGGTGGCCCTCAGGGACCTAGACAGGTTCCAAACATTGCAGGAGTGGCAAATCCCGGAGGTGCTATGCAGGGGGCAGGTATACAAGGAGCAGGAATGCAGGGAGCAGGTATCCAAGGAGGAGGGATGCAAGGAACTGGCATGCAAGGAGGGATGCAAGAAGGAATGCAGGAAGCAGGCATGCAAGGAGCTGGTAAGCAAGGTAGAGGCCAGCCTAGCAGTTTTTTAGTCCTGGGCAAAGCCAGGTAACTCCACAAGATCAAGAAGAAGCAGCTTTGATCATGCAGGTTCTTCAGCTGACTGCAGATCAGATTGCCATGCTGCCTCCTGAGCAAAGGCAGAGTGTTTTGATTTTAAAGGAACAAATCCAGAAATCCACTGGTGCTTCTTGAATGGTTTTTTTTTTTTTTTTTTTTTTTTTTGGTTTTTCGAGACAGGGTTTCTCTGTATAGCCCTGGCTGTCCTGGAACTCACTCTGTAGACCAGGCTGACTTCGAATTCAGAAATCCACCTGCCTCTGCCTCCCAAGTGCTGGGATTAAAGGCGTGCGCCACCACCGCCCGGCTCTTGAATGGTTTTCAACTAAGAAGTACTTAGTTATTCCTTCAGAGTTTATTCTGTGGCATGAAGTGGTGCAAAAAGCTGTCTTCTGTGTTCGAACACTTTAACCATTTAAGGTTTCCTTCTCTCTAGCCCTTTATCTTATTTCTAGTCCTCTCTACTTTGCTTTTTAGTTTTTGATCCAGGGTAGAGCGTAGAGGGAGTGGGCTTGTTCACTTTGTCACTGATACTCTATTAGGTACGCTGGAAATGTCTACATCATACCAAATAAGTCTATGAGGATGCTGCAGCAATATAACATGTCTGTGCTTTGTTAACCACGGTCTAAAAATACTGAGGAAACTGGAAACTACATAAAAATTGAAAGTGGCTGGTTACAGTGTCGATATACTAAGATAGTTTAAAGTTTTTTGGTTGTATATTGGACTGAATGTCAGAATGTTAAGATACCTTTTGGAAAACCAAAATACTGTATTTTGGAGGCAGTAGAGTACTGTAGTAAGGCTAACGTTTAGTTATTTGGGAATTTATTTTGAAATATTGGAGCTAACAGTCTGTGGTGTAGATGTGGTTTTTTTTTTTTTTTAAGCATTGTTATCTGTAAAAAGATAATTTTCATTTATCTGACCTTTTTGAGACCATTAATATTCTTGCCTGGTCCCAACTGTGATGATTTTGCAGGATAGATGTAGTGTCAGCTGAATTACATAAAGCCGCCTCTAGGGAGACTCAAGTGATCTCATACAGCTCTCTAAAAAGTTCTTAAGCCCCAAGTCAAGAATCAGTTAGACATGGGGTTGGACTTTCTTGAGTAATGGAGGTTCCCCCGCCCCTCAGTAAAGCTCCCAGGTTCGTGATAAGCCATTATCCATACACAGGTGGAATCGATTTGGTCAGCAGTAATCAGAAGTTAAAAGAAATGTTAGCCTTTGCACTTTGACGTGTCGTACGGTTTGATAACTTTCACAGACTACTTTTTTATTGTCGCCTGACTAAAATTGAGGCCCGAGTGGACTGAAAACTCTGCTCAGTTAACTTAATATTTATTTCTTACAAGTCACAAAAGCCATTTGGTCATAACATACATTCCTATGAGATGTGTTTTAAAATAAGGAATGTGGGACTTAATACTTTTCCTTTAGAACCGCTACCATATTATTTTTCGACCTTAAGTGTGTGGCACCTAGACACTGTGTCACATCTAGTTAGTGAGCAGAAACAAGCACAAGCTCCCACTCGACCAAGTGACATTCCTCTGTAGGAAAATAAATACCCAGCTACAGAGGGGAGAGTAGCCTTAGGGAGAGAGCTGAGCCAAGGGTTTTTTTTTCCCCCCTTGCAAGGTTCGAGCATTTTAAGTGTACAAAGTTTTCATTCCTAGGCTATTTTCCATCGATTTAGTTTTTTGTGCGAGTGTTAAACTTCCTATGGTTTCCTCTGCCTCTCGTATGCTGAAGTAGGTTTGTGTTCTGTACCTTTGTGCTAGTTCTGGCTGATTCTAATTGCTTGCTTCTTTTGAAATTGCAGTTGCTAGCCCAAAACTTCTTACAGCCTTTGTTTTAAGAAAATCTCTGCATTGTTTAATGAAAATTAAATTTTAAAAAGGTTGTATAATTTTTAAAAAAAAAGAAGAAAAAGTTAAAATAACAGATCATGGTCACTGCTGTCTTTGGCAGCTGTCTCTTCTCATACCCCAAGAATGCTTTACTTTGCAATAATAAACTAAACTCTATCTTCTACTGGACACACACACACACATAAATAGAGCAGGAGGTAAGAGAGTTTAGAAGAAAATATAAAATAGCTATTTGCTGATGATTAGTGAAGCTGAATTGAAACGGAAACTTAAGGGTTCATTGGAAAACTCAGTTGTGTTGGATGGTGTTTTGCTGGGGCAAACACCTAAAGAAACATTTCCCTGAAGTGGACACAGGTGAAAGACTAAGGCAGACCTGTGAAGGAACATTTAGCTGAAGCAGACACAGGAGAGAGGATGTTCTGCTAAAGCAAGCACATGAAAAGACACGTGATGAAGGATTCTTTGCTAATGACACACATGTATTGGGTGGCCCTTCCATTGCACAGTTGAGCTTCATTTGTCAGGACTCCACAGAGAGAAATGCACCAAAAAAACTTCTGGTAGTGGGCTGCGGTTTCTTGCAGCTTCCTGGGACTCAGGTTGATTGGCAGAGTGATGTCAGCTGAGACCAGGCACAGGTGCTGAGGTAAGACACATGGAGGACTCGTGATGTCTGGAGGGTATATAAATAGGACTTCACAGACTAGGACTCCACTGACAGAGGTGGAGCTAGCTTATAGAGCTAGCGGTGCAAGGCTTACTGGTCTCAAGTCTTTGCTTCCCTGAGAGAGGCACAGCTGAGAACTCTTGGTGTTCCCTCCTGGTCCCTCTTGCTGCCTAGTGCAGAGGCTGAGGCCTGGCCGTCTGTGCTGGGTAGTGCCACCGCTGCTGATTCATGTTTGCTATCCTGACTCTACTGAACAAGACTGCTGGCGGATCCGTGAAGTGTCTGTGAGTGGATGGAGCTGCCTGCTGACCTGTGAACTGAACTGCCGATTTCCAGACAACACAGATGGGAGTTGCTCCAAAGAACCTTTCTAAACAGGTCCACTCCCCTGACCGCCCCATCCTTTCTTTCCCACTACCTCTGGTGGGTGTTGGGCTAAAAGGGAGGTTAAAACGTTTAAGAACAGCTGGGCAGTGGTGGCACACGCCTTTAATCCCAGCACTTGGGAGGCAGAGGCAGGCATATTTCTGAGTTTGAGGCCAGCCTGGTCTACAGAGCGAGTTCCAGGATAGCCAGGACTACACAGAGAAACCCTGTCTCGGAAAAAAAAAAAAAAAAAAGTTTAAGAACTGCTTTGAGAAAATTAAAATTACACTAGATGACCAGAATTTGGGATTTATTATGTGATTTTATATACATACACAATTATGCTTAAATCAGAGACAAGGAAAAAAAATATTCAGTCTGATGTGGTGGCATATGTCTGTAATCCCCACACTCCGGAAGGCCAGCCTAGTCTTCAGGAAGAATTCCAGGCCAACCAAGGCTATGCAAGGCCTTGTCTCAAATAAAATAAAATAAGTAAAAAATAATAACCTGATTATTAACCTTATTATCCGCTAGCCATTCCTAACACGAGGTTTAAGTAATAGGGATTTATTAAGCATCTGTACGGTTTCTGGTTAGTCTTCCAATGTCTCGGACCTCAGTTCCCGCACCCAATGATACATAAATTATGGCCTTTGGTCAAGATTTCCCTCCAAGATCTAAGCACTGGAACCTCAAACCTGTCTGTACTGGAGCATGAGAGCACTTGGGGGTGGGAGAGAAGAGCCAAGGCCCTTAATAGCCAGGGCAGCGTGAACTTCAACCTCAGCTCTAATATCTGCAAGCAATCTAGAACTCTCTTATCTACAAAACTGGCACTCTTATCCTTGGTGGGAGAGTTAAACCCAGCTAATAGGTGTAAAGGACCTGGATCCGTGACTGATAACAAATATGAGTTACCTGGCTCAACCAGGACCAGTGAAGTTGCTCACAAGCCCTCGACCTGGGTTCAAAGTGCAAACCTGCTGGACTAGTGGATGCGCAGAAGAGCGGGTGGCGCCCCCGCGTGTTGCGCAGCAGAACTGCCAGGGACCGCCCACCCCACCCCACCCCCCGCGCTTGCGCACAGGCGCCGCCCCCGAAGTTTGTTGTTGTCTTCTGCTTCCAGGACGTTTGTGGCGGTGGCAGCTGGCTCCGGTCACCGCGCCACCATGGCGGTGCGACAGGCGCTGGGCCGAGGCCTGCAGCTGGGTCGGGCGCTGCTGCTGCGCTTCGCGCCCAAGCCCGGCCCAGTGTCAGGCTGGGGGAGGCCCGGCCCCGCGGCGCCCTGGGGACGCGGAGAGCGCCCGGGCCGGGTCTCAAGTCCCGGAGCACAGCCGCGCCCGCTCGGGCTCCCCCTCCCGGACCGCTACCGCTTCTTCCGCCAGTCGGTGGCTGGGCTGGCGGCGCGGATCCAGCGGCAGTTCGTGGTGCGGGCCCGGGGCGGCGCAGGCCCTTGTGGCCGAGCAGTCTTCCTGGCCTTCGGGCTGGGCCTGGGGCTGATCGAGGAGAAGCAGGCGGAAGGCCGGAGGGCCGCCTCGGCCTGTCAGGAGATCCAGGTGAGAGCAGCGGCGGGCGGAGAGCGCCAGGAGCGGGCGGAGCCGAGCGGGAGTGCAGCCCTGAGGCCGGGCGGGGCGGGGCCGGGCGGGGCCTATGCCAGGAGGAGGCGGGGTTAGGAGAGTGAGTGATCGGGTGGGCGGGGTCTGGGCGTGAGGGGCGGAGCTAGCTGGATAGTTATCTGGGCAGCCTCAGAGTCTTCGTGTAGGGGCGGGTCTGACGGTGAACCAGGGCGTGGTAGGAGCCTGAGCATTGGGAAGAGCAGGTCTCTGAACCGTGATTGGGCAATTCAAGGAAGGGGGTACTTGTGGACTGGACTGAGTGAAGGGGGCATTTTAGTTATGTGTCTAGGAGCATGTCATGAGGGCATGCCTGGACCTTGGGGATAGGTCCAGGGATAGGGCAAAAGATTAAGGTCTATCTTTGACTTGACTATAAATTCCTTGGAAATGATCAATTAATTAGGATTGGCCTATTTCCCATGACTGATGTCCTGATGTGCCAACACTTTGCTATTCTTTTATAAACAGTTTAAAAGATTATTAGTCCCTGTCGCACTGTGGCAAGTGGCTTTGAGTACATTTCTTTTCTTTTGGGATGCATAGGAGGGGGACAGTGCCTTGATTTATATATGTAGCCCAGGTTGGCCTTGAACTTCTGACCTTTCTACCTCTATCTCCAAGGTGCTGGGATTATTGGTATGGGCCACTATGCTTAATACACATTTTCTTTTTCTTTCTTCTTCTTCTTTTTTTTTTTTTTTTTTTTTTTTTTTGGTTTTTTGAGACAGGGTTTCTCTGTGTAGCCCTGGCTGTCCTGGAACTCACTCTGTAGACCAGGCTGGACTCGAACTCAGAAATCCACCTGCCTCTGCCTCCCAAGTGCTGGGATTAAAGGTGTGCGCCACCACCGCCCGGCCTTAATACACATTTTCTAAAAACCCCAACACTCTTATCCCTTGATAATTTAATCCTAATTTAATCCTTATTTATGGAGGACCCATACTCAAGAAAGGTGAAAAGGTTTACTCAGAATTACACTGTTGATAAAGGTAGTACCGAAAGAAAGTTCCCCCTTCAAAAGCCCGTGTCCTCTGCTGAGCCAGACTGCCGCTCCAGTTTAGCCAAACAGTGGGAGAGAGGCTGAGCAGAAACTGCAGAGAAGCTGGCACTTCAGGAGAACACAGAAGATCTAATGTTTTAGTTAACCCGAGTGGAGTTATCACTGGATACAGGGGAGCTCTCAGGCCTTTTAAACTCTTAAAATAGCACAGAGCCGTCTCTTTCTTCTCACACAGTCCTCAGTCAAGGTCATCCAGAGAAACAGAAACAAAAGGATGTGTATATTTAGAGCCGCGGACTTATTTGAGGCCTTGGCTCTTGCTGGGCTGGCAGATCTAAAACCAGCAGGCAGGTCCAGGAAGAGCCAGCTCTGCAGTTTACTTCCTTAGGTGGTTGGCTGCCAGAACTCAGCCTGCTTTGGGGAGACCAGCCTTTGCCCTGGGGTTTGGAACCACTTGCTCAGACAATGCAGCCCCTGTACCCTTCAGGGTTAGGGCTGAGGGGCGGAGGCTTAACCACCATGCTCAAAACTATCAGTGAAGGACCAAACAAGCATTTCCTCTCCACCCCGTTCCTAATACCACAATCCAGCTCCTGTGTCTTACGTAGCTACGCAGGGAGACCCTGCCTCAAGCAAGCAAGCAAACAAGCAAGCAAGCAAGCAAGCAAGCAAGCAAATAGGACAAAACATGAATCCAGGTGACGGGTAGGTGTACGTGAAGATTCTCAACACCACTGGCCATTTGAGACGTGCACATGAAAATGAGATGAGCCGTCCATGCACACCTACCAGGATAGCCAACATAAACATAAGGACAACGGTGGGCACCGTGAGGCCGGGAAACGGGAGCTCTCGGTACTGGTGGTCGTTGCAAACGGAAAGTAATACAAAAGTAAATAGGTGTTTACCGCGCCAGCCTGTCATTGACGCCATCAGCATCTACTAGGCACTGAGGGAAACAGAAACAGTCATATAAAACCTTATTGCTGCAGTTACTATGGACAACGGTAACCCTTACCTCCAAAGATTAAGCATAGACTCATTCTCCCTAGTAATCCCATCTCTGCACAAATATTTAGCATAATAGAAAGCGTGCACACACAGACCTTTATACACTGAAGCTCAAGGCAACTTACTTACAATAGCCATGAGGTAGAAGTGACCCCAGCGTCCTTCAGTGCATGAATGGATAAACAGAGTAGATACAACAGAGGGTATTATCCAGCCTTTGAAAGGGAAGGAAATTCTGGCACCTGCTACACATGGTTGAATCTTTTTTTTTTTTTTTTTTTTTTTCCCCGAGACAGGGTTTCTCTGTGTAGCCCTGACTGTCCTGGAACTCACTCTGTAGACCAGGCTGGCCTCGAACTCAGAAATCCGACTGCCTCTGCTTCCCAAGTGCTGGGATTAAAGGCGTGTGCCACCACCGCCCGGCCACATGGTTAAATCTTAACTGACAGTATATGGCTGTAGTCCTAAGAGCCAGGCTTCTATGCATGCCCAGACAGAGAGGAGGGAGAACAAAGTGTATTTGTATAGTAGGAAGAACCGAGGAGCTCCGTAGTTACAGAGCAGCCCTGCATCTTGACTGGGGGTCATCACATGAGACCACATGAAGTGTGATTGTGCAAGGCTGCAATAAGGTTTTGTAACACAGGTGTGCACACACATGTGTTACACGCATGCATACATGCATACACACATGCAAGTGTTTTGGGTCCAGAAGCACGCACTCACGCATGTGCAAGCGCGCGCACACATACACACACACACACACACACACACACACGTGTAGTGACAGTTGAGTCTGACCTGTATCTAACCATGGACCCAGGCCAGCGTGGTATGTGCCACCACTGTATAGTATTTTTTGCTCAAAACCCTGGTTGATGGGGATTACTCTGCAAATATCTCTCCCACCCCTGGGATTTGTGAAGCTGTTGGCAAGGGAACACCCATTTCCATTGTATTAAACAGACGCTTTGGTTCAAGGTATAGTTCTAGGGACCTAGTGCCTTAGGAGCCACAGAAGGCGTGTGTGACAGGCGTCCCCAGTGCTGGTTATGGAGGAAGGATGGCCTGCACTGGGCTTGAGTAAATAGGGGTTTGCCAGGCACAGCAAATGCAGATGGGGGCCTGGAAGAGATCATGAAGGGACTCGGGGAGAGGCGGCTGCTGCAGGGCAAGCACAGACAGATGTGCATAGCTCAGTGACAGAGCACTTGCCTAGCGTAGGTAAGGCTCCAGGACCCCAGAAACAAGCAAGTGTAGGCGTGCACAACCCAGCCTAGCAAAGCTTCAGGACAAGCCACAGTTGTCCCTAGTGACCACGGGGAATGGGTTCTAGGTCCTGTTCAGATATCTAAATGCACAGGTACCAGGTCAATAAGATGCCCGTTCTGGATGAACCTATGCATACTCCTGTGGGCTGTCATTCACGGTGCCAAACGTGACGTTACACAGACCGGAACAAATGCTACGTGAGGAGCTGCTTTCTGGACATAGAATAATGGCAAGAAAAAAATGCCCATATGAGTTACTTGTCTTGTTTTGTTTGGTTGTTAAAAACAAAATCTCAAGCCAGGTATGGTGGCACACTCCTTTAGTCCCAGCACTTGGGAGGCAGAGGCAGGTGGATCTTTCTAAGTTCAAGGCCAGCCTGGTCTACAGAGCAAGTTTCAAGACAGCCAAGGCTATACAGACAAACAAACCCTATCTTGAAAAAGAAAAAAAAAATCAAGGTTTTACTATACGGCCTGGATTCAAACCCATGGTCCTCCAGCGTGCTGGGATTACAGGCATGCACCAGCATCTTGGACTTAAATTGCACTTTTTAAAGAGTCTTTTCCATCTTCAGTTGGTAGAAGCCACAGATGCAGGGCCTGCCTTGGGTTGTGTCTGATCAAGAGAGGAGATGTGTGAGAAAGACTGTCTTAGACAGTGAGGCAGAGACAGGCTGCATGAGAACCCTGCCTCTGTGCCTCTCCCCTCTTGGATTTGCTATAGTGGCCTTACTAGAGCCCCTCCAAAGACACCCCCCCATAACAATGCATTCTTTTCCCTCACAGGCAATCTTTACACAGAAAACCAAGCGCGTGTCTGACCCACTGGACACACGATGTTGGCAGGGCTTCCGTCTGGAGGATTATCTGATAGGACAGGCCATTGGCAAGGGCTGCAATGCCGCTGTGTATGAAGCCACCATGCCCACATTGCCCCAGCACCTGGAGAAAGCCAAACACCTTGGCCTTCTAGGAAAAGGCCCGGATGTTATCCCAAAGGGAGCAGCAGATGGGGAGCAGGCTCCAGGAGCCCCCGCCTTCCCCTTTGCCATCAAGATGATGTGGAATATCTCGGTAAGGATGGACCTTCCCCCTTCTGAGCAGGCGCTTCTCAAAGAGATCGTCTTTGGGGACTGGGGGAGACTTTCACAGGCTTTCCACAAGAAAGGCTGTGGGGTTGGGCCTCTGCTGTCTTATGTGAGAGTCTGAAGCTGTCAGTCTCAGATTGTAACATGTCCACTATCTACCAGGGACTCAGGTACCGTGGCAGATTTGGATTCAATCAGGGTGGGCCTTGAGAGTCTGATTTCTTCGAAAGTTCTGATAGTGCCCAGGCTTCTGTTCTGAGCAGAAATTGCCTAAACCAGGGGTTTCTGAGTGGATGGTTATTTCATTTGAGGTCAGCCATAAAACCATTCACTCTTGCTTCCATGACTAGCTTCCCTGGCCAAGGGGGAGCCATGTTCTCCATACCCCAGCATGATTCAAGGTCGACTGTCATCTCCCTGTGGTCAGTTTTGAGCTGGTGGTGACCAGAGACATCCCTGGTGGCAAGCATCATGGGCTCTGAAATTTTGGCCTCTGTTCTTTCCCAGAGCCGCTTGACTACTGAGAGTTTGAGGTACAGCAAGCGTGCACCAAGTGGTACCTTCCTCCGGGTTCCAGGAGTAGCTGATTTGGGCTTGCCCCTTTAGAGGAGTTTATCTCACCTTGACGGTCAAAGCCAGTTCTAGGTTGCAGCTGTCTTGGTTCAGATCTCACAGGTCTGTGTGATCACACGTGCTGTGTGGATGTGTTTTAGGCAGGTTCCTCCAGTGAAGCCATCTTAAGCAAAATGAGCCAGGAGCTAGTCCCGGCGAGCCGAGTGGCTTTGGATGGAGAGTATGGAGCAGTTACTTACAGGTAAGCACCCCTTTGCCCGCCAGGCAAGCATGAGTTCTCTGCGGTCAAATGCATCATTTGTATCCCCAGGACTCAACACCACATCCAATAGGCTGCATGATGTCCTGGAAGGGTTTTTAACTTGTGGATAAGGTAAATTTGGGAAAGACTCACATTGCCCAGTAATGATGCGGATGGCTGATTCACATGGGAGCAGGCGTGAACACCATCCAAACAGGCCCAGTTCAGAATGCTAGCTGGTGTCCTCTAATTCTGGCAAAGCAGTGTGTAGGTGTAGCGCCCCCTAGTGGTATGCCCGTGTGAATGAGGCGCCACCTAGTGGTACACACACACTGTCTCCACGAGCAGGAACGCTATTGACAGGGGCTGTGAGCCTGAAGTGCAGACTCCCATAGCCCTGACCCTTCTTGTTTCCATGACTTTCTTAGCTGTCTGGCCTTCAGTCCTGTGCCAAGGGTGCTAGCTGAAGTGCTGCCGGCTTCTCCAGAGAAATTCCCCTCCCCCTAGAACACTCAAGGACCATGCCCACTTGGCCTCCAGCAGCCTTGGACTCAGCTCCTTGCTGCCTCCCCAACCTCAGGTCTCATCCATGCTCATTTGTACCCTCCCCACTCCCGAAAGCCACACTGCCTTCCCCAGAAGCACGAGCTCTGACTCTGCCGTGCTCAGGCTGCTCTCTCTGCACACTGCAGACAGACCTAGTTCAGACCAAACCTGCCATCTCCCCACACTGCCTCGGAGCTCCTATGACACCTGCGGGGTGCTGCCAGCCTCCTGCTGAGGTCCTGACACTCCCTGTCACCGCTGGCCCAGGGGCAAGGACAATACTACATAGTGCAGGGACCCACTCAGGGCAGTACAAGGACACACATGAACTAGGTCCACAAGGCTCCATCTCTGGGTGCTCCTCCCTTCTCTTCTGCACCCTTAGCACTGGTGTCTCCTCATGTGGCGCTTCTGCTCCCACGGGTCTTTGCTTCCAGTCACCTTCCCTGTGTCCTGTAAGAGAAGTGACCTCCCTGCCTATTCTTTTCCCTCCAGCCATCGAGATCTCAGATGGGCCCATGAGCACATTACACTGCCCTTGGTTCCTACTGCCCGCTCTTAGTCCAATCAGCTTTGGCTGAGGGGCAGAGCCACCCTGTCCACAATGTTAACCACTGTGCTTCTGTGGGGCCCTGGCTCTGGGACATCCTGCAGGAGTGAACAAGGGCCACTAGGTGGCAGCACTAGAGTGAACTGAATCTGTGTGGGGACTCACTTGGGAAAGGGGGATGCTAGTCCCTGTGATGGGAGACATGGTTTCGTCTGAGTCCCTGTCCTCGGACAGCTGAAAGAATCACTCCTGCATTAGATCTCAACGCGGTGACTCTGCTCTGTGCATACCTCCAGCATTGTAGCTAATGTCTGGCCCTCCGTGTGACCGAAGTCTGCATTTCCCGCTGCCCTGAGCTCAGAGGACTGAGTGTGGCAGCTTCCAGGGTCTCTGAGCCACTGTGTTCTGCCGTGTGAGATGGATAGATGGGCCAAAGTGGGGACTAGAGGAGCCATTGAGTGGGAGGAGTCACTCCTGTTGGGGTCTCCCCACGCTGCACAGTAGCTGGAACAGGGCAGACCTGCAGTTGATACGGGTAACTGCATGAATGGGTGCCTGTCACTGTGGCCTTAGCTCGTCTGTCCAGCATCATCTCTGACGCTGGCCCCATTTGCTGTTCCATTTGCCTGAACAGAAGATCCAGAGACGGTCCCAAGCTGCTTGCCCCACACCCCAACATCATCCGGGTTTTCCGCGCCTTCACTTCATCTGTACCCCTCCTGCCGGGGGCCCTGACTGACTACCCTGATATGCTGCCCCCACACTACTACCCAGAAGGCCTGGGCCACGGTCGCACACTGTTCCTCGTTATGAAGAAGTAAGTGGTGGAGGGGTAGTTGGGGGAGGGTAAGGATCGTGAGGCAGCTTCTCCTTTCCCATGGGAGACAGTCTTTGGAGCTCCGGGAGGAACAAGGCATGCAGTGAGGGCTGTGTGGGAGAGAACTGTGTTAGACTGACCGGTCTCCCATCTTCCAGAGTGTGCTCGACACCCAGTGCTCTTGGCACCTTCGTAGCTCCCCTCTCTATGGCGTCTTTCTGTGCCAGCTAACTGCAGAGTTGGATCTGAGGAGTTGGGGAGCGGCACTGTCGTGGCCTCTGAGATTAGGGTCAGGATGGGTGAGATCCGGAAGGATGACTGGAAATAAAGAAATAACGATAGAGGAAAGGCCCAATCCTAGCAGGGAAGGAGGCCATGGAAATTGTGATCCCCAGATATTCTGTCCTCTCCTGCCAGCTACCCCTGTACCCTGCGCCAGTACCTTGAGGAGCAGACTCCCAGTTCTCGCCTGGCTACCATGATGACCTTGCAGTTACTGGAGGGAGTGGACCACCTGGTTCAGCAGGGCATTGCCCATCGGGATCTCAAGTCTGACAACATCCTTGTGGAATGGGACTCAGGTAGATAGATGCTGTCCAGACCCACAGTGCTCCAGACACACCCAGAGTGCTCCAGGGAGGGGGATTGGAGACCCTGAGGGCAGGGGATATGCGCACATGTGAAGTGCACATGTTGGGGGCCAGAGGTTGGTGCCTGGCCTCTTTCTCCTTCCCTCTCCCTTATGTTTTTAGAAAGGGTCGTTCACTGAACCTGGAGCTCACTGTTTCAGTAAGATGAGCTGGTCACTGAACCCTTGGGATCTCTCTCCATCCCCCTAGTGCTGAGGCTATAGCTTTGACATGGTGCTGGGGATCCAAATGTAGGTCCTCATCACTCTAACCACTGAGCCATCTCCCCAGCCCTTTGAACATTATATACTGCCTTCTTTAGCTCTACTTCAAGAGAGGACCCCCTCCATCTCAGGGTGAGATAGGCAACAGCCCTCTTACAGTTTCTGGGGTCTTCTCTGTGGCCCCCTGTAGAACAATACCATCCATCCTGTAGTTCCTGACCTAGTGAAGGAAAGGTAGACTGTGCCACACAAACCTGGCTTCCCGTCACTGCCAGCAATGAGAAGCCCCCTGCCCGAGGATCTTCTAGAGACGTTGCAGGCTGGAGAGATGGCTCAGTGGTTAAGTGCTCTCCTCTCTTCTGGACGACCTGAGTTTGGTTCCCAGCACCCACACGAAACTCACAACTGCCTCTAACTCCAGTTCCAGGAGATCTGACACCTTCCTCTGGCCTCTCCAGGGCACTTACACACACTAGACAGACACATACACATAGATAAAAATAAAACAAACAAAAAAAAAATTTTTTTTTTGGTTTTTCGAGACAGGGTTTCTCTGTGTAGCCCTGGCTGTCCTAGAACTCGCTCTGTAGACCAGGCTGGCCTCGAACTCAGAAATCTGCCTGCCTCTGCCTCCCAAGAAAACAAATCTTTTTAAAACTTAAACTTCAAATAATGAACTGTGTCACTAGAAAGCTAAGTGAACTAGCTTTTTCAAGGGACTCCATGAACCTTCAGCTCCCAGGGTCCGTCTGTTAGATTATTGGCATTACAAATTCAAACGTAAGACTCCTAGAGTGTAAAGACCCTTGGAGACCATTTAGCCAAGGGTGAGGTCCTTCGGTCTCTGGGTTGTATCTAGTCTAGCTCATCCTTATCTTGGTGGCATCTGGAGGGATCTGGGAGGGACTGTCAGGAGTACGAGAGACCGAGCTACTCACCTCCGCCGCCTCTCTGCAGATGGCTGCCCCTGGCTGGTGATCTCAGACTTTGGCTGCTGCCTGGCTGACGAGCATACTGGCCTGCAGTTGCCGTTCAACAGCTCCAGTGTGGAGCGTGGTGGCAATGGCTCCCTGATGGCCCCTGAGGTGAGTCGTGCGAGTCATGCTGTGTTTTCGTCCTACCAGCAGGGGGCGTTTCCTAAGTGTTCCCGCCTTGCTGCCCCGTGTTCACTAGGCTGACCTGAGGTCCCTGGGAGGTTTGTCTGCATCAACTGGGTGGCTGTGGCAGATCCCTGTGGGCTTCATGCCTCCCCATGATGCATTTACATTCTGGGTTCAGATTTGATGGCAGCTTAGGTTTTATGCCTGAGCACAAAGGGTAGGCCTGCTGGGGCCTGACCTCTCAGTCTCCCCTTCCTGCAGGTGTCCACAGCCCATTCTGGCCCCGGTGCTGTAATTGACTACAGCAAAGCTGATACCTGGGCTGTGGGGGCCATCGCCTATGAAATCTTTGGGCTTGCCAATCCCTTTTATGGCCAAGGCAGTGCCCACCTTGAGAGCCGCAGCTACCAGGAGGCTCAGCTGCCTGAGATGCCCAAGTCGGTGCCTCCAGAAGCAAGGCAGCTGGTGAGGTCACTGCTCCAGCGAGAGGCCAGCAAGGTGAGGCTGTTTCCAAGCTTTGGACTCTGGGTGAGGGCCTCTGCTCATGTCCGAGCCAAGGCTAAGTTTAGGCAAGCTCTACAGTGTTAAACAGAGCCTCTGTCATATACAGGTCAAGGCCAACTACAGAACAGAGTAGGTTTGAGAAGAAACAGGAGCGGGAAGCTGGCCAGCAAGACTTGAATCTGAGACCTAGCAGTGTAGCCTTTGGGTCCTTTTGGGTCCTGTTCACGGCGGCCTTTGCATGCTGGGCGAGCACCGTGCCGTCTATGTTTCCCAGTCCCCTTGGCTTTGGTTATGTTGGAAGTTGCTTAGAAGGATGGGCTGGCGAGATGCTCAGCAAGTAAAGGGGCTTGGCACACCTGACAACCTGAGTTCAAAACCTGGGACCCACATGAAGGCAAAAGGAGTTGACCCCACCAAGTTATCCTCTGACCTCCACACACAACGTGCTACAGCCTGCACACTCACGCACATCAGACAAATCCTACAAGAATGAAAACAACCTTAGGGCCGGCAAGATAGCTGGGTGGATAAGGACGCTTGCGCCAAGTTTGATCCCCACGACCCACACTGGAAGGAGAGAGCCAATTCCTGCAGCCTACCACCCCCTAAATAAATAAATGTAACGAGAACATTTTGTTTAAAGGAGACTGGCTTGGAAGAAAAGGATGTGTTTTTGAGAAATGGGTAACAAAGATGCAGCAATGGAAGGAATCACTGCTCTAAGCCCAGCAAGAGCCCAGAGGCCAGTTTGCCTGAGCCAAACTTGCAAGGGCGGGTCTGGCTCCTTAGAAAAACCCCAGACAGACCTAGCCTCAGCCTGCTTTTCTGCAGCCTCCACACCTCTCACTGTTCACCCCACTCACTGTTCACCCCACTGACTGTTCACACACTCACTGTTTACATCCCTCACTGTTCACACTGTGTTCACACCCTTTACTGTTCACACCCTTCACTGTTCAACTCACTGTTCACACCCCTCACTGTTCATACCCTCACTGTTTACACCTTTTACTGTTCACTCAGTGTTCACACCCTTCACTGTTCACATCCCTCACTGTTTACACCCCTCACTTTGACACTTCTCACTATTCACTCTCACTCTTCACACCCTCACTGTTCACTCTCTTCACACCATCACTGTTCACACCCCTCATTGCTCACTCTCTTCACCTCCTCAATATTCACACCCTCATTGTTCACACCTTCACTGTTCACACTCTTCACATCCTCACTGTTCATAGCCCTCATTCTTCACACCCCTCACTGTTCACAGTTTACATCCTACTCTTCACACCCTCACTGTTCACACCCTTTGCTCTTCACACCCTCACCTCCTCATAGCTGCTCAGCAACTGCTCCAGGTGCAAAGGCCTCTTGCCCCAGTGTTAGAGACCAGAGCAGTGTGTGGGTCCCGTTCATGACAAAGGTGTCCCAGCAAAGCCGACATGGCCAAGGGCCTGGGCTTGGTTAGGGGGTAGCTGAGGGAAGATGGGTGGAAGAATCAAATTGGGGCAGGCCTGAGATGACACTCCATCGGCCGCACAGTGCGGACCAAGTGCTTGTTGCAGGCATTCTGATGACACCTTCCATTGCTTTGCAGAGACCATCTGCACGCTTAGCTGCAAACGTGCTGCACCTAAGCCTCTGGGGTGAGCATCTTCTAGCCCTGAAGAACCTGAAATTGGACAAGATGGTTACCTGGCTCCTCCAGCAATCTGCAGTCACTCTGCTGGCTGACAGGCTGAGGGAGAAGAGCTGCGTGGAGACAAAGCTGCAGATGCTGTTTCTCGCTAACCTGGAGTGTGAGGCACTCTGCCAGGCAGCCCTCCTCCTCTCTTCCTGGAGGGCAGCCCCGTGATGGCTCCGTGCTGCACTGTTACTAAAAGACTAAGAGGCATCTGGGTTGTGATGTCATGATGGTGTACGAAGGTGGAGGTGGCTTGGCTGGTTGGGTAGGAGTCAGGACAAGCTGGAGTGGAGGAGGGGCTGGTCAGCCAGAGGAAGCCTTGAGTTCAGCAAATGGGAAGAGCGACCTTGAGCTGTCCAGGAGATAGAGAGGCACTACCTGTGCCCATCCATTTAGGTTCTGGGGCAGAAGTTAGACATCAGGCCAGACCAGGAGTTGGTAAGCTGTAGAGGACAGGAATTAAGTACTTGTAATGACTTACCTGTCACTGAGGCGAAGGACAAGCAAGCACTGCGGCACGGCTGACACTCAACTTTGCTTGTCGTCAGTAAGGTCTTTTCACTTTTTCCCAACCACTTAGAACAAGCAGGTTTAGTTTGTAAGTGGCAGGCCATTATGTCTCACAGTCAAGTTTACCAGTTCCTGGGCTAAATGCATTCTCAATATCTAACTCTTAGAAGATGCTGATCATTAAAGAGTCTCCATACCAAAGACGTGTACACTGGAGCCAAGTGTTCTCCCCACCAGGGGAAAATCCCTCTCACCCGGTGCTGACCAGGAAGCACTTCCCACCCCCGTCTGCCCTCAGTCTACCAATGGCTGTGCTGGTTACATGAGGACAGGCTGAGGGGGTGAGACCTGTCCTCTCTGTCACTGAGATCCAAGACAAGGCAGTGGATGGCAGTTTGTGATCCCTGTCCCTCCTGCTAAGAATGGGCTTTATGATACAGGTGGCCAGTGTTGCTTAGAATGTGCCGTCTAGGCTGAGGGCAATGTTACATTCATGACTGTGTTCAGGGACCAGCAGGAAAAGCCATTCTCCTATGGCAGGGGCATCTGCAGGGCTGGTGCAAGGTACACCTGGGAATGGTCCTCAGCACCACTGGGTTGCTTCTGCATTAGTCTAGTGCAGCAGGCACTCGGTGTCGTGTGTGAGCTGGGTGACTTGTCTGTGTGGCCAGCCTTCCTTACAGGAGCCATGGGTTATTAAATGCAAATTTACAGCATAGGGTAGAACATAGTGTGCTGAACTGAGGCTCTAGCATTCACGGTGACTCTCATACCCTAACAGGGAGAAAGGGTTCACATACAGTTTAACATGTGCTTGTTAAGAACACAGATGTGGGGCCGGGCAGTGGTGGCGCATGCCTTTAATCCCAGCACTTGGGAGGCAGAGGCAGGCAGATTTCTGAGTTTGAGGCCAGCCTGGTCAACAGAGTGAGTTCCAGGACAGCCAGGACTACACAGAGAAACCCTGTCTTGAAAAACCAAAAAAAAAAAAAAAAAAAAAAAGCAGATGTGGCTGGGTTGTGGATGGTGTGCACACCTTTGATCCCAGCATCTGGGAGGCAGAGGCAGACAGTGTTTTCTTTTTTTTTTTTTTTTTTTTTTTTTTTTTTGGTTTTTCGAGACAGGGTTTCTCTGTTTAGTCCTGGCTGTCCTGGAACTCACTCTGTAGACCAGGCTGGCCTCGAACTCAGAAATCCGCCTCAGACAGTGTTTTCAAGAGTTCTAGGCTAGCCTGGTCTATAGAGTGAGTTCCAAAACGGCCTTGGCCACACAGAGAAACCCTGTCTTAAAACAAAAACAAAGGAACAAAAGGAACACAGAGGACCTAAGGCCAGTGAACACGAACACGGGTTTATTTTATGCATATGGTGTTTTGTCTGTATATACGTTTTGTCACTTGAATGCCTGGTCTCCTGGGAGGCCAGGAAAGGGCATCAGATCTCCTCAGACTAGAGTTACAGATGGTTGTGAGCTGCCACGTGGGTGCTGGGACTTGAACCTGGGTCCTCTGCAAGAGGAAGCAGTGCTCTTAGCCAGGTCATCTTTCCAGTCCCTCTGGGGTCTCTTGAGCAGCGATTTTTAGGCCAGCTGTCAGTCTAGTTTCCACTGTGTGATCCCACCTCCTTGAGGAGAGCTGAGAGACACGCAGGCTCTGGCACGGTATCCCTAGGCAGCAGCCCTGCCATTGTCAGTGACTTGGGGCCAGGTGACAGGTGAGGGCAGTGGTTCTCTTTATTTCAGAAATGGGGGTGGCTGCACATACAAAAACTGCCACAGAGTGATTCAAACTTGGAAAACTTACAGAAAAAAAAAGATGTTCCCTGCCCCCCACCCCACAGTCATCGCCCTCTGAGGTAAGGCTGCGCCATTTTCCCATGGCCTTTAAAATAACAAAACCCAACCAATCCATTGTGGTGACGTCCTCTGGCCACCTCTGCTCTGTGCAGTCCCGGGCTTTGGCTCAATCAGACTTCTCCTTCTCCTTCATGTGCAAGAAGACAATGCTGAAAATGAAGAGCCCGGCCATCATGGAGAAGGCACTGGCGTAGTAGGGGTAGGCCGACGGGATGAAGCGCTCATATTGCGTGTGCTGGAGTGGCCTCACTGACACCTGTAAAGGGACAGAGGTGACAGGCCCTGGTGGCTGAGGCCTAAGGGGGACACCTACTGGCCAGAAGCAGGACTGCCCCTTGCTCACCTGGGTGGAAGAGTACAGGTGGGTGTAGCCTAGCCGGTTGTAATCCACTTTGAACTGGAATACGCCATACACGTCGGGCAGCTTGAACTGGACACTGTACTTGCCACCTGGGGAAGAAGCAACATCAAAACCAAGAAGGTTCCCCAGAGGGAAGTGTGCTCTGAGACACACACAGTGGCAGCTGGGTGGCTTTCTCTGGCAGGAGTCCCACCCACCTTTCCTCTTCAGGAAGGTCCTCACAAAGGGGTCGATGCGTACGAACTCCAGCTGAATGTCATCCCCGTCAAAGGGGACCCACTTGCCATTGGAGAGCTGCTCAATCACGATGCTATACTCCTGAGAGGAAAGGCTGGGTCAGCTAGGAGTACCACAGGCAGAACTGCCCTTAATGCCCACCCCACACATGGCAAGGACTCCAGGAGGCCTGGAGTCTCTGAGCATGGCTGGGCCAACAGCTGGAGCACCTCTGTCCTCCCTGGGCCTGAGGTCCTTAGTGCAGGTACTGAAGAGTGAGCAGGCTGCCTCCTCTCCTCTAGCCTACATCAAGCTCCAACTGCAATGTCACTCGTCTGGTAAATCTGCCCGCCCGCCAGTTAGATGGAATAGGCCTTCCCACTGCCACGCAGTCACCAGGGCTTCAGTTGGCACCGAAGGCCCTCCACATCTGGGCTGGCTCTTAGGGACAGACTGATGTACATATTCGTCCTTCTGGATGCCCCTGAGGCATCTGTGCTGAGACACCCTGATCAGATCCTTAGAAGCTGCCCTCCCCGGGACCTCTTACCACCAAGTCAGTGACAGTGTAGGCATTGGGTGGGGCCATCTCGCCCACTCGGTGATGGGACACAGGCCCCACTCGAAGAACGCCCTCCTCCTTGAACACCCAGCGGGAGAGGGCCACAGCTAGTTCATAGTTGCCTGTCTGAGAATACCTGGAGAAGGAAGGGGAGAGGCGGAGCTGCAGCCCACTTCCTGCTGGTGCTAACAGGCCGGCACACACTCCCACCTTCCAAGCTCTGGCTTTACCTCTGCGCTCCGGGTGTGGCCTTCTGCACCGCTGAGTTGAAGAAGGCATCGCTGAAGAAATCCAGAGAACCACTGAAGATGACCCGGGCATTGTTCCTGGCCTGGAGCCCGGCAATCAGCAGAGTATTCCTCCCCACTGCATGGGGGTACTAGGAACAGAACGGGGTGGTCACATGGGCATTACCAGAGTACCGGCAAAGCCACCACAGCAAGTGGACAGCAGGCTGGACCCAGCTGGACCCCGACATAGCTCTGTCTCCACACCCACCCGAGGGAGGACCTAGGAGCCCACCATTTCCACCACCTTCCCAGTCCCATTATCTCTTCGTTGGGGTCAGCACGGCCCACAGCTGTGTGCATGTGTGTGTGTGCATGTGTGTGTGTGTGTGTGTGTGTGTGTGTGTGTGTGTGTGCGCATGTGTGTGTGTGTGCATGCATGTGTGTGCACGTGTGTCTGACGCATCAGTGTCAGCACAAGTGTGCTCTGGGCTTGCCGCTGGGCCCAGGAGCTGGAGTATGGAGCCTGCAGAGGGTCTTACCTGGGTGATTGGTTTATCTGGGAAGAAGGAGTAAGAAGTTGAAGAGCCTGTTAGGATGTCCAACACCAAGGGATTGTCAGGGTCTGCCACCATTCTGCAAGGAGAAGAGAGCTGCCTAGCACTGAGCAGGAGGTGGATGCAGGACAAGGGGTCCCACACCATCTCCTCTAGGGAATTTCCAGAGAAGTTAGTTCTTCCCTTTCTCATTTGTCCATCATCCATCCATCCCATCCATCCATCCATCCATCCATCCATCCATCCATCCATCCATCCATCCAAAGATGTGGTCTCACTAGCCAGACTGGTGTGGAAGCCCCAATCCCCCTGCTTCAGCCTCTAAGTAAGGCAAGCAGCACTGCATCCAGCCAGGAAGGACCCTTTGTCAACAGCCAAGCACTCGGGGCCCCTCTTGTTTACAGTAAGACTCACTGGTACCACCTGGGGGAAGGAACATTCTCAACCCTAAATTTGGCTTGATGTCCACAAACAGCAAGTGGCCCTTGTCCCCCTGTGTCTCGCTGGTCCCCTGCACACTCACCCAACTCCTCGGAAGAGAATGGGGTTCGGAGATGACTTGCCAACAATGGTCGGGGCCTTCAGCAAGTTCTCAGTGTCAGCCACAATGAGCGTGTGCTGCGAAGGGGAAAACAAGGCAAATGGTCAAGAAGAGGGTCCTGGGCCGGGAGTCCTTCAACTTCCAGCTGGCCTCGATGCAAAGCTGAGTTCCAGATGTCTGAAGAGGCAAGCCGGCTTACCTGGCCGAGGTCTGAGACATCGTAGTTGTGGTGGTCGATGACTGCTGTCTTTTCTTCATCAAATTCAATCCCACACTCACTGCCCAGCTCCCGAAGAGGGTCACCTGCACACATCCAAGAGATGGCCTGGCTGAGCCCTGGTCGGCAGGGAGGCACCACCTCCAATGGCTGTGTACTGGAGCTAAGTGACAGCCCCCTCCTCGCATAACGATGGAAGGACTTGGTTCTACACCCACCCTCTTAGCGAACTTGTCAAAGCCGCAGCCAATGATGGCTTCCACTGGCCTGAGCTCACCTGTCCTCCTCACTACCCCACCAACAGACCCACTGAGATGAAAGGCCACCACTGCTGCACTCGGGCCCTGAGCTGTGCACTGCTGGAGCTGACGGACCAGCACACGAACTAAGGATACAATTCTCTCCCTACTGCTGTACAACTTTGGAACTTTCAAAACTAGAATCCAAAACTAACTCCACCCACTGCTTCCCCTGACTTCCTCGTTCCATCTAGAGTGGGTTGGTCTGATGCTGCTTGTATTCTAACACCAAATACTGGTTCCTCTAACTGTGGTTGCCCCCGGCGAGCAGATCCTCATGTACTCCAGGGATGCCATGTGAACTTTCTCCCCAATTTAACTGGTCAATAAAAGGCTAGAGCCTGTGACTGGGCAGTGGAGGGAGAAAGGTAGGACTGGAGGTTTAAGTAAAGGGTTTGCAGGTAGAGAGACAGAGGAGGGAGAAGTTAGACCTGCCCAACCTAGGCTCATGCCTTGTGAATAAAACACCTGGATCGTGTGTCCTTTATACGGCTTGTTAGGATTATAATAAATTCATGCTACACCCATCAGGGTCCCAGATCAGTAACCCTGCGCCTCCTTGCAGGAGCTCTCTGAGCTCCAGGGGAACCGGTAGGATGTCTTGCAACTCCCTAGGGCAGACTTACCAATATCAGAGCTGGCAGCCACCAAAACACTGCCACCACCGTCAATGAAGGCACTTATGGTCTCCACGTTGATGCTGCCTCCAAAATCTGAAAGAAGGCCCCGGATACAGTGACCATAGGCACCCTGTCCCCACGGACACAGTGACCACAGGCACCCTGTCCCCACTCTCTGATACCTAGATGGAGGTGAGACCCTCCAGAGCATCCAGAGCTGATCTGGGTGGGTTCCCATCAATCCCAAAATGAGAGGGCAAGTGAATTCACCACACCTGTTACAGGGCACAAACCTGGGTGCTTGAAGCAATGCCTTGGCATTCAGATGCAATTACCAAACACGTCCTGGTCATGTTTGCTGAAGTGACAGCACATATTCCAAGCCACATCTATTCACTCAGAAACGCTCAACAACTTCACCCACACTTCACAGTACTACTGTTCAAACGCTCAGACCCTCAAACACCTGCAGCCTTCGCCATCGCTGCACCGTGCCTGGGGCCACCTTCCAGTATTCTACCAATGTCACTCTACCCAAGCTGTTTGAGAAGGCACCACAGACTTCACGGATGACCCTCACTTGACCATGGGGCTCACTGGCCCAGCATTAACGCCTTCCCTGTTCCCACTGTCCACAGCAGAGCCATTCAGTGCTTTGAACACCACCCAAAGGGCTTGCTGGTTCCCAGCACTGGTCAGATGAGGCTCTGGTCAGTTCACTTAGTGACTAACCACTGCCACCATCAAACCAGCACCAGGTGGGGCTTGCCGAGCTCTAGGGCTCTCCCCAGAGTGAGTCTGGTGTTCAATCTAAGTCCACTTCCTTGCTAAGTATTTCCCATGGGCTGGGAACAAAGAAAGGAACACTGGGGAAGGGAGCCATTGCGCTCAGGCTAGTGAAGAGAGCCTTCGACCAGTGACAGGCGAGGATGGAAGGATGAGCCAGACAGCAGCATGGCAGAAGCACACACAGGCAGAGTGAACAGGAGTGTGAAGTTTGCCAGGTAGGGTGAGCTACGGGGCTGGACTGCAGGCCAGGAGTGAGGTGAGGTAGCCAGTTATTGGAAGGCTGGGAGTGGTGGGAGCCACTGGAGGATTCTGAGACGGAGAACAATGTGACTTCCTTGGTGAAGCTGGGTACAGGTGGCGTGTAGGTCAGAAGGTACTGTGTCAGGCTGTGAAAGCATTCCTAACGAAGAGGAGATGCCGGGGAGTCAGGGGAAGGGGTTTTCCACAGGACCTAAAGGGAGATAAGCAGGAGCCAGGGGTGGGGCTGAGGGGACTGGCACTGTAGACCGAACCCACTCTTGAACTACAGAATACAAAGTGGCTGCCAGGGAAATGAATGGCCATCCATGTTTCATCAGTTGAAGAAAGGGACATCTTACCCCAGACGACAGGGACAGCCTGAGCCAAAGATGAAACGGAAAAACTATCTACCACATTCACCAAAACAGCAAGGCAAAAGAAACAGCCAGGGCTGGAGAGATGGCCACACTGGCTGCTCTTCCAGAGGACCTGGGTTCAATTCCTAGCACGTCTGTAATTCCTGTTCCAGGGTATCTGACACCCTCACACTGACATGCAATCAAAACATCAATGTACATAAAATAAAAATAACTAAATGTTATTTTTTAAAAAGGTGTTTAAAAAAAAAAGAAATTGCCAAAGGAACTAGAGACAGCTAGTCAGGTGAGGACACGTGTGAGAGGCTAAAGCTATGGGCAAGCCGTGCATCTCAGCAAGATAAAAGTGAGACTCCTGTCATCTGTTCTCAGTCAGCGACACCAGACTCTCAGGCCCAGGGGAGTTGAGAACACTTCTCCAAGTATACACGTAGACTAGAGAGACAAATTTCAGCTCAGTATATCTTAACAGAAATGTCCAGTGGTGGAATGAACTGCCTTGTAAGACAGAAATAGTTAAGTTTAAGTCAGAGATATTTATTCCATTCAAAAGTCTCTTGAGGGCTGGTGAGATGGCTTAACAGGCAGCCATGGGTCACTGGGTTTAAATCTCCAGTAACGCCTGGGAACAAAGATTAGTGCCTATAAACCAAGCATTAGAAGGCAGAGACTGCTCCTGAGAGCTCACTGGCCAGCCTGCTTGGTCAGAATGGCGAGCTGCAGGAACAGTGAGAGAGGCTGTCTTGGGAGAGACGCTGTCTTGGGAGAGACGCTGTCTTAAGAGAGTAAGGAGGAGTGTGACAGAGTAGGTGACCCGATTCTACATGTCCACAGAAGTGTGCACAACCTCACACAACATGCATGCATGCATACCACCACCAACACCAATTAGCCTTGTGCTAGTCAGAAAATCCATCCATCAGGACTCAAGGGGTGATGCGGATGGATGTATGTATTTGTATCCTTATGATCTGTCACCTGCAGGATGACTTTTTTACAGCGATCCATGTTAATAACGTGACGATCCTTTGTACACAAGCAAGTCAAATCAAGGGCTTCTTTAGCAAGACCTTTGTTAGAGAAAACCCCCTTTCTCCTGAACTAAAGTGTCTACGGTGACATTTGACTCTCTCTCCTTAGCTGTATCTTTTTGACAGATGAAATCTCTAAGGCCCAGGCTGTAATTAACATTTTCCTCTACTATACCTCGCAACTCACCCCAAGACCCAGAACATGCCCAGGAACAAGAAGACAACCGTCTCCTAAACCCTCTAATCCTAGTTCTAGGGGTGACGCGCGCCCTTACCTTCCACCGACGGGGAAAAGATGATAAGGTTGTCATAGAGGAATTCCCCATACTTGATGAGGGACAAACTGGGGTCATCTGCGGTCTTGAAGGTGAGCTCAAAGCCCCGGTCTGGAGGAAAAGAAAACAGGAAGCTGGGGCAGACGATCAGGAGAGGAATCCCTGCTGCAGCCCTCGGAGGGTGCCGCCGTCTCCGCCCCAACCCGGGCCGTGCGTGCCCTCGGTGCGGTGCTCACCCTTCAGGCTGCGAAAGAACAGTGAGTGCGTGTCCCGCACGTTCAGGTTGTCCAGCAGCACGAGGGTGCGGGGGCCGCTGGCGCAGACGCAGCTCAGTGCGGCCAGCAGCAGCCCGCAGAGGGGCCAAGCACGGATTACGAGGCGCGGATCCATCTTCATCTTCCAGCGAGAGAAGCCAGCACCTGGACACCGGAAGCGTCCCTCGCGGCCGCCCAATGGCCGCTCGCAGCGATGGAGTACCACCTGAAGTGGTCCGGGTACTCCGTGGTCCCATGGCCCATGCAGCGGCGGCGACGGACTGAGAAGCAGGGAACGCCGCCGGAAGTGGCCCTTCGGAGGCCGAGTCTCTGTACCTTATTGGCGAAATGCACTTGAGGCTCCGCCTCCCCCATGGAAAAGGACCAATCCAGGAGAGACAGCTCCATAGCTGCTGCCAATCAATAAAGCCTGGCGCCTTTTGCCTCCGCCCAGGACAGCTCCCGCCGCCGCTCTCAAACTCCTCTTAGCGTCTCTAGACTTTGTTTCCTATGCTGTAGGTCCTTACCAGCCAGCCCATTCCAACGGGACGCAATTCTCATTACTTGGACCAGATAGGGGTCACTTCCTCGTCTGTCATTGGTCTAAAGGGCTCGGAAGCAGGCCCTTATCTCTAGGGAGCATAAGGTGGGGAAATAGGCTCTGGCCAGGCCGGAAACAGTGGATGGCCAAGGGACAGGTTAGTGATTAAAAGACTCCTCACACCCGGGTTTGGTGGCTCGTGCTTTTAATTCCAGCGTTCGGGTAGGAGGCAGAGACAGGCAGATCTTTGTTACTTTTGAGGCCAGCCTGGCCCACATAGTGACCTGCCAGGGTTATATATTGAGGGCTGGGGGTGTTGCTTTATAAAACAGCGGTATAATGTGGCGGGAGGGAGCAAATTGGCGGGCCGGGCCAAGGCGTAACCCTGAACAATCAAGCCATGTAATAGACCTAGTGTAAAGAAGATTTATTGGCGGAGGAAGGGAAGGGGACCAGAGATCGGGTAGAGACAGAAAGAGGGGACAGAGAAGGACGGGGGGGGGGGGGCGGGAAGGGAGAGAAGAGGCCACCTGAGAATACGTGGGTAGGGAGTGAAGGAGAGAGGGGAGAGGAATAGGAAATGGAGAGAGAGGCAGAGAGAGTTGGGATAACCAGGAGTCCTTCCTTCTATGCCTGGCTCGCACCTGGCAAGCGGTGTATGCAAGCTGGTGTATGCAAGCTGCTGCATGGAGCCTAGAGGAATTGCCTGTAAGCCAACATGGGGTACCAGCAAGATGGCTCAGCTGGTAAACGTGCTTGCTTGCCACAGAGACTGACGGCCTGAATTCAATCCCTGGGCCCCACGCGATGGAAGGGGAGAACGGACTTCTGCAAGTTGTCTCCTGACACACACACCAACCCAAGACTCGGGACAGAAATAAAATGTAGAGGTCTAGGGATGTGTAGTTCAGTGGGTAAAATGCTTATCTAGCCTTCAGGAAGGCCTGGGTTTGATGCCCACTGTCATAGAAAAACTAGGCATGGCGGCTGACACCTGTAACCCCAGCACTTGAGGTACAAACATCAGGATAATTAGTTCAAAGCCAGCTGTATGAGACCCTGTCTCCATATAAAAATCATTGCTCCTGCCGGGCGGTGGTGGCACATGCCTTTAATCCCAGCACTTAGGCAGAAGCAGGCAGATTTCTGAGTTCGAGGCCAGCCTGGTCTACAGAGTGAGTTCCAGGACAGCCAGGACTACACAGAGAAACCCTGTCTCGAAAAACCAAAAAAAAAAAATTATTGCTCCTAACTTCTCTGCAGCCCAACCCCACCACTCAGGAACACTGAACCCTAGGTACCCACCTAAACCTATCCCCATAGCTTCATCTCCCTCTGCTGTCTGCTCTGAGTACTGCCAGCCTCAGCACACACCTTTGAGCTGCCTCCAGAGGTGCCCGCCCTCCCCAGCATGCTCACTAGAGGGGCGGTTGGGGCTTTGTTCCCATAAAAACCTGAGCGAGCCTCCCCTGACTGGTTCTACTGCAGTGGCCTTTGGTGGTACTCTCACCCAGTACCCTGGCTTCTTCAGTGAACTCCTTGGCCCAAGGGTAAGGCCTACCACAGTCACTGGTATAAGGAGGAGGGCAGAGTGGGAGAGCTAGCTCAGTACAGAGCTAGCTCACACTCTAACCCTTCACAGAACACCATGAAGTGGGTGCAACTCTAGTTTACAAAGGTGGCCCAGGACCTGTCATCTCCCTGACTGTGGGCCCACCCAGTCAGGCTTGGAATATAGAGGGGAGGATTGTCATGGCAACCTGGATTCATTTCTGGCTATGTCAGGACATGGAGTTCCAGTTCAGGCCCCTGAAGACTGGCAAGACAGCAGTAACCACACCTGCTGCACAAGCCTGTGTTCAATCCCTAGAAGCCACAGTGGATGGATGGAGAGAAGCCATCCCGAGAAGATGGCCTCTCACCTCCACATCTAAGCATCATGACATATGTTCCCCAACCTAGGCACATACAATAAAGGCGGGCGGGGGGAGGATCAGGTGGTTTGGGACATATGGGGAGGTACTTGGTGGGTGCAGACACTTGCTGCCAAACCTGATGATATAGATTCAATCCCTGGGGACACATGGCAGAGGGAAGGAACTGACTCCCACAGGTTATCTTTGGACCCCCACCTACACGCCATGGCACATGTGCCCTCACTAAATAAATAAATAAATAAATGTAAAAAAGAAAAAGACCCAGACTGGAGAGATAGCTTGGTTGGCAAAATCCTTGAGAAATGATACCTGGGGTTGCCTTCTGATCTACACACATGCACATATATACATGGACACATAAATACAGGTATACACACACATGCATATATACATATAGACACGCATGCACACATACATACACACATGGACACATACATACACACATGCACACATATATACACACATACATACACATACACACATGGACACACATACACACATGGACACACATGCACATACACACATGGACACATACATACACACACATGGACACACACACTACAACCCAGGCCATTTCTGCCCCTCAGCAAGACATGGTTCTGTTTCTACAGTCACTTGTGCTGGTAACAGAACATCTGGAGCTGCTACAAGTAGTCGCCAGTCTCTGCAGGACAGCAGGACAGCCCCAGGAAGCACTGGAGGGTTGAGAAGGAGAGCTTATTCTAAAAGGCAGTTTATTGGGCAGTGCACTGGAAAGCACCTTCTCTGGGCTGCAGGCCAACCCAGCTGCTGTCCAGCCAAGGGTAGGCTTGGCACAGCAGCTGGCTCCAGGTCTCTCTCTGTGTCCACTGTGTGTCACAGGTTCCCTTGGAAGGGGCCAATCACAGAGGCCCAAATCTTAAGTCACCAGGATGTTGGGCTTCATCCGTGTGGCAGCTTCTGTGCTCAGTGTGAGGAAGCTTGTGAAGGTTCATGGGCATCTGAGCCCGTGGAGGTAGACCCACACTGGCTAGTGTAGGCTCCGTGGCAGGCAAGACAGTGGGAACATGGCTCCTGTGAACAGCTGGAGCAGGCCTCTCTCTGAGAAGCGTAGTCCAACTTCCACAAAGCTCAGGCCCTGGGCCAGAGTGAGTTCTCTAGGGAACGGGGGAGGAAATGTGTCTTCCCAGGGCTAAGATCCCCTTGGGCTTGGGGACACTGTGGAGTAGGAGAGAGGAGGCCTGGTCGGGGCTTCGTAGAGAGGACTTGGAAGTTTCTAGAAACTTGAAAGCAGATCGCAGCAGGCAGCTGGATCACAGAGGCTCACCGCCGAAGCTGCTTTTGCTTTTTTTACGCTTGGCTTTGGAGAAGGGGATGTCAAGGGACTCCAGGCGGAAGGGCCGGGGCTGGGGCATTTCAGGGGTCTGGGCTGGCGGCAGGGCAGAGTTGTTGCTCAGAGAGGAATTGAGCCCCGGTGGTGAGTTGTGATAAGCTATGGAGAAGAAGCAGAGGGCACCGGTGAGCCAGGACAGCACCACACGTGGAAGGCAGAGGGTCTGGCAATACCTGTCCACCTGGGACCCCTCTAAGGCTGCTCTGGCGGGATCTCAGACTCAGACCTGGTATCACTTCTGTGTCTGAAGGGTCTAGGGTAGGGAATCGGAGTTTTAAAGCCTCTAACTGAGGCTTCAGCCTAGTACCTAAGGCAGAGAAGCCTGCACACAAAGAGCAGTCCAGTCCAGCATCTCCTACCAGTGTCAGCTCTTAAGCCTCAGTTTCCTCATCTGTTACATGGGCACAATGGCAGCCCCTCAGTGACTTCACTGATTTTCCCTCTCCTACCCAACTTCACTCACTCGGTCTCTGATTTCAGTTTAGAAAGTTTAAAAAATTTAGCGTCAAGTTTTTTTTTTTTACTTTTTATGGTATAGATGTTTTGCCTAAATGTCTGTGTACTATGTGTGTGCTGTGCCTGCAGAGACCAGCAGAGGGCAGCAGATCCCCTGGAACAGTAGTTACAGAGGGTTGTGAGTTGCCATAGTGCTGGGAACTAAAAAATAAAACCCTGGTCCTCTGCAAGAGCAGCTCCCACCTCATCTACTGAGCCGTCCCTCCAGCCCTAAGGTTTGCTTCTAATGGATATTTTACTGGAAGCCCTGTGGGTTCTGTTTTTCCAAAACTCTGTTACATTCATTCATTTGTGTGCTTGTTCCACAGCGCTTGTGTGGCGGTTAGAGAACAACCTGTGGGAATCAGCTCGCTTTCTTTCTCCACATGGGGCCTGGGGGTCGAACTCAGGTCCTCAGGCTTGGTGGCAAGCACCTTTGTCCCAGTTTATCCCGTGAACCATTCCACCAGCCCGGTTTTTAGTTTTAAGAGAAGAATGAAGTGATTTTCTAATTCTTGGAACTGTTTTTGCTCTGGGGACCTTTCTGCCCCCATGCCATTGCCTCCTTTGGGGAAAGCCTGGCATACGCACCCCCATGCAAGGGCCTGTTCGTGTGTCTCTTTGAGCACACAGGAAGAGTCCATACTGAGGTTCACCTTTAAAAAGCTTTAGATTTGCTTTGTGTGTATGAGTGTCTTTGTCTGCATGTATGTGGGTGCACAACATGTGTGCAATGTCCAAGGAGGTCACAGAGGGCACTGAATCCTGGAACAGGAAGTGTGGATGGTGGTGAGCCACCATCCAGGCACTGGAAACTGAACCACTTAAGCACTGAGCCAACTCTCGGCCCCCTTGAAGGTTAATCTTATCAACTTGATTGTATTAAGAGCCACACAATGCACATCTCTGAGTGTGTCTGGGTGGGTGGGTGGGTAGGTTCCAGAGTAGAGTGGTCTATGGGACAGCAAATGAAGAAGGAAGACATGCCTTGAAGGGGTAACGCCATGCAATAGGCTAGAGGCCTGGAGAGATCAGAAAGGCAGAGTGGGGAAGCCCATATTAAATGCTTACTGGTTACCATGGTTACCATAGTGGCCACCATGATGTGAGCAGCTAAGCAGGTCTCCACTACCATGGTCTCCCACTCAGCCTCTCACCCAAAGTAGAAGCTGTAGGACCAAACCGATCTCTCAAACTTCTCCTTTGGAGACAGGGTCTCACACAACTGGCCTCACACTCTCTCTGTAGCCAAAAGTGACCTTGATCTTCTCAGCCCCTTGTTTCCACTCCCCAAGAGCTGGGATTACAGGCAAGCATCACAGCCTGGTTTACGCAGTGCTGGGAACTGAACCTGTGGCCTGGTACAGGCCAGGCAAGCACTCTATCAACTGAGCCATGTTCCCAACACTCCTTTAAGGAGCTTCCCTCAGTTGTTCATCGTAACAGTAAAGATTGACTACCACGACTGCCTATTACGTGGCCCTATGTCTCAGCTTGTCTCCTCTAATCCTGAGGAGCAGGTGCCATGCCCCTTAGCTCATAGCTCACGAAACTGAGGCTTGCATGGGGGTGGGTTTTCGTGCCTGAATCCCAAATCGTCCCCATGGCATATTCCCCAGTGGATGTGGGGGAGGGAAGCCCGGTGGGCAGGGAACTCACTGAGGCTCTTCATGGGGTCTGTGCTGAGGATCTGGCTGGCCCGCTTGGACCGGAAGTAGTTGCTAGCGATGTTCTCACTGTCGCTTCGGCTAAGCATCAGCTTATACCTGTCTTCCTCCTGCTGAGATGTCAGAACCTCATGAGTGACAGCCACTGTGGGCCTACCCTGCTCAGGAGCTTCTGGTGATGCCTGGCACCATTTGGTGCTGGGCCTCTCTTGGGGTCACTCCCAGGACTCCCAGGGTGGGGATCCAGGCAGCTTGGAGTGGGGAAGTCACAGCCCACAGCCTCCCCTCCCTTTCCTTGAGATGGGAGGTGCGTGTACCTTCCTCCAGCTTCACTACGGGCAAGGGTGATAGAAATACACGGCCCCAGTCCCTCCGTGCACACACAATGCAAAAAACGAAACAACGGCAAGAACTCCGATGTAAGCTACATTTGTGGCCAATACTTCTTCCCTTCCCTCTCCTGGGAAGATTCTTTTTCAAAGTGGCTATGATAAGCTAGCTTTCCTCAGCCTCAATGGTTTACACTGGGTAGCTATTTCTCCCCATCCAGGTGGGAGAGAAGTCCCGGGCCCAGATGGATCCAGGCTATCGCCAACCACAGAGTTACATCTGCCTGAATGTAGGAACTGGTCCACGAGTAGGCATGTGACCAGGCGGTGGTTCTCAACCTTCCTAAGGCTGGGACCCTTTCATACAGCTCATGTTGTGGTCACCCCCAACCATAAAACTATTTTCATTACTACTCCGTAACTGCAGTTTTGCTACTGTTGGGAATCTTATTGGAAATACTGATATGCAGGATATCTGATATGCAACCCCTGTGAAAGGCTCACTCAAAACCCAAAAAAGGGTCTGGACCCCACAGGTTAAGAACCACTGGCATTGTAACTGCCAGTAGCCATTCCTCCCCCATCTCCCCACCCCCACCCCATGTCTTAGGAAGAAAGCCTGTTACTGGTTAGCTCAGAGGCAAAGATACAGGACAAAGCCTGACAAAGAGCCCCAAATGAGCCCCTAGATCCAGCCATGCCTGCACCTGATCCATCTATGTGGATCAGAGAGGTCTCTATTTTGGGTTGACTGGCATCTGGCCACTTGAAACTAAATATGTTCTGATATAATCCTCTGAAGTCCCAGGCTAAACATGTTTTAAAGCTTTTTCTTTCTTAGGAAGTTAAGCCACTGAGGTAAATGCAGCTTTAGGCCAGCATGAGACACCATAGGCAGCCACCATGAGCTGCCCTAGTGTGTGTTTCCTTGGAATAGACTCTCCCTTTGTAATTTTGAATGCGGGACTTGAGGGTCCAGGTGCCTGACTGTAGTGGAAACAAGTCTAGGCCCAGCTCCTGGCTTTTGTCCCCAGGCAAGACAAAAGCATCCTGAGGCTTCACTGACACACTTTGTGGGTACCTCCACGCCCACCCCAACCCTCCACCCCACCCCTTGTCCTTACCATGTGTGGCTCGCCACTGTCCACTGCAGAGGTTTTTCGAGCTGGCTTGTTCTGTGTCCCAGTTGGAACTGCTATGAGAAAACAGAAACTGAGAAGCCAGAAGGAGGGTGCCCAAGGGACAGCCCTGCCTGGGGTGGAGGTCAGGCCTGGCTGGAGGCAGTAAACAAGGGGCACTTCCCAGCCTAGCCAAGGAATGAGGACAAGAGGACTCGGCTATAGGAAGTGATGTCACTGCCCCCTGATGGACACCAGGTAATGACTGGGGAACACTGTTGCTGTCCAGAGCTCAGGGGAAACAGAGCTAGCTGGAGTTTTAGTTGATGACTGGCATCTGTGGCTACCCATCAATTCAGGGATGGAGGCATGAATGGACACGGACCAGAAAGAGGACTGCAGGGTGCCATACAAGAAATTGGAAGTACACACACACACACACACACATGAACATATACACGAACACGCACACGCACACACACGTGTGCATGCATACACACACACCCCTACTTCTGAAAGGACCACAGTTATGTCTAGCTGGAAGATGATCCACAGAAATTCTGACTTTACTCTGAGATTCATCAGAGCTGGACGGGTTCTCAAAGTCACTTCATCCAACCCCCTTCTTTGTTAAGCTCAGAGGCGGACAGTGATCTTCATAAAAATCACACAGGAAATCAGTGGCCAAAGCAGAGACTGAACCTTGAACAGCTGGTTTCTACGGTCCTAGTCTAGCCCACTGCTCTGGCTGTGAGTGTGATCCTGTAAGACTGTTTTCTTTTTCTTTGCTTTGGTTTCATGGTCTTGGTTTGTTTTTTAATGGCCATTAGTGTTTTGTCTGCATGTATGTCTGTATTAGGGTGTCAGGTCCCCTGGAACTGGAGTCACAGATAGTTGTGCATGCTGGGAATTGAACCTGGGTCCTCTGGAAGAGCAGCCAGTGTTTTTAACTGTTCAGACATCTCTCCAGCCCCTGTTTCATGGTTTTATTTACTAGTCTATCTTTAGTTTATGTGTGAGTGTTTTGCCTGTATGTGTGTGCAGTATGTACATGCCTGGTACCCACAAAGGCCAGAAGAGGGAGCCAGGATCCATTAGAGCAGGAGTTACTGGCAGTGTGCAATGCCAGATGTGGGTACTGGGAACCACACTCTGGTCCTCTGCAAGAGCATGTACTCCTAACCACTGAGCCACCCCATCCAGCCCCTGTTTTGCTTCACTCTTGAAGTAGGGTCTCACATAAACCCAGAATAACGGTGAACTTCTGATCCTCCTGCCTCCATCTCTCAAATACTGAGAGGAGAGGCACGCATGACTGCGCCTGGTTTTGAGATCCGGTTTTAATCACGATCCTTTGTGGGACTGTCAAAAGGACGGAATGTCAGTGGTGACAGAACCAAGCACTCATTCTGCACCAGGCAGCACTCTGAGGCGTTTACATGCCTGAGCACATCACAGGCCTCACAGCTGCTTTAAGGAAGGGGCTCTCATTATCCTCATGTCACAGAGGTCATCCTCCACAAACACACACCTGTCTGCCCCCACAGCACACTTCCTCAGGGACAGCATGTGAGATGCACCCACTGCCTGCAGGAAGAGGCTTTGTCCCTCTGCAAGGTGGCCAGCTGTCAAAGGGGCAGGGTGGGGGTGGGAGTGGGGGTGGGGGAGGGGCAGCTGAGCTCCTGACCTACTGGGAGGCTGGTTTTCAGTATGATGGGATCTGGGATCTTCCAGAAGCCGTTATCCTCATCCCAGCTCGACTCTCGCCTTATCTTCTCCAGGTTGCTATAGTTACAGTCTCTGCGGATGAGAGGCTGCACCTGCTCCAGGAGCTGCTGGAGAAGCATGGAGTCCCGCTCCTGCCGGCGGATGGTTGCCAGGTAATCAATCTTCTCCAGCTGGAACTCTGACTGCAGGTCCTTGATTTCTACCTCTGCTGCCCGGAGCTAAGCCAAGGAGAAGCGACAAGTGGCGAGCAGCTTCTGGCTGCCCACCTTATCCCCAGACTGGCCCCCAGCAGCTCCTCACCAATGGCTCCCCAGCTTGCCTCACTGACACTGTGTCTAGCATCTGAGCCTTGACCCGACAGGCACCACCCTCCTTTCCAGCATGTAATAAGCACTCCCTGTATCCACAGTCCTGCAAAACCCACGGCTTTCAACCACACCGCCCCAGCCTCGGCTACCATGCCGAGACATTTCTCCTGGAGCAGCAGAAGAGACACACAGCAGGCACTTAATGAATGCTTGTGTGAAGAACGGAGGGTCGCCGGCTGTTAGTTAGCAAGGCGTGCCGATGCCCAGCTGGGCCATGGAGCCAGGGACCCGAGCCAGGCAGGGCCTCACCTTCTTCTGCATCTTCTCTAGCAGCTTGCTCTTGGCCCGCACCTCCTCCTGGATAGAGTCATAGACATTAAGCAGCACCCAGTCCCCACTGTCCTCGTCTGAGTTCTGCAGGGCGGCCACCAGCTGCTTCTTGCGCTCGTCAGCATACCGCTTCCGCCGCTTGTGCTTCTCCTTCAGGTCCTTGTTTTTAGCCTGCTCGCCCCCCACCACCTGCTGCTCCAGCATCTGCAAGCTGCAGCCAGGAGGAGAAGACAAGTTCATAGATCCCACTGGCCTGCTGGCACCTGCCACCTGCTCCCCACAACCCACTTCACAGAGTGGTACAAGTGAGGTACAAAGAGCTGGGGCTGCTTGCTCAGGGCTGAGCCACCCCCAATACTGCAGCGGAGCAGGCTCATGGCCGTACTCTATCAGCATGGGGTTGTGTGCCACAGTTTGCACCTGGCCTGCTGTAACACCTGGCCTGCTGTGGCACCTGGCCTGCTGTGGCACCTGGCCTGCTGTGGCACCTGGCCTGCTGTGGCACCTGGCCTGCTGTGGCACCTGGCCTGCTGTGGCACCTCCCCTGCCCCACTGCCCTTCTTACAGTGGAGGAGGAGCCTGGTGTGGGTTCAGTAGAGGGTGAGAAGTGGATCTCATCTCACCCCAGCCCAGGCCACAACTCCTCAACCTCCAACCAGGCTTTTTTCCCATCATCATCCCCTAGGCTCCTGACCCCTGACCCCTGTGCTCACCGGGCCAGCACCTGCTGTTGATCCACAGGTTGCAGCTCCTCGGTCAACACAGCCACTTCCACACCTACACTCTCCCTTCTCACGCTTGCCATGGCCAGCAAAGGCTGAGGCTGGGCCTCCTCAGACACCTGGGCCACCTGGGCCACATGGGCTTCAGACTCCATCCACACCCCAGTCTCTGCCTCAGAAACCACCTCCTCAGCCACTTTCAGGCTTAGATCAGGCTCCTAGACACAGGGAGACAAGATGGGAAGGGGACATGAGTGAGCCAGGTCAGTGACTCACTGCAATGAACATTTGCAAGTAAAGATGTGTGGACAAAAGAGTGTACTGTGTGACACACGGTGACTTGTGGTGACACACCGCAGCTTCTATAGCAACACAGAACACAGCAAGATTTTTTTGTTCTCTCTCTCTCTCTCTCTCTCTCTCTCTCTCTCTCTCTCTCTCTCTTGCAGGGGAGGTTGCAAGGGTGGAGAGCAGATATAAATGGGTAGGATTGAGGTACATGATATGAAATTCAGAAAGACTCAATAAAATTACAAAAAAAAAAAAGAAAAAGAAACATTCCTCCCAGCTTCTCCTTGCCTCTGTCTCACCTCCTAGTAGGGGTCTCCCACCATTTTGTCTGCTACCTACCGCCACACCCAGCCCTGTGACCATGCCTAGAAGCTTGCAGGCTTATAACTGCTCTCCCTAAATGTGAAAAGGTTTTGAGGCCTCCTCTTGCTCCCCCGTCTTATGCCTTGTCCCAAGCAGAAGACAAAGGGTATCCAAATTTGGTATAACAGGCCTACAGGAGGTCACTGGCAGTGTCTTAGGGCCACCAGGCCTTCCTGCAGCCCTCGTCCTATCTGCACACCCTGCCTCTGCTCCTTTAAGACAGCGACCTCCAATGCCGCTAACTACAGAAAGCCCCCTAGTCATATTGCCTATACACTGAGTGGCAGCCCTCTGTTTAAACATTGCTCAGCTATGGGCCACCTGCCTAGGGAGGGTGGAAGCCAGACAGCTGGGCCAGGCACTTGGAAGACCAGGCAGGTACTCACAGTCCTGAGAAGGACATTGTCAGCCACATCAGCTTCTGACTTGGTGTCGCTGGGCTCCAGCAGGTCACTGGAGGATGGCTGCTTGTGGGGAGAAATGGGGGAGGAAAGGGGGGATGTTTTGGGTCAGAAATCTCCTCTACCTCCTCACTTCCCTGATGCCCACTTCACCTTGCCTCCCCATGGCTTCTTCTGCCCGCTGTTGGGGTAAAAAGGTGACAGGGAAAGAAAGGGCACACAGGCGAGTGTCTATGGTGTCCCAGGACATGTTCCGTGTTATCTCAGGCAGAGCACATATCAGAACCTCTACTGTTCAGAGGAGGAAGCCGTGGCCTAGAGAGGCAAATGGCCAATGTTCCATCATGAGTTAGGAGCTGGGATTTCAAAGGCCTGTGTGATTACATGGGTGCACGTATGTGTACCCATGTGATCACATGAGGAAAACAGAAAAATAGGGAAAAAAAAAAAAAGGAACCCCAAGCCCCATGGTCTTGAAAAGTAGCTCCAGGCTCCTCAGCCTTCTTAGGCTGGGAGATCAGGATGGCTACTACAGTAACTTAGCAACCCACCATCCTCTCCACACACAGGTGCCCTGCCAAAGCAACAGATACCCATGTAACATAACCTGGGGTCTCCATCCCAGCTTTCCCAGTGTGTGTCTGACAGAGTATCTCCTCTCCAGGCCACAGGACAGCAGGGTTCCAAAACAGGACATGGAGGACACAGGTGGACACCGCTGAGCAGCAGAGGCCAGTATCCCTGAATGTGCAGTGACCCCTATGCTCCCAGCCCATCCCGACTGCTTCATAGGACATTAGCTACCTGCTCAGGGAGCTGCTCAGGGATCTGGGGGACGACCGTCTGGGATGAGTCCGTCATGGCCACAGTAGAGGACAGCCTGGCCAGCTTGGCCTCCACTTCAGCAAAGGGATCCTGCAGGGTTGCCAGTATCCGCAGGGGCTCCAGTGACGGCTCATCCTCCTGGGCACAGTGCTCTGTCTCCAGCAGAGATGCAGCAGCCTCTGGGCTGAGATACTCATCAGAGTAGTACCTGCTCTCAGTCAGCGCCCCGGGCATGGAGAACTCAACGTTGGAAAGCTCCTCGGGTCCAGGGAAGGCCTCTGACATGGAGGAGTCTTCGAGGGTGGATGACTCATTGGACTCAAAAGAAACCTCTGACCGGGAGAGCTCCATAAGGGGCTCCTCAGACGCGGGGGGAGCTTGGCTCCTGGTGACCTCGCCACTGGACAGCGCGTCAGGCATGGACAGGATGGTGGGCTTCACTGCAGTCTCGTACTGCAAAGGAGGTGAGTACTCGGGTCCGCTGGCTAACTCAGCCCTGGACATGACCTCTGTCTTACACAGGACTTCTGCCTTGAGAACGGCCTCTGCAGCAAACAAGAACATCTCGCAGTCTCCCAAGGGGAAGGGGGCCCTACACCCACTGTGTCTCAAAGACCAGCTTAAGTCAGAACCCTGAAGATTCCCAGAGCCCAGCTACAGTTTCCAGCCACCCATCCCTGCCCTATGGCCTCCTCTCTCGGGCCTGACCCTGCCCTTACCTCCTCTTCCAGGAAGCCACCCCTGAATAGCACAGGCGTTTCTCCATCCTCTAACCCCTCACCCACTGACGGCTGGGTTCTTCCATGTGAACAGGGTACCCTACATGTCTCACTACCTCCCAAGGCTGAGGTCCCCTAAAATCTGACCATTCAGCTAAGACCCCGGGATCCTCCTCTACTGCCAGGTCAGGGCTCTTGTCTGCCAGCTTTTCCAGATTCCCTGGAAGAAATGAATGCTGACTGCATGTCAGAGCTCCAGAAACCAAATAGAGACTTCATGGAGGCTTAATATGGAAACTGGAGGGCTGTATGATGTAGGGGATACAGGAGATTCAGGAGATGCAGGAAGCCATGTTTCCCTCTGCCTCGGGTTTCTCTGAGGAGTGGGGTCTCTCTTCCCCAACTGGGCAGGCTTTGCTCCTAGTTCTCACCTCTAGACTCTCTTCTACACCCCCATCCAGCATCATTCCTTCCTTTCCTTTCTTTCTTTTCTTTTTTTTCTTTCTCTCTTTCCTTTTCTTTTTTTTTTTTTTTTTTTTTTTTTTTTTGAGACAGGGTTTCTCTGTGTAACCCTGACTGTCCTGGAACTCACTCTGTAAACCAGGCTGGCCTCGAACTCACAGAGATCCACCTGCCTCTGCCTCCCGAGTGCTGGGATTAAAGGTGAGTACCACCATCACCAAACTTCATCCATTTCTTCATCACTTGCGTCCTAGACTCCCTTAAGGGGGTCCAGATTCCTTGTGCTGACACACAGTATACAGAGCCTCTCCTTGGCCCCAATTCCTTCACCTGCTATGTGAGGATCCAGAGTATCTAACTTTACCAAATAAAGGGAAACTTTTAAGTAAAGCCCCGACCCCCACAGCACCAGGCACACAGCACCCCCTGCCATCAGTACAGACCGCACACCCAGGCCCATGGTGAACTGCAGGAAGCTGACTCCCGGCAGCATGGATGGTTGAATTATACATCCTAGAAACTTCTGTTCCTGCTAACGACTGGATCCTCACAGGATGTGGTTGCCTTGGTAGCAGACGGGCTCGACTAGCAAATGCAGAAACTTGCGACAGAACCCCTTGAGCATGGGATCCTCTCTTCCTCTAATAAGCCCAGAGTTTGTAGACAGAACACCAGAGACAGCTGTGTGACAATATCATCTCTGGGCTCAGACTGCCTAGATTCTAATCCTGACTCCACGTCACCAGCTGCGTGGACAAAGGCAAGTTACCTATCGTTTCTAGGCCTGTTTCTTCATCTACAGGTGGAGGGTAACTGTGGGACCTGCCTGGCTGGTCCTCATCACACAGAGGACCCTCCAGCCATCTGTAAGGGAAAACAGGAGGTGGGCTCCTGCACTGCCCCAGGGCAGAGCAAACCTGTCTCCTTCTCTTTGCGCAGATTCTCCTGCAGCGTGGACAGCTTCACGTCATATGAGTTACGCATGGCGGTGATGTCCTCCTGCAGCCGGACCCGAGACTCTTGCTCTGCCTCATAGTCAGCCTTTAGGCGGGCCAGGCGCTCCTCATACTCCTGGGGTGGAGGGAGACACGAGGTGGTTAGTTACCCCTACTCAGAACCGGCCTTCACCAGTTCTGGATACTCAGACAACGCAGGGGAGAATGAGGTGAAAGTCGCTTTGTCGCAGTGGGTGACAGTTCCCTGGTGACAGCCCTCTGTCTGTTCTCTGTGCAGTTGTGATGGACTAATGCTTTCCACGAGTGTTCAGATCTAATTCTTCCACGCTGCACTGTGTCACGAACGCCTTCCCTCATCTAGGCCACAGGTCCACCTGTGGTACTCAAGTGCACCCCCCGCCCCTCGGTTTTTCAAGACAGGGTTTCTCTGTGGAACTCACTCTGTAGACCAGGCTGGCCTCAAACTCACAGAGATTCCCCTGCCTCTGCCTCTGCCTCCTGAGTGCTGGATTAAAGGCGTGCGCCACCATCTGCTTCCCTCACCATCTCTGCTGTCAGCGTCTGCTCCTGTCTCAGTAGCATCCTGTTTTGCCTCACATCTACTGCTCCAACCTCAGCAACACCCCACATTGCTGCTGCCCGCCCCTTAACATCACAACCTCTGCTTAGGACAGGGGGCTTTCAGGATGGGGGACTTCCAGGTTCATGGCTAGTCTAAACTCCTTGACTTAGCGAACCTGGGTCCCCATGTGATGGAATGCTGCTGGCCCTTGGAATCGTTGTCTCAATTTTACTATTATTGTTTTACGTTATTTTAAGTGTATGGGTGTTCTGCCTGTGGGTAGATCTGTGTACTATGTACATGAGCCAGAAAAGGGCGTTGGACCCCCCTGGAATTGGAGTCACAGATGGTGTGAACCACCTTAAGGGTACTGGGAATTGAACCCTGGCCCCCTAAAACAATAACCAGTACCCTTAACCACTGAGCCATCATTCCAGCTCCTTCTTTTAAAATTAACAAGTTGTTATTGTTGTTGTGTTGTTTTTCTCTGTGCTGAGTATGGAGGCCAAGTCTTCATGCATCGTGGGCATAATGGTTGCCAACTTGACTGTTGTGATGCTCAGCTTTAACTGTCATCCTGACACACCCTGGACTCACCTGGGAAGAGTCCCAGTGAGGGACTGTCTACACTGGGTTGGCTTGTGCTCTTGTCTGTGGGGGATTATCCTGATGATGTTACTTATGCAGCCCACTGTGGGCGGCACCATTCCCTAGGCAGGAAGACCTGAATGTACAAGTGTAATCAAGCCGGGCAAAGCAAGCAAGCGTGCTTTGCTCCTACTCACAGCTCTCTGCTCTTGACTGCGGAGGGGATATGACTGCTGTTTGAGGTTCCAGCCTTGACTTTCGAAAAACGATGGAATGAAATCTGGAGTTATGAGCAAAAGTCAACCCTTTCTCCCATAAGCTCCTCTCTGTCAGGGTATTTTCTCACAACAGAAATGAAATTGACAGCTGCCAACCCGAACGGACTGAGAAGCACCCAGGTTAGGGAGAAGGCACACCTCTGCCGGTGAGGAGGGTCCCAGACAGGCCTGAGGAATAGGGGATGCCTGCCCTGACGATGGACGACGATGGACCACATCACACCATCCCATAAGTGAGCCAGACTGTTCATTTTGAAAGGTGTTTGTATCAGTGTCACAGTACTCTGGCACAGTGAGGGAGAGGCTGGTAACACTAAGCAGTGGCAGTGATCAGAGTCTGGACCCTCGGCCCTTCCCCACTGTGTTTTTGTTTCTTGGTTTGTTTTTTTTGTTTGTTTGTTTGGTTGGTTGGTTGGTTTTTTGGGTTTTTTTTTTTTTTTTTCCTCGAGACAGGGTTTCTCTGTGTAGTCCTGACTGTCCTGGAACTCACTCTGTAGACCAGGCTGGCCTCGAACTCAGAAATCTGCCTGCCTCTGCCTCCCAAGTGCTGGGATTAAAGGCGTGCGCCACCACCGCCCGGCACTTGTTTTGATTTACTATTATTACTTCTACCTATCATCATCATCACCATCATCATCACCATCATCCTTATCATGGTCATCATCTTAGCACATTTGGGTTTCTGGTAACTTACTTCACCCAGAAACGCCCACTTCTCTCCTGCCTCAGGGGTTCTGCCCTGCTCCCTGGCAAGTTCGTGCTCACAGAGGCTTCCTGACTGACTGGGCCACTCTCTGCCATTCACCTTTTCTGCTACCATTAGCCTGTTTAGAGAGTTGCTGCCGGGCGCCGTCGTCACCAGCATGCACACACCCCGAGGACTATCCGGTGCGTCTTCAGGTGCGCATGCAGTGCCACTAAGATCGCTCTCTGACAGCACCAGCTCAGCCCCTCACGCACTGTCTCCAAGCCTACCTTCACCCACTTCCTTACTCTTTGGAGAGCCCCAGCCTAGTGCTGGGTCAGTCTTCAGCCTCCTCACCTCTACAGTCTCCATTGTTTCTTCTCAGCGCAGCCCCTGACCCTGTGAGAGACCTTAGCCCAGCTACCCGTACCTCAGCCAAACCCACCAAACCTACATGTGCACGCACACACAGGTATGCACACACACGCACAGGTATGCACACGCATCTGCTTGGGCACACGTTTGTGCACACAAAGGCGGTGGGGGGGGGAGCTTTAATCACAGGATGCCTGTTTATGTGGCCGAGTCTTTACCCTCCCTGCCTGTCCTGTGCAAAACAACAGGAAGTTGCCATGCTGGATGTTCTACGGGTAACGAAACCTTGGCCCAGAGAGCCAAACCATCTGCCGCCCACGGAGCCTGGCAAACACAATGAAAACCCAGATAACCCTGAGAACCCTCCAGTCCAAACCTCTGGACTGGTTCTGACTGGAGGCTGAAGCCCAGAGCCAGGCCGTGAGCTCGCTCACAGCTGAGCTGCCTCCAGGAAGAAGATTCCCCTTTGTACACACAGGGGTTTTATGTTAAAGTCTGACTATCCTGGAATGCGGTTCTCAGCACACTGTAGGCACTCACAGAATACAACTCAGAAGAGAAAGATGCACAGGAGGATGGAAGGGAAGCGGGGGGGGGGGGGGGGGGGGAGACAGCCATACCTCTGATGGCCTATACTGGCCACTAGGTTACAGCAGGAGAGGCAGGCAACACCTATCACTTTCATGTGGTATCTTACAATGGGGTGCGTTGTCCTTGGAGACCACTAGAGGGAGGCAACATTCAACCAGACCACAAGGAAGCCTACGTAGAGAGTTCCATTCTCATATTATCTGGTTCTCCCCTCCCCTGAGGATCTGTGACCCAAATCCACTAGTCATTATAGGATTCCACAGCCACTTCAAGTCATTTGGTGTGGTTCCTGGTCAGTGCCACCTGCAGAGACCCAACACTCCTAACATAGGAAGGACTGCTACCCTAGTGTGAGCTCCCTGCAGAGACCCAACGCTCCTAACATAGGAAGGACTGCTACCCTAGTGTGATGCTACAAGCTTAGTCCTCCCCAGAGGGTCTCTTCTTCTGTTTTTTGTTTGTTTTGTGTTGTTGTTTGTTTGTTTGTTTTTTGTTGTTGTTTGTCTTTGTTGTTCGATATAGGGTTTCTCTGTGTAGCCTTGGCTGTCCTGGAACTCACTCTGTAGACCAGGCTGGCCTTGAACTCAGAGATCTGTCTGCTTCTGCCTCTGTAGTGCTGGGACTAAAGGTGTGTGCCACCACTGCTTGGCTGAGGGTCTCTTCTTACTGTCACCCCCACTAAGGGCAAGGCTTGGGTCCTAGAGATGGACTCAATACCCAGACCCACCCTAGATGATCCCAAAGGCCCAAGCTCCCAGGACTGGAGCCACCAAAGCAGGCTCCTTGTCCCACAGCCTGACAAGAGTTTCGAGGACTGGCCCCTAACTGAGGTCATAGCCGAGAGGCAAGGGATCCAGCTGTAGGCTTGGGAGCCAGGCCAGCGCTCCCCAAAACTGTTTCTTCCTAGTATCGGGGTTCTCCTCGGGAACAACCAGTTCCCCACAGAGACCTCCAAATATCAAGCCACCAGGGAGAGCTAGCAGGCAGTCTTCAAGTGGCAGGGGCTCTGGAAGGCCACAGAACTTAGAGTTCAGAGGAAATCCCTGCCCTGTCTCCCTATGTATGTATCCCTGGAGATCTCCTGCCCTGCTGCTTCCCAGGATGCTGGGAGACACATGGTATGATGACTCGGATGTCGATGCTACACTCACCCTGGGCGAAACAGGTCAAGCTGCTCTCAGGCACAGGCTTGGCTGCAGTGCCAAAGGCAAACAGGCTCCTTTGCACTCTGACGGCCTGGCCTCTGCCAAGGGCCCTCCCACTCAAGGGACACGCTTTCTGTCGCCATTAGCCCCCAGCATTACCAAGGAGACCTTCTCTTGGGGATGTCCTTGGCCCCCAGTTCTCTCCTCATACAACTTCTACTGTGACATCAACAGCAGACTAGGTCAGGAACCCAAGTTCAAATCCTGGGTCCAATTCTTATTTGTTTTTTGTTTGTTTGTTTGTTTGAGACAGGGTTTCTTCGTGTAGCCCTGACTGGCCTGGAACTCACTCTGTAGACCAAGCTGGCCTCGAACTCACAGAGATTCACTTGCTTTTGCTGGGATTAAAGGTGTGCATCACCACTGCCTGGCTGGATCCAACTCTTTAATACTCCTGTCTTCCCTAAAGCTTTGGGAAAGTCCTGACATGTCTTTGAGCCCCAGCTTCCTCAGAAACGAAGTGGGCACCGTAGTGTCAAGCCCAGTGGAGCAGGATGACACCCTACAGGCACTGGTTGTCCTTGAGACATCCTCTCCTTTACATTGGTAGCTTGCTGGGGTCTCACCTCCCGGATCATCTGCTTCTCAGCCTCCGTGTCCTGCTGGACAGTAGTGGGGGACAGCAGCTTCTCCTCAGACTGGACTGGGCCTGGGGGTGTCTGAGTGGACAGCAGGGCTGGAGAGAAAGAGACAGGAGGAATGATGGGTGATACCCAGGAACCAAGCATAAATATACCCCCTATGTAAAACGCAATCCACCAGTCACTGGAGAGTTCAGGACACTCGGGACATAGTGCTAGACACCACCACACCGCCACACAGCCACACCACCGCCACACCGCCATGCACTGTGCACTAGAAAAGTGAGCAAGTGAGCAAATGTAACAGTTACATAGGAAAGGAAGAGAGGATGCTCAGAAGCTGACTAGTGCCCAGAGGAAGACCTCAGTGGAGAGCAGATGGGGCAGGAATCTGAGGGTAGAGGAGAGAGCCAGGCAGAGATTGGGGAAGCGCTTCCAGACGGAGGGGCAGAGTGGAAAGGCCATGGCAGGTCCAAACCTGCTCCGAGATGACTAGGGTGATGGGGACAGCGGACAGAGAGGAGAGGAAGGCCAGGTTATGAGAGCTTCTGTTCTGAGTACCAGAAGACACAGGAGACCTGGGTACAGTCAGCACTGATGTCACGAGGGAATGTGAAGGAATGTATGGGAAGGTGGGGGAAGGGCAGAGGGCAACCGGGGAGTCAGGCTTTAATGTGTGTGTGTGTGTGTGTGTGTGTGTGTGTGTGTGTGTGTGTATTTGATTTTGTTGTAGTTATTTGAGACAAGGTTTCTCTGTGTAGCCCCTGGCTGTCCTGGAACTTGCTCTACAGACCAGGCTGGCCTCGAACTGAGAGATCCATCTGCCTCTGCCTCCCAAGCGCTGAGATTAAAGGTGGGATTAAGGCCACCATGCCTGGCTTAATATTCATTTTCATTGAGTTTTTATGTGCGTGGTGCCAGCGTTATATATGTATGTATGTGCATCACTTGTGTGTGTAGTACCCACAGAGGCCAGAAGAGGGTGTTAGGTCCCCTGGAATTGGAGTTAGTTACAGATGGGTTTAAGCTTCCATACAGGTGCTGGGAATCAAATCCTGGTCTTCTGGAAAAGTATTCAGTGCCCTTAACCACCGAGTCACCTCTCCAGCCACAAGAGTAAGGGTTTAGAGAAGGGTCGCAGTAGAGGCCATGAAATTGGGGCTATTTGACGGATGGGGCAGGCCTGCATGGAGTAGGGGCGAGAGGAGGGTGTTGGGGAGACAAGCAGGAGCCCACTGAGGTGGCTAGAAGAGGAAGACGGATACGCCACATCCTGCAAAAGGGACAGAGAGAAGAAATATGTAGTGGCTGAAGGAAGCTGGAGGCTGAGGCCGCACTGCACATCAATGGTACTGCCCACTAGGCTAGGAGTCTCACACACGAGGTCCCCACCTGGGTGCTACACCCTCAGGTGCTTCCTGAGGTTCCTCCTCCTCCAGCAGAAGCTAGGCAGGTGTCCTGACTCCATCTTGATAAAGGGTACAAGCTCCTGGGGATAGGTCACGTGCCCAAAGACCAGGTGAACTATTATTGACTGCTGCTTGATCTCAGCGGCACTTGGTACAAGGCCAGTGCCACCGCCTACTGAGCACCGGGGCTCTAACCCAAGAAGGGAGCCCATCCTGGAGGGCTGTGTTAGTGGCTGGGTAGGGGACCCACTGGGGAACTAGGCTTGCATCCACTCCTGCCATTCATTTGCCAGTCTTGGGGGTGTGCAGTCAGGACAGGGAAGAGGGAAGGAGGAAGAAAGAAGACAGGCATCCTGCTGCATCCTCTATCTTCTACCTGACCACCAGCCCCTCCCCCACCTCGCCCTAAGGCAGCTAACAGAAGGCTGTGGAGTCAGCCTAGTGCTCTTCGGTGTCTGAGGGAATCTTCACACTTTGCACTAGGACCTAGCAGGCATGATTCTCAGGCCCCAGGACTCAGCTACTATACCCTCTGTGGAGCCTTTTCTGGCTGATTCCAGCCTTCCAGACAGGCTTGGGTCCTCTCTGCCCCGTGTGTGTCCAGCTTCCTCAAAGTTCGCTCCTCTTCCCTAGAGCGTCACAGCCTAGATCTGAGTCACGTGTGTCCTCAGTGTCCAGTGCCGTGGTCTACATACAAAGAAGTGCTAGGGGATCTGTCTGTGGGTGGGTAGGAGGATTGAGGGTGGAGAATGAATGGGTGGATATGTGAACAAATGGGGGATGGAATCCCAGTGGGTGAATGGATAGGAGAAGGGGGTGGGAGTGAAAGAGGATGGGTAGATGCTGGACGGATGGATGAGGAGGGGCTATGCAAGCAATGGAGTCGGTGGGAGGAAGGAGAGAGAGGGGCGGCTGGTGGGTGGGGCCATGGGGAGATATCTGTACAGAATGGGTCAATAGAGCCAGGCAGGCCTGAGGACCAAGGGGCTGATGCTAGACTTTCCTATGCTCACTGTTCCTAAGAGACAGAGCAACAGAACACTCTGGTGCCTTTGCGAGCCCACAGGCCTGCGATCCAGACCTGAGTTTCTATGCCTCCCCAATGAACTGTAAATGGCAGTCATGATTATGGGAGCTGGGGTGGGGTGGGGGGGGAAGTGAGTCACCCAGACACTAAGAACATGATGTCCCTGCCACTGAGCCAGGGAGACAATTGGGTAGACAGGTAGATGACAGATGAACAGCCTGAGGTTGGGGGGGGGGGGCGTGTAAGCTGTGAGCTGTAACTGACTGGAGATGCCAGCCAGGCCTAGCCAGCCAGCTGACAGATTTCTTCCTGAGGCCACAGGCAGAGAGGGGCCATTACCACCGGGTGTGCTGAGCTGAATGGTGCCAAGGACCTGCCTATGAAAGTCAGAGAAGCAGGGGCATTTCATGGGAAATCTGCTTGGCCCACCCTCTCCTGCTACCCTAGGCTGTCCCACCTGACAGGTTGCCAGGGCCCATTTGCTGGGCCAGGATAGCCTTCAGCCTCTTGATCTCCTCCTGGTACTCTCGAAGCAGGGCATCCTTGGGGTCTTCATTAATGCGTGGCTTGTTCTTGATATTCTTGGCCCTGTTGGCATAGCGCAGTGTGCTGAGGGTCTCGTCATAATTGTTGTCAGCGGGAGATAGGCAAGCCACCATCAGAGTCTTGGTGTTCCCACCCAGTGAGTCCTGAAGTAGTCGAGTCAGCTTCGAGTCCCGGTAAGGAATATGCTTGCAGCGTCCATCCACCAGGGCCGAGATGACGTTGCCCAGCGCGGACAGTGACAGGTTAATCTTGGTGGCCTCCTTCAGCCTTTCCCCTGTGGCCCCAGTCTTGGATTGCCGCTCACTGCCAGCCAGGTCTACCAGATTGAGCTTGCCTGCTCGAAGATGGTCCTTACCCCGCTCATCTGCAGACAGGCAGGCAGGGGGCAACAGCTGGGTGAGCCCCACATCTTTGTAAGATGAGGGTGGCTCGGGGCTGATACCACCCACCTGGGGCTACATTTGAGCCTATCAGGAGTCTGGAAAGGAGGGGCTGCCATGGTACAGGTAAGGAGACTGAGGCTCAAGAGAGGGCATGGAACTTTCCCAGGGCCACACAGAAGTCAAGGAAGGGCGGGAGGGACTGGGCCCAGGTTCAATACACATGACAGCTCACGACTGTCTTAAACTCCAGCATCAGGAGATCTGACACCCACATACAGACATATATGCATGCAAACACCGATGTTTATAAACATAAATCATTTTAAAAAGAAGAAAAAGGGGGAGGAAGAAAAGGAGGAAGAAGAGGAGGAGGAGGAGGAGGAGGGGAAGGGGAAGTGGAAGGGGAAGGGGAAGGGGAAGGGGAAGGGGAAGGGGAAGGGGAAGGGGAAGGGGAAGGGGAAGGAGAAGGAGAAGGAGAAGAAGAAGAAGAAGAAGCAGCCACCATCATCAAGGAGAGAAGCAGATAGGAATAGGAACTTGGGGCTGCCAGACTCTGAGGGTAAGGGCCTGTCCTCTGAGGACAGGAATGTCTGTTTTACAAAGATTCCCTATGAGGTCAAAGGCAGAGGGTGGTGAAGGGGAGACGAGGGGATCCCCAGGGAACTGTACCCTTCCATGCTTGAAGTACTGGCTTTGATGTCCATGCCTGCCTCTTCCTCACTGTGTTAGTGAGCACAGCCACACACCTCTCTAATCCTCCAATGACTCCATCCACAAAGTAAGTCTAACTTTGACTGGCTCCCTACCAAGGCTGGTTGTGTAGGGTTAACTGGCCATATACTCTCTGACCACTGTAGAACAGTCTTAAGGGAGGTAGCATGTTTGATGGCATTAGGTGGTATGTGAGGGACTAGGGTCTGTAAGAACTTTAAAAAAAAAAAAAAATGGAGCAGAATGAGACTTGTACTGGTTTTGGAGAGCGCTCAGCAAAATGTACCAGGATGTGCCATGAGTCTTGAGTATATGTGTGCTTTCCCAGTGCACACCAGGTCTAGCCTGAGCTAATAAGTCTCAGAGCAGAAATGGCCTTGTGCACAAAGGAGTGCAGCCTCACCCGCAGCACTGCAAAACCAGACGCGATAAAAAGCCTCATGAACGACAGCTTAGAGACGGGGTGAGAGGGGACCATCCTCTGTCTGCCACCCAGGCACAGTCATGAAGACCTGGCCATGATTCACAGAACAAGGAGCCAGAGGAGACAGACTTAGCTGTGTGGCTATGTTTACCCATCAGCCTGTCCTCAAACCTTCTGCAAAGCTCAAGACTACCCGTGAGCCCGTGCCATCCACTAAGCCAGGCGGCTGCCTCTGCCCTGGTTACAACTATGAGGTCATGTCCCCTGCAGATGGGCATCCCCCAGGGACACTCAGCTTGATGTCCTTTGCTCAAGCAAGCACCAGGATGCTGGCCTGGAAACAGGTTGCTGAATGGACAGTATGGAAGGTTCCACCAGCCCTGGTCCTGACCCTGGGCCTGGGGTATCACCACAGTTACGTTCCCAGTTGGGGCAGGCGCTTTCTTTTCTTCTCTATGCTCCCTACGGTCTAATTGTGATGGAACAAGATACTGAGAGGCCTTGATTCAAAGCCTGCCTCTTCTACTTCATGACTGGGGTCCTCTATGTGAGCAAATCTCTTCACATCTTCACTGCAGACACAGTGATGCAGATGGAGCGGAGCTTATGGAGCCCTCACGCAGCAGCTGGTCCACAGGGGCCCAGAGTAAACACTGGATCTCTTTCTCTCTCCCTCTCTCTCTCTCTCTCCCTCTCTCCCTCTCTCCCCTCTCATTTTTTTTTGTACTTTTTCGAGACAGGGTTTCTCTGTGTAGCCCTGGCTGTCCTGGAACTCACTCTGTAGACCAGGCTGGCCTCGAACTCAGAAATCTACCTGTCTCTGCCTCCCAACTCCCAAGTGCTGGGATTATACCGCCCGGCTCACTCTCCCCTCTTAAGGATTTGTTTTACTTATTGAATTTGCATACATACTCTATCTATCTTCATGTACACCTGCACACCAGAAGAGGGCATCATACCCCATTACAGATGGTTGTGAGCCACCATATGGTTCCTGGGAATTGAACTCAGGATCTCTGGAAGAGCAGTCAGTGCTCTTAACCACTGAGCCATCTCTCCAGCTCCCTTTTCCTCTTTCTCGGTGGCTCTCCCAGGAAGGATGTGAAAGAAAGGCAGAGAACATCACTGAGAAAGAGGAGTCATGAGATCTGAAAGGCACACAGGCTCCTGGCCCTTGGTACATCTTGGGGATGGAACCCAGGCCTGGAGCAGGACGCTCAAGCACTCAAGTACTGAGCTCCAGCCCCAGCCCTAGACCCAGCCCTGAGACCTCAGCCTTCTTACCTGTAAAATGGGGGTGTCAGCATCTAGCTCACTCATGGGATGGTTGCAAAGACTAGATGAGATACCGTGTGCACGCTGCCTGGCACACAGGAGGTGCTCAGCATATCTACAGTGTTGGTTGTGGGCGCTGATCCAGGAAACAGTCCCAGTACAGGGACGACTCTGGTCTGTTCCCTTCAGGCAGGTAAGGGCATCTTTTCCCAGTTTTCCGTGGGGCTCTCCAGGCTCCGAGGTGAGACACCCTCCTATCAGGAGTGGGAGCCTGGCTCAGGATCTGGGCCACCCTCTGCCCCCAGCCGGCCCCATACCCACGGCATAGATCTCGATGTTAATGGTGAAAATGGAGTGTGACCGAGAGGAGTCCTTATTCATCAGGGTGTAGCCAACGGCACGGTTCTTCCAGCCAGTCTCCATGACGCGTTCGCACTGGGCCACATTGTGTACCGTGTGCATGGACAGCCCCTTGACATACACTCCCTTCTCGGGATGCTCCTTCAGCTGCAGGGAGGACCGGGAAAAGTTGAGATTACCAAAGGCAGGACCCTGTCCGGGCCACTTGTGACCTCCTAAACCATCCCGTAATAGGCAGGGGGCTCACTCTGCCTCCCACTTGTTGTAGAATCGTGGGCCAGTGACCACCTGAACCTCAATGAGCACATCTGTAAAATGGGAATGGGATACCTATTTCATTCTGAGATACTTATTTCATGAGCAAGGTAAAGAGTCAGTAAAGTAAGGCACACACAAGTTTTGCACAGGCTTTGGGAAGCTGATGGGGCTGGCACCCGGGGCTCTGAATGTGTCTCCTTTGTCCTGTCCACACGGCTTCTGATATCCCCTCTGCTGATACCACCAGGACGATGGAAATGAGGCCAGATTCCTGGATGGTGGCAGGTGGAGGGTTGCTTGCTGCTCAAGCCCATGAGGCTCTCAGCTCAGCCCTCGGAGACAGCAGCGAGTGAGCTGTGCATGCCCCAGATGCTCCCTGCTCGGTTCCCAGGCAACCATGGAGCTTTGCTGCTTACTCAAAAGAACGAGATGCAGCATTCCTCATGAGGAAAGACAATCACGTCATCGGCAAGAGCCGCGTGAAGGGCTGGGTGTGGGGAAGCGTGTCTGCAATCTCAGTACTTGGGAGGCAGAGAGGCGGGAGAATTGCTGCAGATTCTAGGCCAACCTAGGCTACACAGTAAGACTGCATCTCAGGTGGGAGGGGAGGGAGAGCAGAATGCGTTACAGATGTCCGGGGGGGGGGGGAGTGTTCTGAGATGGGGTGGCCACACTGGTTGGAGCCCAGAAGGTTCAGCTGTCTGCTCTAATGGTCCCAGGAGGGGACAGGTCCCCTTCTGTGCACAAGTCGGTTGGATGCACAGGCTAGCTCCACCTGTTGAGGTGTGACGTCCTAAGGCGGCTGGCTCTGTGGAACAGTAACCAAGGCACAGAAAGGTTAAGTGGCTTTCTGAAAACCATCCAGGTACTAGTGTGTCGCGGCCACAGAAGGCTTCAGGAGTCGGATAAAGAGAGTCAGAGAGGACAGGCATAAAGGACCTGCTCCTGCAAACAGGGCGGGGTGAGATCTTAGGGCCAGAAAGTGGACTTCGTGGATCCCACAGTATGCTCCCAGAACCTAGAACCCAGTTTGGGGCATCTGGGCAGTATCTGGTCATCCTCAGAAAAGAGCATATTTGGACTGGAGAGATGATCGTAAGAGCACCTGTTCTTGCAGAGGACTGGGGTTCAATTGCTCGTACCCACAACCATCCATAGCTCCAGCTCCAGACACCCTCTTCTGACCTCTGGAGGAAGTAGACATGCAGACGGTACGCATACAAACAGAAGACCCACGCGCAGGCAAAACACTCAGACTTGTAAAACAATAAATTCATCTCAAAGGTTTGTTAAAAGCACATTTGGCTGGGCAGGTGGTGCATGCCTTTAATCCTAGGCAGGAGCAAGATCTATGTAAGTTTGAGGCCATCCTGGTCTACATAGTGAATTCTAAGACGGCCAGTATGACCCTATATTAAAAAAAAAAAAAAAAAAGCATATTTAGCCACTTTCCTGTTTATGCAACAGGACTCAGTCTAGAAACCCCACTAGATAAGGGATGTTAGCTGGCCTCTGTAGGCTTCATTAGTCACCTCACCTGTGAAATGGGGACAAAACCCCACTTCTATGAAACTATGAGAATTAAGAAGGAGACAGACTGGTGGTACCCTAGGGAGCTCAGTGGATGCAGGTCATAGAGAAGACGGGGACGCTGCCTCAGCCCGAGTAATTTCAGAAGGTAAAACAGTCCTCATCTCTGACTCCCTCAGGCTCCTTCCCACCACCCTATCCCCACCCTCTGCCAACACTGGTCCTGAGGAGGTGCTGAGTGATGGCTGCCAGCTGTATATCCTGTTACTCAGTAGCTGCTCATCTAGGCTACAAGAAACCAGAGCCAGGTCTCCATGGTAACCAGCTGCGCTACAGCATGGATGCAGAGAGATAGGGGCACGCGGCCATGGCTAGGGTCCAGGCCGGAGGGGCTGTTCCTATGTTCTTCCCCACATATGGGTTGAGGAGGGATCTTGGGAAGCCCCTTCAGGCCTCACTCCAGCATGATCTACTGCGTGGAGATCTGGGGTAGTATTTGTACTGACTTGGGGGTGAGGAGTGTTGGCTTCCCCAAATCTCTTGCTGGCCTTCCCTGACTGAATAACGCAGGCTTATTATAAAGTGTACCAGGCTCTGGGTTAAACCCAGGCTAAGAGCTTGTGTTGTGGAGCCTCTGAGTTTCCAATCCATCCCCTTGGGGTGTTCCTCAGGTCACGTATAGGTGCCTGAATCACAGAGGAGGAGAAGAGGATTCTCTGCCTACTCTCACAAGAAAACCATCTGCCTATCACCCACAAAGCGGCGTATCAGAGGTCTGGAGCCCACGAGTGTACATCCCTGAGTATTCTGTCAGCTGCAACCCCTGAAGCGGTGAGTTCACTAGGTGAGCTACCCCCACTAGGGTTCAGGTTAGCCAGGAAGGGACAAGAGTCCCCATAGCAACCACACAAGGAGGTGAAAGGTCTGTAAGCCCTCAGGACTGTGACCCTGAGGCTAGTCTTCTGGAGCTACCAGCCCCCACCCAACTCCGCTGCCTGTTTCTCTGGCTGAGAGTGAGTCGTGACTTACAGGCTCCCAACACCCTCTTCTGGTGAGGGGGATGCTGCTGGTTGTTGGTAGAGTTTCCTGGCAGGGAGGGCAAAGAACTGCTAGGCTCCTGCTACACCAGCTGCAGGAGGATGGGCAGGGGCTTGAGTGGATAGATGGAAATTGAAGAGAGGAGGAGGGGTCAGTGCAGTGTGTGGCCTGGCACGCCAGCACACATGGGTTCTTCCTTGTAAGTCTTTGCTGAAGACAAGTAAGAGCAATGGATGACTGAGCCTCCCTCTCTAAGGCTGGCGTCACTGGCTTCCTGGTGGATGCTGGTGGGGCAGGCTTGGTTAGATCAGTAGTAGCATGGCTGGATGGAGAAGCCAGAGGTCGCTCAGCAGAGATGAGGGCAGCATCTCACACTGGCCTCTCCTCCCTGGACCAGGCCACCAGCCTGAAAGAGCCCAGGCAGGAGGAAGACCAGTACCTCTGGCCAAGACTAAGGCCAAAGGGTCCCAGCTGGGTGGGACTCCATGCCCTCTCACTGCTTCCTAGTCCTGGTAGGATTTGTTCATTTATATTCTCATAGTGTCTGTCTGTCTGTCTGTCTGTCTGTCTTTCTCTCCTTCCCTCTCCCTCCTTTTCTCTCCCTTCTGCCTTCTCTAGATTTTCTCTTTCTTTCTTTCTTTCTTTCTTTCTTTCTTTCTTTCTTTCTTTCTTCTTCTTCTTCTTCTTCTTCTTCTTCTTCTTCTTCTTCTTCTTCTTCTTCTTCTTTTCTTCTTCTTCTTCTTCTTTTCTCCCCTTCTCCTTTCTCCTTATCTTCTTTTCTCCTTTTCTCCTTTTCTCTCCCCTCCTTTTCTCTCTCCCCCTTTTCTCTCTCCCCCTTTCTCTCTCCCCCTTTCTCTCTCCCCCTTTCTCTCTCTCCTTTTCTCCTTTTCTCCTTTTCTCCTTCTTCTTCTTCATGATTTTTACAGACTCCCTCTGTAGCCCAGGTTGGCCTGGAACTTGGCAATCCCCCTGTCTCAGTGTGACCACTGCTGGGATTACAGGCTGTGCCATTAACCCCAGTCTGTCAGGTTTCTTGATCTCTCTGGGTGGCCAAAACAACCATGCTGGTTCTGCAAGTGTCTGCCTTGGCTGCTGATATTAGGAAGTCACACTCTCCACCCTGGACCCTGTCTTTGAGGAGACTGAAGACAAATTATGAAACGTCCTTGAAACTCTGAGGAAGACAAACTCAATCTTCAACATGAGAGGTTCTTCTGTCCTTGACTCTACCCTCCAGGGGCTCCACTTGGCAACCCACCCCCCATCTTTCCTGGGGTTTCTCTAATCCCCAACAGCTTGAAATTGCTCCCATACTGAACACCTAGTGGGTGCTGCCTCTTGGCTGAGGGGCCTGCCCTACTTACTGTCTTCAATCTGCAACACCCTCTTTCAGTTTTGTTTGTTTTGAGACAAGAGTTTCTCTGTGTAGCCCTAGTTATCCCTGAAACCTGCTCTGTAGACCAGGCTGGCCTTGAACTCAAAGAGAACCACTTGTCTCTGCCTCCTGAGTGCTGGGATTAAAGGGGTGTGCCACCACTGCCTGGCTGCAAACCCCTCCCTTTTTTCAAAGTAGACCAAGACGATGGAATAAAACATTAGTAAAATAAGGTGTCTGAGGTTCAAAACCTTGAGTTAGGGTGATCTGGGTTCAAATCTAGACTCAGCCACTTGCTGCATTGTAGAACCTAGATATGTTGAGGGTCTCTCAGCCTTCTTTCCACACTGATAAATTACAGATGCCAACATCCACCACCAAGGTTACCCCAAAGATGAAGTGAGGTAATGTGCCTGAAGATCCAGTAAATAATAAGTGCTTAGTAAGTGCCTAATTCTATTGTTTAGACCATCATATATATATATGTGTATATGTGTATGTATTTATATGCATACATATATGTATATATACACACACACACACATTTTCGAGACAGGGTTTCTCTGTGTTAGCCCTGGCTGTCCTGGCCAACTCACTCTGTAGACCAGGCTGGCCTCGAACTCAGAAATCTGCCTGCCTCTGCCCCCCAAGTGCTGGGATTAAAGGCGTGCACCACAACTACCCAGCCATCATAATATAATTTTTATCAGTGAAAGTATTGTCTAAAATAGAAATTATTGCAAAACTCCACCTCGTTTCAACAGAGGTGGCCTGGCCCCAGGTGAGATTCAGCCCCTGTGATGGGGGGGTAGACATAGTCACAGCCCCAGGCAGTATGGCTGCTGAGAACACTCAAGTTCAGAAGCCCCACTCAGAATGCACACAGTGATGTTTGTCCATGATCCCAGCACTAGGGGAGCTGAGTTAGCAGGATCCTGAGTCCCAGAACTGTCTGATCCTAGCTTCTCTCCCCGGACCTTCCTGCCCACCCCACATGGGATCTGCACCCACCTCTAGCCTCTGCTTGGTGTCAGCGCCCAGAAGGTCACGGACATCTTCATTGTAGATCTCCAGATAGGAAGCCCGCACTAGGAACTTGGTGTTTTCTGCACACTGCAGGAAGCAGAGAAAGCTTGAAAAAGTGGCCGATGCTAAACCCACCCAGGCCTCTACAGCTGGGGCATTATGGGAAGAAGGGGATGTCAGGGCCACATAGACCCTTACCCCAACCCTGCCCTGTCTGCCCTGCTGGTAAACCTTCCTCTCTGACTCCAGGATCCTCAAGTCTCCAAGCTGTGTTATGGCTATCTGTCCAATGTGCTACCTACAAACCTCATGGAATGGGAGATAGAGGCATCCCTGGGAGATGGAGGCATCCCTACTATTCAAGGCAGAAGCCAGGAGTTCCAAGTGCTATGTGGACTAAGGCTCCAGCTTTGGACTGATGGACTTTGGAGCCCCAAATCACACAGTGTACTGGCTTTGGGGCCATCACAGTTGGGAGTTGTCCAGTGTCAGGTCCAGGAGATAAGTATAGCAAGGGCTTCACTCAGGGCTTGGTCTTTAGTAATTGCTGAATAGCTGGGGGAGCCATGACTGTTATAACCACGTCCGGTCACCATGTCCAGACTCACTGCAACCACATGAAATATTAAATGAATTTTAACATTCCAAGACAGCAGGGGAAACCATGGAGCCAGATAGCATAAACAGATACTCTTCTCGGTTTTATGGATTTCACCCATCTTGTTTTTAGAACCCAGTGCTGACCCGTACAGAGTTGAGACCGGGGTCTCATTGAAACCCACGGTCCATGCCTATGACTCTAGATGCCATGACGACCCTCTGTGACACTAGCTTTATCCCTTTCCATGTGAGGCCCATACCTGAACGCTCTCAAACACGTGCTCGAAGGCTCTGGGAATGATGCCTCTCTGGCAGGGGGGATCTGGCAGTCCCTGCATGGTGAAGGACTTCCCACTGCCTGTCTGGCCATAGGCAAAAATGGTACCATTGTAGCCCTCAGTGACACCCTGTGTGAGAGGAAACCAAAGCGGTGTTCAGCTGATGGATCCAGGTGTGCACCATGGCGCCCAGCGCACAGACCCTGCCTGGGTCTCCACTAAACAAGGCACCATTCTGCCCTCAAACAACAGTCTGATGGGGTTAAACATTGTGCCAAGGTTGGGGGAGGGGATCTAGGAACCTGTGCCAGGGAGCCAACCTGGTTCAAATCGCACCTCCATGTTATTTTGTTTCTTCATATACTGCTGTAGACAGAATCCAAGGTCTGTATATACCAGTCAAGGGCTTCACCACTGCATCACACCCTCAACCCGGCTCTACTCTTTCCCAGACGCACTTGGACTGGTCTTTGGCATACAGTGTAGTAGCTGGTTTTGTGTGTCAACTTGACACTAACTAGAGTCATCAGGGGGAAAGGAGCCTCAGTGGCAGAAATGCCTCCATGAGATCCAGCTGTAAGACATTTTCTCGATTAGTGATCAATGGGGAGGGTGCAGCCCATTGTGGGTGGGGCCATCTCTGGGCTGGTGGTCCTGGATTCTGTAAGAAAGTAGGCTGAGCAAGCCAGAAGTAAGGTGGTAAGCAGCACCCCTCCATGGCCTCTGCATCAGCTCCTGCCTCCAGGTTCCTGCCCTGCTTGAGTTCCTGTCCTGACTTCCTCCAATAAAAGAGTATAATCTGGAAGTGTGTGCTGAATAAACCCTTTCTTCCCCAACTTGCTTTGTAGTCGTGGTGTTTTTGTCCCAGCAATAGTAGAGACTCAGTCTAAGCTGTCATAAAGGGTAAGAACACAGCCCCTCCTAGAGCTGAATCATCTTTGCATTAGCCGTGGCAAAGGCAGGCAAGGGCAGGTGCTCACTAATTTCTGCCAGGAACACTGTGGGGTGGGCAGCCATGCTGCTTCTCACCCAGGCCAAGGAGGTGTAGACAGGGCAGAAGTTCAGTCAACAGTGAAGAGAGGAAGTCGAAGGAAGGAAGCCGGAAGATGTGTGAGGAAGAGGCGCAGCCTTCTGTAGAAGAGAGGCAGGGTAGTAGTGGGCCTGCTGCCGAGGGAACCTTCTCAAGAGACAGGAAAAGGAGGCAGTGCCAGACCAAGGGGACACAGGACTCAGGAGAGTGGCTCACAGAGGCCAGTGGATCTGGGAGTGGGGTATGGATGAGGAAGATGAGAAGACAGACAGACAGACAGACCAGGTTCCACTTCAAAGGCCATTCATTCTTCACTCGTGGGTGTGTTGATTCACCCCTCAGGTGCTGGCTGCCCTTTCTACATCAGGAACCACATTTGTGTTACAGGGAGAGCAGAAAACAAGGTAGCCGCCGTCCCTACTCTTAGAACTCTCAGGGTTACAGACAGCAGCACTGTGGAACATCGGTGGTGGCTAATATTGTCGACCTGATGGGATGTAAAGAGTTACCATGGCAACGAGCCACATGTCTGTGAGGGGGTGTTTAGGTTAGGTTAACTAAGGTGGGAAGATCAAGGTCAGGTTAACTGAGTGGTAAGACACACCCTAAACACAGGCAGCACCATCCCATGTCCTGGAGTCCCAGGCTGACTAAAGGAAAAACACTGATCGGCAATGTTCATCTCTCTGCTTCCTGACTGGAATGTGACCCACAGTCCTGCCGCCATGCTTTCCCCAGTGCAACTGTGCACCCTCACACTGTGAGCCAGACAAACCCTTTCTTCCTTAAGTTGCTTAAGTTGGTCTGGTGTTTTGTCACAGCAAGACAGGTGATAACGGCACTGTATGTCAGAATAACAGGCCCAGAAATCTGTGCCCAGACCCCCAATGCCTATATGATGCCTACATCAAATTTCACTGGAAAATGAAATCCTTGTGACCCAAACAGAGCTCAGCAGGAATCCCTGAGAACTGGGGATTGATTCTCAAGAAGACTGGTACCCACTCAAAGCTCCCTGGCCCCATGCAGAGGACAAGCGCTTTCTTTTCTGCAGCGGGAACGGCAAGTCCACTCAATCTAGGGTCCTGCAGCTCCTGGCGGCGGAATGGGGGTGGGGGTTAAAGTGGGGACAAGCAACCACAGAGAGAAGACCCAACCCGGAGCCTGTGCTGGCCTTCTCAAACCCACACACAGCTAAAGCAGGTGTCACATGACATCTCTGGAAAAGATGATGTTGTACAAGGAGTGTCACTGTAGCCCAAGCCCCAGGGTAAGGAACATTCAAGGCCACACGGCAGATGCTCCATTCTCCTGGGTAGCCATGAGTCATACTGGGACCGAGGCACTGGTGCGACTTGGAGGGCTGGGTTTATTTTTCACAGGGTTTCCTATGTGCTACACAAGTGCTCCACCACGGGGCTCTCTGTATTATTGAGATGGGTGACTATCTCATGCATCCAGAATGATCTCAAAAGCAGTAGTAGTTGACGATGACCTTGAACCCTGCTTCCACCTCCGCAAGCTCTGGAATTACAAAGCAAAGGCCTCCCCAAGGGCTTATGAGTACTGGAGTTGAACTCAGGGCTGTGTGCATGCTAGGCAAACCTGGTACCAACAGGGACCACATCTCCACCTCTTTAATCGCTCTGGTTTCAGATTGGCCTCAATTATTTTTCAAGACAGGGTTTCTCTGTGTAGCCCTGGCTGTCCTAGAACTTCTTCTATAGACCAGGCTGACCTTGAACTCTGAGATTCACCTGCCTCTGCCTCCCAAGTGCAGAAACTGAAGGCATGCACCACCACTGCCAGGCTATAAACTTCAAAGTCTTAATATAATTAAAGAATATAAAATACTAACAGCTGTTAGATATGTGTATTTTATGAAATATTATAGACACACTGTATTATAATTAGTTTTACTCTGTCCCTTTTAGTTTTTAAAAGGTCATCACTGGGGGAGCTAAAATTATGAACGTGGCTCAAGCCTACAATAGAAAACAGCTTTATTTGTATTTATTTACATTTGACTTAATTAAAATTTATTTATAGGCTGGGGCTAAAGAGATAGCTCAGCCGTTAAGGGTACTGACTGCTCTTCCAGAGGACCTGAAGTCAATTCCCAGCAACCACATGGTGGCTCACAACCATCTGTAATGGGATCTGATGCCCTCTTCTGGTGTGTCTGAAGACAACTACAATATATATATATATATACACATATGTGTGTGTATATATATATATATGTATATGTATATATATGTATATATATAGTAGTATACATATTATATATGTATATATACATACTGTATATGTATATATATTATATATATTATATATATGTGTGTATATATATATATAATTATTATAGCTGGGTGGTGGTAGTGCACACATCTCAGCACTGAGGAGGCAGAGGCACATGGATCTCTGAGTTCGAGGCCAGCCTGGTCTACAGAGTGAGTTCCAGGACAGCCAGGGCTACAACAGAGAAACCTTGCCTTGAAAAACAACAAACCAAAATATTCTAGTCTGAATCTGAAGTGTCCCCCGAAGGTCATGCTTTGATTGTTTCCCGGTTGGTGACACTGTTTTGTTGCACTAGTTGCCGCAGAATCTTCAGGAGCTGAGCTGGCAGGAGGTGGTTAACTAGGGACATGCCTCTAGGCTTATAGCCCACTCCCTAGTTCCGGCTCACCTGGCTGATCTGCCGTGAGGGGGTGAGGGGGTCCTCGAGGTGCTGCTGCCGCCTGTGTACCTCATCCTGACGGACTGAGAGCCTTGAAACAGTGAGCCACAATAAACCTTCTCCTCCCCGCTTCTAGTATTTGCGTCACAGTGATGCAAAAATAACTAATACATTCAGTTTCTCGGCAGTACCAGCCTCTTTCCCATGCCAATTGCCACCTATGTCTAGTGGGTATATAACTGGTCTGTCCAAACACAGAGCATTCCCACTGTTCCGGAATGTTCTATTGGATGGCACTGCCCTGGAATAAGTAGAAAATAATTTTAGGTATATTTCTAAGGTGAAACAAAGGTTTCAAAAAAGGCTGACACAGAAACTGATACCCTGGGGCAGGGAGTAGGGCCATGTCCCAGGGAGCTCATGTGGATCAGGTCCCCAGTGTCCACTGCTTGGTCAGTGTGTATTGCCATTCCTTCCTGTCTTATTGAATTATAAAACTTATTAGTGGGTTTTTATGAAATTGACTGTTGATCTCCCTGTCTTCTCTCTGCACATGCGCATGCCTGTGTGTGTGTGTGTGTGTGTGTGTGTGTGTGTGTGTGTGTACTGAGATCAAACCTAAAGCATCACACATGCTGGGCAAGGGCTGCTTGTTGTGTTAGGGAGGCAGACAAGGCAGGAGGGGATGGGAGTCAGTCAAGGGTGGGTGTGGAGAAGGAAGCCCAAGGAGAGTTGAAAAGCTTAGACAGGGACAAGAGATGAGGAACAGAGCCTGGACAGAAGGGACGGAGAGGGAAAGGGAAAAGGCAGAATGTAGAATCTGAAGTGCAGGGACAGCACGGGATAGAATCTGAAGGGCAGATCCTTAACAGAAGGCCCAAGCTACCGGCCAGAAAACCCTGGGAAGGGCCAGAGCGAGCATGCCTGTGAGTTACACAGCCATTGATCTCAATGGTGCATCTGCTCCTGGCTCAGGCAGCCAGAGCTGCGATCTGTATGCTCTCCAAGCTGTCCTCTCACGTCCTCCTCAGGCCTCAGTCATCTCTCTGACAAGAATGACTCCGGTTCCTCCAGTGAAGACCAAAGGCTACATGCCGTCTCTCCCCTGTAGCCTTCGACCTTCCTGCCTGGCCTCCTCTGACTGGGCTCATCTTACACTTGCTTCTCTCTGTTCTCCCATCCATCCCTTCCAAGGATTGCTGGCCTCCCCATGCTACCCTCCCCCACTTGCCACCGATTGCTAACTTAGCATAGCTGAACCTTGAGCTTGATGAGGTCAATTGTCCTTCACACACCCTCCGGTGCCCAATCTGGAGCTCAGGGTGGAGATGCTAATGTTTCCTTTCACAGAGGGGTGAATGGATTAATGAATGAACAGGTGTCAAATCTGAGATCTTGGGAGTGTCCAGAGATAGGTCTGTACAGTGGGACTCAGAAAAGGAAGCTGGAAGAGGTCTGTCACTGTGTCCTTAGTGTCTTCCTCTCTGGGTAGACCTTGCCTGGACACTGCACAATCCACAGGACGAGAGCTGAGGCCTCATCCTGAGCAAGGCTGACAGCCCCAGACAGAAGCACGGCCTAGGAGGGACACAAGTTCAAATCACCAAGGTGCCATCTCTAGATAGAGGGAGACAAGTGCTCTGCAGGGTCCCGGGGACAGAGGCAGGACTGAAAGCTCCTGGGAGGCCTCTGAGTGGGTGGAACACTCTGGAGACCAAGAAACCAAAGTGGAACAGGCTGCTTCCAGAGCCTGAGCTATCGCCACTTAAGACATACAAGCAAGGAACGGTCTGTCCTTTACTAGATGGAGACTCAAACACCCGTTAAGCAAGAGGGACCGAAGCAGATGATCCCTTCTAGCCTAGAAAACAAGGCCAACGGGGGTGGGGGTGGGGGTGGGAAATAGCTGAGCTAACCTCAGAGCCTGGGGCAGTCCCCATGGGGGAGCTGTCCCTTGTCTTCTGAGTATTCAGAGGGAACCCCCTCTTGTCAAGTGCTGTGTGGTCTACATTATGAGTCAGAAAGCCTTTGGAGTGGGGTCAGAGTTCAGCAAAGCAGAGATGCATGCTTGACCCTAAGTTCTAAGGATGCATCTATTCCTGGCTCAGCACCACATAGACTGGAGGCTTTGGAACACAACTTTCCTAACAGGCAGGAGAGGAGGAAGAGCTGAAAGAGCCTGCCAGTCAAAATAGAAAGAAAGCATCCATGCCAAGTGTTTTGGGAATACTAGGTCAAAGAAGCCAAATGGATTTCTTTGCATCAGGATTTCTCCGAATCTCAGATACAGGAGCACAAGGATGACAAACGTTTTCCCCACTACTCACAAGAGAGTTTGAACAGGAGGGTTTTGCTTGTGGGGCTGAAATGGGGGCAAGTGTGAACCACCGGCTGACAGAGGAGAGAAGACTCCTGGGGCTCCTGGGACACTTGGGAGGGAAGGGGAAAACGGCTGGAGCTTTTAGGATCCTACAAGTCTGGAATGAGGACAGGGGACCAGGACCCCTGGGGTCTAGAGTCTGTGGTCAAGAAGCTGCAAGAGATGCAGGTCAGGATAAGCAGGGGTGCTGAGTGGTCCTGGGTCTGAAGTTCTGCGGTAAGAGCTGCAAAGGACGGGCGTGTGGACCAGCGGGGGTGCTGGGTTCAGCCTGGAAGTGGCCACCACGCTGGAGGCAGGTCCCCGGTGTCTACAGTCAGGACAAGCCTTCAGACTAACCTGCCGCTATCCACCTGTGCCCGGAGCCTTCTCGCTCGGCTTTTGGGGTAGGGACTGGGTTAACCCACCTATCCTGTCTCCACTTTCCGGGAGCCCCGAGCCTGGCCCTCCAGTCTCGGGGCGCCCTCACCTCCACCAGCGGGTAGGCGATCTCGTTGTAGATCTGCTCGGTGAAGTGTTCTATGTAGTAGGCGCCATCGAAAGTGAACTGCTTTGGGGGTTCGTCCGCCGCTCCCGGGTTCTGAATGAAGCATTGGCCGCGCGCGCAGTCCACCGTCACCACCGACTGGCAGCTCAGTTCGCGCTCGCGCTTGTTCATGGGTCGGCAGCGCACGACCACCTTCACTGACTCCGAGGCCATGGCTGCCCGGGGGCGTGGCCCGGTCCAGGGGGTGGAGCCAGAGCCCGCACGGGGCGGGGCCTGGCGGCGGGGGCGGGGCCGCAGCAGGGGGCCGGGACTCCCCGCGGGGCGCACTGGGAGCGGCAGGGGCTCGGCGGACAAGTGTCCGGGCTGGAGCCCGGGCCGCCGCCTCCCGCGCCCGGGCTCGCCCGTCCCTGTGGCCGGGCCCGGGCGGGGAACGGGGGATCCGCGCTGCAGGCGCCGCCGCACGACCCGAGCCCCGGAGCTGGCCGGGTCACGCTCGCGCTCGTGCACGCTGTCTCGGCGTTCGCCGTTGCTGGGCAACGTCCGTGACGTCACAGGACGGAACGGTGAGTGCGAGGAAGAGCCCGGGTGCATCGCACCCGGGCGGTAAGAACTACCCTATCCCATCCTCTGCTCAGTCTCTCAGGCTGCGCAGCTCCAGCCCAGTGAGGTTCAGCAACCCGGCAGAGGTGGGCAGGGTAAGACTTGGAGCCCACGTCTAACTCCACTTCCCTCAGGGGTTAGAGGCTGAGAGGGTGACTGAGGACTTCACTGTCCCCTATCCACAGCCCGAAGAGTCCATATTTTAGAAGACAGAAAAACGGCCAGCAAGATAACTCAGATAGCGAAGGTGCTTGCTGCCATGCCTGCATAGTCCCAGACTACCCCCGGAACCCAAATGGTGGAAGGACTCTTGCAAGCGGGTCCACACACATAAATAAATATATTTGAAAAAAAAAAAGACAAAAAAACTTTTAGGAGTTAGTCTATCTGTTGGAAAGGACACGCAGCCTAACTTCCTGACCCAGTCTGAGCCACCAACCACCCAAGTGCAATGCTCCCATGAGTTCCTAGGCACAGAAACATTCATTTGACAAGCCCTGGGAAGACAGCCTCTTGCCGTCTAGTATTGCCGTCTAGAAGGGGAAACTAACATCCACATATTCACACACACACACACACACACACACACACACACCCTGAAGAATGACTACAAATTAACCATTTCTGTGGATCGTCTTTCAAAGGATTAATCCTCTGTTGGCTATAGGGAGTCAGAAGTATCCCAGATCTAACTGGAGCTGAAGTTAGGTTTAGGAAGACCTGGGCTGTCCAATGCACCTGCTGCACTTTGCTGAGACGGCAAGTAAGCCCAAGTTATCAGATCACAGTCTAGATTTTTAAAAATTACATGCATGTGTTCATTTGCATGGATACATAGATGCACACCCAGTGTGGCGGTCAGAGGACAGCTTACAGGACACAGCTCTCCTTCCACCATGTGCAACCAAGGGATCAAACTCAGGTCAGCAGGTTTGACAAAATGCACTGAGCCAGCTCACAGGGCCTTCTCCCTTTTCCTCAGAAGACCCCTCCATGTTGCCTCACCTCCCAATCCCAACAGCCCTTTCTGGGTCCTGGTGGCCAGAACCTCAAGCAGGCTCAGCGTTCCAAACCAGTTGCGGTATGTTTGACAAACAGAAGCAAAGCAGGAAAAAACTGATGACGATCATCTATCTATTCATGAACTCCTGCGGGGTAGACTGTGAAGAATGTGGTTTATTTGTCTCAAAGTGCACACAGAGAGCTGTGGTGGTGCTCTGCACAAAAGACAGAGAGCCATGGTCTGTAAGTAAGACACCATCTGAACACGTGGGCTCCAGACTGCGTCATTTGTACCATGCGATCAATAAATGCTTTGGAAGAAATGTCAAAGGGCGTGGGGAAGGCTGGTCCCCTGGATGTGTGGAGTATCTCCTGGTATTGTACACATTGGCAATTCACACTACAAACATACCCTCCGGGAGGTGAGCCCTGGCCTCGAGTCTGGGCCAAGTAGTTACCAAGTTTCCTTGGGTGTAACTCTCTGGGGATGGGCACAGGATATGCTAATCTCTCTGCTCCCAGGGGAAGGGAGTAGGCATGCAGGTGGACCTGGCATGGAAGGATTACCACTCACATTCAGTCTAGAGGTGGTGTTGTCTCCTTTAAGAGTTCTGCAGGCACCTTTCTCTCCATCCCTCACAAGATACCTCACGTGAAAGAAATGGCGATGTGCTGAGCTAAGGGCTTATCCTATTGGTGGGGGGAGGATGCTGGAAACACCCGGCCTGAGCTGCCATCTTTCTCCCGCGTTTGTCCCCTCTCTGTTCAATAGAGGCTACCTCCTTCCCAAGAGATCCAAACTCCAAAACCTGTGGCTTACACGGAAACCTGTGGTACCCAAGGCACTAAACAAGGACGTCCATCCCCCCGCCTACACCTCTGCTTCCAAAGGTAATCTGTCTTCTTGTTGCTGCTGTTTATTTTATTTTACTTTTTGAGGCAAAGTTTCTCAAGGTAGCCCTGGCTGTCCTGTAACTTGCTCTGTAGACCATGCCTCCAACTCATAGAGATCTGCCTGCTTCTTCTGCCTTCTAAACACTGGGATTAAAGGCGTGCACCACCACCACCTAAGAAGTCTGTTCTTTTGGTTAGATTCATATTTTCTGCGGAGTTGATTTAAGGGACACTTGAATTTGTCATTCCCTGGCTGGACCACTGCCTTCCTCTAGAATGTCCCCCTGGACTGTCCCTTGCTAAGGTCACCCCCCCCCATGGGGCTTGCATTTATCCTAGTTCTCCAATGCAAATAGGGCTGAGGTGACCAGTGCCAGCCATGCCCAACGGTCAGCACTGTGTTAAAGGAAACACCAGCATGAGGTGGCTTCCTAAGGCAGCCACCAAACTGACTGTGGTTTGCTCACTGCTAGCCCCACTCAAAGTGACTCCAGGAAATGAACTGAAGGTGCAAGCCAGCAACTCCCTAAGCATCTGGTTCCCCTTGGGGAGCAGTCTGGGGATCCCCACCCAACAGAGGTTTAGCCTCCTCCAGCAAGGGCTGCACCCACCTCTGTCAGCCACTGGGAAAGCCTCTGCACAAGGACAGTAAGAACCTGGCAATGGCCACTCCCCAAAGTCACCTAGAGTTACCAGCCCCCTGGCTCTACCTGCTCATCCTGGTATCTCAGCTGGCCCCAGGTCCTGGGAGAGGTCCTGTTATCTCCACCTCCAGCCTCAGGGCTCCTCTCCAATGGCAGTGAAGTGATGGAAGACCACTCAAGGGGCAGATTGACCTGTTTGGAGCTGGTGACCAGTGGATGGGGTGCAGGAAGGGCAAAATGACCGTGGTTGCCCAGGGGCTGAGGCAAGGCTGGGCCCACAGGAGACTGAGAGTTTGCTGTGTCCTAGCCCAGGCCTTGCAGTTCTGCCTCAGACTTGGCATGGCTGAGGGGCCGCAGAGTCCGTGGGAACCTGCCGTCGGGACCACAGTCCTGCTCTTCGTAGGTAGGGTTGAGACGACCCATGCTGAGTGGGCAGAAGAGGCTGCGTTCCGTCCCAGCATGGCTCTCCACCAGGGCCTCCAGGCTGGGGAACTCCGCTGGCAGGTGCTGGGGAGGAAAGTCCTTAACTTTGGTCCCCTGCCCCACAGACCATGCGTGTACCAACACCCCACCCCTCCCCTGGTCTCCCATCATGTGCTTGCCATTCGGAAAGCAGAGGGATATATTCAGAAAGGGAGAATGTGCCGTAACTGTGGAAGCTGTCACCATGTCCTCACTCAGCCCAGCCTGGGCAGCCCTGAGGCAGCTCGCTTGGACAGCTGCTGCTTCAAAGCCTCCACAGCTCAGTACTGGAAACCAGTGACTCGGTGGCTGTGTGGGTTTGGGTCAGCTCTCCTAGAGATAACCTTTAAAAGACACCTCTAGAGGGAGTCCCTCAGTGCCCTCAGTGGCTGCGCACCTCAGCGACTCTCCCTGAACCCTGTGGTCAGCACCCAGCCAGCAAGCACAGAAGTAAAGGTACTGTGGTGGACAAGCCTTTACTCTTGGCACTGGAAGGCAGAGGCAGGCGGATTTCTGAGAGAAGACACCCAAAGGAGAAAGAAACAGAACTTGCAGGGCCAAGTAGACAGAAGTGGACTAGGAGAGGGGCGGGGCCAGAGAGCTCCTAGTGAGGGAACAGGATGAAAGTGAGGTGGGCTCAGGAGGTCAAAGACAGTTTAAAGGGCAGACTAAGAATTGCCAGAGATGGAGGCAGGGGCGGGGCGGCGTGGGTGGGGCGGGGCAGGGCTGGAAGGCCCAGAGGATAACCCCACAGTCTCACCTCTAGGCAGTAGCGGCCTAGGTGGTTCCTGAAGACCTGGTGAGGCACCACGCCACACTGGGTCCGTACAGACAGGCTCCACTGGCCGCTGGTACCTGGCTCCGGCCACAGCAGGAAGGCTCCGTGCACATCTCTCCGCAGCAAGGCAAGAGCACTGGACCTAGGGGAAGAAACCTAGACTGTCATCCTGGTCAGGGATGCACTAGCCCCAAGAACTTGGTGGCAGTGGTAGAAGACTGAATATGTGACCTCCGAAATTCTGAACCAGAGCAGCCATTCAGTGAATGTTAGTCGAGGGAACGAAAGGCCCCTGGGGACATGACTTGGTGACTTCAAAGCTCTGTTCAGGAGAGGTTATAGGAATCACAGGAAGGCAGGGAGGGACAGGCCACACCCAGAGGGTTTCACTTGTGTCTCCTTAACCGGCTCCTCTCCATAGCCCCATTTTACATTCTGGGAAACTGAGGTTCAAGCAGAAGAAGTCATGGCCTGAGGTCACCTAGGCTGGAGCACCCCACACTCACCAGTTAAAGTCCATACACTCTGCCTATGTACCCTGTGTACATGCTGACAAGGAGTCTACCGCACATTTTTATACCCAACCCAAGGGACTGGACTTTGGGCTAGGACAGAACTCCCTTACCTGGAAAGGCCAGCAAAGGCCCAGATGTTCTCTGTCAGGCTTCCTTCATTCTCCACCAGGCATGAGGGGCCACCAGGGCCACGGGGCCATGCCTCCCATGCAGCAGGAACTACGGAGACCATGACGGTCAGAGGAAGCATGGCAGAACCTCCTAATGGCAGACCCGCCCCTATCCTGTGGTTTGTGCCCCCACCAAACCTCTTCCCCAACCTGACAGTCACACATCTGGTCCCTCCACAGAAACCCTACCCTCCATACACGATTGCTTAGTGGCCTGCATAAGCCCTGAGGCTTGATGCACCCCCACATGCACAGGCAGCCATGGGAGGAGGGCAGGTACGAGGGGGTGAGGCTACAGCCTCAAAAGAACATGCATGAACTCCCACCCCCTGCCAAGGAGCCGCTGCCTCCTATGACTCACAGGCTTCCCGGGCTGACAGCTGCAGCTGCGTCTCATAGGTGCAGCCTCGGTAGGCCCCAGAGCGGATCACCTTGCTGCGAATGGCCTTCTTGCGCACCAGTGTGGGTGAGCAGTAGGGGTTCCCCAGGCGAATGTGACGGGTGCCCCCACGGCCCTCTGGCTCTGGCAGCTCCTTCTAGGGCACCAAGAGGGGCCCATAGGCAGGCAGATTCAGACCCATCTCTTTGAGGCCAGATGAACCCCACAAGAAGCCCATCCCTGCAGCATAACCCCCAAGCCCTTTCCCCCAACCCCTTCCTGGCTTGGGGCACTGCATACCCCATTACTGCCCAGGAGCCCTTCTGCAGGAAGCCGCCGGAAGGAGACCAGGGCATGGACATTCTGAGACAGCTGATCCCGGCTGAAGGGCTCCCGCACTAGGGCAGGGGGTACCCCAGGACTGCAGAGTGGCTTCGGGGACATGTCCCCTACAGGTGCCAGGCAGGGTTCAGGCTGTGCCCTCTCCTCAGGGTGCTGCAAGAGGTAAGCAAGCTGGAAGGAACGGCAGAGCAGCAGATACAGGATATGGACCTAGGACAGGAGGGGTTGGCTCAGAGGCAGCAGCCTCCCGGGAAGTGCCTCAGGCTCCAGCTCACTCTCCAGGGCTACAAATGGCCCCTTAACATCATCAGGTGTCCCCCACAAAGAAACTTCCTAGAAAAACTCCTACTTAGCCCTCAAAATCTCACCACGTGCACCCTCTGCTACCAGCTTTCTCTGGGCACGTCACTGCTAAGCCACTCTGTGCCAGGCATCATGCCGGGAGCAGAGAGCACAACCCTGGACCCAGTGCACCCCTACCTAAGACCATCCTCCCAGGGCTCAAGCCAGCAACACCACCAGGAAGAGCAGCTAAGTGCCTTCGCCATGGCTGTCGAGCAGCCCAGGGGAGAACGTGAAGCAGCTCATCCTCACCTCCCCATGACCCTCAGGGGACTTAAGGAAATGGGGCACTGAAAACTCTCAGCACTTGTCTGGGGCCCGAACATGGACCTCCCCCCACACACACACTCCCCACACCCCTGTCACTCACACAATCCAGGCCCAGCATGTTGGAACCATTCATTGGCTTCAGCCACCTGTCACCCAGGATCCACATCCAGAGGTGAGAGCAAATGCTGGAACTGACTGACTGGCTGCCACCGATCTGTCATTCACAGTGACCATGCCAGTCTTGACCTCTAGTATACCTGTCCGTGACCATGCCCCATCCACTACATAGAACTGCCCAGGGCCACATAGGGATGCAGCCTCTGCTGCAAAAGGACTCAAGTCTCTGTAGTTATTGACAGTCAAGTGCTGGAGTGTGGTTCGTGTTAGAGGTGGGTTGCTGGGCTTTGAAGGTGATGGGAATGAGCCAGGATGAGGGAGGGTGGGCGTACCATAGGTGCTCCCAGCCCCAGGGAATGTCAAGGGTGCTGATATGCTCCACACAGTCAGTGGGGTGAGGCATGGATTCACCCCTGCCTCCCTGAGGATGCTGGGCCTGGATTGTGTGTACAGCGCTGGGTCTCTGGTACCTCTCCAGGCTGGCTCCCCACAAAGAGATGGCAGAAGAGCTTGCTGGCTGGGCTGCGTGGGTTCCGGGCCACAAAAGCAAACTGGCAGGCGGGTGGGTACCAGGTGGCATAGAGGATACGCTTCAGAGCATGGGCCATGAGGAGCACCTGTGAGGCATTGTGGTGACAGCAAGGCCTCAGACACTCACCTGCGTGGCAGTGGCCCCAGGACCTCGAATGTCTGGTGTAAGCCACCCACCTCCTAGAGTGAAAAGACCCTTTTTTCCCCAAGGCCTGCCAAGCCTAACCCGTAGTGCCCATAGCCCTGGGCCTGCTGAGACATGTAGCACTCCAAGTTACGGAACTGAGGGACAGTGGCCCAGTGGCCTCTGACTGGAACCCCACAGAGGTGGTGGCAGCAAGCTCAGGGTTATATATTTGGTCTCTGGGGCAGGAATGCTGGGGCTTCAAATCTTAGCTCTGCCATTCACTCTCCATGTGATAACAGACTCCTGAGTGTCTCTTGCTGTCACATCAAATAGTGACAATGCCTCAGGCAGGTGATGTAGAACCCCAGGCATTGGGCTTTTACATAAGAGGCCTGCAGCTACGGATTGCACGGCGGCAGTCAGTGGGCAGCCATGTTGTTTGTTCAGTGGGTAGCCAGGGAGGGACGGGCAAGCATGCAAGAGCTCCCTGCCATTTCTAGCCCCCGGCTGTTCACAGCCACTGGCCAATGCTGGGCTGGGCATTTAGACAATCAAATGGGATGGATGTTCCTGATATTTAAGACAGGAGGTAGCCTCTAGAGCTTCTGAAAGACCAGGTAAGCAATTGTTGCCTGAATTTGTCCTAGGCGGCCATGGGGCAAGCTATAAGCAGACCATACCCCATCTGATCGTCACTGCCCGGCCCCCCATCCCTCCTACCTCGCCCTCCCCACTGTAGATCTTGAGACCCTGAAGACTGAATTTCAGGATGACAGCCCGACGTCGGGAACAGTCCTGAGGGGGAGACAGTTGGCAGAGGCAGATATCACTTCTCAGGCCTGGCCTTATGGGGTCCTGCTCCGCATCCCTCATCAAGGCCGCTCAGCCAGTTCTGACACCCCTGCCCAGGGATAGAGGCCTGGGCGGCACACCCCCAACAGTCAAGCTATGTCCTTTGGGGTATGGGTCCCCAGGCTTCTAAGAAGAGTCCTGAATTTTGAAACTTACCAACCAGGTCACTTCTCCGAAGACCTTTGGCCCCCACCCTTCCTGGGCATCCTGTACCCTCAGAGCTCCATCCAAGTTTAATATTCATGGTACCCACCCTTGGGTTATGTGCCCCAAGCCCCTCACCTGCAGGGCCCACAGCTGCTGCTGTACGAGGTACACACTCTCCTGAGTGTCCAAATCATCCACAGGAAAGGAGCCCACGTACTAGTGGTGATGGAAAGAAGCAAGGTTGGATAGTAAGGCCCATAACTCCAGTGCACACAATTCCCGCCATGCAGGCAAGCTGCACACAGTGTCTAAGCACTGTCCTTGCAGGCCAGAGCTCTTCACTAATGTTCTCAGCAGGTGACTCTGGTTGGGTCACATGGGCCTCATCTTCTCACCTATACATCCATATACATACACATCCACTCCAAAGGAGACAGAGTCAGGTCCTTGGGCCCCAGATCCTCCCCAACCCAACCCCAGGAAGCAGCCACCCCACAACAACCTTCCAGAACACACAGGACAGGCACCCACCCACCTGGGCAAGCTTGGCAATGCACCTGGGCCGGTAAGGTGCAGGCCCACAGTCGGAAGCCCTTCGGGCCCCGGCCCCAGCCCTCTGCATGGTCCCCAGCGTGCCCAGTTTCAAGCTCCACGGAGAAGGCTAGGAAGGGCAGGGGAGAGACTGGTTTTCAGGCAGTTGGCTGAAGGCCCCCTGTCAGGGGCTGGTGTGTTTGTTCAAATTTGCTTGCTCCAGCACTCATGCATTCATTCATTCATTCAACCAACCAACAAAGCCACTGGGTATCTGCTGGGTGCTCATCAATCCTGGGCACGTGACAGAGACGAAAGACCAATTCTGCCTGCTTCTGCAATGAGCGTTCTTGGGGAGCAAGGTGGGAAACTCGATAATAAGCCTTAATCAGGTGAGATGGTGGGAAGATGGAGAGGGGCAACAGGAGGGGCTGGGGGCTGCACTGGGAGGAGGTGTGGGGCGGGGCCAGAGTGATACGGTTCCTGGCGTGAGCACCTGAGCTAGAGCTGGGGTCAGAGTGCTCACTGGGCCCTCTGTGGTAGGGGAAGCTGGCAGAAATCTGGAACCAGCTCTTAGTGCCGGAAGGAACTGATGTCTGCCTATAGTTCAAGCTTCTCAGGAGGCTGAGGCAGGAGGCGAAACATTATTTGAACCCAGGAGTTCAGGGATAGACTGAACAATACACCCCCAATAGGAGAAAACAAAACAACAACAACAAAAACCAAAACGGAGTCTGGGAAGAGTCCCTTGAAGGGTAGGGGTGACTGCAGCAAGGTACAAAAAGGATGAACTGGGGCCTGAGGTAGCCTGCCTGCCAAAGCAGCAGGCTGCATGCTACTCAAGATCAGCCCAAGAATGAGACTTCACCCGACAAACGGACAGTGGGGAGCCATAGCCGGCCCTGGGGCAGGAACAGTGCACAGGGGTGGTCCAGAGCTGGACAGCTCGCTTTGATGGTCTCAGGAACCCGTTGCAAAGGCTGCTGGCTCATTTGCCCAGCCTGACTCCCTTCCTGAACCCCAAAGCCAGTTGAACAGCATGAAAAACCACAACCCACCCCAACGAAGCGCTAATGCTAAGTGGAGGGCAGAGAAGCCAACCAGCTGCCCGGGAGATTGACATTCCGTCTTGGCCCTGTTTTGTTTTACTCTGGGACCCTTAGCCAGGTCCACAGGTGGAGGACAGAAGTCCTATGGGACAGGTGCATCAATGGACCAGACACTACAAGGCAAAGTGGAGGAAAGCCTGTGCTGGGGTCCCTGCAGACTCAGCATCCCCAGTGACACGGTACGACACCTCCCTCTCCCCGATTCTCACCAGCCTTCTTGCAATTACTGGCTCAGGTCAGAGAGGCCTGGGCACAAGTTCTGCATGGCTTTGGGCAGGCTGCCCCACCTCACTATGCACTCACTTACGGGTAATGTGAGGTGCCTGGCACGATGCCAGCCTGACATGGCACAGGGGATGAGGCCCCCAAATGTCTGGAAGGGAGCTTGGGAAGACGGCAGAGTCTAGCCACTTTCAAGACTTCTTGTCCAGGCTACACCAACTGGAAACCCTCAGCAACTGTGAACATCAGACTGGGAAGGAAGCTGGGGGTTTTGACTCCGCATGAGAGGGCAGGAGTTTGTAGTGTGGCCTGTAAGTGCCAGGCGGCGGCAGGAGTGCTTGGAAAGGGAGGAGCTTGGGAGCCTTAGAATTGATGCTCTTAGAACCTAAGAAGGGCCCTCCACCTCGAGTGGCCAGTGACCTTCAAGCCCAGGCTTCAGCCAGGGAGAATGGGAAACAAAGGCTGTAGCCCCGCCCCTGCCCCAGAGCCCACCCAGACCTTCCTCAAGGCTGCTGCCAAGCTGCGCGCTGCCAACCTGCCTTTCTAACCCTGTTCTCTTTACAGTCCGACTGTTCCGACACACGTCTGATGTTTACATAAAGCAGAGCACACTCCTGCCACGTGCTGCCTGCCCCTTCCCATCACGGGGACAGGGGGGGGGGGGGGGAGTGGAGTGCTTCTTCACTTACTAATCACCATTTCAGGCAGAAAAAGGAAGCAGAGACCACCAGACACACAGCTGGCAATGAGACCCGCAAGGAAGGGACAAGGGTGGAGGGTGGGAGTGGGGGTGGAACAGGGTGAGAAGAAAAGCAATCACAAAACAGACAAAGAGAGCTGACAAGAGCCCTTCACACCCTGCCTGAGCCACACAGCCTGGCAAGCACGGGGGCGGGGGGCGGGTGGGGGGCGGGGGGGGGCGAAGGGCGGGGGGCGTAGGGCGAGGATAGCCAAGGGTCAGCAAACCCACACACACGGACACCAGCTTACCCGGTCCCCTGTGGGGTGGGGGTATAGAAGAGGAGGGAGGACGGACAGTATCGTCCCAGCACCTGGCCCTTCCCCAGCCTCCTCAGAAAACAGGAACATTGCCCCCTCCTGCTCCCCTGTCTGTCTGATCCTGCCTTAGATCAAGGAGAACACCAGGGTTCACTGAAACCGTGAAAACGACCCCACACCCAACTCATCTCTTTGAACCAAATAAAAGTTTCCCACAGCAGTCTGTCTGCCAGGCCAGGACGTTCCTACTGAGACGCAGAGTGGGCTTCTATTTTCCAGGGTTGGGGGATGGAGTTTCTCCTTAGGAGCAGGGGACTGGCTATGTTGACTCTATACTTCACATCCAATCACGTCTGTGAACCACAAAGTTTAACTCTATCCACTCAGGGTATTGGGAGACTACCCAGCCTGCAGACCCCAGATGCCTAACCAAAGACACACACATACCACAGGAGGGGGAGCTGGCAAACTCAGGACTCTCTGCCTAGGTAAGGCAGTACCCTTCTATGGGGCCCCCAAGCAGGCATCCATTCTTGGTACACACTTTTTCTGTATCTGTGCAGGACTAGGTGCCGCAGAAGACACCTATGGGGTAGGAACCCCATAGCTGCAACAACTCAGGCGCTGGAGATGGAACTGTTTAAAAGGGCAGGACTCCCTCTCCCAGCCCAGCACACCTCTGACAACACCCCCACAGGCCCTGGACCCGCGCAACAAGAGACAGGACTGGGGTTCAGCAGGTTTGGCTGGTGTGACCTTGGCCTGCTAGGACTGCGAAGACAGCCACCTCCTGGGGCTGTTCATCAGCTTCTGCTCCTCTCAAAATCTATCTGGACGCGCGGAGTACACAGGCTGGATAGGGGAGACGCGGAAAGGATCGCAAGCAGAGGTGCGGAGCGCGTGCGATCGCTGACAGCGACCTCGCAAGCGTCACCATCCCCACGCAGCGCTAGGTTCTCGGGGGACTCTGGTGCCCCAGCGCCTGGAAGGGAGGGATGGTGACGAGGACTGAGGTGAAGTCAACTGCCGGCGGAGGGAAGTGGGGGTGCGGCTCGCTCTGGGCGACCCTCTCGGCTCCAGCCCAGCCCCTGGAGGGTCCCCAGGCGCACTCACCGCCGCTGCCGCGCCTCCTGGCTGGTCTCAGAGCTCGGATCCCCGCATCCTCAGCTCCTACCCAGCGCTCGGCCAGCCCCACCCCCGCCCCCGCCCCCCGCGCCGCGCGCCCCCCACGTGGCCCTGGGACCCGACCCTTGGGCATCACCTGGCGGCGGCGCCGGTCTCACCAGCCAATCGGAGCCTCTCCGCTCAGCCGTGCCGCCCAATCAGAGGCTGCGAGGGGTCCTGGCTCCGCCCACGCTGCGACCCGGGCTGGCTCCTCCCTGTCGCTCTTCCTCCACGAAGCTGTCGGGACTCGCGGAGATCAGGGCCTCGGCACACGTCTGCTACTTGGGGCCGACCTAGGTACTCTACTAGGTCTGCACGGTCGCCCAATGACCACGCAGCTCCACCCCTTCACACGCAAATGGCAGAGGACTTGGTGGCACCTTTACCGGGTGGAGATGATTGGGCCGCTCAACTGGGGTCCAGCATAGGGCCGTGACTCTGTCCTTCGGGCCTCACGGAAATCCACTTAGATGGGGAAATGGTGAGTGTTTTTAGCCAGCGCGCGCAGAACTGAGAGGGCGGGCCCTTCTGATCTCATTAGGTGAGGAGCGCAGTAGGTGGCCCAAATAAATTGCAAATCCGAGCCAGGTAAGTGATTAAACCCGAAATCTGCAGAGAGAACGCATCAGAAACTGCCCGTGCGGCACGTCACAGAAATCCAGGAGTCAAGGGCTCAGGCCCAGGGAGGGACACCCAGACAGATGACAGAGCAGGCGAGAAGGTGGACCTGAATCTGCAGCCTCCGGGGAGTTCCTAGGGGCAGGTCTGTACAGCTCTGAGCATCCCTTGTCTCTGCATAGCTCTTAGCACCTTTCCAGAGGCAACAGTGAGGTGTGATTGTTGCCCACGACTAGACAGTTCTCTCTCCCAAGCGGGACTTGGATAAACACTTTAATCCGTGTTACTCCTCCAGGGCCTCTCCCATTGCCACTCCTGACTCAGCCAGGTGAGGGCTGGAAGGCGTGACAGGAACACAGGGCTTGGCCCAGCACTGACCTGGTAAGTGAAGGCTCAGTAAATACCGATGATGATATTTGAATTTCTTTTGTCTGTGACCTTTGCCACCTCCCCTGTGGCAAATGCTAAGGACCTACCTAACAGTCTCCAGGCCTGGACCATGAAGGAGCAACGGGGCAAACTCAGTTTACCAAACAGGCAACTCTGGATACAGAAAAACGAAAGGCCTCCCTCCTAACTCTTAAAAAGAAGTATTTGAAGTTCCTTACTTCATCTTAATTTATTTTCAAATAAAATAAACTTTTTTATAATAAAATTTTAAAATTTTATAAATTTAGATTTTTTGGTTTTGTTTTTCAAGACAGGGTTTCTCTGTATAGCCCAGGCTGTCCTGGAACTCACTCTGTAGACCAGGCTGGCCTTGAACTCAGAAATCTGCCTGCCTCTGCCTCCCAAGTGCTGGGATTAAAGGTGTGCGCCACCACCGCCCTGCTTAGATTTATTTATTTATTTATTTATTTATTTTAGTTTTTTCGAGACAGGGTTTCTCTGTGTAGCCCAGGCTGTCCTGGGACTCACTCTGTAGACCAGGCCGGCCTTGAACTCAGAAATCTGCCTGCCTCTGCCTCCCAAGTGCTGGGATTAAAGGCGTGCGCCACCACTGCCTGGCCTAGATTTATTTTTTATTGTAAGCTATGGCCCATTCCTTTTTTCTTTCATTTTACTTATTTTTATCTGTATGTGTGTTTTGCCTGCTTTTATATCTGTGTACCACGTGTATGACTGGTACCACTGCAAGCCACAAGAAGGAGTCAGATCCTCTGAAACTGGAGTTACAGTTATGAGCTCACATGCAGGTGCTGGGAATTGAACCCAGGTCCTCTGGAAGGGCAACCAGTGCTCTTAACCACCAGAGACATTTCTCTACCCAGATTGATGAGTGTTTTATCTACATGTGTATATATATGTACGTCACAGGTATGCTTGGGTTGCTCAGAGAACAGAAAGTAGGGGACACACCTCTGGAACTAGAATTACAGATGGCTGTGAGCGGCCACACGGGTACTAAGAACACAACCCATGTCCTCTGCATGAGCAGCAAATGCTCTTAGTGGTGAGCCATCTCTCCAGCCCCCAAAATGAATATGACTTTTATTCTTAAAGGAAAGGAAAAATGACTGTCATGTATGTCGTATGTCAGTGGTAGAACATTTCTCAGGCATGCACAAGGCCAAGTTCAATCCCTACCACAGATTAAATAAAAACCAGGCAAGGTGGTTCAGTGGGTTAAGGTACCTGCTGCCAAGGCTGATGACCTGAGTTCCATCCTTAGGACCCACCTTGTGCAAGAAGACAAACGGCTCCTCTAAGCTTTCCCCTGCCTTTCAAATGCTCTCAACCTCATGTGTGCACATACGATGTAATATAACCAAATTGATAACCAAAATGTAATAATAATAAAACACCTTACAGGCTGGACAGAGTCTCAGTGGCTTAAAGGTTCCAAGTTCAATTCCTACACCCAGCACCCACATGGTGATGGTTCACAATGTAATTCCCATTCTAGGGGGGCTTCTGATGCTGTTTTCTGGATGCCTCGGGTGCCAGGCACACACATGGTAGCCAAACACACAAAGACAAAACACCCATACACATAAAATTCAAACTAACAAAACACTACACGCTCCAAGGTTTGCATCGAAGGTGAGAAACTTGGGAGGTGCCAGCCATCTCTGGGCAAGCTGACCTAGTCCCACTAAAAACTGTAGCATGAAGCAGTTGTCACTATCTCAGGTGCTACATGTCTAATCCTACGTTCCAAACAGCAAGCTCTGGAGCTACCAGGAGCAGCACTTCCACTGAATGTGTGACTCACTTGTACAGGAAGCCTGGAGTTACCCATATTAAGCACAGAGACGGATGACATACATAAAGTCAGGCTGGGGCGGGCTGGGGTAGGAGTCTCGATTGCCAAATGCATCCGTGTTCACCTTGCAAGTCATGGTTACTTCCTGTGAGTCAGTGGCAATCACTAAACCACACAGGTGGGAGCTTGCTATCACAATCTCCCCCTTTTATCCAAAATCCCCGAATCTGGCTCTGCGCTTGGCAGCTGATGAACGTGTAGGAGGAAGTTCACATCAGCAGGAAGCTGTTCGCCAGCTGCCTCCCAGGCTGTGTGATGCATCTCCTGAATGCCAAGTACCTAGGAAAGGCAGTGCCCCGGGAGAGATGCCGTGTGTCCAACCAGGTCGCATGCTTTCCCAGCAGAAAGGAAGAGGTCGGGGGGGGGGGGGTGTTCTTCCCAGAAGCTTAGCAGCTGGGATGCATTTCCTACAGGAAGACTGCAGTACCCAACTCACTCTGTAACATGTACATTGAAAAACAGAAGCCACTAAGACAACGATTTTGGTTTGTAGCTTGCACACCAAACACCTTCAGTTCTGCTCCTGGCCCTGCTTTTGATCCAGGCTGATGAGGGGGCCAGCTGATGGCTGCATAGGCCTTGGAAACTCACACCGTGCTGCCTGGTTCCTGCCAACCCAGCTACTGCTCCAGTTCCTCATTACCGTATGTTACCAGCAAGTTTGGCTTATACAAACAGATAAAGTCAGAGACTAAGGATTGACAAGAAGCTCATCAGATCCCAGCTTCCAAGCTGGTACAGTGGAGTGAGGCCAGAAGACGGATGGTGGACTGCTACCCTTCCAGCTCATGACTATTAAGTGGATGCATCTATATGCTGGAACGTCTCTTGCTAGGCATCATGGGAAACGAGCTTCGTTTTTCAGGTATAAAGTGTAAGAAGCTGCCAACCTTCTAGCATGGGGAGACCTGATGCTCATGGGAAAGCTCATCGTGTGGACTGGGTGATGGTGACACTGGAGTAAGAGAGTGAGCACCAAACAGAAGGCATCCAGGGTGAGCACCTGAGAGTGGCCAAGTACCTGTACAGTCCTGTAAAAACCTTAGCGGCAGGAATGGAGAGATGGCTCAGCGGTTAAGAGCAGGTACAGCTCTTGTAAAGGACCTGGGTTCGGCCACCGATACTCATGCAGGGCCGCTCACACCTGCCTTCTAACTCCAGCTCCAGTGGGATCCAATGCTTCCGGCCTGAGGCCAGACTATATGTCATTCCCACTAATAATATTTTTTTTAAAAAGTCTTAAAAACTTGAGACCCAAGCAGATAATATTTCCCAGTAAATTTTGGCTGCTGTCAAAAGCTACACTTAAGTTCAGTGTGAAGCCAGGCAGTGGTGGCGCACACCTTTAATCCCAGCACTTGGGAGGCAGAGGCAGGCAGATTTCTGAGTTCGAAGCCAGCCTGGTCTACAGAGTGAGTTCCAGGACAGCCAGGGCTACACAGAGAAACCCGGTCTCTGTATTCAAAGTACATAGATTTGGGGCCAGCAAGAGATGTGTCAGAGGAGAAAGGCTGGGTCTCACATGGTAGAAAGAAAACCAACACCAAGTTGTCTTCTGATCTCCATATGGGTAGGTATCCTAAGCACATGGACACAGACACTAATAAAATGTAGGGCTGGTGAGATGGCTCAGTGGCTAAGAGCACTGGATGAGTTCAATTCCCAGCAACCACATGGTGGCTCACAACCATCTATAGGGGGATCTGATGCCCTCTTCAGGCAGGCAGATATATATGCAACAGAGCAGTCATACATAAAATAAATAAATTTCTTTTAAAAATGTAATTAAAAAAAAAAAAAAAAAAGCTCACAGGTGGTAACTCCACCTTTGCCAACTACTTGTAATATAGAATTTTATTTTTTACTCATAAAATGAAGAACATCTAGGTATGTGATAACACAGCACAAAACCAGCATATAAACGCTGCTTCTACTATATAAACTTACATTAAGTGACTGGGTATGTGCCCTTCCAAAAGCTCAGTCACCAGGTAGTTGGGAGGTGGCAGACCCTTTAATAGATAGCAGTCTAGTGGAAGGAAGTTAAATTACTAGGAGTGTGAGCCCTCACCCTGCCCTGCCTGATCACTGAGAGCCTAAGATGTGAGGATTTGGACAAGATCAGCCCCCACAGGTCCATATATTTGAATAACTGATCCCCAGCCTGTAGAACTGTGTGGGATTAGGAGGTGTGGCCTTGCTGAAGGTTTGTCAAAAGCCCATGCTACTCCCACTGAGCGCTCTGCTTTGTGCTAGTGGATTAAAATGTGAGCTCTCAGCCACGGCTCCAGTGCTAAGGCTGCGTCATGCTCTCTGCCATGGTGTTCAGGAACTCTAACCCTCTGAAACTGTGAGCCTCAAAGTCAACAATTTCTTTTATAAGTTGCCTTGGTCATGCTGTTCTGTGACAGCAATTTAACACTAAGACACAAACTGAAGCCTTCCTCCCATCTAGAGTACTTCTATTTCGTTACAGCAAGAGAAAGCTAAGGGACAAGTCTACATAATGATGAACAAGCCAAGTTTATATCCAAGTGTTACATTTATTTAGAGCTTTTTTCCCCATAAACTACTTAAACTGTTGTCAATAGACATGATTAAAGCAGCTCCGACTGCTGTGTTGACAAGCATGGGCTACCAAGCCTGTCCTTTCTGAAATGTGCACAGGACTAGATTTCCTGGAGTTATGCTCACGTGGGACCAGGTTAACACATTCTATGGAAAAGTCTCCAAAGATACAGGTTAAGCCAACCGTGCTTCCAGCATCTTCAGAGCTTCACTTTTCAACCACTTTTGTAGCAGGTGGCTTCAGAGTCTATGAGCGACTATAAGCCAGATTAATGATGGGCCAGACACCCACCTCCTGCATTTGCTCTTCTGCAGAGTGCAGCTAAAAACAAAAAGCAGGAATTCCTCTATGTCAGGGTAATGAAGGTGTATGTGTTTGAGAGCTGGGCCTTTGGAGCTGAGTGATCCACAGTCTTTACCTCTCCAGGATGTTAAAGCAGACTGTCCTACCCTGAACCTCTGTGAGGCGAATTCAGAGCAGAGACGTTACATGACTTCAGCTTCTTCTAACAGTGCAGGGACCAGCTGAACACTCAGCAAACCCCTGTGCAAGCAATATCCTATAATACAGATAAACCAAACCTGCAACTTTTGATTCCATTAGAGCAGAGGGCAGTGGTAGCTGGTGAATGCCTTGAATCCCAGCACTTGGGAGACAGAGGCAGGCAGATTTCTGAGTTCAAGGCCAGCCTGGTCTACAGAGTGAGTTCTAGGACAGCCAGGGCTACACAGAGAAAATTCTGTCTCAAAAAACCAAACCCAACCAAAAAGACAGAGAATTGTTGGCACAGGTAGCTAACAATAATACACTATGAGTAACTAATCCCTGGCAAACATATGAGGAATTCAAGCTTTCTAGAGCAAGGTCCCTGTGGCGTGCTATTCTCTGTACCTGTGCCATAATTTTTTTCCAGTCTAAGGTTTTACCTGAAATTTGTATATTAATTAAACAGAAAAGACTGGGCTCTTATGATGTTGAGAAGTCTTTCAATAAAGATGACCCTCTTTTCTCTCTTTCTATTTGTTTCTTTTTAAGACAGGGTTTAAAAACCTGTGTGTAGCCCTGGCTGTCACTCTAAAGATCAGGCTAGCACTGAACTCAGAATATCAGCCTGCCTCTGACTCCTAAGTGCCAGGATTAAAGGTGTGCGCCACCACAGCCTTGAGATGACTCTCTTTAAAAAAGTTTATTTTTATTTTATACTTGTTGGTGTTTGTCTGTGTGAGAGTGTCAGAAACCCTGGAACTGGAGTTAGAGACAGATGTGAGCTGCCATATGGATGCTGGGAACTGAACCCAGGTCCTCTGGCAGAACAGACAGCGCTCTTAACTGCTGAGCCATCTCTCCAGCCCCTAAGATGACTCTTTAAGAAACCTTTGACTTGGGGCTGGAGAGATGGCTCAGTTCTCAGAACTGATTGTTCTTCCAAAGGTCCTGAGTTCAATTCCCAGCAACCACATGGTAGCTCATGACCATCTGTAATGGGAGCTGATGTCCTCTCCTGGTATGTCTGAAGACAGCTACAGTGTACTCATATACATAAAATAAATCAATAAACAAATGAATCTTTTTTTAAAAATGACCATCAAAATAAGAATTCAAAAGAAAAAGCAATGGTATTCCCTTGTAGGAGGAGAGCGTGCAGGGCAGGTACTGGAAACTTTTCAACTAAGTTGTAGTTCAGCAGCTTTTAAAATTTTATGTTTATTCATATTTTTCAAAATATATGTACATAAAAAAGGAAGATTTACAACAGGAAAGATTGCCTTCCATGCAACACCAATCCCAATGCCTCATGATGGGACCTCCCAGGTAGGAGCCAGCACTGCAGCCCATTCCCTTCCGTCCATTCCCAGCCATGTGCAGCTGTGGGTCCCAGGAGACACGTCAAGTGGAATGAGTCTCAAACACACACCTCCTCCTCTGGCAGCCAGAGGATAGATACATCAAAAAGCATAAGACAATTAAAATATTAAGTGCCACAGGGAAGAAGAAATGATAAGCAGAAACTGTAGTTCTCAAGTAGGAAGCTAGTACTATTTTACACAACCTCACAACTCTAAACAAATACAAATAAGAAGAGGGCCAGGTAGTACAGCTTCACTTGCTTTTCTCCCTCCTCTCTTCTGTTAAAATATCTCAAAAAGGAAACCGTTCACCCGATATCAAAAGTTCTATGGAAAGAATGGGGTGGGGTGGGAGTTGGGGCACACGCACAGGTGAATCTGAAAACTGGTCATTTTAGCAAATTCTGTCTTATCATTTATCATTTCTACATTAGTAATGGGACTCTCAAACAGGGACAACTCATGCCCCAAATATTAAAAATATATCTAGACATTTGATCAAGAATATTCTGTCATTTTTGGTAATAAGCAACACCAGAAATCAGATTCCATGTATTCCTGTACTTCCCCTTCAGTCCAAAACCAAGTGGTGCAGACAACTTGTGCTTGCTGTTAAGGGAACAATGCTCTGGGCAGCAAAGCGTGCTTGGCAATTGGTCAGAGTGACCAAAGGAGAGGAGATCTTCAGAATCTATGGGATCGCAGAGACTGGGGCTTCTTTCCCAAGTTTAAATGTCCCCGGCTCAAGCTGGAGACTGGTCAGTGGAGTGATTGACAGGCAGGGTTAACCACCCAGCACTAGCAAGTCTCCAGGCAGGAAGCAGTGTCTTTCTACAGTGCTTCTGCTTCATCTTTACTTCCAGCACCAGACCTGTAGGTGCTCACTACAAATACATCTTTGTAATTGTTCAGATTAACTTGAAGGAGGAAAAAAATTACCCCAAATCAGATCACAAAAAGAGAGAATGAGAGTTGGGGTTAGGATGAACAAAGGAAGCAGGGCAGTTACATAGTTCAGTGACGTCCAGGATTATGGCAAAAATTAAAACAATGAAGAGGCAGGCACTGAGACAGCGCCTAAGCTAACAAATGTCTACACTGGTTTGTTTGCACTCCTTCCCACAATGCTCATATGGGAAGAAAAAAGTAAAAATTAAAAGCATTATAACTAAAACAAATGCACACTGACCTTATAAAATAAGATTTTGAATTCAATCATGATACCCTTTTTCCTATAAAATTTACTTTTTTGTCTTGAAAGACTTCTTCATGGCAGATCTGCCCTTACTGGGTAGTTTCGCTTCCTTTCTTGCATTGGCTATGGGCTTTTTGGAGGAGCTCCCACTAGGCTTCTTGATGACTGAGGGTGAGGGTCTGGCTTTCCTGGCAGGAGTCTTGGCCTTGGCTGGAGCTTTCTTAGGCAGCGGCCTCACTTTCCCCCTCTGGGCAGCAGGGACTTTACGCGCAGGCTTAGCCCCTCTCTGTTTTGTGGATGCCATCTTCCCTTGGGACTTGGCTGGTGTTTTTTTCTGTAAGCTGTGAGAACAAAAAGATTAAATATATCACTGAGTATAGGAGAAAGTCATTTGCCAGAACCAAGCTCCTTTTGCTTAAAGAGATGTGGCTTATATAGAAATCACTATGTTAAAAACAGAAATTTGACTTATTTCTCAACACAGGCTTCAGACAAATTTAACTGATTCCTGGAAATCTACAGCTCATTCCCTGGGATAATATGGCATTATTTTTCTTTGAATAAATTACAAACATTTCTATTATGTTTGAGCAGAAAAGACATTATGTATTCACACTGCCTGAAGTTCAGAGCCCTTGAATGTTCAAGGGAGAAGATAATTTAAATGTTACTCAAAGAATGTGAGAAGAAGGACCTTACGTGGTTAAAACGCGCTCCTCTCCTTAGCCCCGCTTAGGAGCCATGTTCTGATGATACCAGGCACACTCTACAATGATCACTCTACACTGACCTATGTCCCCAGGCCTGCTTTTACTTTTTGAGATGGGGTTTCAATAAATTGCCCACACTGGCCATCAACTTCCAATTCTGCTCCAGCCTCCTTAGCTGGAATTACAGTCCCAACTCCACTTTCGGCTCTGAGGGATTTAGTATCTGTCTCAGCAGACCCCTCCTATCACACCTCCTCTTGGGTGGTGGTTCTTCATCCTCGGAGTCTTCTGATGATTCATCTTCATCCTCATCTTCATCCTCAGAGCCATCTGACTCTTTCTTTGGAAACAGAACTCCTGGGCTAAGGTAGGGGAAAAGTAAGACATCATCTTGTAGGATGAGGAGAATAATGTGAACTTAGATGCCTGCCACCGGACACATCCAATTTTATTCAGATTCCCTCAGAAATGTCAAGTTAGACTACAAGTATCTATTTAGAATTTAACCTATTTTGAACATATGTACAAAGTCATCATAAATCTAGGAAGCTTCATGTTTTAATTTCCTTCCTCCCATCATTTAGTAATACAGATTGTCACCATTTAGTAAGTAGTTACTAATCTTCTGCCATGTAGATCTATCTCTCCCAGATACACAGCAGTGAATGGTCTACAGAACAATAACCTTGTTTTGCCTTCACAATACTGGCAGATAACTATAAGACCAAAACTCTTCAACGTTTTAAACAAATCAGGAAAGGATTGTATCCCCTAAACTCTTTGTAAACTTTTTTCTATTAGTATTTCCATAAATTAAAACATGTATATGACTACTCAATTTATTATTTAATGTATGAAAACTTAAGTATAACTTCAACAAAGTAATGTCTATGTTTTTAAAAATAATTATGTAACAAAGTGTCAATGCAGAGTTGCTAAAGCACGATCCTCATGGCACAGGCTATGGCATCTTACTAATAAAGCATAAGTGAGTTCCAGCACCAACACACAGAAAGGTATGCAGCTAAGAGCTTCATGTATGCTTCTGTTCGACAGTTAAATATATCATGAACAGGAGACAGGTTTTCAAATAGAAGTTTGAAGAAGGCAGAGTTATGATTCGTGGACAAGGTCCAGGTTCTCCACATCTGATTTTCTGGGTGATTAATTAGTATTTAATTCTCTTGCAATCTGACTGTTGCTATTTCTTAAAAGGATAAAGAATGATCATGGAATGACTGTCCAAGAACTGGCTACCCAACAGCAATGCCAAGACAGCCGGAATGTAGCTCTAGTGAGAACCTTTTGGTAGTCGTTATTTTCAGATAGTTCCAATTCAGGGTAGCAGGAATGAGGCAAGCTATATTAGCCCAGGCTTGGAAGCGGGCAGCAGACTCAAGTGCACAGTGGCCTGTGCTTCACTGAGGGCACTCACCTGGGGTAATAGGGGAAGCACAGCTGGAAGGTGCCACTGAACCCCTTCCCAGAGATCTGCTCCAGCCACCCGTTCTTCTCACATTTCTGCAGAGTTTTTTTCAGCAAATGCACTTTACAAAAAAATTCAAGAAGGAAGAAAATGTTTATATATTCAGATTTGGTCAGTCAACCACCACTAAATGCAAACCATGCCAACTGATCACAGACACAAACTGGTATAGTCCTTTGTGCCTGACTGAGTTATTTATAATTAGTTCATAAAACAATTATTTTGTGCCAGTAAATTTGGCTAGGTATATTGAAAAAGTAAAAGGAAACATTAGAATCCATTGAGTTAAACACATTTTTTTCCCACAGAAAAAGTAAACAGGTATTTAGAATGAAATAACTGCCTTGATCTAGAGGTCAAGAGTCTTGTTTTTGGGTAGGTAGCACATAACTGGTTAATAACAGTTGTGAATCTAAATATTTCATTTCCACTCATTCAAGCATCTGACATGTAACCTCTGGTTAGGCAGCAAGAATCACAGAGTCATCTTAGCACACAAGAAAACAGCAGACCCGCAGTGTGCATCTGAAACCCTAGAACTAGGAGTTGGAGACAGATTCACATGCACATGAACACACTGACCACCTGTAATACAAAAGAAGCAAGCAGGATTATCAAAATTAAAATAATTTAATTAATAAAAGATAGGCTCAGATGGGCAGTGGTGGTACATACCTTTAATCCCAGAACCTGGGAGGCAAAGACAGGTGGATCTCTGCGTTTGAGGCCAGCCTGGTTTGTAGAGTGAGTTCCAGGACAACAAGAGCTACACAATCTTGAGAAAAAAAAAAATCAAACAAAACAAAACCCCAACCCCTTTAAAAAATAAAAGACAGCCTCAGTATAATTGAAAATGAAAACATTACTAAATAGGCTTCTTGGCTGGTTGTTGTGGTGTGTGTATGCCTAGCTACTGGAGAGGCTAGGGCAAAAGGGTTTCAAGTACAAAGTCAGCCAGCACCCACTCCTCTAGAGCCTCTTCTCTGTAGCCCTGTAGTTCTTACTCAGGGATACGCCTGCCTCTGACTCCTGAGTGCTGGGATTAAAAACATGCGCCGCCACCACCAGGCCAGCCAAGGGGACTTAATAAGACTCTGCATTAAAAAAAGATAATTCTTTTGTTTGTTTGTTTTTCAAGACAGGGTTTGTCTGTGTAGTCCTGGCTGTCCTGGAACTCACTCTGTAGATCAGGGTGGCCTCAAACTTAGAAATCCGCCTGCCTCTGCCTCCCAAGTGCTGGGACTAAAGGTGTGCGCCACCACTACCCGGCAAAAAAAGATAATTCTTTAGGCCAGGTGTAATGGCACATGCCTTTATTCCAAGCACTCCGGAGATATGGTGGACTGACTGCTGAGCTAGAGGTCAGCCTGGTTTGCACAGAGAGTTCCAGGTCATCCAGAGCTGCATAGTGAGACCCTCTCTCATATAACAAAAACCCACGCGCTTCCAATTATAGTTCTTTCATTTTACTGAGATAGGCTGTTGCTTTGTTACCAGGCTGGCCTCAAACTACTAGGTTTGAGTGATCTTCTCACCTAAGCCTCCCAAGCACCAGGAACAGGACTTGGGACAAGTAAGGAGCCGTTAATGGGACAAGTACCAGTAGCATGAACTATCACATACGGCCAAAATTTTTTAAATATACTAGTTTGTAGTTTCTGTTATTTACAGAATTTCCATATTCTTCATACTAAACCCTTGCAGTCTAGTAGCTCTCAATAAGATGCCAACTTTGCCCCTCTCTACTAATATGTGAGAAAATGGCGCTAAGTATTGAATGATAGACTAGTGTCTAATTTCAAAGCACTACTTTGGATAAATGTAATTTACTGAGACAAAAAACATCTTGCTATAGGGCTTAAGTCAATAACAACCTCTGATTTGGAGTCGTTGCAAATCAACAAGAAGCCCCACCAGTAATACCAGTAACCTCACACTTGAAAGGCTGAGGCCTACGGAGTTTGAGTTTCATGCTAGCCTAGGTGAAACAATGAGACATTATCTTAAAAATGAAACCTGTAAGGGATGGAGAGACAGCTCAGCAGTTAAAACGTGCTTCTGCTCTTCCACAGGATGTGAGTTTGATGCCAGAGCTCATGTTAGGCTGCTCACAGTCATCTATAGCTGCAGCCATAGAGGATTGAATACTGTGCGCTTTCATCTCTGCAGGTACCAGGAGATACATTCTCAGGTGGCATACATTCTCAATCTCTCCCTCTGTCTCTCTCCTTCTCCCTCCCTCCCTCGCCCTCGCCCTTCCCCCCTCTCTCCCTCACACAGGCAAACAAAAACTACTAAAGTTAACAGCCCTTTAAAATGCATAAACATCAGTCTTGGTCACTCCTCAGTGACTGATTACTGCACCAACAGGAGCAGCTGTCCTCCAGGAAAATCCCCTCTAGCCCCAGTTAAGCGCTCACAGCTCAGCCTCTTACTTTGATAGTTTGAGTTGGTCCCTGGGTGGTTCTCCAGGACATACTTCTTCAGAGCAGTGGTGGAGCAGGTCTTCGGCTCATTCATGGCAGCAATGGCAGACAAGATTGCATACTCCATCAGGCTTCCACCAAGCAGGGGTTTCTCCCCCGATTTCTTCAGCTGTTTTCCAAGGAGGAAGAGAAAAGCATCAAGACAACACTCTCCCAAAGCAGGTCAAGACAAGACTCCTCTGCACCAGGTGGGTCGGAGCTCCTGCATCAGCACAGATATGTTTTACAATGAATTATCAGGTCAGGGACTTTCTCTTCCCACTCACCAGGTTTTAATTGAACTGAGGAGTCCCAACCCTCCTTTGGGTCTTTTCTTCTTCCATTAACCTCTCCAACCCTCCTAAAACAGCAACAGATATTTTGAACCCAAAGGGACTGACATCTTTATGCCTTGTGCCATGAAAACTATCTAGGGGATCATACAATTATATGGCCCAATTCTAGGCTGAGACTAAGAAATAAAGATCAGTAACAATTAAGCTGGATATGGCAGCGCACGCCTTTATTACAGTACTTGGGAGGCAGAGGCAGAAGGATCTATGAGTTTGAGGCCAGTTTGGTCTACAGAGTGAGTTCCAGGACAGCAGACAGTCAGGGCTCACAGAAAAACCCTGAGAAAGAGAGACAGACAGACAGACAGACAGAGAGAGAGAGAGAGAGAGAGAGAGAGAGAGAAAGAAGAAGGAGGAGGAGGAAGAAGAGGAGGAGGAAGAGGAGGAGGAGGAGGAGGAGGAAGAAGAGGGAGGGAGATAAGGAGGGAGGGAGGGGCACTCAGAGAGACAAACAGACAGAGAGAGATAAGTACCAATTAGCCAAATAGGAAAAGAAAATGGGAATGCTGTATAGTATTGGGTTACTTATTTTTTGAGACAGGGTTTCATTTGTCAAAAAGTCTGCCTTCAAACTTGTATGTAAATATGGCTCATTTAGTAGGCTGCTTGTCTGGCATACATGAAGCCCTATGTTCAGACATCAACACCCCATAAACCAGTGATGGTGGCAAATGCCTGTAACCCCAAGACTCAGAAAATAGGAACAGAAGAATCAGAAGTTCAAAGTCATCTCAACTATATAGAAAGTTCAAGGGTAGCCTGATTACCTGAGTCCTTGTCTCGTGTAAAAAAAGTAAAAAGAGATGAATTTAGAAAAACGATTTCAAGTTCTCTGTTTGACTAGGGACTCTGATCTGCAGTAAAGAGCTCCTAACAAATGCTCCGTTTTTAAAATGGGCAAGAGTTCTTCATAGACCGATTTCATGAAAGAAAATGCAAAGATGACCAGTGTGCACAAGTAATGTACTTGGCATCAGTAACCATTAAAAATGCCCATTAAAACCTCAAGAGAGACCACTTCCCCTCTACACGCTGGACTAGAACGAAGCCGACTAACAGGGCTGGTGATGACGATACAGAGAGAGCACAGGTCCTGTGGGGTGTGAAATCGTGTGGTCCTGCTCACAGTGGCTAGCAAGGCTACTCTTAGCTACTGACTTCACTCAAGGAAAGCCCGTATTTACACAAGGCACACTTACGCAAACGTTCACAGACAGCACACATAATTAACTAACGTAGAAACAATCCAAATATGCAACTCATGCATGGATAAACGAGGTATGGATACAAGCTATCACAGGGATAAACACATGGATAAACGAGGTATGGAGACAAGCTATCACAGGGATAAACACATGGATAAACGAGGTATGGAGACAAGCTATCACAGGGGAAAATTCAGACATTGTGCTAAGTAGACAGGGCAAATACAAAAGGACACCCAAGGAATAATTTCTTCTGTATGAAATGTGAAGGGTCAGCAGACCTTGTAGGCTGTCTGAAGCTAAGGGTAAAAATTACAAGTGACTGCAATAGTCACAAGGGATATCTCCAGAGTGGCAGCAGGTCCCAAAACGTAACTTTGGAGACAGTTGTACCACTAAAAATTCACCAAAACTAGGTTAATCAACAAAGCTGCTAAAACAATCTACTATTTACTGAGTTTTGGTATAGTATCAAGAAGTAATATCCACAAATATCTGAAATCTGTCTTAGCTATCTTTATTTATGCATAAGGCTGGCCTTTTCATAAACTGAAAAGACACTAAATAAAAAGACACTAAATAAATAATGTCTTAAGGTAAGACATTAAAAACATTAGCAAAAATGTAAAAAAGTGTTTCTCTTAACCAATTTTTTGAAGTCATAGCTATTTTTCATGGAAAAAAACATTATTTACCATGTAAAGGGTCCAGTGTTATCAAATTTTGTTTGTTTTCTATTTTTTGAGATAGTTTATTGCCACCTATCTATGGCAGTCCTATATTCATTCTGTAGACCAGACTGGCCTCGAATTCATGGCAATTCCCCTGCATCTGCCTTCACACTGTAGGATTAAGGCAGGAACCACTGGTTACTAGATTTTTGTGTATGGGTGTCAAGCAGCCAAGGCTGTCTGTGAGCCCTACCCCACCATAGAGCCGAAAGGACTCCAACGAGTCTCCTGCTTCTACAGCCCAGCACTCTGCACCCCAAGGGCTGCTTACGGAGTTAATGTAAAAGCCTTTCCCACCACTCAGCAGGCAGAGACAGACCTGAGTCTAAGGCCAACCTGGTCTGCAAAGTGAGTTCCAGGATAGCCAGGGCTACACAGAGAAACACTGTCTCAGAAAACAAAACAATGTAAAATGTCCAGTTTTTCCAATACTTATTATTACATTTAGTTACTGTTGGGTAATTATGTGGACACACACACCCATGACACATGTGGAGCTAAACTTTCAATAGTTGCTTCTCTCCTTCCACCACATGGGTCCTAGGGACAGAACTCAAGTCATCAGACTTGAAGCCAAGCACCTTTACCTACTGTGTTATCTTGCCACTTCTCTTTATTTCTTGAGACATGGCCTCTCTAATGAAGCTCATGCTGGATTTGAATCTGAACTCTTCCTACCTCAGTCTCCTGAGGCCCGAGATTACAAGTGCCTGCCACCATGCTGGGTCCTTAGTTTCAATTTCTAATTTAGTAAACATTAATAGATGTTAACACATAAAAAACATTTTTTTTTAAGTCTTCAACAGTTTGAGAATAAAAGAGGTTACTTGAGAACCAGTTTGACAAGCAAGCCTTCAGCTGCTAACCTGGAATGTTCCCGAAGCGCCTTTGCCAGTTATCTGCTCTAACTGGCCTCTCTCTACTGCTCTCTGCAGAGCATTCTTCAACAACTGGGGCCTGCAGAGTGAAATAAAAACAATGATAAATATATCAATGAAAGAAGACTTGCAGAAATAGACCTGAGGGTATTTATAGATCTAAAGTTGTTAAAAAGACAAAAAGCGGAACACCAAAACGCAGGCATCCTGGACAAGCAGAACTTCTTTCCTCCTGAGGAAGCTGTTACTGAGACACACACACACACACACACACACACACACACACACACACACACACGAGTCCTCACATATACAAATTTTCTAAATGCCAGAGCATGCTGAGACCCTGGACCTTTACCATCAAGACTGATGAAGGCCCTAAACATTGAACAAAGCAGAGACCTGGGGTCTTACTGTGTGGCCCACGCCACACAAAGAGTTTGGCTTTCATCATACCAATCAAATTCATGGAACATGTAAAAGTACTTAAGGAAAAAATAAAAGGGCAATTTTAGAGATAAATGACATGTCCTGAGGAACAGCACACCCGAAGTTGACCTCTGGCCTCCACATACACACGTACAAGTGGGCTTGTAAACCCCACGTGTGCACATCCAATCACCTCACAAAGGAAACTGAAGTAGTAAGGATTCAGTAGTAAACTGAATCCTGCAAACATCTTAATATGGGAAGCAAATTTATGCTGTTGCACAATAATGACAGGGACAAAGCAATTAAGGCATACCCACTGTGATGACACTCAAAATATAACAAAAACCCTGTGATATATGAGATCCTATGTTTTATCTTTTTAAAGATTTATTTTTATTTTATGTATGTGAATACACTGTTGCTGTCTTCACACACACCAGAAGAGGGCATCGGATCCCTTTAGAGATGGTTGTGAGCCACCTTGTGGTTCCTGGGAATTGAACTCAGGATCTCTGGAAGAGTAGTCAGTCTTAACCACTGAGTCATCTCTCCAGCCCCCATGGGATCCTATCTCAAAAAAAAAAAAAAAAAAAAAGGAAGGTTGTCAGGACTAGGAGCTAGCTGAGAGAAGCAATATGGCTTTACAGAACAGAAAGGGGGAAAGAGCTTCAAGAAAAGGGATGGACTCAGTTTTTCAGTCCATTGCTGTCCAGAATGCTTCAACCATTCAGAAACTGTCTGAGGTGGTTAGAGCAGGAACAGAGGGGCGGCAGCAGCAGTGTACACATCACTGCATAAACTCACAACTGAGCAACTGTGACAACCGAAATGATTTGGTCTACATTTCCTGAAAGGAAAGCCAAGTGTACCCACCTTTAAGATCAGCTCTCATAAGGGAAAGGCAGGTGGATTTCTGTGAATTCAAGGCCAACCTGTCTACACAGTGAGACCCTGTCTTGTGTCCTCGTGTCTGTCTGTCTGTCTGTCTGTCTGTCTGTCTGTCTGTCTTTCTCTCTCTCTCTCATATACACACATTCTCTCTCTCATACACACATTCTCTCACACACACACATTCTCTTTCTCTCTCTTTCTCTCTCTCTCTCTAAATTACTCAGAATTTTATGTTTAAATGATAAAGATAGACTATATAAGTTATTAAGCCTTTTCCCTTTAAGGAAGTTCTTATTAATTTATTTTATGGGCACATGTGTATAAATAGATGGCAACATGAAGAGGCAGTTCTCTTTCTACCATGTGGGTCCTGGGGACCACAGCACACTAAGGGTAGGCTTGGCAGCAAGTACCTTTACTCACTGAGGCATCTCCATGGCCCCTATTTACTATTAAATAAAACGTGAGCTATCACAGCAAACAGAAAATGACTATCTAAAGTTGATAGAAGAGGGTTTTTTAAATATTTATTTTTATGTCTACTCATTTTTATGCGTGTGTGTGTGTGTGTGTGTGTGTGTGTGTGTGTGCGCGCGCGTGCGTGTTTATGCATGTCTGTCTGTGCACCATGTGCCTGGTACCTGAGGAGGCATAAGGCCCCGTGGAACTAGACCACTGTGCGCTACCATTTGAGTACTGGAAATCAAACCTAGGTCATCCAGAATAGCCAGCACTCCTAATGATGGAGCCACCATTTCACCCAACATGAAAGAGTTACAGGGACTGTGAAGATGGCTCTCTGGGTGTGGTGGTCTGAATGGCCCCCACAAGCTCCTATGTTTGAAATCTTGGTCCCCAGTTGCTAAACTGTTTGGGAAGCATTAGGAAATGTAGCCTTGTTAGAGGAGTCCACAAGGGTGGACTCTGAGGTTTCAAAGGACTGGTGCCATTCCCACTGTCTTTGCTCTGCCATCATGGAGTCTAATCCTCTGATCTCAGAAACCCAATTAAGCATTTTCTTTTGTATGCTGCCCTTGTCATGGTGTTCTGTCACAGCAACAGAAAAGAAACTAAGACAATGGGTAAAATGCTTGCCAGGTAAGTATGAAGATTGAAGCTCAGACCCCCAGAAACCATGTAAGAGCCAAGTGGGTGTGGTAGTCCACCAGTATTCTCAGCTTACAGGAGGCAGGGGGAAAAAAAACAAAAACAACTCTTACAGCAAATTAGGGAGCCAGACTAGCCAAAGGATTCAGTGGCACAATCAAGACAGACTCTTAGCATCAACTTCAGACCTCTGTATGTGCACATGCATCTGAACACACAAACACATGCCCCCATACATATTCTAAATGCGCATGCACATTATGTTCTACAGTGTGGTAGTACACACTGTGAGTCCATTACTTTAGAAGTGGAAGCAAGAGGATTAGTAACTCAAGACAATCCTATTACATAGCAAGTTTGTGGCCAGCCTGGGCTACATGAAACCTGTCTCAAATCAGTCCTTCTACAGGAAGGATTGATTCAATACTGGTTCAAAAACATTTTGGGGTGAAGGAGCTATACCTATACTGAATACACACTTTCCCCTTACCATTGTTGCATACATTATAAAATCTATTAATATAACATTTATATTGGGCATTTTAAATGTTCTAGGGAAGATTTAAAGTATACCAGAGGACAAGACCAACTCTGCAGGACTATAATACCAGCAGCTACTTAGTGAGCTGAGGCAGGACAATCACAAGTTTAAGGCATGTCTAGACAATTTAATGCAACAATGTGTCAAAATAAAAAGGAAGAAGAGGAGCTATGTATGGTTGAGGGGTAGAGGCTTAGCAGCATAAGGCCCCAGCTTCAACGGCAAAGCACATACAGAAGCCAGGAATAACTCTACAGCTCAGGAGGCAGAAGAACCCTCAAGACTAAGTTTGATGGCAGTCTAGGCTACACAGTGAGTTCCTATCTTAAAATTAAAAACAAAAGAAATCACACAATCACACAAAAAGTCATGCACTGTATCTATTGCTCACAAATGTATCACTATGTATCACTACGTCAGGCCTATGCTTGAGTAGTTCTAAGTCTTTGGTATCAAGGAGGTTCCTGGAACCAAATTCTGCACAGGTACTGACTGTTGAGGGACAGGTAAACTCTCTTAAGATCATGTAAGAATATGAAAAGAACCACAACAAAAACCCCTACATGTCACGGAAAAAAAAAAATGGAATTAAGATACAAAATAAATAAATAAATAAATAAAAACATTAAAAAAAAAAAAAAAAAGATTTAATTCTGGCTCACCCCAAAGAAATCCTTAAATATTTCATCTATGGCCTTTTTCAAGAAGGGGTTTAAGGGAGCAGCATGCTAATACCTGATGTCCACTCTAAGCTTAGGATAATACTGAGACACATATTTCCTGATGAGACTGTAGGAAGCTTCTTTAGGTTCACAGAGTCGAGTAAAAGCCAATGGGAGAACATCTTCCAGTTTTACTTGTGGTTCTGGATCCACTGCAGAGCCCTTCTTCTGCAACACAGCATCAAAAGTTACATCCTTACAGAATAGACAGCGGTCAGCCCACCTGCTACCTACAATTCCAGGGCAGCTAGGGATATGTCTCAAAAACAAAAATTATTAAATTTAATTTTAAATGTATTAACCTTTCAGAGTTGTAAGAATAATACAGAGCATCATGATTTTAATCATTGGCAAAGACAAATATTATTTCACGTTTTAATTTTGAGCCATAGTTTTGTTTTTGGTTTTTTTTTTTAAATCAATGAAACTGTGTTGTATGTTAGTACTTATAGAAATGTGAAGACAAGAGGGATCTGAGTACAGTTTGGGGTCTGCTCTGAGCAGAAATGTACTTATATATCTCGTTAGATTAAAATATATTTCACAACAAATAGTATAATTCATACAGTTGCCCATAACTCAACATTAGGCACTGAAGACCACAGCTAGCAGGGCTGGAATGCTAAGGTGTGCAAGCTGCTACTGCACTCACTGACGGGGAAATTCCTTACAGCCTCTCGAGGCTGGAACAGGAAGGCTGCACTTCCAACAGTGCTCCGTCCTCAGCGGTAGTAACAGTACTTTAACACGCCAACTGCCGTACAGACTTACCTTTCTGTTTTTGGATTTCTGAGGCGTTTTTGATTTTTGGACCACAACAAAACTGCCAGATGCACCTTTTCCTTTTACCTAAAGTAAATGAAACTGACGTTATTCCTGTAGTGGGTGTGTAGCGCCACACTGGATGGCTACAGAGCCTGACGTGAAAGCTAACGTGAAGGAATTACTGCTTATGTCTGCAAAGAACCAACACTGGAGTTGAGGAGTCAAGACCTGGGACACGACACATTAAAAAAAAAGTAATCTCCACACAATAGGAATCATTTTAATCATTGATGAACCTGTTAAGTACCAGCACAAAGAATACAGTAAGTAAATACTGTAGAATTAACTAGTCCTTGAGCTCTCCTAAGCAGAATTGACCTGTCTGACTAGCACAGAACCTAAACCCATGGCACTCTGCAGACAGAAAGAACCCCAGCAGCTCTGGGACTGTGATGAACTAGATCCTAGGACCAGCTCTTTTTGCTACCATGGTGCTTTTTCTTACTGTGGACTTCTGAAGAGTACCCTTGATGAGATAAAGTCCATTTATGTTTTAGAATTGTCATGACTTTTTCCAGGGCAGGGTGACCAGGACTTTATGCCTGCTCAGGCAAGTATTCTAGCTGGAGCTGCAATGCCTGCCCTAAGCTGTTCCAACTCCAAGGAATACTTTGAAGAACTAAGCAAAGTAGCCCAGATCATGCCTGAAATCAGTGTTAGTTCTACTCAGGCTTCATCTGATGTCCTTTAGCTCTAAGGCGGTAAAAGTTTATATAATAATCAGTTAAGGTGAGGCTACCAACAAGCTAATTTTTAAGTAATCAATTAAGTCAGATAAATTATATTTTAGAGCTAACAAACCTAACACAAAAGCAAGTTGTCTTCTGCTATGACAATAGTAGTATTCCCAATCTTGTTATCACTTTCAGGGCTATGTAATTTCAAGCATATTGAAATTACAGTCTCTAAAGACACAACCAATAGTACAACAGGCAGAGAAAAAGCACACCACTGTATAACCTCTATTAAGAGTGACCTGCAGGGGGGCTGGAGAGATGATAGCTCAGTGGTTAAGAACACTGACTGCTCTTCCAGAGGTCTTGAGTTCAATTCCCAGCAACCACATGGTGGCTCACAACCATCTGTAATAAGATCTGATGCCCTCTTCTGGTGTGTGTCTGAAGACAGCTACAGTGTACTCATATTAAATAAATAAAATAAATAAATCAAAAAAAAACAAACAAACAAAAAAAGAGTGACCTGCAGAAGGCTGGAGAGCTGGCTCAGTGGTTAAGAGCATTGATTGCTCTTCCAGAGAAGCTGGGTTCAGTTCCCTGCACCCACATGCCAGCTCACAACTGTTGCAACTCCAGAGACAATGACACAGACATATATGCAGGCAAAACACCATTGCACATGAAATAAAAATAAATAAATAAATAAATAAAGTGGTGGTGTATACCTAGTACTCAGGAGGCAGAGGCAGGCGGATCTCTGAGTTCCAGGCTAGTCTGGTTTACAGAGTGAGTTCTAGGATAGCCAGGGCTACACAGAGAAACCAACCCTGTCTCAAAACAAACAAACAAACAAACAAACAAACAAATGAAAAAAGTGACCTGAGGCTCACCTGGTAAGACTAGGTCCAGCTGAATTATTTCAGCCACAAAATAAGGATACACAACTATTGTTAGAAATGGCCTTAGCACAGCTGACACATGAAGTACTCTCATGTGGCGCAATACCTGCTTGATGACTCCTCTGTTTAACTCTCTTTTCAGTGCTTGCTTAAGCAGATAGCCCCTTCTCTCCAGATCCAGAGAAGGGTACTTATGAATGATGTACTTTCGAATAGCAACCACTGATGCGCCACTCTTCTGGAAGCATGCCTGTATCAAACCAGACAGAAGATGTTAGTCATTTTTGGTTAGAGACTCTGAATGGTTTTCTAAATGAGTTCTTACAGAGTGAGCTTAATGGTAAAGAGGCAGAGGAATGGACAGTGCTTCAGTTCAGTCTAGTTAGGCTTGTAAGGCTGTGGAGAACAACACTAACAAGTGCTTCTGCAATAATCTTTTGTTTTCCTGTAACAATCTGAATTTTTCAAAATCACAGGAATCACTGGGTATAGTGGCTCACACCTGTAACCTCACCACTCAGGAGTTGGAGGTAGGTGCAAATGCAAGGTCAACCTGGGCTACAAGTAAGACCCTGTCTTTAAAAACCAATAACCACCAACACCTAAACTATAAATATCCTAAGAGTAAATGAAAATCCCTTTTCCACTTTAATTCGAGCCTGTATTTATAAAAGTGTTGATTGTCAACTTGATAAAATCTAGAGTCACATAGAGATAGGCCTTTGGGCATAACTGTGAGAGACAATCTGAAGTTAACTGATGTGGGAAGACTCTTCTTAATTGTGAGTGGGGTTATTCCCTGGGCAGGACTCCTGGGCTATATAAATAGAGAGGGGACTGAGCAAATGCATGCATCCATTGCTCTTCCTCTGTCTACAGATATAAAGCAACCACCTGCTTCTCCCCACCCCAACCTCCTTTTTGAGACATGATCTCTCGGTGTAGTTCTGTCTGTCCTGAAACTAGGTAGAGTAGGCTGGCTTGAATTCACAGAGATCCACCTGCCTCGGACTGGTAAGCATTGGAATTAAAGGTCTGTACCACCACACCTGGCATGACTACCTGTTTCAAGCTCCTGCAGCCTTGACCTTCAGTCTAAGATGGGCAGTACTTTGAACTGTGAACTAAAATAAACCCTTCTCTGGTGCTAGAGATGGCTGAGCAGTTAAGAGCACTTGTTCATCTTACAGAGGACTTACGTACAATTTTGACTCATATGGCAGTTGACAACCACCTGCAATGTGACCTCTATGGAACTCAACACTCACTTCTGGCTTCTATGGGCCCTAGGCATGAAATATGGTGCAAATAAATACATAAAGGCAAAACACCCATACATAAATATATAAAATGAATATATCTTTAAAAAATACCAAGCAGTGGTAATACATGCCTTTAATGCCAGAACTGGGAGGCAGAGGCAAAGGCATCTCTGAGTTCAAAGCCAATCTGCTCTACAGACTGAGGTCCAGGACAGCCACGGCTACACAGAGAGACCAAACTAAAAACCCAAACTCTTCCTTAACTTGCTTTTAAGAGTATATTTTGTCCCAGGAACAGGAAAAGAAATGAAGACAATTTAGAACACACATCTTTACCATTAAACTGAAGGAAACACAACAGTCCAATCACAACAGTGTCAGTTCATTTTAAGCACATAGGAACAATACTTCCCCATGCTTTCTTTTTCTTTCTTTCTTTCTTTCTTTCTTTTTTTTTTTTTTTTTGGTTTTTCAAGACAGGGTTTCTCTGTGTAGCCCTGGCTGTCCTGGAACTCACTCTGTAGAACAGGCTGGCCTCGAACTCATAAATCTGCCTGCCTCTGCCTCCCAAGTGCTGGGATTAAAGGTGTGCGCCACCACCGCCCGGCGTATGTGAAATTCTTAAAAAGAGAGGCTAGGTAAAGAATAGAGATCTTGCCAGGCAGTGGTGAAGACTACCTTTAATCCCAGTACTCGAGAGGCAGAGGCAGCAGCAGAGGCAGGCAGATCTTTGTGAATTCAAGACCAACCTGGTTTATAGGGCAAGAACTGTTATACAAAGAAACTGTCTCAAAAAAAGAAAGGAAGAAAAAAAAGAACCTTTAGAAACCTGGCTGGAAAGCTGGCTAAATATGCTCTCAGAGAACCCGGACTTGGTTCCCAGCACCAACACAGTAGCTCAAAACTACCTGTAACTCCAATTCCAGAGCATCCAATGCCCTCTTCAGGCTCCTGAACACATATGATGTAATAAACTCAAATAGGCATACATGGAAACAAAAGTAAAATAAATCTTCTGGTTTTAAATACAAGGGGAGAAGGGGGAAGAAGAATTTAGGCTTAACATGTATAAGGCTTGCTGTTGGACCCCAGCAGTGGGGATGTTAGAGATTTGCATAATACAGTGTAAGATTACCCTTTCATTTGGTGCTTGTCCTGGCAGCAAAAACCTGTAATCTTGCAGAAGACCAATTCAAAGTCATCCTTGACTAACAGGGAGCTCAAGGTCATTCAACTTGTGCCTCATCATGAACTCCACCCTGACCCCAAGACTACAAGAGCCACATATGCTAATGAAGCCAACGAATTACACTGAAGTCATAATGCCACATAAGAAGGCTAACTTTTACAATATTTTAAAATTAGTGAAGAACCAAAGCAGTAGTATTTATTTGAAGTTTATTTTAGGTATGAAAAGTGGTACATATGAGGTGCTTAGCTGTACAGACAAAACTTGAGAGTAATTTTTAATAAAAATTCTGAGTATTTTCTAATGACTTTATTTTAGATGTGCATATGTGTGTGTATATGTGATGTACACAGGCTACCCACAGAGGGCATCTGGCTCCTGTGTATGTGTAATGTACACATCACAATGGAGCTGTATTTACAGAGAGTCATGAGCTGATTGTTAATGTGGGTGCTGAGAATGGAATTCAAGTCCTCTGTTGAGAGCAGCAAATGTTCTTAACTGCTAAATCACCTCTCCAGCCCCTCGATATGAGTTTTTAACAACAAACGTGCCAGCACCAAGGAGGAAGCAACAGGTGGATCTTTGAGTTCAAAGTCAGCCTTGTCTACAGGGCAATTTCTAGGACAGCCAGAGCTACACTGAGAAACCCTGTCTCGGGAGTGGGGGTGCTCATCAAATTTAATTATAGCAGAAAAACATGTGTGTCATGTGACGAATCTCCTTTAAGAAGCAAAGCAGGAATTCTAATGTCTGGACAAAATAAGCTATTTTGAAATAAGGAAAGAATGAAATAAGGAAAAGATGAAGAGTTGAAATGAGTTGAAATGCTTGAAAAAACAACTTGCCTTAATGGCCTCAGTTAAGATTGCATCCATCTTGGGCCGTGGGGAGGAAGCCATCGGTGTTTGTTTCTGGGCCCTGGCTAGCTGGCTGGCAGAGAGAGTAGCCCAGGCAGGGATTGTTTTTTTCACTTTCTTCTCCTTTTCTTTAGACTGATCCTTCTCACTTAAAAACAAGGTTTTCATTAAACAAGATGAACTCTTCAAAAGAGGCACAGTTAACATGTATTCAAGAATATCCCACATTTGCATTCTACACCAAAAGACTATATATACTTTAGGGGTAAACACCTTCTGTACTGAACACGCACAACTTTCTTTCTTATTATTAGTCACTAAGTAACACAGCACAGCAACTGTATACAAAGTACTCACACTGTATCAGGTATTGGCAGTGTAAGTAGCTCAGATGTAAAGGAGGATGCATCTAACTTACATGTAACACTACACCAACTTATAGGAAGGACTTCAGCACCCACAGATCTTGGTGCTATAGGGGTCCTACAACCAATGGCCCTCTAGTATCAAAAGACAGTCATAAAAAGAAAAAAGAAAAGGCTACAGAGGGAGAGCCCGGTTTAGAGGCTGTAGTCCCAGCACTCAGGAAGCACAATGACCCTAGGTTCGAGGTTAAACTAGCCTAGGCTCAAGTTCCAGAACAGCAACAGCTACAAAATAAAGCCTTGAGGAGAAAAGATTTATTTATTTATTTATTTATTTATTTATTTACATTGAGGTGATATATAAAACAAGCAAAAATTTACAAAATGTAACATTAAAACCTTCCTGGTACTATAATTAATCAAGCAGGCCCTCTTAGATAACGAGCTAGAAAGACGGTTCTCTCGGGCACAACAAAGGGCAGTCACGTTAACTTTCCCTAAAACCAAAGTGAAAATTCTGGCTGGAGAGACAGCTCAGCAGTAAGAAAGAGCATGGCTGTTCTTCCAGTACACGTAAAACGGCTCACAGCCATCTCAAGGGATCCAACACCCTCTTCTGGCTTCCATGGCACCAGCATGCACAATGCACAAACAGGCAAGCAAAATACCCATACATATAAAAATAATAAAAATTAATAATCATGACAACAGATGCAATAGGATATGGGGAAAGAATGTTAAGTCACAATTATGTCTCAGCACTGAAACAGTAAAACAACATCAACTACCTTTAAGGTAAAGAATAAAAAATTTGGCCAGGCAGTGGTGGTACACGCCTTTAATCCTAGCACTTGGGAAGATAGATGCAGGCAGATCTCTGAGTTTGAGGTTAGCCTGGTCTACAGAGTGAGTTCCAGAACAGACAGGGCTACACAGAGAAACCCTGTCTCAAAATAAAATAAAATAAAATAAAATAAAGAATGAAAAAAATTTGAAGCTAGAGATGTTATAAAATTCATTTAAAGTAGTAACAGGAATCCACTTACCTACCACAAGCATTGAAATACTAAAAAATATGGCATAGCCAATAAAAAGCACAGATCTTACTCTTAATGGGAAGAAAAGATGTCCTAAGTAATACACATGACTACATATTACTAGCTGTCCTCAATTGCTCTCCAGTTTTCTTTTTAAAAGGAAGCCAGGCATGGTGACAAATACAGGTAACTCAGCACCAGAGATGTAGACACATGGGGACTCTCATTGTAAGTTTGAAGCCAGCAGGGTCTACATAGTGAGTCTAAGTTAGCCAGTACTACACAGTAAGACCTGCTCAAATGTGTCTGTCCCCTCTTCGCTCAAGGAAAAAAACAAAACAAGTTAAACAGCCACCTTCATACACAGATCTAAGTAAACCGTCAACTGCAAGTCTTACCTGCAGAGCTCACTCCCTCACCCATACAGAGCTCATGCTGCTGACTAACCAAGTATTCTAATAGGCAATAGAAACAGCCCACTGTTGGCACGGAGGCAGGAACAAATGGTAAAGTGTCTTTCAAGTCAGGCTTCTGTAGTTACCCTTTCTTATTGAGATTCTATCAAAGCTTAAAGTATCAAATGTTCCTTTGATGAATTCTAAGCAGGAAAACATACTCCAAAGCAAACAGGAAGCACTTACTCAGATACCGTCCAACCAACCCCACAACGTCTAACTGGTATAAATGTGCAGAAGGAAACTTTTTCAAACAGTAACTGTAAGAAGTAAACCCAAACTGTAAACCCCTAGCATAGACGGGTGTTCTGGTACACTCACACAGTCCGTGATCAGTCTTTCCATACAGCCTTCAATTATCAACAGCAAGGAAGCAGGACTGCTTACTCTTTTTTGGTTTCCTCAGCAGACTTGTTCTCTTCCTTCTCTCCACTCTCAGGCTCCCCCTTGGGCGGCTCTGCCTCACTGGATGTAGCAGGTGGGGTCTCATTCTCTTGTTCTTCTACAGTAGAGATAGATTCCTCTGAACTTCCATCTGGTTCTAAAACATCAAGTGAGCATCAAGTAGATACATTAGAACACCCCCCCCCAAGTCAATAAAGTAAAAAACATGTTACTTAACAGACCTGCCAACTGTTCAAATTAAAAGATGCATTCTAATATGAATCACCACATGGCTTTGGAGTATGAGTGCTACTTACCACTGCACTACCTGGCCTGCCAACTGTCTTCCATGGTGTTAAATCATTCGAGTGTTTACCCAGACCACTGTATGAGAAATACCCAACAGTGCATGACCGGCTATGATGGCACACATGGTAATCCCAGCACTTGGTAGGTAGAAGTGAAGACATGAGTTCAAGGGTTCAAGGTCACACTTGTCTACTCAGCAAGTTCCTGAGCTTGCTGTGTTAAGCTCAAACTCTTGTCTCAAGAAAGAAAAACAGTTTTAAAAGAAGTAGAGCCTAGGGGGCTGGAGAGACCTCTCAGCGGTTAAGAGCACTAACTGCTCTTCCAGAGGTCCGGAGTTCAATTCCCAGCAAACACATGGTGGCTTACAACCATCTGTAGTGTGATCTGATGCCCTCTTATGTGTGTCTGAAGGCAGCTGCAATATACTCATATAAATAAAATAAATAAATCTTAAAAAAAAAAAAAAAAAGTAGAGCCTAAAATTTGGACATAATTTCTGAAGATTTGTCATTTCTTCTGAGTGACCCAAGAATATAAGAAGTCTTGTGTGGCAGTTTAGGGGATGGTGTCATGCTATAGTCCTGACTGGCCTCAGATTGAAAGCCACCCTTCAGTCTTCACAGTCTACATCATTCTGCCACATGCCTGTGACCTGAGGCTATGAGGGATACACTGGTGATCAGCTTACTGCCCACACTAATGTTCAAACTCTTGACTTCACACTCCCCTCTCTCTAGGCATGGATGCCTAAATTGACTACAGCACGTAAGGACTTTGAGACAAAGAAAAAGCCCTGACAGGGAGAGAGAATGGTGGTGTGCTAATCCTGCAAACCCAAGCTATGCAAGGAGAAGATAAAATGAAAGGGGTAAAGAGAGAAGAAGAAAGTCACAAAACAAAGACTAACAGGGAGAAAGGCTAGAAGGCTAGAAATGGCAGGAAGGAAACCATTCTGCGGGCTGACAGATTGATTCTGTCTCCACTCCTTGTACCTACCTGAGTGGCTCATCTCTTCCCTGCTAAGGCAAACCACACCCAGTGTTGGATAACCCAGATATTTCTCTATGGCCTCCTGGTGATTCCACTGCCCATCCTGAAGACCCAAGCCATCCTGAATTCCAGAGACATCTCTCCCAGGACACTTATGTCAAAAATGTCACACCAGTTGCTTCTCATTGATGCTTTTAATTCCAGGAACATTACACTTCACTTTCCAAAGGGCTTCAAAGAGAAAATGCACTCTTCCATTACCATGAGGTCCAGCACAAGACACAAACAGCTCCCTCCCTTCAAACGTTTTTTTAACACTTCACTATGAACATGAGAATAACTAAGCTCAAAAAGATTTCTGGAGTACTTCACATTGGAGTGGTTTTGTTGTTTTAAAATGTGGCTGCTTTACTTTACCTGGTTTTTCTTCCTCCCCTTCAGCAAGTTTGCTTTTGGGCGGAGTTTCCCGGGTAGAATTCACAGCTCGACGACGTATAGGCATGGTGCTATCTTCTGCTTTCTAAGAAAAAAGATGCCCATAATCACACAAGCATAAAGAGTTCTCTTCTGTCTCTCTCAAGGGACCTAACTGGGTGTCAAAGATGTGGGAGAATTCTTCAAGTCAACTCCAGGATCTGATACAAATTACTTTTAACAAGGTATTTTTTAAGTGAAACATGATTATTAAAATATTCAAAATATTTTAGATAGAACTTCAAATTGAAAGTTATAGGTAATTTGGAATCAACTTAGAAGGCTGAAAGCTTTATAAGGAATTTGAGGGGAAAGGGAAAAGGAATTTGAGATGAAAAGAACTCTGTATCTATGCAGAGCCTGCAGTCAGGGGTTGATCCAAGAGTAAGCTTCAAGAATGCATCAGCCCCTACCTCACCTAACTTGTCCGCGCTGATCAGCTGAGCTCCTACTATAAGTGGGAGTGCCTTAGGATGGAGGAGTTCACCTTGAGACATATCAGTTGCCATTTAAAATAATTTCTAGGCCTGAATACTGGTGAAACTCTGAAGCCTCTGCTGTTAATCCTAATGGCTTCAGTGTGGTGAAGAGTCAACCTAAAGCATAGAAAAGACTTGGTGTGAAGATCAACAGAAACAAAACTAAACTAAAACATCTAAATTCAATATTCCAAAGAGAATTAATATAATGATAAAACTTAAGTTACAGATGACTTAGTTATCACTAAAAAAAAAAAAACAACAACAACAACAAAAGACAACATTATCAACATATAACAATAAAGCAAGGCTAAGAGGAACGCGTAAGCCACAGCAGCTTTGCAGTTTCCACGGGAACAAAAGCAGCAAGGACAACATGGGCTGAGGAACCTAACTCCAATCCCTCTGCCACTATCTGGAATTCAGGCAGGAGAATAGGGCAGGTCCAGCCAAGGATCCCTTTTCTATGACTTGTGGTTATCATTTAAATGGGGTCAAGAAAAGTAACACAAGTTTTAACTCCAATAGAAAAGTAAATTTTTTTCCTCATTAAAGGGAAAATCAAAGTGTAAAACTACTACTGAGGACGCAGCACTGAAGGACTCCAGAGCCAGGGAGATGAGTTAAGATCACCACCTAGAAGAAGTGTCCATCCACAGCTTTGTCCCAGCGTGATGTAAGGTAATGCAGACAGTAAGAAGGCATAGTCAAATAGCTACGATAAGTGACATGGTGCTACATGCCTGTAACCCTAGAACTCAGGAAGCTGAGGCAGGAGAGGACACGATCTCAATTCTGAACTTTAGGTCATCCTGAGCTAAAGAATTAGCTCTTTTCTTAACAAGTGAGCAAACAAACAAGGACCCACAAATAAATAAACCTCATGTAGTCACCGAAATTTACCTGATCATCAACATTCCTGTGTCCTTAAAAAGAAAAACAAAAAACACTAGAGGGGGCCTGTTCAGCTGATAAAGTGTCATGTAAGCATGTGGACCTGCGGTGTTCAGATTCTGAACATACATGTAAAAGCTGCATGTGGCAGTGCTCATCTATAACCTCAGCCCTGGAATAGAGCCCCAAAGCTCACCAGCTAACCAGTGTAGGGGAAATGACGAAGCCCAGGCTTGGTGTGAGACTTTGTCTCACAATATAAGATGGAGAGCATCTGAGGAAGACTCCTGTCTGTGACCTCTGGCCTCCACACTTGTACACGTATGTGTAAGCGATACATATAATGTAAATCTAGGACCCTGATATTCTGCAATAAAATTAGTAGATGAAAATGGCTATTTATTAGGTCTCTGTGCTAACGAGCAATTAACAAAGATGGGGAATAATTAACTTAATTTCTACTTTAATCTTTTAGACATTTAAGACCTTTTAGCATGTCATGTAATGGTCCCAGGCCACAACAAACTAGGGTAAAACTTGAAAACATCAAACAGAGTGCTTTCGGCCAGAGAAAATCTTCTGGAAACAAAGTGACGATTCTACACTTCTGTTATCAGTTGCAAAGACAGCTGAAGGAATGCAGCTGGGACAGTGCACTCAACGGTAACCCAGCACTACAGGAGGCTGAGAGAAGATGATCAGGAATGAAGATCACCCCAGTCGTTCCTCAGTCTGCCCACTCAGATTGCCCCCCCCCCCAAAATCTCATTGACAACAGCAAATTAGAAATAGCTACAAATATTTCAAATTCTTGACAGTCACACAACCAATGTAAAACATGCTAAGTCTAGTGTTGCATTCATTTAACCTCAGCACTAGGGGTAAAGGGAGGCAAAGGCAGAGAGATCTCTGAGTGTAAAACCAACCTGGCCTGCACAAATGAGTTCCAGGACAGCCAGGGCCACACAGAGAAACTCAGTCTCAAACCCTATCCTGCCCCTAAAAAACAAAACAAAACAAAACAAAAAAACAACCCAGGATGGCTCAGGACATGACTTCATTTATTTGCATGAGGATCTCAGTGCAAACAAGTAGTACTTACGTAGTAATGTATTCTCCCTGAAAATAACAAGGAAAAGGAAATGAAAGGTGCTATTTCCCCAGGCAAACACCATATAGAAGTAAACCATTATGATCACATCATCCTTTGGAAAGTGACACTGCTGAGGAATTCTTCCTAACCTACAATAACACTAGGTGGGAGAGCATACTAACACACACACTCATGTGCACATGCACACAGCCCCTGAGACCCTCAGGAGACAAAGGTACTTACAGACAGACAAGTCTGATCACCTGAATTTGACCCCTGCTATCCACAGGGTAGAGTTATGAGAACCAACTTCTCAAGGTTGTCTTCTGACTTCAGCACAAGCATGGTGGTGAGCACATGCTCCACACTCTCCACCCCAAATAAATGCATGTAATAAAAACTACCTATAGTTATTTAGGGAAAATATTTTAAAATGTCTGCCTCAGTTCTGAATCTATTTACTAAAGACCACAGAATGCCAACCCATAGCATTTTTTTGGCCTTCTGTAATAGGCTTAGTGGGTTGTTAAACTCACTTTTTGTTTGAAACATAGTTTCACTATGTAGTCCTGGCTGTCCAGGAAATATGTAGACAAGGCTGTCCTCAAACCCACAGAGAGCCACCTGCCTGTCTCCCAAGTGCTGGGATTAAAGTCGTGTGCCACTATGCCCAGCTTAAATTCACTCTTCATTAACAGCTAACAGAGCCACATGGATGGGCAGCCAGGACTGCCCTAACATTATCAGTGTGCCTTGTAACAGATTGTTACAACACTCTGAATGATGAGAACTTTCAACCAGCTGTATTAGCTCCCTGGCCAGGATATTTTTGGGAGGAATGAGGCTCAGGGAGGCCTTAAGTAGCCTGGGTTGGCATCAAAGCTTGGTATGTAGCAGAGCACGACTGAGTTCTTAGCCCGCCTCCCCAGTGCTGGCATTACAGCTGCACACCACTGTGGACATGGATAGGGTTTGTTTGTTTGTTTTTTTCTACTGAGTCACAGATACAAACTAGGTGCCTAAAAGATAGCAAGGTCAGAATGAGAGTTCAACAAATATTTATTAAAGAACGAAAATGGTTCTTTAACCTGAATTCATATGGTGTGGAAACCAAAATATATTTTCACTTAGGGTTTATAAAGTTCTCCTATGGCCACAATTTTTGGGTTCTTTTTATCTGGATGCTAGAATAGTAACATGACTTACTTTTGACAAGGGAGATGCCTAAATTGTTTTATTATAGGCAATAAAATCTTGCAGAAGTAGAAAGCTCAATTTCATGGTTGTACTTTATTCCATTAGAATAGGTCTGGGGCTACAGCATGTATTTCAAATTACTGCTATTCTTTAGAATCAGCGTGTTTTTTTTTGTTTTGTTTTTTAGCAAGGGTGCCAGAATTTTATAAGTCACCATAAACTCCATGTAATATACATACTTTCTAATGTCATTAATAAACCACTAAATACCTCACATAGCTCCCAGGTTTAGTTTCCTCACTCAGATAATGCATCGTGATTGCTGGCAACTTTCCCATCTCATTAATTAGCATGTCGTGATGTCTATGTGATGTCTATCGTGGCCGGGGATAGAAGCCGATCAAACACAGCTCCAGCCACTCCAGTTAAGTCAGCTTTCAGTTGTCCACCTCTTAAGTACGAAAACTAGGGCCAAGAACCTCAATCTTAACGCTAATACAAGTGAACTCTCAGGTGACAGTTCACACTAGCACACCCGGCCCCCCAGCACTCACACACAGGAGGCTGAGGAGGAGCAGAGTCCCAAGGAAGCATTAGGGAGACTGCCTCAAAAACAAAACAAAATCTGTGATCAGCTTTGAACAAATTACTCTGAAACCGAAAGAGGTACGAGGAATTGAAAAAGCTTGTGGCAGTTTTATATGGCCTATGCTGATGACGATAAAATTGAAGATTAAAAAAACAACAACAACAACAACAACTTTAAACGCTTTTCTAATAGCGTCTGGGCCTTTCGGCTAAGATCAAATGCAAAATGACTCTAGCCACATTTCATGTCTAAGATGCTTGCGCATGAGGTCTAGGTCTAATAAGACTCGTTCTCCAAAGCAATGGACAGAGAAGTGCAGGAAGCAACCTGGGGGGAAGTCATGCATGAGCACTTCTGCATGTGCGGGAGGGTTTAGCTTCAAGGACGTTAAGGAAGACTGACTGGTTAAGTCTAAACCATCTCGGGCCTGGGCTGCCACTGACAATCCTGCGTCGGCCTAGGGAGCGCCGCTGGGCTGAGGGAGGCGTAGGCTCGCGGGAACATAGAAGCGCAAGGCCGTCAGGGTAGCGGCGGCGGCGGCGACAGCAACGAAGCGACAGTGCCCAAAGGCTGAGCATCGCCTGAAAGAGCAGCCAAGACAAAGGCGCGAGCGGCCGCGCGACAGAGCCGTGGCGGCGGAAACGCAGAGCTGGCGGAGCGGGGGGCCGAGACGGGCTCGGGGCTGCTGAGGGTGGCAGCGGAGGTTCGGCGCCGGGACCGCTCCGCGCTCCGGTCCGCGGGGACGCGGCGGCGACCTGCGGGGCCTCAGCTCCGCACACTCACCACTGGGAACTCCGTAATGGCGGCCACGGCGGCGGCGGGGGCGGAGAACCCGGGGGGGCGGGCCCGCCGCAGCCAGTCACTACCGCCGGCATCTTTCGAACCGGCTTGAAGACAGTTGACAGTAGGCCGAGTGGAGGGCGCGGCGGAAGTCGGGCCACGGGCCTCGGAGCATGCGCGAGCCCGCAGCCAATAGGGCTCTGCGGCGCACGACGGAGCATGCGCACTGAGACTCGGGGGGGGGAACACGACCAGGGAAGAGCCGCCCCTCCTCCCCAAGTCCAAACAAAACAAGGGCGGGAGCGCGCACCGCAGGGCCCAGGAGGCCCGCGCGCCAGGGGCAGGGGGCAGGTGGCGGGCGCGACGCGAGGGGGCGCAGCGGCCGTGGCGAACGGACAAAAGCCTCCGGCTTTCGGTCCCCGCGTCCCGCCTCTTGCGCCCGGGCAGCGGCGTCAGCGCCCAGGCCGGTGGCCTCCGCCACTCGCTCGCGGAGCCCGCGCCCACTCCCTGCGCGCCGGGTCCGTCCCGCGTTACCTCTGAGCTCCGGCGCCCGCGTCCCGTACGGCCTCTCAGCGTTGCCGCGGACCACCGATCGCCGACTCCGACACGGCTGTCCTCCAGGCCGGGCACCGAGCTCTGCCGCCCCGCCCCCCTGCCCGCGGCCTCGCGCGCGCGCCCCCGCGCCGGCCCCGCCCCCGCGCGCTCCCGTGAAGTGGGTCCCCGGCGGGCGCGCAGGGGCGCGACAGGGCGCTCGGGGGACGGCGGGCGTCGCAAGGCAGAGTGCGGCTGGGAGCTAGCTTCCTGGCTGCGTCCTGCGTGCTTGGCGCGTTCTCTGTCCCTGATCCCGAGGCCTTCGTGCTTGGGGTTCCAGCCTCTCTTTAGCCCTGGAAGACGGCGCTTAACAACAGCAGCCACTTCCTGAGTCTACACGGAATTGGCAGGGTAGTGAGCAAGGACTGGTCATACAAGGCCTGGAAGATGCTTTTCTCCATCGTGAGCCTGTCTGCCGCTTCTTGATTTGCATACACAGACAGCTCCTCCCCTCCCCCGCTCCCCCCCCAAAAAAACCCCACGGGATTAGGCTTTATTTGGCGCTTTACTTTGAGATCTGCCTGTTCATGTAATTTACACATCACTGCCTTTGAAAACTAATTCTTGGGGCTGGAGAAGTAGTTCAGTTGTTAGGAGTCCGTGTCTAGTATGAAGAAAGCCCTGGGTTCATTCGCCAGTGTGATGACGCAAGCGGCTCGAAATTGCAAGGCCACTTTGGGTAGGTAACCAACCTGAGGCCAGCTTGGAATGCATGAGACCCTGTGTAAAGAAGAAAAGGAAATAAAGGATTGCAGGTGTAATTCTTAAAAGCCACTTTGGAAAAATTCAGTCTGTCTAAAGTAGCCGGAGCCTTGTGGGTATGGAGCTGGTGCATGCCTTGCACCGAAGCTCACCCACCGTGGATCAGTTCTCAGCTGCAGGTCAATCTAAGGGCTCATTTAGGAAACCAGTTAGGCTTTCTGTCCTCTCAACCTGCCGTTAGCTTTCCCAGCCATAGTGGCTGAAACTCCAACAGTTCTAAGTAGATTAAATAAATCACCCCACCAAAAATTCCTCACTGGTAATCGTCAGCACTGGTGACAATACCAATTCCCTGGAACACTGGTGTCATAGTCAAGCTCTTCAAAAGGGATTTATGGGGAGGATATGAGAGGATTTGTAGTGGAGGGGACATGATCAAATATGTTGTATGAAAAAAATTTTAAATATTAAAGTGTTTTTTATCTTTTTGAGGACTTCCATTTTAATGATTCTGTTGCTTTTAAAACCATCCTTTAAGGGGTGTGTGTGTGTGTGTGTGTGTGTGTGTGTGTGTGTGTGTGTGCGCGCGCGCGTGCGCGCACCTGTTTGTATGTGTACCAGGTGTGTGCAGATGTCTGAGGATTGTCTGCACTCCTGGGAATTGAATTAGACGGTTGTAAGCTGTCTAATGTGGGTGCTGGGAATCAAACCGAGCTCCTCTACAAGAACAAGGGACCTCAGCCACTGAGACCTCTGTCCCCATCCCACTTTTATGTATTGATACAATTGCAAACTTGCTACATTTGGTGTGTGTCAGTGTTTGAAACAAGATCTCTCTATGTAGTCTTGCCTGTTGGCTGGCAACAGCCGGGTGTGCCCGACTCACTGTAATAGGGGCTGCTTGACCCCTTCCCCCACCCCCCACCCCCCACCCCACCCCCGCCTTGCTCTCTTGCTCTGTTCTCTTGGTCCTGCTCCCTCTCTCCCCATTCCCCTCCCCGTTCTGTTCTCTCAAGTCATGGCCAGCCTCTCTACCTCTCTCTCTACCTCTCTCTCTCTCTCTCTCTCTCTCTCTCTCTCTCTCTCTCTCTCTCTCTCTCTCTCTGCCTTTCCCTCAACTCCCCTCTTCATGCCCTGAATAAACTCTGTTCTATACTGTACCTGCCTCATGACTGGTCCCTCTGGGAAGGGATGCCTCACCATGGGCCCACGGAGGCACCCCCTTATCCACACTAGACCTAGCCTCCACCAAACATATCCCTAGTTTCTCTTTATTTTTATAAAACACAGCATTGCCTGGCCTGGTGCTTACTGTGTAGACCAGAGTGACCTCAAAGCCACCAAGATTTACCTGCTACTTATACATTTTTAAGTCCTACCTCATGCAAGATAATCCCAATAAGAGTTGGGAGACATCCTCCTCACAGATTTTTGCCTAAGATTTTTTTCAAATTGTACTCTGTTTAAAAGAAAGCAAAATGATAGAACAAAAATTTCAAGAACATAAAACCAAGTACTTGCCAAAAACTGAGTTGTAGGTTTCAAGAAAGTACTTGGAACCTGGTATGATGGTGCACCCTTTTTTTTTTTTTTTTTTTTTTTTTTTTTTTTTTTGGTTTTTCGAGACAGGGTTTCTCTGTGTAGCCTTGGCTGTCCTGGAACTCAGAAATCCGCCTGTCTCTGCCTCCCAAGTGCTGGGATTAAAGGCGTATTCAGAAGGTAGAATGGGGCAGATCTCTCTAAGTTCAAGGATAGCCTTGTCTACTTAATGAGTTCCAGGACACCCATGGCCATGTAGAGAGACCCTGTCTTGGAAAATAAAACCCTGAGAAAGTCACTATATCTAGATTTCAACAAAAGCTAAGTAATGTATATTTATCTTAGCATACAGCAAGTTTTGCAGAATCCACAGCCTATTGTTAAGGCAATAATGGGTTTTTTCTCCCACCCAAGTCCTCAGATGTAGACCTGTATGGCACATAAGTCTGTTGGACTAAAACTTCACGTTTGTATAGGAAAGGGGGTATTTGGAGTCAGGCATGAAGATGGATAAAGTTGTAGTAACTGCTCACTGACTCAGAGTTCCAGCCCAGCGCCCAGGGGTGCAGTCACAAGGCTGAGCATGGAACATTTTACCGTCTTACTCAGGGCTTATATTTACTAGGGGAACTTTGAAGAATAAACCTTGGTTGGCCAGTAGGGAGAGGTTTCTGTTTCCGATAGAGTGGGCTCATTTCTTTCTGAGAGTCGTGGCTGCAGGATTGCAGCTTCAGGCTTGGGTCCCTTCAGAGTGTTCAGTATGAATGAGGCTGGGATTGGCAGTGTGTCACTTGATTTTCCTGATGTCCAGCCAGAAGACTGGACAGTGACTCTCAAATCTTACTGGAGCTTGAGATGGGAAAGTAACAGAAGTGACCATTCATATCTCTCTAGAAAAAAGAAATGGAGGCTGGGGAAAAGGGTCCATAGGATTTTTCTGTTATCATTTGTGATATCACTGACGCCAAGATAAGCGGCATCCCCAGACACCCTTCCCTCTTCATTATACATTCTCTGTTTACTGGTGGCAATGGTTATAACTCCTTTTTAGCACAGTAATCAACTTTGAAAGTTTTTCTCAAAACTTTTGTATACCAGGGTTAGGGATGTATATAGCTCAGTGGTAGACTATTTGCCTGGCATGAGAAAGATCCTAGGTTCAATCACTAGTGGGGTAAAGGAATAGACAGAAATATTCAGAATTCTGGAGGCCAGATGAGCTAGCTCAGCTAGTAAAGGAGGTTGCCAGCAAGCTGACAACTTGAGTTGGAGCCCCAGAAACCAATATCGTTGGTGAGAAGGGACTCCCACAACATGTCTTCTGGAGGGCCGGGCAGTGGTGGCGCACGCCTTTAATCCCAGCACTTGGGAGGCAGAGGCAGGCGGATTTCTGAGTTCGAGGCCAGCCTGGTCTACAGAGTGAGTTCCAGGACAGCCAGGACTACACAGAGAAACCCTGTCTCAAAAAACAAAAACAAACAAACAAAAAAGATGTCTTCTGGAGTCCATGTTTGACATATGAACCCCAGTAAATAAAATTATAAATTTCTGAAACACATCTATGCCCAATAGTTTTGGACAAAGCTAAAGTTGGAAAGCCACAGTTGGAGCGTAGCTCTGCAGAATAGTTGCTCCAGTATGTGTGAGGCACTGGGTGCAAAGGGGAAAGAAAAGCTTTCTGAACTAGTGGATAAAAATCAATCAGGTTTTACAGAGTGACATCATCTTATTATGTTGGAGCCCACGGAGCCCACCTGCCTTCCATTTGAGAGCCTGTGACCCAACCTGATGGGTGTCAGCATAATTCATGGTGCAGTAGGACCCATCATGTCCACTGACCTGAGGAGCGTCTAGAAAAACAGACGAGACTTTCCTCCCTCTCACTATAGGGTGTGTGTTTGCTCATGACTTGAGTGTGCTAGGCAAGTTTCAGTCTCTGAGCTACATCCTCAGCTCTAGGATAGACTTTCAGCACAACTCTCTAAATTGTAGCATCTTTGGTGTTGAAGAGTTTACAGTTCAGTCCTCAAGGCAAGAACAGGAGGGATGTTATCAGATATGTCTTAGAATATCCCAAGTTACAGGGCTTAGTCTGACAATTGAGGACCCCCCCCCACACACACACACACTGCACCTCTATCCGCTATCCCATGCCAGAGGTAAAAACCACTGCATTTGAGGAGATGAAGAGCCTGCTTAGCCTGCTGGTTCAGCTAGAGCAGACCTAGTCTTGGTTTCACTGTATAGAGAAAGTGAAAGTGTCCACAAGGCCATCCCTGCTCGATCTTCCATTCATACTTGATAGCTGTTAAGATCAATCTTTGCCGCCGGGCAGTGGTGGTGCACGCCTTTAATCCCAGCACTTGGGAGGCAGAGGCAGGCGGATTTCTGAGTTCGAGGCTAGCCTGGTCTACAGAGTGAGTTCCAGGACAGCCAGGGCTACACAGAGAAACCCTGTCTCGAAAAACCAAAAAAAAAAAAAAAAAAGATCAATCTTTGCCGGGTGGCTCAGCAGCCCACCCGATGATGGGTAACCAGAGACAGTGAGTAGGCTCAGTGACAGGCAGTGTGACCAACTGTCCCCATATATTCACAACTTGGAGGCTGGGAACATGAGTGTCGGTGGTAGGAGGGATGTCTAGGTTTATCTTTTGAGACAGGTTCTCTATGTAGCCCTGGATGTTCTGGAACTATGTAAACCAGGCTGAGCTTGAACTCACAGAGATCCTCCTGCCTCTGCTTCCTGCATGCTGGGATTAAAGGCACATACCACCTTGTCTGGGCCAGACTTTGGGTTTTTAAACCAAGAAAATTCCAGCAAACTGAGTAAGTTGCTTCATCTAACATCTTTGTTCCGTAAATATGGGAGCTGGGGAATCTGAAGCTTCTGGGCAGCGAGGTGGCTCAGTGGGCACAGGCACTTGCTGCCAAGCCTGACAAGCTGAGTTCAGTCCCTGGTGACCCACTTAGTGGGAGGTAAGATCCTAATTCATCCAAATTGTCCTTTGACCTCTGTAACTTATGACACAGCACAAGAACACCTATACCCGCGCACACACAAATGAATGTAATAGTTACTTTTGAAAAAGATTAAGGGTATAGTTTGTTTTTCAGTAATGTTTAAATTTAAGGAAAGCGTGGGTTAGGTATGGTGTCTCATGCCTGTAATACCAATACTCAAGAGGTTGAGACAGGAGAATTGTTACAACTTCAAGGCCAGTCTGGGCTATAGAGAGCAAGGCCCTGTCTCTAAAAAAACAAGTAAATCCAATAATAGAAATGTTTAAAAGTCTGTAATTAGAAATATTGGACCCACTGTGACAGATGGAGGAAAGGTGGAGGAAGGGATGAAGGAACAGAGAGAAGGAGGGACACAGAGAAGGGGGCTGAGACAGACATAAAATTTCAAAGTGTGTCAAGACTGAATACTCAAAGCTGATTTTGGTGTTACATGCTCATCACTCTGGAGGCTGAGGCTGAAGAAGCAGTTAGTTCAAGGTTATCTTAAACTAGATAGCTAGATGATGTCATAAGGAGAAAAATAGAAAAAACAAAGCAACAAAGGCTGACAGTTGTGGCGATACATACTTGCAACCCTTGCACCCAGGAGGTGGGATCGGGAGTGGGAGGCTCAGAGCTGGGGCTAGCCTGGTCTGCATGTCAAGTTGCATGCCTAAGCTACTTAAAGGACTTGATTTCAGAAACAATACCTAAGGGTGTGTGTGTGGCACTGGAGAGCTGGCTCAGTGGTTAAGAATATTTGCTATTAGTCATAGGACCCGAGTTAAGTTCCCAGCACTGCACTTGGTCTGAATACCACTCAGAACTCCAGCTCCAGGGGATCCAATGGCCTCTTCTGGCCTCAGTAAACACCCATACATATTGCATATGTACATAAACAGTACTAAACAATTGTTTAAGTAACAATATTTAAAGTTTATTTATTTATTTTTATAAAAAGGACAGTGTTGTCTGTTGCAGCTGGGGACCAGAGGAAATAGTTCAGTCGGTAGAGTTTGCCTGGCATGCAAGGAGCCCTGAATTGCACATGCTTGTAATCCCACCGGGAAGGTAGAGACAGGAGAATCGGAAGCTCAAGGTCATCCTTGGCCTTGTAGCAAGTTCAAGGCCAGCCTTGGTGTCAGGAGCCATAATGGGACAAGCTAATAATTAGCAGGTGATCATTCTGAAATGGCTTGCCTTAGGTTATTATATAATCTGTGACAAGTGAGCCCTTATTCAGCAAGGCTCTAAAGGACTTATTTTAGGAAAGATTCCTGCTATTGATATACTTTTCCTATTATTATTATTATTATTATTATTATTATTAAACATATGTAACAATCACTAAGCAATAGCACACCCCTTTGTAGCAGATCTCTGCACATCCACGAAGATGTACTGTCTTGTAGTGATGCTATATAGACAAATAGATGACTTCTTAAGTCTTAATGATGATCCTATAAGAATTCCTAAAATTATATCAATGATTATTAAGCTCTTTTATAGTGGGACTGCTATTAGGTCCCTTTCTGATAGTCAAAACTGCGATGAGAACTCTGCCAGTCTTCCAAGTGTCATCAGTTAATTGCTCTTAGATAGTAACCAGACTTTCTCCTACTCAGAGCACATTCCAAGAGGTTGTAAACCAATTAACCAAAGGTCACTAATAGGGAACTAACAATTTATTATAGGTGCTAGGATAGAAGATAAAATATTGCCTGGATTTATCTATACAAAACTTCACTAATTTCTTAGTTATAGTTTTAAACCTTCAGTGAGCCTGTGGAGCTAGACAGGTGATGGATGTTTAGCCAGATAATTACTCCTAATGGATATGCATGTAAACATTCTCTGTTGTAAACTTCTATTTCAATTTATGATTTGATTTTTGGTGTGAACTTGTGATGAACTTTGTAACATGTGACCATGTGTTCTGAAAGATGTTTAAGTACTGAGGACAAAGAGATGAGAGTTAGTTAGAATAGGCAGATAGAATAGAGATAGAATAGGATTTTTTACCTTTCCCCATTTAGAGTAGTATATAGAATAGAAATTTTCCCTTTTCCCAAATAGAAGTTTTCCTTGTCCCCACTTAAGACCTTTCCTCTTTTCCCCTTAGATAGCTTCATAGGAAACTGTTAACAACTTAGTATCCCTTCCCTAGCCGTGTGCATCAAGAGCCTTTACCTGCAGAACCACCCTGCCAGGCCTCTCTCTCTCTCTCTCTCTCTCTCTCTCTCTCTCTCTCTCTCTCTCTCTCTCTCTCTCTCAAGACAGGGTTTCTCTGTGTAGTCCTGGCTGTCCTGGTGTTCACTCTGTAGACCAGGCTGGCCTCGAATTTAGAAATCCACCTGCCTGTCTCTGCCTCCCAAGTGCTGGGATTTAAAGGCGTGCGCCACTGCTGCCCGGCCCAGACTACACTCTTAAACTAACTATTTTCAGTCCATTGGGTTTTATGGCAAACCTCCCCCCCCCCCATCCCCCTGCAATAAGTGATTTGAAAAGGACACTAACCAGTAAGAGGTGAAGAGGAAACTTCTGGTTTCTTAGGAATGTCAGTTATGTCGAAGGATGGTTTGCTGGGGCACACAGGTGAAAGGATGTTTTGCTGAAGCAGACACAGGTGAAAGGATGAGTGATGTTTGGAAGGAATATAAATATGAGCATAGAATGGTAGGAGCTTGAGCATTGGTTTGGTTTGGTTTGATTTGCTCTGCCCTGCCTCACTATTCTTTGCTGACTGGCAGGCAGGCAGGCAGGCAGGCAGGCAGGCAGGCAGGCAGGCAGGCAGGCAGGCATGTATTGGTTTGCCTTACATTGTGTTGTGTTGTTAATTGTGGTGATGTCATAGACACTCAGCAGAGAACATCTTATGAGGTTCCTATGGCTTCTTGCCACTTCTGAGGTGGACTCCGGCCAGTTGGTGAACCTCACAGTTTCTTCTGGATTGAACTGCCCTTGCTAATTAGTGAGTGGTGTCTGCTGAGTGGACTGGACTGTAGCTGCTGGTTCATGTTGGTGTTTTGCTAGAGGACTGGACTGTTGATACCTGAGAATGAAAATTACTCACCCCCAAAGAACTTCTTCTGAACAGGTCTATTTCTCCCATGTCCTAAGAACTTTTCTTTTCCACTACTGTTGGTGAGTGGTGGGAGAGAGGAGAGGTTGAGCCCTTATTAAGTAGGTTGAGAAAAATTTCTGCCTATAGGGAGGAGAGTACTTTACAATGCATCCCTGAATCCCAGGGAAACCCTGTCTTCGCCAGGTCTGTTATCCATTCAGAAGGAAGCATGCAAAGTGTTTCCTAGAATATGCTAAAGGAGAATAACACATATAACACCGGCTGCGTGTCCAACTACAAGTGAAGACAGCATCTGTTAATTGTACATGGCCACATGAAAAAGGCTATAGCGGGCAGGAGAAAACAACGAGCCACAGGTAAGGCGCCTGCCATATTTGATCTCTGTTTGTGGTCCAAACAACCCTCAAGTAGATATATTTTTACTTTAGATGAGGAAACAGAGGCAAGGCTAACACCCCTGTTCTCCAATCTCACCACCCCAGAATAGACCCAGTATGTCATTTCCCCAAAGAAAGAAAGAAAGGTAGGTTTCTGGTGGTAATAATATTCTTGGGAAATATTTAGACCTAAAACCAACTAAGACCAACTAAGGGTGTCAGTCCTGACACATGGCAGGGACAGCTTCTGGGGCTCACAGTTGCCCACCTGGCAAAAGGAAGCAAGCCCATCTTCACTAGCTGGTGTGAAGAAAACTGGATGCCAGCCTGCGGTACTAGGAAATCAGTTTACCAAGTGTTTTAATGTATATGTCTTATTCTGTCATTCATGTGTCTTTGGGAGGGACATGAGCCCATAGAGGCCAGAAGAGGATACTGGATCCCCAGGAGCTGAGGTTACAGGTGGTTGTGAGCCACCTGTTTTAGACAATGGCAAGTAAACTCAGATCCCCTTGGAAAAGACGTGTACTTAATTGATGAACCATCTCCAGCCTTGTCACTCCTTTCTGCACCACCTCACCTTTTGCTGTGTCTCAATACATAGAACCAGGCTGGCCTTGAACTCCTTGTGCTGTGGAGAGGTGGGATGTCCCGTTTCGGTAGATGCCTCAGGCTTTAAGGAACATCTGTTATTTTTAGGCTTTGGAACTTGCCAGGGCTGTGGCCCACTCCCTCAAGAGTCATTTTTTGGGGCACGTGTACCGGGGATAGAACCTAGAACCTCACTCATGCTAGGCAAACACTGTGTACCATTGCACTGCATGCCCGGCTCCTCCTTGTTCTGGCATAGGAAGGAGACTGTGGTCTACAACTCTTCATTGCTTTTCATCTCACCCACGATGCTTGGACCAGTCACCATGCTTGGATTGGTCCAAGACCTGTCCCGAAGGGTTCCAGATAACCACTCATTCCAAAGAGCCTCGGTTACCCATACTGTATGGCTACCTTGGTGGACTGGAAATGGTTTTTAAGAGTGAGCCCTGTCATTTCTTCTGCCGAGCATTTGTAGTAACTCCCGGGGCCCAGCAAGAAGGATCAGCAGGTACAAGCATCTGCGACGAAACCTGACTATCCCGATTTTCATCTCTAGAGTCCACATGGTGGAAGGAGAGATTGGAGTTCTGCAAAACTGTCCTCTGATCTACGTGTGCACCATGGCATGCACATCTGACACACTGCACACACACACACACACACAGAGAGAGAGAGAGAGAGAGAGAGAGAGAGAGAGAGAGAGAGAGAGAGGAGTGTGTGTGTTGTGTGCAACAAATAATAAAAAGGTGGTCTCTTGTGAAATCTGAGGGAACAGTGGTGCAATGCTAAAGGAAGGGGATGCGTTCTAAGAAATGTACCTCGGATATTTCATTACATCAACCTAGACGGGGTGGCTTGCTCCACACATGTGCTATGTAGTACACTCCTGTTCCTAGGCTATACCCCTGTACAGCATGCTGTAGCACTTGTAGCGAACGGTTAACACAGTAGTATCTGTGTATGAAAACCAATACAGTAAGACTGTGGGGTGAGGGAGCTAGAGAGGGCTTGGAGTTTAACAGTGCTTTCTGGTCCTGCAGAGGACCAGGGTTTGGCTTCCAGCACTCACAATCAGGCAGTTCATAACTGCCTGTAACACCAGGGCATCTGAAACCCTCTTCTGGCCAGTACTCACACACGCTTCCCACCCCTCTGCCCAGAGGAATATACATAAAAAGAAAAAATCTTGGGCTGGAGATACGGCTCAGCATTTAAGAACACATAACCGCTCTTCCAGAACACCTGGGTTCAATCTCCAGCACTCATATGGTAACTCGTAACCACCTGATAACTTGTGACAAGGGAGCCAACACATTCTTTTGGCCTCCAAGGGCACCAGGAACACGTGGGATGCAGCTATATACATGCAGGTGAGACAGGGCTACACATAAAATGAATGTTAGTATTTATAGAACAGCAGGCACCAGGGGTTGTCAGCTCCATTGTATGCAAATAACTGCAGTGTTGGACAGGTTACTGCCCACCAGAATCCCAGAGTTCTCTTATCTGCTCAGAGAAGGCCCATCTGGACTGATCTTAGAAGGACTATTCAAGTTGCTTGGGACAGGGGTATGGTGGGGTGGGGCTGGAGTGAACCCTCGCCGTTTCCTACCCGCCGTTCTTCATTTTTGGACAAGCTGTGTGAGGACCACCTGCAGAGGCCATCCCTACTATGGGCTTCTCTTTGCTGTACAAAGTCTTGATTCCTACTGAGGCCATTTTTGCTGCTGGCTTCTTTGATGGCCTAGCTCATTTCTTTAGAAAAAGTTCATGTCTCTTAAAAATTACCTCAAAGCAGGAAGTCACTCGTACCTGCCTCAGTCTGAGCAGCTTTTATTGTTACTTCAATTGGTAGCAACTCGTGGTCTCCAGTACTATTTAGTCACCCAGGTAACAACAACAACTCAACACCAGCCCCCACTAATTTTTTGGTTTTTTGAGATAGGGTTTCTCTGAGTAGCCTTGGTTGTCCTGGAACTCCCTTTGTAGACCAGTTTGTTGGCCTCAAACGCAAGAGATCCCTCTGCATCTATTTCCCAAGTAATTAGATTAAAGGCACACACCATCACCACCCAGCTAATTTCTGTTTTTTTGAGATGGTTTATGAAGCCCTGCCCTGAAACTATGTAAGACAGACCAGGCCTGCCTGCCTGCCTGCCTTCCGAGTGCTGGGATTAAAGGCGAGTCATCATGCCTGGCACTCTTACTTCCTTTTGAGACAGTGCCCCATTGCTTTGCCAAGGATACTCTTGAACTCCTGATCCACTGCCCCGACTTCCCGAGGGCTGGGACTGCAGATGTGTGTGGTCTTGCTCCTCCCTATACCGTGCCTGCCTGCCTTTGACTCAAACCTGGATTCAAAGGACCGAGGGGGGAGAGTGGAGGAGCTTTAAAGAGCTGGCCTTACAGTCCTTCACCACTGGCTCACGTAGGTAACTGTGTGGTGTACCTGTGTACGCTCGCTCACACGCACAGTGCATAGCACTCTTTTGTCTAGAGGCCAGAGCTTGAGGTCTTCAACCATTCTTAATGCATTTACTCACTGAATACACCATCTTGCCCTGGGAATGTTCTCTTGGGGATCAGGATTACAGCCAAGCTTCCACATCCACCATGGGGCTCTGAACTCCAGTCCTCGGGTTTGTGGAGAATTTTTAGCCATTGTGCTGATTCCCCGGCCCCAGGGTAACATTTCATACAGAATTGTCTACATCATCCTGGGAGGAAAAGAATTCCTGTCATTTTCTCTCTCCCTCCCCCCCCCCATACACACACACACACGCATACCTCTCCCCTCCATCAGACCTGGGTCTTACACATGCAAGACAATACTCTTGGCGCTTCATCCTTTAAGTCCCTTGGTTGAAGTTCTGTGTCTTCTGTGATTTATAAGATCTATCCTTAAGATGACTGCAGACCGAGATTCTGAGAAAAGCCAATGGCAGCAAGCTCAGTGAGACCTTGCTCTCTAAACCCTCCCTCACCAGGCCTTCTTAAGTTGAGGTTGGGCAAGCCTGTGGCTCCTCACAGTGTTAAGCACTAGTAATGAAAGGGTGTAGGATACCAAGGAGACCCAAGTGACACAATGTATATTATAATTCAAACTCCAGCCTGAATCCCTAGCTGTTTCTAGGAACTCAAGAACTTTTGGCACTTAGATGCTAAGTCGTTTTTTTGTTCATGTTGGTGCTGGGAACAGATCCTGTGCTAAGAACATCGTTATGTCTTCAGCCTCTGAGTATCATCTGCTCAGTAAACTACCTCATGACCTGTGACCTTGCTTATTAGGCTGAAGAATCTAAAAATCAGTTTATTTTCAAAACTGGCATATTTTTCTCTCCCTAAATAGGACAACAAGTTTCTGAATATTTGTCATCAATTTTCAGTGTATCAGTGATCCTCCTACCTCGGCCTCCCACGGAGCTGGAGTTGCAGGCATGCAACCCCACTTGGCTTCTATGGAGGCGCTGGGGATCTGAGCTCAGATTCCATACTTGGGCATCGGCCACTTATCTCCTGAGCCATCTTTCCAGACTCACCACCCCTACCCCTTGTTATATAGGTTAGGCTGGCCACCTCCTGTCGCCCTCGGGGAAGGGCCCATTATTTAGGAAATGGCTCTAATTTTATCAAACATTTCAATACAGCATCAATTAACCTAAAGGCTACCTTGCAGTGTATGATGGCACTACATTGGACAGCATCTCAAAAACAGTATTTCTGCTACTGTGATAGAAATGTAAAGAACTTGATTATTTTTTACCAACCCTTAAATTAAAAATTCTCCATTTTTACACATTTGTATTTATAATAGTGAACGGGTTAGTCTGTCAACAGCCACCGATTCCCAAGATGTAGTCACTATACCCCTACCCTCACCTCCAACCCCACCCCCACCCCTAAGAGTGCTGTCAGATCCTTCAGAAAGCCTGCATCTAGTGAGAGCTTCCTGGATGAGAATCTTCTGCACAGGGGTCATGGAAACAGTAAACCGTTCAACCAGGTGGCATTTTTAACTGAGGCCTCCAAGGCACCCAGACACTCCCAAATTGCGTCCTGAGCCCATATTTACAGCTGAGGTTGTCACGTGAGGCGGTGTTTAGCATGTGGCTTTTCACCACTGAGGATTGGCCTCCAAGGCTGCTTATGCTAGGATACTGAGCTGGGCTCAGCCTGGTCCAGGAAAGCACGTTATCACTGTGGGGAACTGTTTTGCTTCTTCAGCTGGCAGATCTCCTCCTCCTGTGGACAGTTAGAAGCCAGCATAAACCTTAGATTACATGGGCATGAAATACAAAGAGATTTGGGATCTGCATGGCTGTGTTCCTAAACACATTTTGTAGAGTGAAAGCTGAGAGACAAACTCCATTCCCTAGTGTTACTTCATGAAGAGGGAAGGAAGCAAATGGCCCAGCACTGCAGCAAACACAAGACCCAGCAGGTCCATCAGAGGCTTCACACCCACGCAAGGCCTGAAGGGAGCTCAAGCGGAGTGATTAGGGCTTCCGTGCAGTTTGTGTGACTTTAAGGTCCACTCTACTACAAAGTAGAATCATGCTTCTGAGCGTCAGCACATGTGTGAAGGTTAGAGGACTATTTTAGAAACTGATTCTCTCCTACCATGTGTTGGACCATTTTTTACATTTCTTAAAGAGGCACCTTTCAAATTCTTTAATAAATGATTTATTTTTATGTGCATATCTGTGTGAAGGTGTTAGATGTTTTGGAGCTGGAGCTAAAGGCAGATATGAGCTATGTGTGGGTGCTGGGAACTGAACAGGGCTTCTCTGTAAAAGCAGCCAGTGATCTGAGCCACTGAAGCATCTCTGCAGTCCCTCCTTTGGGACCTATACTGAATGAAGATTTGGAAATCAGTGGTATTACTGGGGTGACCTGCTACCCAGAGTTGTAATATACTCAGCTAGACTGTTTCAGGTTTGCTTGTCCTAGACCCCAAGGGCACCCACATCTAGGCAGAGGCACCCTCTGTATCCATACCAGACAGATACACACATGGCAGGCAGGCAGGCAGGCAGGCACATGGGCACACAGGCACACACACACCCGTCATCAGAAGCACTTGGGATTGGACCATAAGCAGCCACATAGCACCTCCCAGGACAGGACACAGCTCATGGCTGTTAAAAGGAGAAGTCTTTATTTTAAACTTGCAATGCTTGTCTTTATTTTGTTCCTTATATTTTGAAAGTGAAAAGAAATAGTATTGAGTCAATTCCTTTTTTATGTTTTTAAATATTTGTTCTATGTATTTACAAGCCTTAAAGTTGCTCTAACGATTTCAACGGTATTAGGGGTATTTTCCAGGGTAGCACTTTTTTTTTTTTTTGAACAATTCTTGGATTTTTCTGGTCCACAGTACTTCCTTCTGTTCCAAGGTTATGTATGTTTTGATTACTAGTGTGATTTTTTTAATTTTCTGAAGCAAGCTGAGAGGCAGGCAGAAAGATCTGATGAGAGGGCTGGGAGTGGGGCAAGAAAAGGGAGGGGGAGGGGAAAAGGGATCTTTCTTACCTTGGTCACCCAAACCTTCTCAAATCGGGACTAACAGCTATGCCTTAATACAAATGTGCGGTGCATCTGGAGGGAAGGGAAATTTATTTCTTTGCTTTTCTATTATACACGTTGTTTACAGAAACTGCAAATTAAAAAAATTACACTGGCATTTGCAGTCCTTAAAATAAATTAAAGTTCAACTGTTTTTTTTCTTTTTCTTTTTTTTTTTTTTTTTTGCAAAATGTTTTTTTTTTTACTTTTTTTTAAAGTATGAGTCCTCGTTTAAAAAGAAAAGATTAAAACAGAAAATATTTTCTATAAATAGTACATGTATTTTGGTTTTGGAGCTCCCGCCCTCAGGTTTGCTGTTTCCTTGTTCCAGGACCTTTATCCTCCATGATCACCTGATTCCTGTCCCCTCTCCCACTCGCGCACACGTGGGGTTTCTGCGAGAGTTGGCCTTGCTGCACTGTGATTGGCGAAGACGTGAAACTTTTTAAAAAAATACTTAAATTGTTTCTTTTGTTTCGTTTGTGTATTTGAAGTATTAGTTATCCTCAGACTCTTCTTCTGCTTCCCGCAGCCACGTGAAAAACGCTGTGACAGACTTGAGGGCCACGCCCTTCCCGTTTTGTTCAGCAGGGTCCTTGCTGCTCTCCCATTTGTAGAAGGCATCCTCTGATATCACTTCCTCATCATACAGGCAATCAAAAAACATCCGCAGCAAATCTGCAACAGGGTGACAAGAGTCACTGGTTTGGGCATCATAGTTGCAAGGAAAAGCAAAGATATGTGAATGAGTAAGTGACTGAATGTGGACAATGACTGAATGACTGAATGCATAAATTAATGAATGCCTCAAGTAAGTGAATCAGCACAGTGAATGAACATTCACTTCCTAGGACAGTGCACCACACACTCCTGATGCTAAGCAATAGAACACTCATTTGCAGATAAAACGTTACTTTTATTCTTATTATCTTGTTCAAATTCAACTATGTTTGCAGACTAGTAAAGGTGTCTGCTATTATGTAGTTATCAAGTTAAACTCTTAAAATTAAAAACCACGCTGCTGCTGGTGGAGCATGCCTTTAATCCTAGCACTCGTGAGGCAGAGGCAAAAAAACAAGTATAATTTTCCCCTTTCTAAGTCTGTATTTAGAAACAAAGACTGACTTCATATGGACAATGCAGGCAGAGTTGATCTCTAGATTTTGATATCTTAAATGTCAACTGTCTGAATAACTGGAGTTCTTTTGTTCTCACAGTGGAATAGAAGTAGAAATGTTGGTAGAGATACTAAGCTCCTTTAAATTATTTATTCTTTGCTCGAGAAAGGTCCTTGTGACTGGAGTGCAGCTCAGAGCACAGCCATGCCCAGTGTGCCCTCCCCATCCTTTTTTTGGAGACAGCATTTCATTATGTTGCCCTGGTTAGCCACACGTTCATTATGTAGAGCAGGCTGGCCCTGAATTCACAAGAGACCCATGTGCCTCTGCCCACTGATTGCTGAGATAAATGCGTGTAGCATCCCACATGGCTTGCATGCTTGCTCACAGCCAGCTTCCTGACCATCACATAATAAAGGAGGCTGTAATGAACAAGAAATGCCGATGAGAGTCAGACAGATCTATAGTTTAAAATCTTTTAGATTAATACTTGTAATTGTATTATCTTAACACTGAAATAAATCACGCCTCCCTCCCACTAACAAAAACAACAAATGGGAAACGGAGAGGGAGGCCACAAGTCTGATGGGGGCAGGTTTCCAAACTAGCAGCTCCACAAGGAGGACCTAATGTCAACACAACACCAATTTCATCAGACAACCTGTCATCTGAGAAGCGAGTGTCCCTTCCTGCACAACTCAGAGAAGGAAGGCTCCCATCCTGTTAAATGATCTTACATAACTTCGAGAAAAGGAGATGAGCTACACTGGGATTCAGACTTGAATGCCTCTTGGGTTAAATTCTGAGAATAACTTGTTTTAGATTCAGGAGCACTTTCATTTTCAAAGACAAAAAGCTTTGCAATGCCACAGTATCTGTGGACCACTCAAGGCCATCCCACAATAAGCCTCTCCAGTCATGTGTACACTCTGCAAACACTTCCTGCAGATGTCAAGAGTTCATTGGCCAGCATCTAACATGGGGGGTGTGTGTGTGTGTTTGTGTGTGCGCGTGCACGCGCGTTCACCTGTGTAACTGATTCACCAGTGACTTAGGACGCTAGGATCATTAGCCATGCTCAAGGCTACTCTATGTGCATCCAAGTATGCTCACATGTGGCTACTTAATGGAGATAAAATGAAAAATTCACTCTTCTCAGTCCACACCATGGCCACAGTATCTCAGGGTGTCCAGACTGCACATGGAGTAGTGGCTCCCCTGTGGCAGGATGCCCGTTAGACCTGGCCTATGGAGAGGACCAACTCTCTACCCCAGTTTTACTCTTTGGTTTTTAGGTATATTCTTACCACGCTGGCCTTGAGGTCATGCTCCTCTTGCCCTAGCCACGGCATGTGCTGGGATGATGGGGGAGAGCCAGCCACCCACCAGTTATACTTTTTGTTTTTAAATATTTTAATGTGTGTGGGTGTTTTGCCTACAAGTATGTCAAGCTTCCCATGTGAATGCCTGGTGGCTATGGAGACTAGAAGAGGATGCTTGACCCCCTGAGACTGGAGTTTCAGATAGTTGGGAGTGGCCACTGTAGGTGCAGGGAACTGAACCCGGGGTCCACTCCAAGAGTGGACCACTGAGTAGTTTAGTCCCTAAACTACTACTTCTTCTGTTGTTTGTTTGTTTCTTTCATGACAGGTTGTACTGGAACTTGCTCTGTGGACCAGGCGGGCCTGGAATTCAAGAGCTCTGACTACCTCTGCCTCCCTATCCCAATGCCCACATCTTAACCGCAAATCATCTTTCAAGGCCTCTCCTTCTCCCCAGTTGGTTGTGCTCAGTGAACCAAGATGGAAACTTACTGGCAGGTTGGTCAAGTTTTACTACCGACGCTTGTAGCGCATAAAGTGCTTGCAGTTCCTTCTCTGTGTCCGAGTCCAGGTACTTGAGTAAGATCGGCACTCTCTGCTTGATCACAGCAGTGTCCACTCTGAAGGTAGAGCAGTCAGCTGGAGGGACAGAAGAGCCGGCATTATCACAGAGCCATTGTGACGTCCTGAGCACAGCAGACAGACAGGCACTCCTGGGAAAGGCAGCAAAGCGGCCCACAGCAAAGACTATCTACACGGGGTGGTACTGGGGCCTGGACCAAGTGTCTCACACACCAGGCAAGCACTTTCCACCGAACTAACATCTCCAGCTCTCTCTGGTCTCTCTCACTAAGTTGCTCAGTGGCTTTAGAGGCCCTTTTCCTTCTTACCCTGCTACCTCAGCCTCCCAGACAGCTGGGCCTGCGGGCCGCTGACACTGGTGCATTTTTAATGGTCTGTTTTATAAAGCATGATACAAAACATGGAGGGGAAATACAAAACATGGTGAGTGCAGATTCCCTTCAAATTTTTACCCATTTATTTGTATTTATTTATTTTTTAAAGATTTATTTATTTTATGTATATGAGTACATTGTAGTTGCCTTCAGACACACCAGATCCCATTACAGACGGTTGTGGGCCACCATGCGGTTGCTGGGAATTGAACTCAGGACCTCTGGAAGAGTAGTCGGTGCTCTTAACCACTAAGCCATCTCTCCATCTCTTATTTGTATTTAGAATGAAACAGTACCAAGATGTTAAGACAACATAAAATCGATATCAAATGTTTCATCATAAAGTTGGAGAGCTGACAGATATGTTGATTAAACACTGTCCACATTTAGACGCTTATTAAAACATCACTTTGTATCATACAAATGCACAATATTCAAATGTGTACTATTATATTCTGTCAAAGTATTACTAATTAATAATGTAGGACCTCAAGTGAATACTTTAAAAATGCAATAAAACAAAGCTTGGGAGATGGAGCTGCAGTCCGACAGGCACAAAGGTGCTCAGGGTCATACAGCGTGGTACTTAGCCCGGAAGCCAGAATCGGTCACATGAGAGGCATAAGGAGACTAAAGAGGTCAATGCCATCCTGAGCTACAGAGTCAGTTTGAGACTAGCCTGGGCTACATGAGCCCCACCTTAAAAATCCATAAAAAATATTTAACCCATTCATGAATGGAAGACATGGCCTTGAGGAGGAAGACAGAGGAACAAGATCTACTGGAGCCGCAGAGCGTGAAACAACCTTGCTCAACTGCAGAACATGCAGGGGAGAGTCAGACCTGGTTCTTGTGGAGAGAGCAAACAGTCTTACGGAGAGAGAACTATTCGCTCTCTCCACAGCGGATTGCCACGGCAGGTGGCATGACATGATGCCAACATCTACACAGAAACTACAAGCTTCAAGACAATATAAAATCAGATCATGAAATGTCCAGCTGACAATCTGTACTTTAAATGCTCACAACTGCTCTCAGCAAACACCGCTCACCTATAATTGCTGCTTTGCAAACGGCCGTCATTAAAGCTCTAAGGAATGTAGGCGAACTCATCTGGCTTTCATCTAGGTTAGCCTGGGGAGGAAAACACAACATACATTAGTGCAATGTGCCTGCACGTTGTCTGTGAACACTCTCCGGCCGCCTCGCAGGTTTGAGAAGCTTCTTACTCTGCATGCCATCCTATGGCACCATGCAGCATGCTCACTTTACACAAATGCAGCCACTGAATGCCAGCTTTCCTTTTGACCTTTTAGAAAGTGAGCTTGGGGCCAGCGTGAGGCACCCAGTGAGATGCTGTCTCGCCAGGAAGGCAGTGTGGCCTGGGCTAACACTACTGCTTTACCTTCATCCACCACAAATGGGGCTGACTTCCAGCTCTGCCTGAAAAAAGCTTTCAGCAGTGAGAAACTTGTTCCTGTTTTCTAAGGATGTCAAGAAACTGTGTTAACAGATGTCAAATGAATTCAAAGGGGACCCCAGCTTTAATTCCACTGCATGGATCTTACTGCTCAGGCTTTTCCTAAGCTGGTGTGCAGCAGCAGAAAGAGACACAAGTGGAGGTAGCCCCAAAGCAAGTGGTCCAAGTATTTCAACATCAGGTTCTTGGGGACTAGGAAGAGTCTGGCCAGGAGACACTGCAGATGTCATTGTCAACTGAGCGTTAGAAAGCTTGGTGTTGATGATTTTATAACCAAGGACTGGCACATGCCCTCAAATACCAAGGCCAGACTGTCAGCTGACCAGCTCTCTGGGACACCAGCACTGTTGTAGTGAAAGGCTTTGTTCCACCAGTGGGTTCATGAGCAGGTCAGCCACAGCAACAGCAGCCTACGGAGCCGCTGGCACATCTGGGGTGGGGGAATGGGAAGCGACTTGGATGGCACTGCCATGCTGAGATGATGTCCTGAGCTAGGATGTCTGCTTTACATCTCTTTCTAAGTATTTAGCTGGCAAGGTGGAGCACTGCCAGCCCCAAGCCTGCCTGGTCTATACACAGAGAGACCTCCTCTCAACAACAACAACAACAAAAAAACCCAATTAATAAAAAATCCAAACAACTTTATTTGGATTGGAATAAACTCAAAGAGTTAGTTCTTCAAAGCTGTAACAACTACTGCTGATGGATAAACCGAAAAAAAAAAAAAAAAAAAAAAAAAAAAAAGACAGCAACTCTAAATTTTTTAAATTTTTTAAATGCTAATGAACAAAACTCCACAGCTGCTGAGAGACATTGGACTGTGGAAAAAACTTCTGAACTAAATCAACCTGTTTATATTAAGGATATTATATGATGTCAGAATGGAAAGTGGGAAATGTATTACGCTGGGGGAGAGGTTATGCTTATGTTTCCACAGGAAAAGAAAAGCTGTGGGTTCCTTCTAAAATGATAAAGATCAGAAATGACAAAGGGAGACTCCCTGAAGCACTAGTCGACACAGAAGAAAAGGGAGACTAACTCAACCAACCAAATGGGTGATGTATATATGGTGTTATGTCTCTTATATGGACTTAACTGGCTGGGACTAAAATGTCAATACAAAGCCAAGAACATTTAATTGGGTAATAATTTCTTATGACCTAATACATGCCACCCTTTATGAGGGCATGTATATAAGTTATATATAGTTTGATTAAGTAATCAAACTAACCTGAAGAGGGCAGTGGCCTTTCTTTATTGATCTTCATCGACAAAGCTGTGTGCCCTACATGTTCCACGTGAATGTTTTTATAAAACTACCTGTTGCTTTTAAGTTTTATATGTTACAGGATGAAAGAAGAGAAACTCAGCCCTAGCATGATTTATACTTGGGGATTCTGAGTCTCTAGGACCTCCTATTCCAGCTTCGTGCTTGATTCTACTGCAACTGCATCGAAGCCACTTCTTTTAAGGACTTGCTTCCAGAACTTTTCCAGAACAGCTAGCTTGCCTGTCCAGCCTTTCTGACTGTAACAGTTATGGTGTCAGCTTTGCTATGAACTTTCTCAGTACACAGTGACTTCAAGGCAAATGATGCCAGCTAGCTCTCCTTTGACTAAGCCAATTTTCCTGTTTCCCTTTGGGCCCCCAGATGGGAATTCTTCACCCCAATGCAGCTGGAAGCAGACAAAAGGAGATCATCGCCCCAGTTCCTTATGTTGGGGTGGATGGTTCTGGTTACTTTGTAAATGATACATGTGTTGTAATTTAAGGAATACTTTACAAATGTAGCTTCAGACAGGAAGGGAATTAGAGAGCTAAATCTCAGGAATTAAGTGGGATTAATATTTTACTCTTATATAGGCATTGTGCCTGTATAACTCATACAGAAATACAAAGCTTAGACCCAGTTAAAAAAAAAAAAAAAGTATATCTTACATTGCTAAGAAATCTTTACAATAATTACAAGGTTGAAATTATAATCTCTTACATTGATATGGAATTTATATTAATATATTACTCTCATGTAGGCATTGTACCTATATATCTTATTTAGAAATACAAGGCTTAGACCCAGTCCTTTTTAATCAAAAAAAAAAAAAAAAATAGTGGAAAGGAATTAACAGACAACTGTTCAGATTGCCTTACATAGTTGATTTTCAAAAACGTCAGAAATCCATAGAATTGACATTACAAACATTCATATATAAACATTTATTTTATTGGAGACTTATCTGATCCTGACAGCTTCCCAGTCTTGGATTCTAAGAAGAAATTGAGCATCTTTGGAGTTACACCAGTTGTGGTATGACAGCCACTAGGCAAGAATTGCCTCTTTTAATCTACAGACAAAATAGAGTGCAAAAAAGAAACACACTTGCAGAATAGTCGACTGATTATATCTGCCAAGACAGAGTAATCAGCCTTTAGTAATTCTGCATTACTAGGTCTGTCAGATGATTCCTGGGCCAGAAGGCTGAAGACCAGATGCTCCAACGTTTTGAAATAAGGAACTGTCTAGATGTTCAGTGGTCTATTTAAATTGGCTGAGTTTTAGAAGCCACGCTTTGTGCTTCCCATATCTTTAATTAACTAGTCATCCTGGATTTCTGATGGGGTTGAAGATTTATAATCTCACAGCCAACCCAGGCTATTTACTTTAAGAGGATGGTTTTCAGATGCTATTCGTTCTGAAGATAGGACATAAGCCAGGTTCAGAACTAAGTTTTTTAATTGAGAGAGATGGCAAAGGTTCTATTTAGTTAACAAAATTGATGGACTGGGTGTTAGGTTTATCTTGTACTTTAACAATCACAACATGGTAATATAATTAGAGTTCAATTAATATGTGAAAAGAAAAAAAAATTTTTTTTTATTATTGGACAAAAGGGGAGAAATGTGGTGGATAGCCCTAGCCTCTTGTTGTCATGGTAACTCCACTCCTGGGAGGGCCTGCGAAGGAGGAGTGAATCTTGTAAACCTTCTGTCCAATCAAATTTGTTAAATAAAGGCTACAGCCAGTGATTGGGCAGTAAAAGGAGTGGGAGGAGCCAGAGGCAGGAAAAGGAGAAGATGAGGAGAGCCGAGGAGGAGAGAGAGAAGCGGCAGAGTTAGCAGTTGGTCGAAGCTAGAGGGCAGTTGGTGGAGAGAGAGAAGACGAAGAAGACCTAGGAAACCGCAAGTTGTTAAGAGCTCTCATAGCCGGGAATAGTGTAGTTTAATGGTAAATCTGCCCAATCTAGGCATGCAGCATTCATTTGATACTTATTGACTTGTGTCTTTTCTTCTATGGACTCCCTATGAGCAAGAGATTTACCGCAACACATGTTATTTTGAAAACAATGCCTTTTTGTTCAACAAAAGTATTTATTTATTTGATGTGTGTGAATATGAATGCTGTTTTCATGCACTGGAAGAGGGAATTAGATTCCATTACACATGGTTGTGGGTCACCATGTGGTTGCTGGGAACTGAACTTAGGACCTTTGGAAGAGCAACCAATGAATGCTCTTAACCTCTGAGCCATCTCTCAGCCCTATTATTATTTTTTATATTATTATTATTAGTTTTACTTTTGAGACAGAGTTTCTCTGTGTAGTCCTGGCTGTCCTTAAACTCACTAAGATCTGTCTGCCTCTGCCTTCTGAGTGCTGGGATTAAAGGCATTCAATTTTAAGTTTTGAACATACTCAAAATCTACAAAGGATCAGATTTCAAGCTACAGGAGCAAAACCAACCTATTAATGGAATGAAATTAGACAACACTTCTTAACCATTTGAGTGTTCCTCCTCAAGGGATACAAGAAAATGAACTGCCCCTACCTTGTACAAATAAGACCAACTACCCAAATTCCAGCATCCAACAGTAGGAAAGAGATGGAGAAAATTGCCAAGAAGACTACAGATTAAGCACAGATGTGGAACTGAAGGAGGAGGAGGAGGAAGAGGAAAAAGAGGAGGAGGAAGAGCAGGAGGAAGAAGAGGAAAGGAAGACAGGGAGGGAAGAAGGAAGGAAGGAAGGATGAAGATCTGTTTGCTCATGACTGCCAATAGTAGATTGCAGAGCATGGTCCAGACAACAGCCAGACTCACAGACAGAAGGTCAGACAGGGGCACCAAATGCTCAGCTACTAACCTAGTTTTCCTGCTTTCCTTTCTTGCTTTTAAAAGAAACTATCAGCCGGGCAGTGGTGGCGCACGCCTTTAATCCCAGCACTTGGGAGGCAGAGGCAGGCGGATTTCTGAGTTCGAGGCCAGCTTGGTCTGCAAAGTGAGTTCCAGGACAACCAGGGCTATACAGAGAAACCCTGTCTCGACTCCACCCCCCCACCCCAAAAAAAAGAAAAAAAAAAAAAGAAACTATCTTTATTAAGTACAGTTTACATTTGCTGTAATCTATCCTTTGTCTTCTCTTAAAAAAAAAAAAGCAAATCGAATAGTTTTTTACACTTATTGATTTATGTTGATTAGGGTAGGCCCCGTAGCACTGTTTGTAGAAGCCAAAGGCAGTTGTCAGTCTCTCTTATCACATGAGCTCTGGGGATTGAACTCAGGTCATCAGACTTGGCGGCAAGGGCTTTCTTTACCTGCTGAGCCTTCTTGCCAGAACAGACACAGGCATAAAACATGAAGCAACGAGAGTATGGTGTGCACACCTTTAATCCCAGCACTCGGGAGGCAGAGGCAGGCAGATCTTAGTGAGTTTAAGACCAGCCTGGTCTACAGAGTGAGTTCCAGGACATCCAGGGCTACACAGAGAAACCTTTTCTCAAAAAGACCAAACCAATTAGCCAACCAACCAACCAACCAACCAACCAACCAGACACCCTAATGAAGCTGAGTGGGTGCTGAAGGGAGGTTTGGGAGAGTTGGGGGAGGGGAAAGAAGAGCATGAAATATATAAAATTCTAAAAAAAACCAAACCACCCTACCCTTGCTGATATTGTTTAACTTGAATTCTAAAGAAACCACTGCGAATGTTAGCACATCACAACGTAAGGGCAGTCAAATATGTGCAGTTTGTTTGGTAAGGAAACATGTATTAATTTATAATACTTTTAAAATTTAAAGAAAAATAACAAAAAAAAGTAAAATTACCACAATCATTTACATATGGTTCATCTATGGAAAATCATGAAGGGATTGATGTTCTAAGTATGTGAGCCATGATCTGGCTTGCAAAACAGAAAACTATAACATCTGGTATGCCTTACATACCAGGCCCAAGGCTGAGACTACCCTGAGAGTTCAAGAGTAAACTGTGCTGGTGTCATAGTAGTTAGCTTAGCCACCTCCCAAGAATAAATTATAACATAGATAAAGACTGGGAAAGAGATGGTTGTACCGTGGGAGTCACGGAGGCCCTCTTGCTCACAGATAAGCACTGGAGGAACCAGCAATGTCAGCATACAGGATGTTCCTTCAAAGGAAGGAATGCACGCTGTCATCCTCCCAGAAGGCTGGGAGTGGACATGGCTAACAGCCTGGTGACCTTCTGGGCCCCTCCCCCAAACCCTCACTAGAAGCTTGTCAATCACAGAACCCTTCTCTATAGAAGATGAACTTTACAAAGATTTGATGCAGTCACGTTTTAAGCTTTATTGTGCACACAAGATTGAGTGAATCTCACCAGGAAAGTCTTCACCACAGTGTGCTGTGCTGAAATACGCCTAAAATAGACTACCTGGGGTCAGCGTCCCCAAGCTTGGACTCAGTCATACTAAACCCAACTAACTGCCTTCCTGCCTCCCTCCGATTGTTACTGTGGTGGTCACACTACAAAGTAATATTCAGAAAAATGTAGCCATGTTAAAGTAACTTTCAATCTTAATTAGATTAGTGTACTGCATCTCAGAGAGAGATAATTTGAGTTCCAGCAAGGCATTTGAAGTTCTCTAATGATAGGCAGTCCCTGTGGGTGAAAGGTAAATGACTACAAAGCCAAGAAGAGGACAAGGAATAAGCTAAGGGACAGCAGTGTTCTGAGGGGTGGGAGAGCTGCAGTCATAAACAATCTGCAGTTTTGTCCTGAGACCAATCTACTATTCACATGGTCTCCTCAGCTCCCCTTAGATCCTGATGGATAAATCCGAGGATGATGTCATGACTCAACCCAAAGCTGGAGCGCTCTCAGACTAGAATGGTACCCGAATGAGAACAGGTTTGAGTTCAGTGACGGAAGGCCTCCAGCACATAGCCCGAGTACAAGTGCAAGTCAGGGCTGAATGGTGCTGTCCACATATTACTTAGTTCTTAGGAGGTGGAACGGGAGAATCAGGACCTGGAGCTGGTCTTGGGAGACAGGGTATGGAGACCACCCCAGGTAACATGTGACTCTGTCTCAGAACAACAAAACCCAAAACCTATGCAATATACTGCCTGGCCTGTGCTGGTTGCCGTATGCTGACCAAGTTCTGATACCACAAAGGCATGCAGAAAGCCCGGGCTGTTTTTTGGTCAGAGTAACCCATAAGGATCTGGACATAAACATTTCAGGAGGACCTGCTCTTCCAGAGGCCCCGAGTTCAAGTCCCAGCACCACATGGTGGCTCACAGCCATCTGTAATGGGATCTGATGCCTTCTTCTGGTGTGTCTGAAGACAGCAACAGTGGACTCATATACATAAAATAAATAAATTATATATATATAAATAAAGATAGCGTTTGGTCACATGGTAATGTTGTAAGTCTTTAATCCCAGCAGTTGGGAGGCAGAGGCAGGAGGATCTCTTGTGAGTTTGAGGCTAGTCTAGGACAGCCAGGGCTGTTACACAGAGAAACCCCATCTCCAAAAACCAAAAACTAAAAAACTAAACCAAATCAAACAAACCATAAAAAATATCCCCCTACAGAGTAAGTTCCAGGACAGCCAGGGCTAGACAGAGAAACCCTGTCTCAAAAACCTAAAAAAACAAAAACAAAAACAAAAACCCCCAAAAAAGCCCCTCTCGGCCAAAGAAACTTTGGAGTTTGGATCCTAGTACTCACACTGGGCTGCTAACAACAGTCCACAAATAAATATAAAGCAGTGATCAAGGGCGGGACGGGTGGCTCAGCAGTTAAGGAACTTGCTGCTTTTGGAGAGGACTGGGGGTTCAAGTGCCAGAACCTACATGGGTGTTCACAACAACCTGTAACTCCAGTTCCAGTGATCTGACACTCTTCTGGCCTCTTTGGGCACCAGGCATACAGGTGGTGTAGACATACACACAGGCAAAACACCCAAACACAAAGAATAAAATATTGAGTCAGTCAGTCAGTCAGTCCGTCCGTCCGTCCGTCCGTCCATCCATCCATCCATCCATCCATAGCAGTGATTAAAAATGAGAGAAAGAAAGACTTCAAGAAAAGATTCCTCTCTATAGATAGGGAGAAAAATAGGAGCAAAATAAGTCAAAGTTGTCAGGGTCTCATGACTTCTCAATGCTTGGAGTGGTGTAGAGACCACGGCTGACAGACAAAGTGTGGCTAAGGGAGATTCTATAAGAGTAGAAGAGAGATTTACAAGAGGTGACCCTGTGTAAGTGAGATTCAACTCTGCTTCTGTGACCTCATGAAAAGCATGTTAGTGCTCTTCACAGACAAGCACTGCTACTTAAAGGAACACAGCAAACAGGCTAAACGCATGGCAGACTCTAACACTTAAGCCAATGTATATCATAGTACCTGCATGCTGCTTACTAAATTTATCCGGGCTAGTATACAAGTGACAGAATGCGGGATGAAGTCTAATGGAATGAGACCCAGAGAAATGGGTTGTGCTCTGAATAGATTTTAGGAGTTAAAGACTGAAACTGCCTGGACATGATGGCGAACACCAGCAGAGGCAGGAAGATCTCTGTGAATTTGAGGCCAGCCTGGTTTACTTAAGCAAATTCCAGGCCAGCCAGGACTACACATAATGAGACCCTGTCTCAAAACATCTAATAAAAAAGTAGGAAGAAAAATGACTGTGCACTTATAAAAACGGTCTTTGAATTTCAAATACACTGTAGACATACAGGCCCAGAAGCCACTGGTGCATGAAGGGTAGAAGGTATGAAGAAAAGGATGGGCAGTTGAACCCTGAGGACCCACTGCCATTCTGCAGAGAGTGAAGAGCACAGTCAGTGTCTGTACCTCCACCCAGTCAAAGATCCGCTCGTCCTCCGCTTTGTCCTCCATGATGAGTTTCTCCAGGCGCTGCGACAACTCCTCAGCAGACAGTGCTTTCTTCGTAAGTGCTTCAGAGGAGCAGGGCCCTTCTGACTCCGTGAAGTCCAACTTCTGGAACCAAATGGGAGACACTGACATTGTTCACTGTGGAGATTACATGAGGCCTTGGTATTTCCACTGTGGAGATTACATGAGGCCTTGGTATTTTCACTGTGGTGATTACATAGAGAGGAAGGGCAGCCATGGCTACGCTCTGTCTGAGAGGAGATGAGCAGCACGGGTGGTACTCCAGATGGACCTGTAAAAGGGTGCCACTTCACTAGCATTCAATGTGGTTCCAACCTTTCAAAAAAAATGTACTTAGGGGGACAGAGAGATGGCTCAGTGGCTATGAGTGATTAATAAAAGCAGAAAAGTTTGAAAACAAAGCTTTACCACTGACAAAGGAAATGCTCACTGTGTTCCTGTAAGTTACCGCTTCCTGGTACCCAGAGGGCTGGGCTTTCACTTATAGCTGAGTTCACCATAACATCTTTTGCTGCTACTGGGCTTGACACAGGGTTTCATAGCCCAGGTTGGCTTCCAGCTCATTTTGTTGCCAAGGATAACCTTTAATTCCTGATCCCTCTATCTCCACCTCCCAAGGACCGGGGTTACCATGCTTGACTGCATGTGTCTTACTTAAATCACTGGCAACAATGGGCAAGCAACTGTAGCCAGATGACAATTTGACATCTCCAGAACAACTGTTTATGATTCTATACTACTTCCGAGTGTCCCTTGATTTAGCCTGAAGCACAGGTTGATATGATCAATCACTTCATTTTCCTGTGTTCAAGAAAATGTTTTCAACAAGGTTTCACTATGTGAGCCAGGTTAGCCTTGAGCTCAGAGATCAGCCCATTCCACTCAGTGTACAGATCAGGTTTGTGGAGCTTCAGGGAAGTAGGTGACCCTCCTTGGTTTTCTACAATTGACACATCACTCTGGAGCCCAGTATTAGTTAGTCTTTAAATACGTGCTAGAATTCCCAGAAAGACCAGGGGGCCTCGAGTTTCTGTGTAGGAACACTGTGAATGACAGACCCGATTTCCGTGCTAGCTATCTGTTCATGCTGAGCAGGCTGGTGAGTGTAAGTATGAGCGGTGCTCAGGCATCCTCCGCACTCCTTGCAACAGAATCCACAACAGTGTTGCCTCCCCATTTGCAGTTGCGCTCTCTGCTGCCTTCTCTGACTTTCCTGTTCTGCCTGGCTACAGGCAGACCTGCTTCATCTGCTCACAGAGCGCTTTCCTGAAGCCGCAGGAATCCGGAGCTGTTTTAGAGTCCCTTCTGCCTCTCAGACTTGACTTGCCTGAGTCCACCTGCCCTCCTGCCTCCCCTCAGCCCCTTTCCAGCTCAGCACATGCCCCGCCCACAGAGCTCAACCCCTTCCTGTCCCTCATATCCTTTTTGTGACTTTGAGACAGGCTCAGCTGTGTACCTCAGATTAGTCTCACACTAGGCTCTGCTTCAGCCTCCTGAACACAGGGGTCACCTGACCTACAGCTTGCACTTCGTATGGTTGAAGCTCAAACTGATTTATAGCTTTTCTTTTCTTCTAAATCTAAGTGAACGATGTAACTGCTCAGTCTCTCGAATGGTCCCTGTTTCACTCTAGGCAAATGAACTCCCCAAGGCTTAGATAATGTGCATTAAAAAAGTGGGGTCAGGGGAGGACACATGGCTTAGTGGTCGAGCTGCAGAGGACCTGGGCGTAGTTTCTAGCACACAACTCCAAGAACTTCCCATAGAGCACATCCCAATCACTGCAGACCACAAGGGATGGGCTCGATGCCCGGACTTAATCTGCTGTGTCTCTTTTCTGTATGTTGACTTAAACCCTTTTTTTTTGTTTTGTTTTGAGATAGGGTAGCCCTGAATATAGCTCGATATAGACCTACCTGGATGGCTTGAAATTCACTGAGATACCCTGCCTCTGATTCCTGAGTTCTGGGGTTACGTGCATCAGCAGGTATGTCCTTAGTGATTATGTTATGGCCTGTTTTAGCTTCAGGTTTCCTGAAGTATCTCACCATGTAGCTCAGACTGATTTCAACCTGCAGATCACAGCTCAGGTCCAGAAAGTGGGACTCCAGGTATTGGCACGATGCCCAAGCCCAGGTGTTTCAGGATTTGGATTCTTAAGAGCTTTATCATTTCTGAGAGCTGCTTCAAGCTAGCGTCCCTCCCTGGTTGCTGTTTAGTACGAGAGTGCACCAATGCTGCACTCTTGCTGGTCAATGTCTGCATTTCCTGTCAAATCAGAGGCAAGGCTAGGGAAGGCTCTGGTTTTAGGGTCCCTCCGATTATTACCAATAGGGTTTCAAAGAGTAAGCCTCTCTGTAACCCTCTGCCTTCTAAGCGGCATCCTAGCCTTAGCCCGTCTACAGAGAACTCTTGGCTTCAAACTAGAGCTCAGAGCACTGGCAGCTCTTGTGAGATAACTCGTATCTACTTATCAAGTTCACTTCTGAATCACAGGATCTGTTAAGTATTCTTTTTTTAAGTGTGTGTGTTTAGTCACGTGTGTACATGTGATTACTTAAGTGTATGTATGTGTAGGCCAAAGGATAACCTTGTGTTTGTCTCTAGGGAACACCCTTCTACTTTTTTGAAACATGGTCTTTCACTGGCCTGGAACTAATCACGCTAGCTTGCTGAGGAGCAAGCTTTCCCAATCCTTCATTCTCTGACTCCCCTGAGCTGGGAGACATGTACACAACATTACCCGGCATTTCCAATGGGTGCTGGGATCAAGCTTCTCAATGCCTGCACAGCTTCCTGACGTTAGAGAACAAAGGAAGTCCTGAGAGTGTGGGTAAATGCATGCCATGTCCAGGACCCACAGCTCAGACCCATAGGGAAATGGCTAAGCCTTCCTGTCTGGACCATGTGTGAATACTGGTAGCATAGGAAAGTATGCTTTCAGCCTGTAGACCACTCCCCTACAGAGATGTCTCCTACTGAGATGAGCTAACTCTGCCTCCTTGTTCATCTGTGGCCCAGGCCACCCAAACAAAACTTTGTTGTACATACATCTATCTTGGCCAGTCAGATCTGTTCTGAGCTGTGTTGGATACAGTACCCCGACACCTACATCTTCTTCTGAAAGAGGAGCCGTAAAGCCTGGATTAAAAGCTGTCTCTGCGAGCCGGGCGTGGTGGCGCCTTTAATCCCAGCACTTGGGAGGCAGAGGCAGGCGGATTTCTGAGTTCGAGGCCAGCCTGGTCTACAGAGTGAGTTCCAGGACGGCCTGGACTACACAGAGAAACCCTGTCTCGAAAAACCAAAAAAAAAAAAAAAAAAAAAAAAAAAGCTGTCTCTGCTAAGGTTCTCATTTCCTCTTTGTTACTGAAATGTTGGGGAGGGGAGAGGGTCAAAGCCAGGGCTCTACTGCTGAGCCAACAGCACCCTAGTCCCTCAACTGTCCTTGTCTGATTTACTACTGATCATCACTGTCATCATCTGCAGTGCTATGGATGAAACCCAGGGCCTCAGGAATGTTATACACAAGATCTAACAACCTCAAACCAACCAGCATCAAAAGAAACTGTGACTTACCTGCTCCAAGAGAAAATTATGTACATCTTCCCCTTCTGGTAAAAAGTCCTTCCAGCTGAGGTCAGCCTCCCTCCATAGGGCGCCTACTTTCTTATGGCTCTAAAACAGAGATAAACCCATCCATCAGCTTCGTTTGCAAGAAGAAAATAGTTTGCTTGATATAAAAGTCCTGACTTGGCTGGGCAGTGGTGGCGCACGCCTTTAATCCCAAGTGGATTTCTGAGTTTGAGGCCAGGCTGGTCTACAGAGTGAGTTCCAGGACAGCCAGGACTACACAGAGAAACCCTGTCTTGAAAAACCAAAAAAAAAGTTCTGACTCTAGAGACTACACCCCTAGCACCCTATGTTTCCAGATTCTGATTACCCTCTTCCCGACAGCTCTGTACATACACATATTAAGCCAGCAGAGGCATGCTCCAAGGGGTCCCTGTTCAAAGACCACCTTTCCATTTGAGCAGAGAAGAGTTTTGCTCAGCTGGAAACACACCTCATGAACACGATGTAAGAGAAAACACTAGGCTGTGAGGTAAGGCCCGCACACAACGACCAGGAGAAGTCCTGGTTTTAGCTGAGCAGTGTGGTGCATGCCTATAGTTCCACTGCTTGGGAGGTGGGCAGGAAGACTACCGTCAATCTGGGATTAGCTGAGTCCTGAGACCGTCTCAGAATGCTAAGAATAAACAAGTATGAAGACAAAGACAAACAAAGGAAAATTCACCAAAAATCTGGTTTTGTTTAAAAGTGGGTGGTAGTTTCTGTTGCTGAAAATGAAAGTTTATAACAGGTAAATTTTAAGCAAGAACTAAAGAAGGCAGGAGGAGGAACGCTAAATGTAGAAGAATAGTTGTGTAAACATCTTAGTGCTCTATGGGAGAGCTTTATCACAAATCAGGAAGTCACCAGAGCCAGGCTGTTGAAAGTGCCTCTCTATCTTACAGTCTCACAAATGGGGCACAGAAGGGCTTTTGTCCTGAGCAGGAAGCCCCGGTTTAAGAATTAAAAAGGCAAACCTACAGAGCGGTAACCTAGCACGTCAGCACCTACAGCTCAGACCCACCGCAGCAGGGATGCTCTAGCATCTTAGGGGACTCTGCTTTGTGCTGACATCCCCGTTCTAGATGACATTGCTCTGATGAAGCCCCACCTACTTCTGCTTGAATGGTTCTCATCTGCCTCTCTCCCTCTCCAGCCTGCTCAGACTTCGGAGGTTTAGTTATCTGAGGAATAACAGATATTTAACTGAAATGAGCTAAAGAATCCACTCTCCTAGGCCATCATTTGACCACTTATTTCTAAGAAGACTGTAGCAGCACTTTGTCAAAAGTAGTAAGATTAACCATTCTGTGATTCTTTATTTTCATTTTATGAATAATGAGTGTTTTGACTGCATGTAGGCCAGAAGAGGGCATCAGAACCTGTGGAGCTGGAGTTACAGACAGTTGTAAGTCAGCATGTGGTGCTAGGATCTGAACCAGGGTCCTCTGCAAGACCAGCAAGTTCCCTTAATCACTGAGCCATCTGTCCAGGCCCACTCTCAAAAAAAAAAAAAATTTTTTTTTTTAAACTGAAATCTATTAAAGGAAGACAAAACATAAATAACATGTACCCAGAGACTAATTAGAAGCACAGCTCTCCATTCTGGTTGAGATTGGATAATTCTTCGAAAAGTTATTAGAAACAAAAGGGCAAATGCACCTCTGACAGAGACCAGGCCAAGCAGTGGCCACACTCTTCTCCAATGGTCAAAAAGAAATGGGAATACTTGTACACTGAGCCCGGAACTGTTCACAGAACCTGTGTGCCACCAAGGTCACTGCCCTTCCCACCACGTGGTCAAAGGGTCTGACACTGTTGGCACTCACCATTTGTCTGCATAGAAGGTGCAGGATTTCAGAAAGCAGGATCCCAGCTCTGCCAACAGGAAGTAATGGCTTGCTGAATTCCCTGTAAAAGACAGGAGCAGCTGGAGAACACGGACACGCTTGTGTTCTGAAACAGCAAACGATGAACGCAGACACAGTACTCAGGCCAGCCCATCAGACTTGCTGGTCACCGCAAGCGTAGTGGAAGAGCAGGAGGGGGCAGAAGCCTTGGATCTGTCTTGATATTTAGGCACCGCAATGACTGAAGTGGTGAGAGCGTCTCTCTACTCACCTATGGCATCACAGCAAAGACTGATGCTCAGTTAAGGCTTAGTCACAAGTAGATTTAAGAATTTTCTTGCCAGGCGGTGGTGGCGCACACCTTTAATCCCAGCACTTGGGAGGCAGAGGCAGGTGGATTTCTGAGTTTGAGGCCAGCCTGGTCTACAGAGTGAGTTTCAGGACAGCCAGGGCTACACAGAGAAACCCTGTTTCGAAAAACCAAAAAAAAAAAAAAAAAAAAAAAAAAAAAAAAGCGCACATTTTCTTTTCTCTATGGTATTTTCAGAGTGAGGCAAAAGTCTTCCCTAAATTATCTATTGTCAATTAACAGAGACCAGGCCCACATGCCCAATTAAGTTGTTTTTATTGTTTTGCTTTCCCATGAAGACTTCACAATCCTCAAAGTGCCGTTATATACTCTGTGAGCCTTTACGAGGAGGCTCGTGTGGTCTGCAGTCTGACTGTGAGAACTGCTGTGGGACAGCAGTGTCGTGGAGAAGACAAGAACGAGTCAGTAACCCCAGGTGGCACTGATGCCCATTCACACCCAGTGCAGGATGATGTCCTTCTAACCTGAGCCTGGCAGGGCCTGGTGGCACACACTTTTAATCTCAGCAGTTGGAGGCAGAGGCAGGAGGATCTCTCTGAGTTTGAAGCCAGCTTCATCTACAAAGCGAGTTATGGAATAGCCAGGGCTATACTGGGAAATCCTAATCCTGTCTTGAAAAACCAAAAATAAAAAAATAAAATAGAATAACTGTGAGCTTGTAATACAATGGTGCAGCTCAGTAAGGCAGAGCAAACCTAGACTAACAAGAAACATCCAGAAAAATCACCTCCCGGACTCTGATCTGTGCCTGCAGTGACTACCACCCCAAAGGCCAAGGGTCTCTCATATCCGCTACAGATTTCCATTACAGACAATGTAACAAGGGAGGCTGGAGAGATGGCTCACCAGTTAAGAACATTGGCTGCGCTGAGCAGTGGTGGCGCACGCCTTTAATCCCAGCACTTGGGAGGCAGAGGCAGGCAGATTTCTGAGTTTGAGGCCAGCCTGGTCTGCAGAGTGAGTTCTAGGACAGCCAGGGCTACACAGAGAAACCCTGTCTCGAAAATCAAAAAAACAAAAAACAAAAAACAAAAAACAAAAAACAAAACAAACAAACAAATTAAAAACAAAAAACAAAAAACAAAAAAACCAAAACAACAACAACAAGAACATTGGTTGCGCTTTTCGAGGACCCTGGGTTCAATTCCTATCACTCACATGGCATCTTAAAACTGTTAACTTCAATTTTAAGGGACCTGACATTGTCACACAAAAGTATATGCAGGTAAAAAACACTAATCAATGCTCATAAAATGAAAATAAATATTAAAAAAAGAATGCTAGCCAGTCATAGGCTGTGCCCATGACTGTGCGGATGTGCCAGCTGGACGGCACTATGTCAGAGTGGGAAAGGACGCTGACTCATTTACCTTGACAGACATTAAATAGAACAAATACAACTTACACAATAAGTTCTCTCATGGAGATTCCCCCTTCTTTTAACATGGGGGTGACTAGTTCAGCCAGATACAACCAAATATGGGGGATATCAATGGCCATGTCATCTGCCAACTCCAAGGTTTCGGAAAAACTGAAATAAGAACAAGAAAAAAAAAATCACTGAAAATGTAATTTAAAAGTTACAATTATATAGAGATCAAAATCAGTAAAGCAACATGTTTCTGCATGCTCAGCACTTTTATGTGAAGGCGCTGGTCCAGCCATGGAGGTGCTCTAAAGTCACAGTATTCTTTCACACTAGTGTGGGAAGATGCAGACCAGAGCAGGTAAAGGCAAACTGAAGAAACCCCGAGGAGCTGGCTCACAGCGCCAGACCTGGGGAAGAGAAGACCTCTGTATGAAAATGTATGGGTAACAGCTAACACAAAACCAGAGAATGAACGTCTGAGACCACATAGCCAGAGTCACAGGGAGGGAGAAAGACTTATCATTTTAGAGACCCACACTGTGGGAAAGCTGGCAGACAGTAACACCGTGTTACAGGTTACACACTGTAGTACTCTGATGTTCTCCAGACCTTTGTGCTGGGAAATGTAGGTAATTTTTTGGTGTGAAGTAAAATAATGGTGAATTCAATTTAAAACTTAGGCACAGGGACCCCCCCTCAGACGAGCAACAGAGCCCAACCTCCTGAGAAAAAAGGCTTCTGTGTGTGTGTACACGCAGTTTACATGTGGGCTGAAACTGTAGCCTCTGACTTAGTGCACATAATGTTAGTCATGTGAAAAGAAGGGCACGCCAGGAGCAGGTGACAGTTGGCTCCATGTCCTTGTGTAACTCATGTGTTTTCCACTGTAATTCCACTCTCTGTAGCTCAGATACATTTCTGACTGTGGCTCTCAGGCATCCTAATCATGTCAGGGTCTGACCTTCTAGCCTGCCAAGCTCGGCCATCCATCTCCAATGGAACAGACTTATACATGCTCTCATTACGTGTACACACTGTTAACGTCACTGGGGGGCATGATCTGGCAGACCACCAGGATTTCCAGGTTAATCGCTTGATCCTGCCCACTAATGTTCTTAGACAGTTGGCACAAAGCGTGTAATGTGCCCAACAGACAACCGAACCATCCTTATCAGTAAACAATACACTGCTTCATCTCACATCACAACTACAATACTCCCATACTCTTAGCTCTTGGCTTGTGCTTCTACTTCACAGTCAGCCAGTTCATCATGGAGCAGTTTACAAAACACAAACAACTCCCTCCACCCCCTTAACCCAGCGTTTCATAGATGAGGCTCATACGTACTGATGTTTATAGTATTAATTCCTTTTAGAAGACATATCTTAGTCCTGCAATTTGCTTCTATTTGCACTAGTGAACTAGACTCTCCTATGGTCTGAGCGAATGCGGGGGAGCAGCTCTGCGCCTGTGCACTGTGCTCTGCACAAGGACCAGCAAACTACTGAAGGAGGCGATCTCCGATCAAAGTCTACGCAGCAGACAAGCAGCAGACAAGTAGACTTCGCCAGTGGGAAGTTCAGCGGGAACCTCAGACACTGAGGCAAACCAAAGAAAAGTGAAGCCATCTCAGACAGCAGACTAGTGCAGGCCTCTGAAGAAACTGTCTGTGCTTTCAAACAAGTATCATAAAGCAGGTGTAAGCAAAACAGAACAGCACTGGGTAAACACACTGACCAATGGAAGAGAGGGAAAACCCAAGTAAGTATGCACTCAGTTGTGGAGTTTATGGTCAACAAAGGTTCGAGAACACACAGTGAGGGCAGGACAGTCCTTCCTAAGTACAGTAAGACAACTAGGTTTCCATAGGCACAACAGGCTGACCCTAACTTATGAAAAAATATGAACCTGAAAGTGGGTGAAAGCTGAGACCTGAGACCTGAGACCTGCTCTATGGAAAAAGCACGAGGGAGGGAGGGAGGAGGCGGGTCTCTACAGAGCTGTCCAGGCAGCCCTTTTCTGCCAGGACTCAGGGTGCAGGCAACCAAAGCAGCACTAGGACAAACAGGATGGGGAGAGCTGTGATGCTGCCCAGGGAACAGGAACTAAAGGTCAGACTGGGGCACAGCAATCTCTGACACCTCAGGATCATTCACGGGAACCTGCTGTAAGTTCTAGAGGGCAAACACATAAAATTCAACAATTTCCTGAGGAAAACTGAGGTTCACTAACTTAAAGCCTTGCGATGAATGAGCTGTGGTTCTTTTACATTACAGACACCAGATGGAGGCCTCAGAGAAAATCAGAGGAGAACATGCGTGTCTTAGCCTAGTCTACGAACTGCGGTTCTATCAGTCAACAGTGCATATGATAGAAGAACAGTACCATGACACAGAAGCCACAACGGCAACATCACCCAGCAGGTTAGGCTCGAGGATACTGGATACCAACCCTTTGAAAAAGTCCTGTTTGCTGAGTTTTTCTGACTGCACCAGCTGATACAGTAAGTGGCCCATGTGATCCCTGGTGATCTGGCTCCGTTCCAGGGTGAACTCCACACCCACCTTTACGAACACATGCAGTGGGCCCTGGGCACTCAGCTCTTCTATGCACTGCGTGGCCTCCTGTTCAAACAAAAAAAGGCTTGTTCCAAAATCTGATGTTATGGTAACTTCAAAATCTAAACATATTAAAAGCAGTATAAAGCTTTACAAACCAGACATTTTTCCAATCTAAGTTTTTTTGCTTGTTTAATATTAAAAAGAGTGCTATATGTAAATTTCTAGAATAAAAAGTAGAGAGAAATAAAACTACTGATCCAGGTATGGCGACACATGCACTAAAAATGCTGAGGCAGGAGGATGGCTGTTGAATTCAAATCTATCCTGGGGTACACACTGAGTTCAAGGTTCTACCAGGGTAACAAAGCAAGGTCCCATATCAGTATACCTGTGCTCAACAGGTCAGAAAGCTGAGGCAGAAGGATTGCTTTAATCCAGATTGAAACTGAGACTAGGTAATGCAGTGAGACTTTGAACGTCCTTCCCTCCAAGGGGGATGGCCTCACACAACTCTAATTCTTGTTGTTGCTTTTTACATTTATTTTTATATTTAACATATATGGACGTGCTTGAACGTGTGTATAGACTCCACATGCCTGCAGGAGCTAGCATAGGGTCTGGTTCCTCTGTAAGAGCAGTAAATACCCTTAACTGCTGAAGCACATCCTATAACCCCTGAGTTAAAAGCTGTAGGTAAAGGGAACTCAAAGGTCAGTGTCAAAGTATGTTTCTGAACAAGAGCTTGATGGTTCACGCCTATAATCCTAGCACTTAAAGAGGTTGAGACAGGTGGATTGCCACAAGTTGGAGGCTAGTCTCTACTACAGTATGAGACTCTGATGTGAAAACCAAAACCAGATAGCATATAAAGATTATACCATGCTGTGTTTATGGATTTTAAACATACTATATTTAACATTCATCTATGCAGATAATGTATATGGAGTATGTGCCAGCATGTATCATTTTAAAACTCTGAAAATGAGATACTGTAAAACAGAACTCAATACCAAGATTCAATGACTTTAATGTGAGCTGAGATTGGTGAAGCATACCTTTAGTCCCAGCACTGGGGAGGAGGCAGAGGTAGGAGATTTCTGAGTTTGAGTTCAGCATGGTCTACAGAGGGAGCTCAAGGACAAACAGTGCTACAGAGAAACATTATCTATTAAAAAAACCCCAAGACAAAACAAGCCCCAAACAACCAACCAACCAACCAACAAGAACGTAATGTGGCAACTGGGGTTATCCTGCCGTGGGCTGTCAGTACCGCACAATCTTCCACAGAGAGGTCTTCCATTTTAGGAACTTAGATGAACTGTGGAGTGATCCAGCCGGTTGGCATGTCTGAGCGGAGAACAAAGCCGTCGGTCTAGCCTGCTCAGTTGGACCTGCATTCTCTGCCGTCAGCTACCCTCCCCTTCACCCTCTGAGCACGCTCTTCTTCAGAGAGGGCAGACGTGAGAAAGGCGGCAGCTGACCACAGCAGAGAGGGCCTGCAGGTGTCTCTGTGATTGCCTGTGCTTCTGCTGTTTTAATACTTTGAGTGCTCAGGTCAAATTATCTAGTACAACGTATCTACGTCTGTACAGTCATTAGTTGTTACTTCTGTCTTCCCGTGTACTTAGGAATCTTACACCAGTGAAGAGGCGTCCTCAAGTTTCTACTACTGACCCTCATGTACACTGCAGCTTTGTGCTGGCAAGTTCAATTTAGAGCTGACCTCGCATGACATCTAACGTTCCAGTGGTCACCTGCAGCAGCTCTTCAAGTTCTGCTGCCTTTCACAATTCTCCACATGCCAAGGTGCTGGCAGCCCACTTGTGGGCTGGCAGTCTAGAACGGGGGCTGAGTAGGCGCAGGGCAGCAGCACTCTGTGCTGTCCACCCAAGGGTCACTCTGCAGAGTCACACCTTCACCTTTAACATCACCAGAAGCTTCTTCTAGCTGGGTCTGGCAGCTGAGGCAGGAGGCCAGCTACAAGTCAAAGCCAGCTTAGTCAGGTATGTGGTTCAACTTAACTGGGCTATAGAGCAAGACACTGTCTCAAAACACAACAAAATAACCCTGTGCTGGTGGTACATGCCCAGGAATTGGGAAGCAGAGGCAGGAGAATTAAAAGTATAAGATCAACCTTGGCTAGTAAGTTTGGGGCTAGCCTAGGCTGCACAAGGCCTCAAAAGAAACTGAAAACAACAAAAAAACTCAAAACTAAAATAACCTTCCCACTTTCAAATTCTGGTTGAAGGCTTAACAACTTGAATATATACAATCAAAGTGATTTTGTGTACAAAAAATGTGTACAGATAATGGCTAGGTTATTCAGAAAAAAAAAAAAAAAGAATGAGATTTTCAACAATACCAAAGCAAAGAAATATGATATCTAGCAGTATACAATATTCTGTTAAATATGATATTTAATGGAAGAGACACTTCCTGACCTAAGTAGTGAACTAGATTGTGTCACATGATCTTCGTCACCCCCTCTAGCTCAGAGGACATCTGTGGAGTCACCTGCACTGCTCTGTCACTGGCTGTGGCTTTTGTCAGGCAGGAGGTCTGTCCTACAAACTATCACTTAAGAGTCTAGGTGGAAGAGATGTTAGAAGGGCAAGCTCATGGTAGGGGTCGTCTTGGACAATCAGGGCTACGTAGAGAAACCCTGTCTCAAAAAAGCAAAAAAAAAAAAAAAAAAAAAAAAACCAAAAAACCCAACAACAAAAAAACCCCACCAAAACAAATGGTGGCAACCATAATGCAGGGAAAGAGAGGATGATGTGTTTAAGGGCCCAGACAGGTGGGACTGGGAGGCAGGAGTGGCCGCAGTGGTACTCCGTGTCTGCTTTTAATGCCACAGTCAGTTTAGCCTCCTCTCAGTCACACTAACTGGGATCCATTCTTTTTTCCCACCCTTCAATTTGTGAATGACAGAGACCATCAGTTTAAAACAGAGAACTTGGCAGAAATGTCTGAGTAGGAGCCAAGGGCACCCGGAAGGGCTGGATTACTCAATCCATGTCTTACCTGCTCACACCAAGCTGCTGTGCTCTCTGACACGGCTGCCTAAGAGTTGCTGCTTTCACTGTCAGAATTTACCTTAAAGTCATTGATGTGCAGGAACTCGTCAATGATCGACTTGGACTTCCTCTCCACTTCCTCTTCTGACAGTGCAGGCTTGTCAGGGACTGGCACTGTGCACATTTCTGACTTCACTATGAAACAGATCAAAGAGCAAAAAGATAAAATACTGAGTATCAGACTGGCAGGATCACTGCTGGTGATATTTAATGCTCTCACATTGGCTTTTCAGTGCAGACATTTTATTGATATTGGTTTGACAGAGCCAGACAAATGAAAGCAAAACCAAAGGCCCTTTACCTTAGGACAGAGAGGCACAGCAACACCACAGTGTGTGCTCTAGCCATAAACAGGAGTTAGGGATATTCTGAACCTTTGGAGCCACAGCTTGACAGTTTCTATATTTTCATTTTCTTGCAACAGCTTAAAGTGGTGTATCCCACATGAGTGTTGTGTGCTCACATGTCAGAAGAGGATATGGGAACTGAAATGAAAGATCGTTGAGAGCCACCATTTGGGTGCTGGGAACTGAATATGGGTCATCTGGACACGGAGTCAGTGTTTTTAACTGTTGAGTCACCTCTCCGGTCCTGTCTCTGTATTTTGCTTCTAAATTTAAAGCCAACAGTAGAACTGTCTTGTGTCCCAGAGCCCTCTCACCTGGCTCCCTCGTTTTGCTTCGGTCAGCCTCAGCGCTGGCCCGCTCGGCATCCACACCTCCTGTCAGCTGTTTCACGGTTTGCAGCATCTCTCTGCGCTGCTCTTCCTGAGACTGGTTGTCCAGAAGGTCTTTGCTGCTGCCCCTCAGGAACGTGTTGGGACGGGCTGTTCCAGCTGGAAGCGGCTTGTCACTCTTCTCCCTGCCCATGCTCCCTCGACTAAAAAGATAAGAGAACATGCTTCAGAAGACAACGCTCTGCTTCCTACAACACAGAACATTACAAACAAACATTAAAAACACAGATTCTGTACATCTAACTATTTTAAATCTTTCTCTTTGTAAGGTTACCCTTTATTGGAAAGCACCAGATCAGCTAATCCATTTTCCAGCCTTCTATACAACTTCAGACATAAGGCACTGACTATATTTCAAAGTATACTAACTCCCAAAATAGGCAAAAACCCGAGCTTCCAAAGGAATACTTACTAAGGTACTATAATTTTACCTTTAGGAGGAAAAAGAATACTACTTTAAGACTTAAATTTTTTGCGGGTAGTCTTTGATTTTGTAACTTAAGAACATTCAATAGCTCTTATATATACAGGAAAGCAGTTTTGTTTTTCTTTCTTTTTTTTTTTTAAACTTTTTTATAGTATTTTTTAAGAATTATTTATTTACTTCAAATATGTGAGTACACTGTAGCTGTCTTCAGACACACCAGAAGAGGGCATCAGATCCTGTTACAGATGGCTGTGAGCCACCATGTGGTTGCTGGGAATTGAACTCAGGACCTCTGGAAGAGCACTCAGTACTCTTAACTGTTGAGGCATCTCTCCAGCCCCGCAGTTTTGTTTTTCATGGATCAAAAGTATTCTTTAAAAACTCAAGTGTGAGGGGCTGGAGAGATGGCTCAGCAGGTAAAAGCACTGACCGTTCAACTAGAGGACTTAGGGTCAATTCTTACTACCCACATGACCGCTCATAATTGTCTGTAACTCCAATATCCAAGATCTGACACTCTCACACAGACAAACAAACATGTAGACAAAACACCAACACACATAAAATAAATAGTAAAAAAATCTAAGTGTGAGAAGCTCCTGACAGGAGACAGCTGCTGCTAGGCAGAGTCTCCTTTCTTTGCTGTGAGGGGCATGTTCTGCTGCCACTCCTGTGCATGCCCCATACCAGAAAGAGCATATGGGCAGTTCTCACCTCCAAAGAAGGTTTTATGGGTATATTATGTATGTGTATGTATGTATGTATGTATGTGTGTGTGTGTATATATATATATATATATATATATATATATATGTATGTGTGTGGATACACATATATATGTGCATAAATAAGTTATAAGGTATAAAGTTGGAAGATATTGGAGAAAGGCCCAGAGGATTTATAGGGGTGTGAATATGAATAAATGAATATGATCTAAATATACTGTATTCTTATATGAAACCACCAAAGATATACTACAATAATTCACAAAAGGTGTGGGATGGCGAGATGGCTCAGCAGGTAAAGTTGCTTGCTGCCAACCTAATGACTTGAGTTGGATCTCCAGGACCAAATCTTTCTAGCTGAGATTTCTAAACACTGACCACAACATATGCTTGCCTCACACAATCCACACATATGTGTAATGACTACAAAGTAAAGTGCAAGTGTGGATGACACGGGGCCCTTTCCCCTGGAAGGACTCAGTATGTTACATACAAGTCAATGTCTCTGGAGAGTGACAAGACCATAGCCCTGAATGAGAGAGATCAGGAGTTTTTCTTTCCTTTTCTGAGGGGAAGGGGTACCAGGGGAGGTGGCATCAATACCGGGTTTCTGTGTATCCCTGGCTATCCTAGAATTCATGTAGACCAGGCTAGCCTTGAACTCAGAGGTCCATGTGCTTTTGCTTCTCAAGTGTTAGAATTGAAAGTGTGAGCCACCATGCCTGGCTGCCAGAAAATGCTGGTTTCAACTGCAGGACTCTGAGTGTGGGGGTTAAACTGGTTAAGCACAAGCTATGAACTCTACTAAAACATCTCAGCTGTCAGTGCTGAGTCCTGACTCATACACAGCCCTCGGAAGAGAAGAGACGGTGATGAAGTGGGAGCCAACGAATGGCAGGAAGCAAACATTAGTCAGGCTAAGCTCACTACTGAGGAACGACGTCATTTGGTTTCAAGCATTTGTTTCCTTTTCCAAAAACTTCAAATACATGGGAATTATGTGAGAGAGGCAAAAGCAAATTTCACCAGCTAAAGCCATATACTTTAAAGTAGAAGCACTTGACAGCACTGGGTATCTGTCTCCCTGCTGATTTATTCCAGACAATTCTTAGACGCAGCAGAGTGAAGGGTGGGAGGGGAAGAGACTTGGGATGGACTGAAGTCAACCCAAAGAACATACACAAGAACATGAAAATCAGAACCAGCAGTGTCCACAGGGGCAAGAGACGGCCAGAGTCCTGGTGCTCGGCAGAGTGCTGCAGAAGCCCACGCGTGAGCAGCAGCCTAGACGGTTGGTAATGGAACACATCATGTAACTTCAACGACACTGAGAGACACGCGGACGGGTGCTGGCTGGTCATGTCCCTTAATTTGCATGCCGGAGTGCAAGGATGTCTCTATTCTAGAGGAAGTGTTGCAAGCTCTCTATCTGGCTGGCCTAAGGAACAAAGGATGACCAGATAACCTGCTCCCTCCTCGTCCCACCCACAAAGGTAATAGCTGAATATACACTTAGAAATGCCGAGTGTGTTGAGATTAGAGAAAGACATTAACTATGGGGGGCAGAGCTGACAAGCAGGACAGCCATCGTAAACGGAAAGCAATGCTCACCTGGTTAATGCTCTTCGGGAATCGAACTCTAAAGGTGTGGCTGACGGGGACCCTGAAGGTGCTGGAGGTTGCAGAGGAGAGAATCTATTTAAACTGGAAGCACTTGACCGTAAGGCATCTATAGGTGTTGTAGATTTAGAAAGAAAATACAAATTACATGGTTAATATGCAAACACTTGTTTTCCTGCCTTCTGGGAGTAAGAAACAAGACCAGGAATTTCTTTCCTTCTAAAACTGGAAACAGGTCTATGTTGTTCAGGTTGGCCCCCAACTGCTGGGTTGGATTTGTTCCCAAGTAGGTGGGACAACAGGTGAACTCCACCTCCACCCCCACCCCTGTTCGTTTTGGATCAGATCTCATATAGGCCAGGCCAGTCTGGAACTCACTATGCAGTCTTCAGATGCTGACGACTCCATCTTCTGAATGCTGGAATCCCACACACTCTCCACCATACCCGCTTCCTGAGTTACTAAAGTAAGGCTCAAGCCTAGGGCACTGTGCACACTAAGGAGAAACTCTACCAACTGAGCTGCATCCCCAGCCCTGAGAACGGTAACTTTATTACATAAAGTGCAAACAGAGACAGTTTATCAAGGAAGAGAGCCAAGGAAGGTTAGAAGCTCAATGACCAGTCATTCCTCCCATCCAGGTACAAACCAGGCCCAGGGAGTATGGCTGTAGGCAGTAATTTCTAACAAGGACACGTGATACCTACCATATTCTGACAAGTACATTATAGGGTATCGGCATAGCAAAAGGCCTACAAACTTCTGTTTGGCACAAGTTTATGTCCTTAAAAACATAGTCAGCTATGGGGGCAACTATGTAATCTCAGGATGTTAGAGATGCAAGGAGTTCAAGGTCATACTCAGGTACACAGTGATTTTATGTCAGCCTGGGCTACACGGACTCCAGTCACAAACCAACCAACCAACCAACCACAAAAACCAAAACCAGGTATGGTAAGCAGGGGAGGGAACTGTGCCAAGGCACTGCCCAATGTTACCCAATGCAATGCTGGGATTTATGTGGAAGCACGAAAGTGTACTAAGTAAACACTGGAATTTTAAGTAATTTAAGAAAACATTGAAATTTCTTCATTTTCCTTTGGACCATTTTTTCTTTAGTTACGATGACATGCTTGTAGACAGGCTTGTAATGGTTCAGGCTTCTTCTAATTTGCTCACATGTGCTGAAGGTACAAATTTGGACCAAGGCAAACAATAATCTTACTAAAAATATTGTGAGTTTTTTAAATATTATTTTACAATTAGATTGTATATTCTTCAGTGTGAACTTTAAGAAGTATTTTTACTTCTTAATTTTTAAAAAGAATTTTATACTATATATTTTAATCATAACTACTCCCAATTTATCCCCCAAAACTTCACCCAGATCGAATTCCAACCCCTCTGAACTTGTCATTAAAAAAACAAAAACGGGGCTGGAGTGATGGCTTAGTGGTTAAGAGCACCGACCGCTCTTCCAAAGGTCCTGAGTTCAATTCCCAGCAACCACATGGTGGCTCACAACCATCTGTAATGGGATCTGATGACCTCTTCTAGTGTGTCTGACAACAGCAACAGTGTACTCATATATATATAAAATAAATAAATAAATAAATAAATATTTAAAAACAAAAACAATCCCCAAACTCCACCAAGTCCACTCTGTGCTGCTCATGTACTTATTGGTATGGAGCCTTCAACTGGCTCATGACAGATCTGCCAGGGGCCACACTCTTTTAAAGAAAACGAACCCCCCTCCCTTGTTGAAGGCCATCAGAGGTCAGCAGCTCTTCAGTTAGGGCGGGCAATGTGAGCTTTGTAGATGATAATATTGTGTCATCCACATCTAATGTGGATATCCACATGACAAAAATCAGAAAACAAACTCATCCTTAGTCCAAAACCCAAGCCTTGTATACACCAGGGAAGCGCTCTATTGTGAAGCCACACACCTAGCCTTTTTGTTTCTGTTTTTCAAACAGGGTCTTGCTGGCTCGTAAGTCTGGCTACTCTGGTACTTACTATGTTGCCTAGGTATCTCAAACTTACGGCAGCTTTCTTGCCTCAGCCTCCTGAGTGCTAGCATTATACATTGGTGCCACCACATCTAGCTATAAACTATTTTTTTTTGACAGTTGTGTCTTCCTATGTAGCTCAGGTAGGCATGAACATGGATTCCCATATCTTTATCTCCCAAATACTAGGATTATAGGCATTGAAAAAAACACCTGAAGCCTGGTGTAAAGGAACATGTCTCTAATCTCAGCACTTCAGAGGCAAAGGCAAAAAAAGCAGAGGCAGGTGGATTACTGTGTGTGAGTTCAAGACCAGCCTGGTCTACAGAGTGAGGGCCAGGACAGCCAGGGCTACACAGAGAAACCATGTCTAAAAAAAAAAAAAAAAAAAAAAGAAAGAAAAGAAAAAAAAGGAGGCAGAGGCAGATGGCAGATGGATCTCTTAAGTCTAGGATAACCAGTGTTACACAGAGAAACCCTCACTAAAAATAAATACATGAATAGGAAACAGAGAAGACTCAGTAGCTAGAATCTCCATAATTCCCAGCACTCATGTGGTAGCTAATAACCATCTGTAACTCTAGATAACAAATTTGAGACCTTTTTCTGACCTTGTAGGCAAAAAGCTCACATGTGCTGTACATACAAAGATTCAAATAAAATGCACATACTGATAAAATAAATCTCAAAGAATTTACAGAAATATTAAATGTTGAAAGAGCCCTACAGAAAAGGAAGCATATGTGTCATGTGACTGAGAACCACTGAGAACAGCTCACCAGTTCCAGGCAGAATGAGTCTATGGCCTTTTCCTAGCACGATTTTAGACATAAGGCAGGCACTGCAGGCAACAGCATTACAGACCTTCAGCCAGAAGAGGGCACTCTGCACTTACCGGTCTCGCTTGCCTTTGCTCCACCGCTGCTGCCTTTGCCCCAGCTGCCCAGCTGTGCCTTAGGAACCAGCTGAATTTTCTCATCAATGGTGGGCTATAAGAAAAGTGGCCATAGCCATTCACAGGTAAATTCTTTAGTGGCTTTCTTCAGTGCCATACAACCAACTTTAGCAATAAAACCTTGGAGTTTCAGTTTAAAGACATGAATTAAGCTGGGCAAGGTGGCCTTAGGAGACCAAGTTCCAAGCCAGCCTAGTTTAGGTAGCAAGTTCTAGGCCAGCCAGGATACCCTGCTTCAAAAATAACACAAGCAACCATAAACTGGAGCTGTGCGCATTAAGGTGGAACCACTGGGCTTTTTAACCTTTCCTTAGATTAGTCTCCACAGAACAGTGTGAAGGCCACTCTGGTTTCCAGGGTATGCTCAGGTCCTCTGTACAGAATGTCTTACTAACATGCTCAATGAAATACACACCTTCAAATGATGATTATTTTTTAAATATTTATTTATTGTATGTATCTGAGTACACTGTTTCTGCCTTCAGACACACTGGAAGAGGGCTTCAGATGCCGTTACAGATGGGTGCTGGAAACTGAGACTGAGCAGACAGTGCTCTTAACCGCTGAGCCAGATCTCCAGCCCAAATAATTCTTCTTATACCACAATGCCCAACTATGTACAGACTGCTTCCCCAGTTTGTTTACATAGCCATGGCTGGCCACAAACTCACAGCAATCCTCCAGCCACAACTTCCTAATTAATTGCTAGTTACAGGTGTGTGCTGCCACATTTGGCTCTGCAAGTGTGTTTTAAATTTTCAACACACACACACACACACACACACACACACACACACACACACACACACACGGGTTGGGGAAGGGCAGGGTCTTAGATTGCCTAGGCTGGCTTTAAACATGCGCTATAGCTGAGGATAATTCTAAGTCTCTAATCCTCTTGCCTCTACCTCCTAAGTACTGGGGTAACAGGAAGGCACCAAGCTTTGTAAATTCTTTATACTCACCTTAGTGATTTTCAAAAATTTGGAGGGGTCCAGTACACGACTGTTCTTGGCCCCTTGTACAGTATTCCATCCACCTTCATCCACTCTTTGGACGCCTGCAGGGAGGACATGATGTGGCAGTGTCTCATTACCTCAAGCCAGCTTGTCACTGAGTAAGAATACTGTTAACTGAGGAATGTCATTAAAACCAAGGAGATAACAAACAATGTTAAAATACTAATGGCAGTCCTGGTAAAAGAAGTTTTCTTAGTTTTCATGAGACAGAGTCTTCCAGTGCAGAGCAGACTGGATTGGCTACATTCGGATGGCCTGGAGTCTCTTATCCACAGCACAAAAAAGCAAAGCACTCTGGCTCTCAAGAAACGTTACTTAGACAAAACAACAGACACAAGTGGTCAGTAGGTATTGGCTAATGTGGAGCTGAGTCTGGGATCTGTAGGGTTAACGGAGACTGCATCTACACCTTGGGAAGAGTTGAATGGGTTTCTCTATCTAAATTAATAGTTCTATGGAATGCACATGCATTCCTCTCTGTCCAACCTTTAGGCACTAGGGAGGAAATCCCTGACTTCTCTTTCTCTCAAATTTCATATCTAACTGTCAGATCTTGCCTGGTTCACTTTTAAAATATATGCAAAGCCAGGCATGGTGGCACATACCCACAACCCAGAGTTTGGAGGCAGAAGCAGAAGGATGAGGAATTCTAGGCCCGCCTAGGCTATACAGTGAGTTCCAGGCTAGCCACAGACACATGGTCAGCCTCTGTCCCCAAACCAAAAGATAAAATTGATAACTAAAACAATCAACACACTGTAGGATGGAGCCTTTTCAACTTGCTGAGTTCAACGTCAGCAGTTCTATTGAAGCTTTCCAGATTGGGGTAAGGACCTGCCCTGTGGCCTTTGGCTTCTGCTCTATGTGGAGACCATTGGTGTGGTTCTATACAGAGCAGACATCTTGCCTTTCTTCTGAAACACATCTATCTGGTTGTTATTATCTCAATGAGAAAAAGACAAGATTTCTTTACAAATTACCTCAGGACTGAGCTCTCAGGACTCTGGTTCCCACTGCCTCTGTCCCGTCTTTTGGTGTGACCCTTTTCCATTCAGGCATAGAGCTTTAACCACAGATCACACTGCTGCAGGGCCTCTGTGCTCCCTTCTTGGCTCTGTCCAAACCCTCCTTCCGAAGATGTGCATAGGACTTCCCACCTGCTTCAGGCTGGCTCACCAAGAAAGGGATCTCTAATCTTCCTGCTTAAAGCCCCCTGGGATGCTGAGATGGCTCGGCAGGTAGAAGCCACTGCTGTCAAGCCCTGATGACCTGACTTCCATCCTGGGACAAACATGGTCTGAGGAGAAAACAGGCTTCTTCAAATTGTTCTCTGACCTCCATGGCATGCCATGTAATAAAAAAGTCTCACCCAAAAAAAAAAAAAAAAAAAAAAAAAAAAAAAAAAAAAAAAAAAGCCGGGCGGTGGTGGCACGAGCCTTTAATCCCAGCACTTGGGAGGCAGAGGCAGGCGGATTTCTGAGTTCAAGGTCAGCCTGGTCTACAGAGTTCCAGGCCAGCCAGGGCTATACAGAGAAACCCTGTCTCGAAAAAACCAAACAAACAACACCCCCCCCCCCCGAAAGTCTCAAAAACTGCAACCTCTCGTCTCAAAACCTCTCTTCTAAACTGTCCTTGAATAGAGTTGGATAACTGACATAATTGTGCTTCAGTGTTTGTTTACTGCTACCAGCACATGACCCTGTGCCTGTCACTTTACACTTAAGACTGGCAGAACCAAAACTAAGCTTGATCTCAGTTCTTCCAGCAAGCATTGTCCACCCAAACCACGAACTGACACCCCAACCAGGATGGTGTTGGGAGAAAGCGGCTAGAAAGCAGCTATCATCTTTGCAGCCATCTTGAGCCATATACCCTGATAGAGACTTGTTTTCACAGCCTACAACAGCTGAGCACACTCTGATAAACATCTTGTTTATCCCACATATCTTGTTTTGGTGTTTAGTGACCCCAGCTGCATGGTGCACGTGGTAAAATGTCTTCACCTGTGTTCTCCTGCTTGTGTTTATAAATACCCAGGATTTCCTTGTAATAGAGTCAATAGGAGGTGAATAGTAGGAGGTGAATATAGTCTATGGGAGACAGTAAACGAGGCTTGATCAGACCCTCTGGTTTGTCTCTATTCTTTCCCTTCTTCCCCCCTACTCTCTCTCTTGCTAGACCCTGACCTGCAGAACAGAGCGGGCCGTTACAGACGGTTCATTCTCTAGTACACAAGTGAAGTCCTTTCAAACGCCAGCCGCTCAGCCAGGTCAGGCCTCCTTCCCACAAAGGCTTCTTCCTCTTCCCATCTCTCTCAAAAAGTAACTGATGTTCTTAACCTCTGAGCCACCTTTCCAGCACCTTTCACATCATTCTTAAGTCTAAATTTTTACAACCTTAATGAAGAATACATCTCAACTGAGGACATCCCATGCATTCACTGGACAACGCGTCCTGGAGGGTTTAAGCCATCAGTTTCAAAAGAGCTATTTTGACTTGCTTTTCTTACCTCGCTTAGACAGAGGATGCTCACTGTTAGCCTGGGAGTGCCTGGCTTTGCACAAGCCAACACACATTTCCATTGTGTGCTCTCTTACTCCATGGTTAGTTTCAGGTCTCGTGGTTGCCTGACAACCACCTTTGTGACCTCATTTTCAGCACTTACCTAACAGTCCCAGCATGCTGCACCCCACTCCAGCCTCTGCCTTACCTGGTCTTCTCTTCTCCTTGGTCATCAGCTGCTGGACTTTCCTTTGCTCCTCTTGTTCTTCTATTTTGGCCTCTTTGTGAATCTGCTCGATAGTTTTTGGCCCCTGATCTGCTCTTCGGGACACCCAATTACACTATGAGAACAGAACAAATCTATGTGTCAAGTCACACAGAACATTACAGAAAGGGCCGGGCGTCTAGCCTGGTGAATGCTTGTGCAACGTTCTGCATTTGGTCCTCAGCATCACACACAAAAACAATAATATAATTTTTCAAATAAAAAAATAAATTAAAAACCAAACTTTGGCTAGGCAGTGTGGCACACACCTTCAGTCCCAGCACTCAGGAGGCAGAGGAAGGCAGATCTCTGTGAATTTGAGGCCAGTCTGGTTTACAGACTGAGTTCTAGGACAGCCAGGGCTACACAGAGAAGCCTGGTAATAACCCCTGGCCCCGGCCCCCCAAAAGGAAAGAGCGTATACTTCCCGCTGTGGGCACCATATAAACTATCGACTAAATGGAGAAGTATGTCAGTCCCTCAGCCGGTCATGGATGACGGCTGTACTCTAGGATTTCAAGCTAAGGAAAAGATCGACTCTGGCAGGGTATGCAGTGCACACTCCAACAACTGGAGGCTAAACAGAAGGAAGACGTGTTTGATGCAGCTGCCAACACTGCCCACACTGGGAGAGGAAAGGAGGCTGGCCGCAACAAGGGAAGATCCTCTTGGACTGTGTGACGTGGGTTACTACTCAGTTCACGTCATAGTTCACAGGGGCTCTAAATCAAAGGTGACAACCATTTTTATCCCTTTAATAGGACTCTGGCACCGTACCTAGAATGACACACAAAACAGCTTCTCTCTTCTCAGGAGACAAAACTTGCCTCACTCCATCCCAGCCTCCAATGGCTGAAATGAGCAATGTGGTAGAGACATGGGTGCAAAACAGGTTGACTTTAGCTTGTGAGGGAGCTCTGAGCACCAGGCCACAGCTTTTGCTGTTAAGGTCACATCTGAGTTTAGCAAGACAAAGAAGCCCTGAGGACTAAGGGAGTGAGGGCTGAGCTTCCAGCTGAGGCAGATAAACATGGCAGCTGGGATTACAGGGCGCCTAGGGTGCAGAATAGCAACACCCAGGAGTTTGATGTTCACACTTAGCTCACTGAACTGTGGTCAAGTCTAAAAACTAGCAATAGCATCGTTGTAGAAGTCAAACACATGGCTCTTGAGTTCAACATGTTCACTGTGGAGAGGAGACTCCAGATGTTCGGTTTAGAAAGCCGAGTGTCACTGAGCAGCAGTGTGGCCTGGTAACTGGGAAAAAGACAAGATGCTCGACAGGCAGCACCTTCTTCCCATCACTTCAGTGCTTGCCACCCACACAAACACCAACTTCTTCATTCAAGTCTATTTGATCCCGCCCCACCCCCACCATCCCTTTTTGTCACCTTGACACAAGCTAGAGTTATCCAGAAGACTCTCAAATGAGAATAGGCCTCCACCCAGACTGACTACAGGCAGTCTGGAGGGCACTTCCTTGATTACTGTATATATGTGGTCGATCCCCTGAGCAGGTGCTCCTGATATAAACAAGCAGGCTGAGCAAGCTAGAGAGCAGCACTCCTTCATAGCCTCCTCTTCGGTTCCTGCCTCCAGGCTCCTGCCCTGACTTCCTTTGACCATAAGACTGTGTTGTAAAACTGTAATGGAAAGAAACCCTCCCCTTCCCAAATTGTTTTTGGTCATGGTATGTACTGATAGAAACCTAACTTACCAGCCTGAGGTCGATTACATCCTGAAGCATGAACCGAATCCTGGAGGAAGTTTTTCTTTCTTTGACTATTTTCTCCATCTGGTTAAAGTACTGGTCCATGCGTGGCTGCAAATAATAAAACCACCATGATTTCTGGCTGAGAAATTAAAATTTTCTTTTTTTCATGTACTTTTGGTTTTTGTCTTTATTATAAAGGGTCTCACTCTGAAGTCTAGGCTCCTTCAAACTGCCTCAGCCTCCTGAGTGCTGGAATAATGTGTAATGGAGCACAGCAAGATAGCAAGTAGACTTTTAGGCGATTTCAGACTAACATACTATGGCTAGAAGCACTGGGGAAGTTTGATTGCCGCTGTATTATGTTTATATGTGTCCACACATGGAGGTGGGAGGAGACCTTTGGGAGTCTGTTCCCTCCCTCCACCATATGGATCCCAAGGATCTAACTCAGGTTGACAAGCTGGTAAGCAAGCACCTGTAAACATTCATTCAACTATTTCCCTGTCCCCAATAATGGCATTTAATGGAGAATATATGCACCCTCTACAGAGAGCACCCTCACTAGGCTCCCAGCATGTTATATATACTTCAGCTCTCTCTGGAAGAAACAGCACTGTCCTTCGCTCCATTCCCACTGAAACTAATGACAGCAGAGTAAGTTGTAGGGTGCTGAAAGCTTAGGACAGAAAGCTGGAAGGCCTGACCTCTGCACTCTGCTTACAGAGGGAAATAACCCCAATCTTGTACAATCACTGGGATTTGGGACTTTCTGTCACATACAAACATAGGTGACTCATCTTTGACATTATTTCTTTGAAGCATTTCTAAGGTGTTCCCTTTATTTGCATAGTGCCAGACTGTCTTAATTAAAGTACTCTTTATAGCTTCCTATAGAGTGATTAGGAGGCAGTGTCATCAATTAGTCCATAAACTTAAGAAGCAAGTGAGAACTGGGTATGATGACCCACACATTTAACCCAACACTCAGGAGCAGAGGCAGGCAGATTTTTGTGAGTTCAAAGCTAGTCAAGTCTACATGGTGAGTTCCAGGACAGCCAGAGCTACATAGTGAGACCCTGTCTCAAAAAACAAAGCAAAACAAAAAAAAGTGACTTGAAGCAGGCAGTGTGATGCACACATGACATCCCAGGGAAGTCAGCGTTAGATATACAGGAGAGACTGTCTCAAGAGAAATAAACAACCCCACTAGCTTTTCTTTCCTCTTTTTTCAGGCCTGGTTAACCATTTTATAGATTTCTTAACCCGCTTCTGCGTATAATCTGTAAAATGGTTATGAGGGAGTCTACAAACTGACCTGCACGTGCTAGGGAGCACCTCCCCTTAGAGCTAACACAAGTGAGGTGAGGAGCACTGTCACACATGCAATGAGGAGGGCGGGAGGACCCTGCACACAGACTGCTTCCCATAGGGGGAAGGCTCCCTGGTGGAGTCTTCTGAGTCTCTGCTTGGTACCTTTGCTTTCTCAAAGTCCAGGTCTTTGCCAATGGTGGTGAGCAGGCGACACAGGCACTCCAGGGATTCTTCATCATGGTTCTTCAGCAGCTTCACCACACAGTCATGCATGATGGCCTCTGTCAGCATTTTGAGTTTAAAGAGTTCTCCAATGAACTTGATGTTGCCGATGGATCTCCGCCGGGCTTTATCCTTAGCTTCTTCCAGTTCATCGTGAAGCCTTGTCCTCTCCTCTGGCTGTTGTGTAAAAAGGGGGTGAGAACATCTAAGATTACAGGACCTTACTCCTGGGCTCCAATGCTCTGACATGGACCAATGAGCCTAACTCCTCAGGAAAAAAAAAAAAGACATATACACCAATGTGTGCAACCTTCGAGATTTGTGACCCTAGTGACCTCTCTAAAGCCCGATGTTAGACTGGTGCTTGCTGTGGAGCTGAGTGCCTCTAACACAGGACTAAAGCATTTTCTTTGATACCAATACATACATGCATGCACATGTGTGCACACACTATGTCCCTCCCCAGGAGCCACAGCTAGCTATATGACAATTCTGACAGTTCTTGATGTGAAGGTCTTACAGCACTGGCAGCTTCTAGTTCTTTCTGCTTCTTCTCAAAGACGTCATCATCTGCTTTATCTTTTTCAAACTCCTTCTGGCATCGGTTAAGTAGCAGCTTCCGGAAATTCACTGTGTTACCAGGCTTGTCAGCCATGGGTACCTTTAGCTGCATTCAGAGAACAAAGTACAAAGGCAGCCAGATTACTTAATGCAGACAAGACACACAGGTAAACACTCTAAAAACTATAGCCTCGGTCTTTTATACAGTGCAACAGAAAGCTGTCCTGTCTCTTATATGCAGCAAAGATACACACACACACCTTCTGCCTTCTGTGGCTAGAATCCAAGCTGGGGTGGAATCTGTCATCAGCACAGTGGTTACTACATTACACCTACACTTTTAAACTGTGCAAGGTTATCCCTTTGTTTAAACCTTATTGTGTGTGCGCACACGTGCATGTGTGTGTGCACATACACGTACATGCACTTGGTGCATGCATGGAGAATTCTCACTTTCTCCTTGGGCTATGGGGATCAAACTCAGGTCATCAAGGTTGTGCAGCAAGCACCTCTATCCACTGAGCCACCCCCGCCCTCGTTTTATTTAGATAGAGTGTAGTCTCCATTCTAACAAAACATGAAATTCCAACATGTAAAGGGACTTTTCTACACTCAAAAAGTAGATCCAACAGTTCTTAAATTAATATGCTGCCTAGGCCAAGTGGGTGAAAACCATTTTTTTTTTTTGGTAGCTGTTTTGAGACTGGGTACCATCACTTTAGGCTGGCCTGGGTCTCATTATAGAATCCAAGTTGGCCTCAAATCTGGAATCCTCCTGCCCACGTGCCACAGTGCTGGGATTCCAGGCATGTGTCAATCTATTCCACCCTTCTTACTTAGTTTGAAGAAAGCAGGGATGAAGCACTAACCAATATTCAATGTCATGCTGTTTGGTTTATTATTGAGACAAACCCTTTGGCAGCTCAGGTCGGCCTTGACCTCACTATAAAGTTATGGATGACCTTGAACTCCTGATCCTCCAGCCTCTACCTGTCTCCCAAGTGCTGGAATCAGATATGCTATCAAGACTAATTGAGAGAATTCATCTTATCAACCAAATGGATGCGGACCCCTGATCAAGACTGCAGAGCTGGAGAAAGTGGCAGACAGAACCGTGATAGTGAGGAGCACTGTCAACAGGCTCCTATGATGCAGGAAAGATCAGTTGCTGTGTTTTCTATGCAGCCCAGAGGCAGCACAGAGGCAGCAAAACAGCTTAGAAAGTAGGGAAAACCAGAACCTACAGTTTAGAAAAAACGCAGAAAAGCTGCTGTAACCCTGATGTCAGCCTACGCAAAGAACGGCAACGACATCACAGTGCAATCAGGGCCACCATACTGTCACACCAGGGCCCAAAGCTCATCAGTCTTCAAGGTGGGGTCACCATGGCTGGCACATGTTAATTAACTGGCACAGGCCTCAATCTCAGCATTTGGGATATCACTAGAAAGTGACAGTCCACATGTAGCTCCTTCAACCTATCACTATCTTCTCTCTGTGGCCAGTGTAGACAACAGGCTATGTACACTGTGCACAGAAGCAAGAAAAGACATCTTTACTGGAGTCACCCAGAGACACACGCAGAAGGATGCCTGCAAAACTGAGAACACAGTGCTCATTTTCAAAAGCCGGCTGCTGCATCAGTGCACTGAGCAAGCGGTACATGCTTCCTCACCAGCTTACTCCAACCACACCCTACTGTCCAAGGCAGACGTTTGACTCCTGAGTATCCCATCAGCCTCCCAGTGCTGGGAGCACAGGGTGCAGCCCCGCACTTGCTTTCTTTCCAGTCATCCTTCAGAGTCTGACCACTCACATCCATCACTCTCTTCTCCTTTCCCCCACATCTGTCCAGAGGAACATAACACCCAGATGCTTCAACCTCCTCAGAAGCTTCCTTCATTATGCTCCAGACACGTACACCCGCCACAGAGATAAGACAAAGGGAACTTCTCATAGAGGCATGGAAGGAGTTTTTTCAAGTTCTTCCTTTATACTCCTGGCTTTTTGAGACAGGGTCCCAAGTATTCCAGGCTATATAGCTGGCCTTCCTACTCATGTTCCCATTGGAATTATAGGCCTGCTTCAAGATACCTGTTCAAATTCTTTACCTTTTGTCTTAGGGTTAATATTTCTGTGATAACAACCATGACCAAAAGTAATTTGGGGAGGGAAGCCTTTTTATTTCACTCACAGTTAAAAGCAGCGAGGGCAGAAACTCAAGCAGAAACCTGAAGGCCTTGGAGGGTGCTACTTACTGCCTTTCTTCCTATTGTTTGCTCAGCCTACTTTCTTACGGAACCCAGGACCACCAGCCCAGGGATAGCCCCACCCACAGTGGGTTGGGCCTCCCATATCAATCACTAATTAAGAAAATGCCTTACAGTCTTGCCTATAGCCTAATCTTATGAAGACATTTTCTCAACCGAGGCTCCCTCCTCTCTGATGATTCCAGCTTGTGTGAAGCTGGCATACAACTGGCCAGCACACTTTTGTATTCAGGCTCTCATTCTCTCAGACACAGAGGGCATTTTAGACATGTGGATCTGAGCAGCATGTAATTCAGAGGCATTCTGAAATGGGCATTTTCCTTTTCACAGTAACTAATTAGAACAAAATATGTCAACTTTTTTTTTTTTTTTTCCCGAGACAGGGTTTCTCTGTGTAGCCCTGGCTGTCCTGGAACTAACTCTGTAGACAAGGCTGGCCTCCAACTCAGAAATCCACCTGCCTCTGCCTCCCAAGCGCTGGGATTAAAGGCGTGCGCCACCACCGCCCGGCAACTTAAGGTGACAAAATTAGTTTACTTATTTTAATTAAAAATTTATTTATATTTTATCATTCGGGAATGGAGTCTGCTATATAGCTCTGGCTAGCCTAGAGCTCAGTACATAGCCCAGGCTGGCCTTGAACTTTTCATGATTCTCTTGTATCTGCTTCTGAGTGCTGGGATTACAGGAATGAGCTGCAGTGCCTGGCTAAAAAGACAGGCAGGGTCTTGCTGGCATCAACTTTGCAATGATACGACAATATTCTTGCCTGAAATTGTCATTATCAATAGGTACAGTTGCCTGTAGGACACCTCTCTTGACCATGTTTTTCCATGCCACTTATTTCTGAGGTACTAAAGGTGCTGAATCTCAGCTATGTGACTTCCAGTCGGCTGAGGCGCTGCAATGTTCTTTAGTCACTTCTTATCAACCTGGAGAAGCTGTGCTATCTATCAGAAGCACGCCTTTGTCTCTTATGATGCCCTGAAGTTGTACATGATTTGCCTGAGCACAAGGAAGTAGGGAAACACCAAGTGCAAACGTGTGGCTTGTTAAAAAGTCTGTACTATCAATTTCTTCAATGTCTCTAACAACGTGAGAAAAAGAGAGGCTCATTTTATTCGTTAGAATTCACCTAAGCAATGCAAAGTGACACGAGAATGCATTCATCCATTCAATCACTCATTCATTTGCTCACTCACTCACTCACTTATTTTTACAGTGACCGGTGGGCTCAAGTCACCTAGAAGGGTTCAAGTGGAGGTTATGTCAAGACTTGGGTAGATCACTGATAACACAGCTTGCTTGGCATGTGCAAGGCCCCAGGTTTCTAATCTTGCACAGAAAGCATAACAATGAAAGAGAGACAGTAAGTGGTATAAAGTGTGTGGTACAAAGCATACAATCTATATACACTGTGGCATGGAGTCTGAAAAAATTCCTTCTAAATAATAAAAAGACGTATTCTCCTTAATCTGTGACAGTACTACCCAGCTAGGGTTTCTTGAACACTATGTAGTTTGGGCTAGAAAACTCTTGTCAGATAATATTCTCTTTGAGCAGTGAGTTGCAGCTCCCTCAACCTATGCTCCCAAAGAAGCCAGGACTATCTAAAAGTGTCTCTAGATGCTGACAATTGGTGAGGAGGGAGACACGGCCCTGGTGAGAAGACTGATCCAGTTCAGTGTTAGAGCTAAGGTTCTATCAATTAGAATGTCTGAGGGCTCAGGGAAGCACATGCTGCTTTGCCAGAGGAGCAGCGGTGAGCTCCCAGCACCCACACAGCTACACAGTGACCCAGCAGCAGCAAAGATCACTGGGATCCGCTGTGGAGATGCTGAGCTAGGGCCGCCCTGCCTCACCCTCCTCTTCCTGTTTTCCTTCCTACCACTTTCTTCGGCAGGAGGATGACTGTCTAAGCAGGACTGTTATGTTTATAAAGCTTTAACATTGTATTCCTTTGCTTTTCTTGTTTTAAATAAGACTTAATCTTATTCCTGTTTATACATGTTCATATGTATGCTATGGGTTAATAATGTCTGTGACAATTTAAGAAAAGGAAAGTGCTTCTTTGTCTCTCTGTTTTCAGCTGGGGTTGAGACAGTCTTATTTTGTATCCTGGGCAGGTCTGTACTCTCAGGGATCATGCTGCTGAGTGCTACGACTGAAGGTGTGAGCTACTATGTCTAGAAAGAGAGGAAACAATCAGATTTTGAACATTTTTGATGATAAAATAACTGTCTTCACAGTTCCAGAAACCAGAATTAGAACAGTTAATTTAACTTCAAATGTAGTTAATGTTAAAGTTAGCACGTGCTCTAGTTCTATGACACTCCAGAATAAAATTGTTGCCTGTGATATAATCCCACATCACTAAGTCAAGCCTCACTCAGTGCTCTCTGGGCTGGAGGAGACCATATGCCTGTGTATGCCTGTGCCCATTGCAAGCAAGTCTCCATACACCCCCAGGGGTGGGGACAGATATTATTTTTGCAAGTTCTTTTCTATCAGTGAGAACAGATACAGCAGGGCTAGCAATCTATTCTCCCTTTGCACCGCCATGACACTGTGGGAAGACTACAGCGAGGGGAGAGTATACCTCTTGGCGACTCTCGGTTTACTGCTTCCTCTCTTCTTACCGTTACTAGGCACCGACACATGTTTGCGTACGCCACAGAGAAGCTGGGCTCATCGATAGCCTTCTCAAAGACCAGGTCAATGACCCCCTTGAGCCGCTCCTCCGTGTCCACGGTAAGTGCCGACACTTGCTTCATCAGCTGGTTGAACATCTGTGGTGTCAGTTTATTTAAAATACTTCGAACTTTTCTGAAAAGTTCCTGGGAGGGTTAAAATAAACAGCATTAGCCAGTCCTAAATGCACCCACTTCACACCTGCGGGGGCCCTCCCGGTGCACCCACTTCACACCTAGGGGGAGGGCCCTCCCGGTGCACCCACTTCACACCTGGTGCACCCACTTCACACCTGGGGGGGGGCCCTCCCGGTGCACCCACTTCACACCTGGCTTTTGACTAGGGAGCACTTTAGGAAGAATGACTTCACTTAAAGGTCACTCAGAAAAACTGCATGCAGTTTCCTTTCTTCCATTCTTCTTCTATGGAACCAGGAACTCACAGGGGTGGGAGGCCCCTGTACCCTCTACAGGCTCAAACTGTGAAACAGCCCCTGCCCTGGGCATTTCTCAGACCACAAGTGCATCTAAAGCTTTAAAAGGGTTGATGCAACCTTTGAATGACTATTGTTTTTAAACATTTTTTTCTAATTAGGTCTAAGTAAAAAGACTATAATTTAAAAATATTCAAGATAGTGTCTCATATATCCCAGGCTGTCCTTGAAGCATCAGGCCAGATCCTGGGAGCTGGAATCATAGCACCCCTCCAGTCCCGCCATATGACTAGTGGGTAGTCACTAAAACTAGTCTTTTGCTTGTTTTGAATAAGCAGCTCAGAGTTGGATAGAGCCAGGTGAAGGCGGCAGTAGTGTAGGACTTTAATCCCAGCACTCAGGGGGGAGAGGCAGGCAATCTCTTTGAGTTCGAGGCCAGCTTGGTCTACAGACAGAGTTCTAGGAGAAGCCCTGTCCCAAAGAGTTGAATTAGAGCTAGCAAGAAGCATGTTCTTTAGAAACAGTGGACCAAGATGAGCAGCACGTGTATGGTATTTTTACCACTGCTATACAATGCCCTATGAAAGGGCCTCAGTGTAAGAAGAAAACCAAAGACCAACACACTGGAGAGGGAGAAACCAGCCCAGTCTACAAAGGCAACAGCTGTCTGCAGGTAAAGCCTGACTGCAAGAAGTCTATAAAAGGAGCTCCTAGTCGGCCAGCCCAGTGACCCACCTCAGTTGTAGCAACAAGCTGCAAAGACAGTCAGTCTATCCTCACCCTTTCACCCATCCTATCCCATCCCTCCCCCCCAGTTTTTGAGACACTGTTTTGCTTCCAATTGCCTGGGAACTGGCAACTCCTCCTCAGCAGGGATTACAAATCTAAGCAGCTGCTGCAGTACCTTTGTAGCCTGTGTAGGAACTACAGCTGTCAGCTCTATTTCTGCCTTAGCAGTGGATAAGCAGAAATAAAAATGGACCCTTGGTAACAGCACTAACCCACCTAGTACTTAAACACCTAACATGATATCCCCAGCAGCTTTCTAGGAATGACTGAAGCCTGCAGAAAGAGGGAGAGAAGACCGAGCAGAGAGGGGGGGATGATCTCACCCCTGCTGGGAGGCACACTGTTGCTGTCATGTCAGTTTTTGCCAAAGTCATCTACAGTTTAATTCAAATCCTAATCTGCATAGACTTTCTGTTATCTTTTAGTAAACAAACAAATAAACAAACAAAAAACCCAAGGAGTTAATTCCATACTACAGATATAAAGACAAAAACAAAAACTAAACACCCAAAAGGGTTCATTTTCCATCCACATGGCAGCTCACAACCATCTGTCTCATTTCTCCAGTTTCAGAGGACCTGATGCCCCTCCCTTTTTAGCTTCTGGCAGCACAGGTGTGCTTTCTGTGCAGAGATATCAGCAGGAAAAAAGCTTGATCCTCAGGTGACAGACTGATCATGAACATAATGGAAACAAAATATCATGGCTCTGCAGAAGAATAATAATGAAGTGACACCTTTAACACTAGGGTAAAGGCTAAGTTCGAGGCTAGCTTGGTCTACACAGCTGTTACTGGAATGACATTTCAGGGCCACCAACACAGAATAGATTATTTCTTCTTATTATGTAGGTCTCAGTAATGAAGTTATAAGGCTATTAGAGGAAGAAAAAAAAAAAAAAAAAAAAAAAAAAAGGACAAAAAGCCAGGTCTGGTGGCTAACACTTTTAATGAGGCAGTGGATCTCTGTGAATTGAAGCCAGCCTAGTCTACATGGAGTTCCAGGCCAGCCAGGCCCTGTATCAAACAAAACAATGAGCACCTTTGCACACACGGATACTGTGGAAGAGCTTACAAGGGAAGGTTCAAGCGAGTAGTACACTTCTGCCCAGGGCATAGGCACAGTGCTCCTCACCTGGGTTTTAATGCTCTCGGGGTCATCGGCGTGGCTGTCACGCTTCTGGCTGGGCTTCCAGGCATTCTCTGCCTTCCTCAAGTGTACATCTTCTTTTACGGAGACAGTGATTATCTTTCTGGGCTCCCTTCTCTGGCCAGGTTGAGACCTCCGAGGTCCAACATTCAACAACTAGGACAAGAACATTACACACATTCAGAGAATTTGTAGCAGCCTGCTTCTGTGGGGCTGTGAAAGCCTCATGTTTACAGCAAACACTTCTAGATGGAAAGACCAGGTATTAGGCGTCCCAGTTAGAAATACTCTTCCCCAGGATTCAGGAGGGAGAAAATGCCTCAGAATACCATCATTACAACATCTCTGTCTCTAAAATGTCCACAAAGATGGTGTCTGATAAACTACCATTCCAACCCGGGAAGCCTGTGCTCATCGGAAGTTACACTGCACAAGTCTTGATGCCCACACCAGGATTAGTTATTTCCTGTTCCACAAACATTCACAGGTGACAAAAAGCCGTTTCAAACACTATCTGTAAAAGGAAAGGAAAGAGAAACCAACTATTTGTACTAGTTGTGGTACTGTACACTCGCACGTTTGTAATCCCAGCACGAGACAGGAGACAGAATTATCAGCCTGGACTACACTGAGTTCTAAGACAGCCTGAGCTAAGGCTGCACCCAAAATAAATAAATAAATAAATAAATATCAATGAACTATTAATAAATTCTAACCCAATAAAGACATTGAAACAAAAGCTACATCTATGAACTTTACAGGTGAAATTTAAATGCAACTTCATTATTAAATTCTCTGTAACACGCACCCACTCTTAAGGCAGAGCACTGGGATTCCCAATTTCATCAATGTAAAGGGAACTAATTATTATCTGGAAAAAAGTCTGTATTTCTCTCTTCCCCTCCTACCATGACACATGTAATAATACAAATATGTATCAATGACACAATGGTCACCAAATGAAATATTGTTACAGCAAGACAAGTTGTGCAGAGCTGGTGACATGGCTCAGAAGTTAGGCATGTTTGTTGGTGGCCAGGCATGATGGTATACACCTGTAATCCCAGCATTTGGATGGGAAAGCAGGTGAATCACTGAGTTCGAGGGCAGCCTGGTCTACATGGCAGGTTCCAGGAAACAGGGCTACATGGAGTCCTGCCTGAAAAATAAAGGCAGGGGTAGGTGGGTAGGGGAGTAGGGTTGTTGGTGGTTGATTTTCCAGAGAACCCAAGTTTGGTTCCCGGCACCCTCATTGGACAGCTCAACTACTGCTTGCAACCCCAAAACCAAGATATCTGATGCGATCTTGGCACTGGACTCATATACACAACAAATAAACACAGGAACACACATATACATAATTTTAAAGGGCTGGAGAGATAGCTCAGCAGTTAAGAGCACTGTCTACTCTTCCAAAAGTCTTGAGTTCAAATTCCAGCAACCATATGGTAGCTCACAACCATCTATCTTGGGATCACACAGATAGAGTTCTCATCTACATAAAACAAATGAATAAATCTTAAAAAAAAAAAAAAATAGTACCTACTGTTTTTGCCAAGGACTGGAGTTCCCAGCACCCATGTAAAGCAGCTCACAAATGCCATGAACTCCAGTTCCTTGGGTCCAATGCTCTCTTCTGGCCTCTGCAGTTACTGCACACATACACGTGCAAATCCACGGAGACACATGCATGTTTTTTACAATCTTACATAAATAAACTTTTAAAGCTATAGTTTGTATGTAGAAAACACACCTGCCACCTTACATGTTTTTAGGTCACCTTCCTTTATTGGGTTTTGAATTCTACTTCCCTTTCCCTAGTCTCACTACAGGGCCCTGGCTGGCCTTGTACTACTCAAAGAAATTCACCGGTCTCCGCTGGAATTGGAGCTGCGTGTCCTTATTTGGGGCTACAGGCAGGATTTCCTAAAGTTTAGGCTCTCCTGAACTGGAATGCCAGCACACCCGGCACTACTGCTCAAGACTAACCATGGAATGAAGACTGTGCTTCAGTTCTCAGCCTTGTTACACAATGACAATCTGGATTTTCTTCTGATAAATCATTCAAATGCTGTAAATATTTGTGTTACTTTTAAGAGGATTTTATACAGTACAGAAAAAAGTCTTCATAAGACGCAAACCACAATAGTATCTCATTTAATACCACAATGCTGCACTTTTAAATACACAGAGAACTCTGGGGAAAAATACAAACTAACGTGCCATAAAAATGGAGTGTTCAGGTCAAATATGGTCCTAACCTAGGTCAATAAGCTTAAAAGCATTTTCACCTAAATGTTCCAAGTCATCCCTTACACCAACCATCAATCAAGGACTTGAAATGGCAGTACCAATCGGGCGTCAGGATGAAAGTTCAAATCCTCGTTAATACTGTCAAATGTACCAAGAAAGGACACAGAACAGATGGCAGGATCTCAAATGTTTTAGCAAACATTAAAAGAAAACAAAAACAAAAGCAGGCCAGATAAGGTATGAGACATGGTTTAACTGAGAGGCACTAAAGACAGGAACATTCCATCAGGGACAGATTCAGAAGCAGACTAAGGACATTTACTTATAAATGAGTCTTCTACACAGGATCCAGCCCACACAGCTCTGGTAAGATACCCAGTTAGCCAAAGGCTGTCTGGATTTTATGATCAAGGTTATATTCCTGAGGCAGCTTGTGTGGATAATTACAAATAAACAACTTAACCCACACTTGGATATAAAACACACCAGACCAGATGTACTTGGAGAAAAGGATCTGAGATCAAATGATGGACAGGTCACAGAAAGAAGGCCTGGCAAGACAGAACAGGTGTTAACATGCAGGCGCCACATCCCCAGCACACATTTAAAGACAGCACTCAGAGTGACAGTGCACATCTGCAATCTCAGTGATGGTGGATGGGGAGCAGACACACCATCCTGAAAGCCTGCTGTGAGCCAGTGTAGCTGAAACAGCAAGCCCTACCTTCCATAAAGACCCTTGTCTCAAAAAAAAATAAGGTCATCTGTGATCGAGGGGCAAACTAGATATGGTCCTTGGTCTGCCCATAGGCATGTACCCTTTGGCACATGTGTATCATATGTTTATACACCCTATATAAAGAAGAATCACACAATGCATATTTGAGGATAATCATTTACAAAAACTACTGCAAACACCAATGAGGAGGCCTCGAGTGATATTATAACCTGCAAGTGAGACCAACTCATGCACCTCTCCTTACCCACTTCAAGTTCCCAGACAAAAAGCCACCCGTGTTAAAAGGTTATGCAAGGCAAACTGATTGAGCTCCTGGAAGGTGGAAAGCTCAATGTCACAGGCTTAAAGCCAGCCTGTCCTGGACTATCATTAGAACCCTTAATAAGCTATTCTTTGGCCACTTCTGGGTTTGACATAAGGGATCATTAGGGAATTCTTTGGGATGTACTAACAAACCCTATCGTCTACTAATCTAAGCGACTGGAATATCAGACAGCCTGTGAGGCCAGAAGCCAAGATTCCCCTGTCTGGCTATAACCCTTTACCTAAAATCTTCATTGGTGTATTTAAAGAGTGACATTCTTTTGTTCTTTTACTAAAAAAAAGTCACAGAACTGCCACCAAATTAGAGTAGGGCATTTGAAGAAACCCAGATTTGTGTTCTTGGACCTTGATCACTCGAATTTAGCTTGAAAATAAACAAAAAAAATTATTTATTTAGTATGTACATATGCCAGAAGAGGGCGCCAGATCTCATTATAGATGGTCACGAGCCACCATGTGGTTGTTGGGAATTGAACTCGACCTCTGGAAGAGCAGCCAGTGCTCTTACCTCTAAGCCATCTTTCCAGTTCTAGAATAACTCTTACACTGAGGTGAGAGCTTTAGTTTGCACTGACACTATAAATAATAACTATAATAGTATCCTTTAAAAGAAAATAGTACCTTGTAGTGCTATATAGTGAAACAGTACTAACAGTGAGTGACTTCCACACACTATTTATATACGTGCACCTGAACACACCCACACATGGAATCCGGTAAAGTGGTTATGACACACTGGAAATGAGGTGCTGGGGTTACAGGTGAGCACTAGCCCATCTACACCTGGCTTTTCCCATGAGTTCTGTTCTGGGGACAGAACTCAGGTCCTGAGGCTGTGTGCAGAGCACTTTACTAAGCCACCTCTCCGTCTTCCCAAAAAGTCACTTTAAAATTTCATTTCTAGTGTCACTATTTTACAAGAGATATAGCTTGTTCTCAATTCCTGTGGCATCAACTACTGGAAAACAATGAACGAGGAGCTGGCAAGAAGCACTGAGAAGATGTACTGCAAGGAGAGCCCTCACTTTGTCCTTTCGATGAGTGACTAGGAGCTACATCAAGCAATTCGGAGAGCACAGACCTCCCATGGAGAGAAGACCCAGTATTCCCCACGCTTCCTCTGATCTACGTTGCAGGGAGCACACAGAGCCTACAGTGTGGCACACAGTGCAGATACACTGGTGGTGCCACTCCTGTGTGTATGACAACCTACAGGTTACTAACACTATGCTTCTGGAGATGCCATTTGCCTATATTTTGACTTCATGGCCTATAGTAAATAAGAACAAACAAAAAACTACATCATCACAGACATGTCTTTAAAAAAAGATCTAGCACTTCCCTACAGGTAAGCAACTCGGGTGAGAGAAACACTGCCAGTGGAGTGCAGGCTGGGGCTGGGCTTATTTCCACAATTGGCAATCCATGCCCGCTCTGCACTCTGTAAATCTGTAGAAACAAAGAGAGGATTAGCTGAGAGCCACTGGAATCTCTAGGAAACCATGACATCCCAGAATCCTACCCAAGGCTGGTTCTATAGCAAAAGCATGTGCCGGTCAACTTCAACAGAGCGGAGACAAAGAGCAGATCAAGTCACTGCAGTAAAGCAGTGCAGGTGCACCATGCATTTGCTTTAATACCATATGGGCATGGTTACGGAGGACAGTCTTTGCCTCTTCTTGATCATAGGACTTAGCATATAGAAGCCGCTCCCTGTGCTTAGACACAGTGTCTGCCACAGCTTCCTAACTGACTGGGTTGTGGTAGGGAACTGGCACTTACAGGCACGCCTCTTCCACCAGGCGTCTGCCTTCCTCCAATATCTGCAAAGGCTGGGGTAAAGTCAGGTCCTCGAGGCAAAATTCGAGGATCCAGGGTCCGCATTGTTAATCTGGGCTGGTTGATCTGCATGAAGAAGCACAGAAGAGCTTGAAGAACACGTGGGGCAGTGCATTCAGTGCCACAGAATTAACAGACGTCACTGATGTGAGTTGACGAGGTAAGCACTGACTCTCCCTCAGAAAACTAGCTCAAAGCTGCTGGGATGTGAGTGTCATCCAGGAATGATAAGGCCTGTCGGGTGAGTGCTTTAACCACCACCCAACCCCACGCCCTACGCATTACATAAGAAACAAGGCTGAACTGCATTAACTTTTATTGTGCACTATATAAACCAATTGTAAAAAGGATGCTGGGGACAGAGGGGATGGTTCAGTGGTTAAGAGCACGTGTTGCTCTTGCAGAGGACTTGAGTTCCCAGCAGCTACATGGCAACTTACCATATATGTAACTCTAGACCTAGGGGATCTGACACCCCCTTCTTGCCTCTATGGACAGTAGGCACATATGTGATACACAAACATACGTGCTGGCAAACACCCACACACAGAAAGTAATAAATATTTATTAAAAGTCTATGCAAAAGACTGGGGACTTTGGTTACTGTTGAGATTTGAATAACTATTGGGAAAGTTTTGAGACATACAATATCTGAATGATGTTGCCTGCTACCTAGGTTTCATCTTCTAAATACCTCTGCTCTGGTTTCCGACCCTCCTTGTTGCTGCTGTGACTCCCTACATTCAGAAGGAGAGAATGCTCTATGAATGCAGCCTTGCTTCCTCCAACTCAGAGAAGAGGGCCTCGATAAACACACATATTAATATACTTTAAAAACCATCCCCAGGGCTAGAGAGAAGGCGGAGCTGTAAAGGGAACTTATTCTTGAAGGGCACCAGGGATTTCGGTTCCTGGCATCAACACAGTGGTTCAACTTCAACTACCTTCAACTCCAGTTCCAAGGGATGTGACACCCACTTCTGACCTCCTTGGAGACTGCATGCTTACATGCAAGCAAACACTCATATACATAATGAAATAAAATCTAAAAGAAACAACTTCCAGTAACCTAAAAAAAGACAACAATATTCTGGCAACAGCCAGTTTTTAACCATTACATATTTTAATCCCTGTGATCTAACAGTTCCTCAGAGCTTCGTGCACTGAACCAGTCTGTACTCAACGCTCAGATTACATGGCTTACCTTGTCAAGAACCACATCGCTGATAGGAGGCAGGCCTTCTGGTTTTTGGATACAGGCAGGCATAAACTGAAAGTCCAACAGGAACTCCCGGTCATATTGCTTCTTGCCTTCTGTATCTGCAGGCTTCCAGGACTCTAAGAAGAACAGCACAAGCAGAAATCATTTGTCTAAACCGGTTTCCGTTGGGAGCTGACTTCTAGCAGAAAGCGGCTATCAACTTTGCAGCCATCTTGAGCCATATACCCTGATAAGAGACTTGTTTTCACAGCGTACAACAGCTGAGCACACTCTGATAAACATCTTGTTTATCCCACATATCTTGTTTTGCTGTTTAGTGACCCCAGCTGCAAGGTGCACGTGGTAAAGTGTCTTCAGCTGTGTTCCCCTGCTTGTGCTTATAAATACCCAGGATTTCCTTGCAAGGAGGAGACAATAAGGGAGAGAGACAATAAATGAAAAACGAGACTTGGTCACACACTCTGGTTTGTCTCCATTCTTCGAATCTCTTGTGCCTTCATCCCCCACTCTCTCTCTTGACCAGAGAGAGCACTTAGCCCCAAAGCGTGGGGCAGTGAAGCACTAAACAGGTTTCAATATTTACTTTACATCCTCAAGGAAACAAAGATGCAAACTCAAAGTGTCAGGCGCCACCTAGGCTAGGCTAGGGATAATAACAGGTGGCCTTCCTGGAGATGGCCACCACTTCTGCATGTCTGCAAGCGGTGAGCAGTATGAGGAAATGTCCCAAAGAGACTTCATCTCGGGATTACTTCTTGCAACTAATGTGTCTTTCCTGTCATTGTATAATTAATATAATAATCCCTAGGCATTAGCCCACCCTACTGAACAGACTTCATGCAGATTAACATAAAGAGGAACTTTCATAAATTAGTTCAGTTTAGATGAATTAATAATTTCACAGAATTCTTGATTTGATTCAAATAATCTTGGTTTTAGTTGTTTTGCTAATAAGATGTAACAAAGGTAGAATCAAGAAGAGAATTGCCCACTGCTCATAACAGTAAGTAAAGGCTGCATATTAAGAAATACAATGAGCCAGGTGGTGGTGGCGCACACCTTTAATCCCAGAATTTGGGAGGCAGAGGCAGGCGGATTTCTGAGTTCGAGGCCAGCCTGGTCTACAGAGTGAGTTCCAGGACAGCCAGGGCTACACAGAGAAACCCTGTCTCAAAAAACCAAAAAAAAACCCCAAAAACCAAAAACCAAAAAAACCCCAACCCCCCCAAACCCCCCCCAAAAAAAAAACCAAAAAAAAAAAAAAAAAAAAAGAAAGAAAGAAATACAATGAGCTTTCATATTCTATTAAAAGGAGATATGGCCTTGGGACATCTTAGTGTTGAGGGAAACGCATTAAGTTTGTGGTTTGTGTTCAAGGAAAAGCGTGAGGTCCAAGGAAGAAGCCACAGGTGTGTAGTATAAGTCAAGGTCATGAAAAACTGAGCTTATAGAATGAAACACTGCTTTGAACTTAATGTCAACATCCTTCTGTAGCTCCTCTTTTGTGCAACATTTTATCTCTGAGGTAATTTTCTAAGAACTTTTATCTATAAAAAGGCTAGAGAAAAGAAATAAAGATGATGGTTTGGCTTGGGGGGGCTCTGAGCCATCCATCCATCTATTCATCCATGCTCCTATCCAACTGTAGTGATGTAGCCATTTTCCTGCTCCATCCCATGTGTGGGTTTTCTGTGTGAGTGACTCCCTTTCCTCTCTGGTTCACAAGGATTTAACTAGCCTGGTCTACAATAGGGCTCTTGGTAAACTGGCTGCTATACAGTATGTGTTAATCTCTAAGGCTAGGTTTTCAGTCACAGAATAAGCAAGAATGTCACATCTCCAGAAGCTACTAGCATCCAGTTCAGTCAGAGAAAGCTACAAGGTCAGAGATCAGCAGTCTTTTGGCCACCATTCAAGGCTGTGTTCCACCTCAGCTCATTCCCCTAAGGCTGGGCATCCCCCTCCCCTTCATCCCCCAGCATCAAAGTTAGCATAGGCATCTAGATCGCTGATGAAGAACAGAGATTCCAAATGACAGCTGGAAGCGAGGTGCAGGCAGTGTCTACACACCCTCAGCAGAGCCTGCGGCCAGGCTCACTTTTATTCATGTTTTTCAAAACAGTTTCCATGGTTTCCATAAGTAGCTTTGGCTGTCCTGGAATGAGATCTGTAGACAAGGTTGTCCCAAAGTTTACAGAGATCCTCCTGCCTCTGCCTCCCTAGCACTGGGATTAAAAGCTGGTTCCATCACCACCCAGCCATCCACGCTCTTAAGGACATACAAGGACCATCAAGCCAGGAAGGCCAAAAAGAAATAAGAAGCCAGACGAGACTTTAGCTTCATGGGAAACAAAGTCAGCCAAGTAGCTGTTCACATGGAAAGGCTACTTTAAAGAGAAAAACAAACATAATAAAAAATAGTTTATTTCAGACAACGAGAGTCTAGCCAGCTAGAGAAAGGATTTTCATCTTCGTCTTCAGTTTAATTTGAAGAACCTAAGTGTATGTATGCTAATAAGAAAGCCTAGCCGGGTGGTGGTGGCAGCGGTGGTGCACGCCCTTAATCCCAGCACTTGGGAGGCAGAGGCAGGCGGATTTCTGAGTTCGAGGCCAGCCTGGTCTACAGAGTGAGTTCCAGGACAGCCAGGACTACATAGAGAAACCCTGTCTCGAAAAACCAAAACAAACAAACAAAACAAAAAAGAAAAACAAACAAACAAAACCCCCAAAACAAAAAAAGCAAGCAAGCAAGCCAGCCAGCCAGCCAGCCAGCCTAACCCGTGGCTTTATGTTTTAGAAACAGGGTTTCACTGTGAAGCTCAACTTAAGAGTGCTAGGGTGACAGTGTGGACCACCAGGGCTACCTTAGTTCTTCTTTTTATTACAAATTTTGAATTAGTATTTTGCCATAGGAATTTGGCTTGTCTCTGTGTTGTATAAACTGTTTAACCTCACTTTCATTTAAGAAAAATTTCAGCTTAAAAACTTTTTAAAAATTTATGTATTTGAGTACACTACTGCTGTCTTCAGACACAGCAGAAGAGGGCATCGGATCCCATTCCAGATGGTTGTGAGCCACCGTGTGGTTGCTGGGAGTTGAACTCTGCCTCTGGAAGAGCAGTCAGTGCTTTTAACCGCTGAGGGCTCTCTCCAGGCTCCTGAGCTTAAAAACTTAAAGAGGCTGTGCACTAGAAAGAAGCACCTGCAGAGGCCCGGAGGGCATGGATCCCTGGAACTGGAGTTACAGGCACTTGTAAACTGTGCCTTTTATTACATAAAATTTGAAGCCCCAGATCATGTCCCAGTAGCAGGCTGGACCCTGTGTTCTTAGGGTTTGTACCCCAAGAGACTCACCTTAAGATGTTTTCAAACCAAGCCTGTCTCACATAACTATACTTATTAGAAAGTGGGTAACTATTGGGGCTTAGGACGTAAACCAACCCTTTCCTAACTTTACTGCTACACAAGGATTCCAAGATCGAAGGAAATCAGATGGCCATTAGACAGCTGGACCAAGTAACCGGGCAACGACAGCACTGCCATTACAATTATGAAGAAAAGGCTGGTGGTCACCATCAGTGTTTAGTAATCTGGTGGGACATCACTCCTACAGTTTAAAAAATAAATTTTTATACAAAACTGTTTTGCTAATCGTTGCTAAATTCCATGTGCTGTAAGAATGGGACACGATGATTTAGATAAGCCTACCACCTGGGGGAACTGGGTGCAGCAGTGCTTACACCACAGGCCAGGCCTGGTGGCACACACATGCAATCCCAGCTCTTCTGGAGGCTGAGGCGTAAGAACTGCAGGTCAAGGTCAGCCTGGGATATAGAGTGAGTTCTGTTGAAATGTAAAACAGGGCTGTGATAGCTCAGTAGGAGAACAGGGTCCTAGCATTTAAAATTAAACCAACATTTTAAAAATTAGTAATTCAACAAAGGAAGTAGAGCTTAGTGGTTTCCCAATATTCCCAACTACAAAAAACGTTCAGAGAGGATGGATGCCAGCAGTGACAAAAAGGATCAGAGTGAATTGTATACATTTATGAAATAGCCTATAATCCATCCCTCAGTAGGTTGAGGCAGGGAGACTGACACACTGGGCCACACAGTGAGACAATGACTCAATCCATCACAGAATGAATAAGGACTTCATGATAAAGGCGGAACTGATAGAAGACTCTCAGCTACACCACTCAGCCCACAGAAAACCGTAGCAACATTGTTTCATTACTATTCTTTAGGATACTATTGCTTAATGCTCTATAATTTCACAGCATAAACAGAATTAAAAGCAGCATTCTGAAACACCCTGGCCTGGGTTATTGCAAGTCTAGCACTTTTACATTCAAAGTCTGTTTTATGAACTTTACTTTCCACTGGTACAGGAAAAAAACCTTTTCCCTGAGCCCAACGTTCATATCCAAGGAGTCACAGCTGAACATACTGACAGCATAACCCCCCTGACAGTCCACAGCAATCATGGCCTGCAGAACCAGCTGACCATGATTTGGTTTCTGAAGTGCTGAAGACTGAGCTGCATCCTGCTAGGTCGGGGTGTGAATGCACACATGTTGTCGTAGACAGGAGAACCTGGATCTCGATAATTCTGTACACCTTCCCCCCCCACCTCCCAATGAGGCGCATCCATTCCACCTGCTGGGCTATATACTTGTTCAGTCACTAAGAGAGTTCAGTCAGAGGAAAGACAAAACACCTGAATCCAGAGGGAGGGGAGGCCTGTCTTCAGGGCGCTGGTTGTGACTACAACACCCTTTTAGACTAATGTGATGACAACAGACTTGTCCTACTGAATGTTAACAACCTGCTCTGCAGGTTCCATTGGCTGCTGTGTTGAGGCAGTGAAGGTTTAGAGAGGACTTTAGATTTACTAGTCATTAAATCCACGTTGGGTTAACCTGTCCTGTAATCCTTATTTTATGGTAAGCTCCTGCCATCACTTTGTGAAGATATTTCGTTAAGACCACACAGGAAACAGAGAAGGGACAGAAGTCAGGGACAGCTTACCTGCTTTAAATGGGAATGTGACCCCATCACCAGAGCTGTCCGTAGAGCCTGAATTAGCATCTCCTCCTTCCCCCTCAGAAGTGCTCTCAGCACCATTGCGTATAGGCTCAGCTGCTTCTCCATTTTCTTCCTCAGCTTGCACTCTCTGCAGGGCAGAGGGGTCTCTCTCAAACGGAAACCCTTGGCTCATCTTCTCTTGCTCAGGATCAAGGACACTGTCAACTGAAAGCTCTTCTTCAGCCTTAGGCTAGAGTGTAAGTAAAGATGGAACTCACATTACAACATAAATACTGTCTATTGTAGACAATATACACAGGAAAACATGCCACCCAACAGGTCTGCACTCAGCACATGCCACGAGAACAAGTTTTCAACCATCTCCCCACCTATCATGTGACAGTTCAGACAGCTACTGAAATGTGCTCACCTGTGACTAATGTAGCCAAGGTTAATATGAAAGGACTGGCCTGTCTTTCGGGGTTTCTCTGTGTGTAGTACTGGCTACCCTAGAACTCACTGTGTACACCATGCTGGAACTCAAGGACCCGTCCACCTCTACCTATTAGTCACAAGGACTAAAGGCGTCAACTACTACGCTCAGGTAAGAACTGCTAGTTCCCGAAAGAAGATGGCAAAGGGATGAGTAGTCCTACTCAGAACCCAAGTAATTGTGACTTTCTTGCCACAGCTGATCAAAAAGCAAGAGACACTAGAGGGCAGAGGCTCCTGCAGGCCTCCAACTATGATAGTCATATTCTACTTTACAAGGAAGGAAGCCACAGGTTAGTTAACGATCTACTAACTTGTCTGAACCATAACCATGCATGAGAAATACACACAAATCATTTACAGAAAACTACTCACAGCACTATCTCTTAGGCCAAGAAACACAAAATCATCTACTAGCTTATATCTATCAAAAGTCTTGGTGTTGGCACCAACATGTGGGACTAAACACATCAAAGGCCTTCGTGTGCATCTGGGTTCTCTGTGAATGAAGTGTGTCTGGTGAAGGGAGCACTCTGAAGACAAGCCTACCCATCCAGCACCCACGAGATGCCAATGGCACTTTAGCACTTTAATGTCGAGCAGATGAGCCAAAGTGTGCTACTATAACAGACCACTATACTACAGTCTTGTGCCAAAGCCTGTCCTGCACATGGAACACTTTACCTGATTTATGACACAATTCTGTTAACCTCAAACATGTCTTCTTTATTATTATTTAGTATTGAAAAACACTAGTAAGGTGTTCCTACAATGTATCAGATAACAAGGAAAGACACAAATTTTAAAGTCTTACAAGTAGATACCCATGATCCAAAAGACCTACACCTATATGATCCTAGTACATGTAGTCACGCACACACACAGACACACATACACAAGCTATCAAAAAAGAAAAGAAAAAGTAAACACTATAGGAGTGGGAGGAATTCAAGTCCAAAGCATGCTTTCACTACATAACAAGACCTTGTGAAGCTTTGAGTTCAATTCCAAGCACCATATAAAAGGAATCAAGATGGAAAAACACCTAATATTTAATAACAGAAATCACTCATGCCAAAAGTTTCAGCAATACGGAGGAGGGAGAAGGGTTAGAAGTTCAAATCTGGGCTGAACACACTGGTCATAGGAAAACTGCTTCTATCCAAGCATGAGGGCCAGTGTTCTGATACTCGGCAACAGAGTAAAAAGCTGATACCGCAGGCAGGCAGGATGGTTCAGTGAGCAAAGGTACTTACAGCAAAACCTGATTTGATTTTGATCCCCAAACGACAAGGTAGGGGAAAAGAAACAAACAAACCCTACAGACTATCCTCTTATGCATATACAACACAAACACATACACACACACACACACACACACACCCACCCCCCACACGAAATTCAAGGTCATGCTAGGCAACATAGCCAATTTTCTAAAAATCAGCAGATAACCATGCATAGCCACTTGAGGACTAGTCTGGAAAAAAAAAAAAAAGCAATATAAACCTTCAAATGCAGACATCAGACATCAAATTCCAAGAAAATGGCCTAGAAAAGTAGGCCACTTTCAACTTTTGAAAAAAAGAAGATTGGGTAAAGCTGACTGGGAGATGGGCCCTGTTTCCTGCACCCAGCATCCAGGATGCCCTGAGTAAACTGACAAGGAATGGAGGTGCAGTGTTCTGTTCAGTGCGGATGACTGAGGAGTTCTTCCTGACTTCACAGATTTCAGCAGGTGGGAGGGACCATGGCATCTCAGGACACTCAGAAGAGCAAAAGTCCCTACAGAACTAAAGAGCTAAGCACATCACAATTCTTAAAAGTCTTACGTCAGACCTTGCAAAATGTGTTGGTAAAAGCCATTTCCTAAAATCAGCAGCAGGGAAATAAAGGAAAGGTGACATTTGGAAATTCGATTGCGATTGCAACCACAAAAGCAGCACGAGGTAGCCTGTGGGGAAGAGTAACCACAATGTAGCCATACAGAATGTAGCCATACAAAATCCCTGAGGAGACACACAGAATGCCACAGGGCTCAACCCAATAAAAACTCCAGGAGCAAAGTTGAGTTCACAAAGTCGATGAACAGTGTTAACTCTTTATTCCAAAGTCTGAGAGAGCAGGGCTGAAGGGACACAGTGCTAATCAAATCTCTGCATTCAAAGCCAGTATGGTCTATACAGAGAATTCCAGGACATGCGGGGCTGTAAAGTGAGGCCTCTTCTAAGAAAGGGGGAATAAAAAAAAGAATAAACAAGACAAAAAAATGACATTATCAGCCGGGCAGTGGTGGATCACCCTCTTAATCCCAACGCTTAGGCAGAGGTAGGAAGATCTCTGAGTTCCAGGACAGTCTGGTCTCCAGAGTTCTGGGACAGTCAGGGTTATACAAGAAATCCTGGAGGGTGAAGGGTGGAAGAAGGAACCACCTTTATTATATGAACAGGAGAGATAAGTCATCAGTTAACTTGGACTGCTCTTCCAGAGGACCAGATTCAATTCCCAGCACCCACATGGCAGCTCACAAGTGTCTGCAACTTCAGTTCTACAGGTTCTAGCACCCTCACACAAACACACGTAGGCAAACACCAATGCACATAAAATAAATGAATCATAAAAAAACTTAAAAAAGAATACCATTATAACATTGTCACTAATATTATTAACAATACTACTATTAACACTGCCTACCAATTACAGAAGTCAGAACGAAAAGTGGGTATCCAGTGACCAACAAAAAGGGGACAGAACATTCTATCTATCTATCTATCTATCTATCTATCTACTTACTTATCTATGGGTTTTTTTTTTTTTTTTTTTTTTTTGTATAGAATAGAGTTTATTGAGGGCATGAGGAGGGGAGCCAGGAGGGTAGTAGAGGCAGAGAGAGAGAGAGAGTAGAGAAGTAGAGGCTGGCCATGACCACGTGGAAAGAGGGGGAAGGGAAGGGGGGAGGGGACGGGGGCAGAGAGGCAAGAGAGCAAGAGAGTAAGAGTTATCTATGGTTTTTCAAGACAGGGATTCTATGTAGCGCCCTGGCTGTCCTGGAGACTAGGCTGGCTCAAACTCAGAGATCCACCAGCCTCTGCCTCCTGTGTGTTGGGACTAAAGGCACAAGCAACCAACAATGTGCCTAAATTACATTAAAGGCTGAGAAAATAAAGTAAGAAAGAGCGAGACCAATAGTGGGAATTAAGGCAAAAGCATCTAGTATTCAGTTAACTGTGCTAATAATCATTGCTGGAGGAGAGGCTCAGGACTAAGGATTCTGAATGAAGACTATAAAAAACAGAAAAAAAAAATTTTTTTTCCCCCAAGACAGGGTTTCTCTGTGTAGCCCTGGCTGTCCTGGAACTCACTCTGTAGACCAGGCTGGCCTCCAACTCAGAAATCCGCCCGCCTCTGCCTCCCAAGTGCTGGGATTAAAGGCGTGTGCCACCACTGCCCAGCAACAGAAAATATTTTAAATATTATAAAATACATCACTTATGTGTGAGTGTTTGTGCACATGTGCATTTTCACATGAGTGCAGTGCCCACGGAAGCCAGAAGTCATGAGATCCCCTAGAACTGAAGCTGTAGAGATGGTTATGAACCACCCACTGTGGGTGCTAGGAGCTGTGGTAGGTGCTGTGGGAGAGCATCCCATTCCTGACCTGTGTAGCCACTACCTCCCTAGCCTCCCTACCCGAGGTTTTCTATAGTGTGTGGTGAGGAAGGCAGTGGCTCTCCCAACTGCTCACCAACTGCTTTCATAAACTGTACACGTTAAGGATCAGTTTTATCCTTGCAATGATGGAAAAACCAAAAAAAGGTATGTGTCTTTTTATATACAAATTCAAATTTCAGTGCCCACCAATAAGGTTACTGGAACACAGTCCCAGTTCCCCAACTGACAGACTGGGGTGTGCCAGGCCTGAAGAGCTGTGGGAGGAATAACCAACTTTAAGCACATACTATCCAACCTGAAATGTACAGGTCTGTGGACCTCCACACTAAGGCAAGGCATAGGAATGGTGGGCGGTCCATCCATTCCGTATCCTCTGAGAAATTGGGTCGGAGCACAAAATACAAAAAGGAAAATAAAGTGAGTGAGCCAAACTCAGTTGAATCTCAAGAGGAATCTACTTGTAAAGATCAAGGCATACCCGGCCTGTGTGCGACTCCCCTGCCTCTAGGAAGTATCTTATTCTCTGTAGGAACATCATTTTCTTGTCAAGCTTCAGGGTAGACACCAACTACTTGCACCTCTCAAACTTAGTGCTAAATCTTGTCCCTCAGAAGCACAATGAAGTCACACTCACACACCTCTTTAGTGGTTGCTAGGCAACTCACTGTGACATCAACAGAGCATCATGGAAGGAAAATGACATGACAGAGGAAGCAACAAAGGATACTACTGTTGGCTGTGTGAACTAGATGCAAGCTTTTATTAGCTCCAAAGAGCTCATCAAGAAATTATTGAAAAGCAGCCTTAGGCAGTAAAGTGGCTCAATAGATAATGTTCCCCTTGAAAGGCTGATGGGTGAGCTGCATCCCCAGAAACCACATGAAGGTAGAAGGAAAGGACTGACTCCACAGGATGGTTTTTGATACATGATTCATGACACAAGAACAGGCATACAAACACAAATAAATAAAAGTTGCTTCAATGGAGAGAGAGGCTGAGAATTTCTCTTCCCAGTTCAGGCCCAAGTTGTAAACAACCCTTTTCCTTTACCAATTAGAAAAATACAGTGTTCTCAAAATAATCTCTCTAGGTTAATATTATTGTTGTAGCTTCAGTAACATGTAGGAGAGTGGGGGCTAAGGGAATGAGTGTAGTCAGCTGGCAAAGTGCAGGATGACGTGCAAGGTGTGAACAACTGCTTGACTTCAGGTCCTCAAGGAGGAGCCAGGCACATCCCAAGTGCTCAGCATCCAGGATTAGGAATGATGGTCTCAAAGTTATGGTTGACAGGGATGGAGGAAGACACACCCATTGACCTCTGGTCTATACACACCCAATGCACATGCATGTACCTGGATACACACATCCACACCAATATACAAATATATCACACACACACACACACACACACACACACACACACACACACACACACTTTCAACTAGGAAGAGTTAACTATTTAGAAGAGGTATTCCAAAAGAGGAGCAACAATTATTCAAGGAAATCAAACATCAAACAAACAAAACCTGTTGACATATTTTGTGCTTGACAGACCAAGAACAGAATGGAAAATATTGTCTTAAAAAAAGTGCCTCAGTAGAAAAAAAGAAAAAAAAAAAAAAGAAGAAGAAAAAAGGTGCCTCAGAAGAGACTGTCACTCACCTCCATCTCTGCTTCTAACACTTCATCTGGGGTTCGGGTCCGCTCCTTTGTTTTCTTCCACGTCTTTGGCGCAGTGGTAGCTGTTTGCACTGAAATACAAGACCAGTCCCGTTACTTACCTGGGCAGTCCTGCTGGGGATTAAGAGATCTAAAACATCTTTGCATGCTAGCCCAGCAGCACAGAAATTCACCTGCGGCCAGGAGCCAAATGAAAGTCATTGGCTCAGCAGTTCAGCTACTGCCAATAAGTGTGCTAGACACAAACTCAGCCCTGCCCCGGCAGCCGGATACTCCAGTATGATACACAGGATACACAGGAACCTGGCACATGATTCAGAAGAGACATAGCATCTCTCATCTGAGCATTCAGAAGGTAAAGTTTTGTCTGACGGGTGATTTTTGAAGTAAGATCTCAATATGAAGCACTGATTGGCTTGGAACTCTATGTAGACTAGGTTGGTCTTGAATGCAGAGATCCACCTGCCTCTGGCTCCCGGGCAAATGTCACCATTCTCAGTCCCCAAATTCACAGTTTAAAGCTCCTGATTCTTGGGTTATAGACGACTGAGTCACGTCTACACATGCATTTCCAGACTGGAAATCTAAGGATGGAAACTCTGAAGTTGCCAGCACATCAGACCGGGACAACACAGACTGGCGTGAGAGCAAAGTCTATACCTGGGTCTGATCCTTCTAGGCAACCGTGTCATTTTAACCACGGACACTTCGTAATCCCCTGCTGAGGCTAACTATTTAATTTAAGAATGAGGTTAGCTAAGACAGGATTTTGTTTGGGATCAGGCTCCAAAAGCCCTCTATATGGTTTCCAGGGAAAGTGGTTATGATCAATGCCCACCATCATTTATGATCAATACTAGTGGACAAGTATTTCATGGTACTGGGGTAAAACTGACAAAAGTTAATTTTCATCATATATTTCTAATGGATCAAAATTCTAAATGGAAGACTGAGTTCATAAAGGCCTTCCTCTTGTTTTTGGTGGTGGTGGTGACAGTGATGTGGAGGACTAAAGCCAGGAACTCAGCCATGAAAGATTTAAAAATAGCCAGCAGACTCACAGATCTCCCAGAATTAGTCAATACACAGATATAAAATCTATGATATGTCTATAATTTAACTGTCACAGGGTAAGCAGGAAACATTAGAGAGACACTACAGAAGGCAGCCCGTGGCCATTAGATAGGACTGAAGGGTCTGGACAGATAACTGGGAGGATCAAGGAAAGCCACTTAACAGAAACATTAAGAATATGCAAGCCCAGAGCAAAAGACTCTGTCAGCACACAAACTCTTTAGGGGATAAGAAAAAGGAAGGGACATTCAAAACTCTCAAAATTAATTCAGCACCACAGAAATGCCACAAACATTATAGATCTGTGATGATGAACCTCAAATCAATTTATCTTTATCCTTTTTTCTTCAGGGACCACACAGTCAGCAAGAAAACGTTAGACCAACCAGCTATTATTATTTTGTTTGTGGTCTACCAGAGGGAAAGCATCTCTTCAGTGGAGCCAGGAGTTAATGAATGAAAAACCTCACATCCCTGTAAGAGATACATCTCAGGACAGACGCTCTTCTACCGATTGACAAGTATATTTTGCATGAGTGAGGATGGGGGCAAAATGGATGTGATAAGCAATCAGCTATAAAGGAGAAAAAGTTGGAAGAGAAGCAGAGGGAGACACAGACTGAGCACAGGCCACTGTGAACTGGGCCAAGGAAGGCTCTACGGTTAAAGCCCGCTGCAGGCTGTGGCTCTGCTAGCCGCTGCAGCGCTCTGTGGGGAAGAGCAGCAGTGGGATTATCTCTTCTCTGCAGAGCTGCATCAGTGACCTACACCGGCAGCCTGAGAGGGGCATGGCCGGCATTTCTAAGACAAAGATAGGGCTTCTGCTCATCTTCTAGGAACACTGAGTAGGCAACGGAAAGCCTGGTGCTCCTAATCCCAGGGGCCTAGAGATCTCCAGCTGCTGCCTATACAAGAGACACTTCTACAGGTGTAATCAATAACGGAAAACAGAAAACACAAACAACCCGCATAACTTCATTTTATGCTTCTGCAAATTATGACATAGTCAAAGGAAAAGCACCCTCTCCTCTCCAGAGCTCTTTTCATGAAGTAATCCACTGACACAGAAAACTCAAGGGAACACAGAAATTAACCAATGGATTTTCAGAAGGCGGTCTCCTCTGGAAGTTTCGAATTTAAGTCAGAGGCTGAATTAAGTCAGGCGCAGTACCAACATTTAACTCACACCTAGGCACAGACTTCAGACTCTATAAGGTTGTATCACACTGAATGGGCCAAAGGCGGCACAGCACACTCACTCCGGCTTCCGGTTACCTATGGAAGCCACAGAGAATGGGCTCTGCGGGTTGTGTGGTGGTGGTTTTAGTTTATTTCTTATCATGGCTTGACTAGAGCCAAGCTGCTACTGTTGCAGCATTAACTGTCTTAGCCCAGTGTTGTGGGGCATGCCTCTAGTGCCATCACTCTGAAGGCAGATCTCTGAGTGTGAGGACAGCTTGTCTCCATAGTGATTTTTAAGCCATCAACCCTATATAGTAGATATCATTTCAAAAACCAAACCAAAACAGGAAAGAAAAAAATTAACGATCTTCATAAAACCTAGAGATGACCATTGAGTTTGGAAACCAGGACTGGGTAAAAACAAAAACCCAGACATTTGTTGATTATTATCAGACCCACGCATCACTATTTCTGTTGTTATTACCTTGAGACAAAGTCTGCCGTAGCTGAGCTAGCCTTGACCTTTCTGAACAGCTGATCTGAACTTTGATCTACCTGTCCTCTACCGTGCCTGGCCTCCCGTTCATCATTAATGACTTTCCCCAAAGCCTGAGGCAGTTAAAATAATAAGAAAAACTGTACAACGGTGGTGCTCCCATAGATCCAGCCAGGAGTAAATCAAAGCCTGGCATATCCTCATCCCAAGGAGTTGGTGGCTGAAATCAAGTCTTTTTCTTTATAGGAATATTGGCTCCAAAGAGCTGAATTGTGGCTTTCAGCTTTCAGATCAAGTCAGGCAGTTCACTTGACACGACCAAATACCAGAGCAAAATGATTTGAAGGAGGATACAATTATTTTGGTTCATGGCTATTTTTATTTAGATGTATGAGTGTTTTCCTTGCATATATGCCTGTGAGTACTATGTGTCTGCCTAGTTTCTGAGAGGCCTAAAGAGGGCCACAGAACAAGTTAAAAAAACCCGATGACTGTTAGGCACCATGTAGGTGCTGGGTCTGGGCTTTTTCTATGACAGAGAGTGTTGTGAGCAAGAAGCCCCTATCACACAGCACAGCCGCAAAGGAGCCCATGCCTGTACTGGCTGACTCCTCCGCCTCCTTCCTCTTTGTTCCATCACAGCCCCTGCTTACCGGTGGGTGCACACTGGGCAAATGGTGTCAGGGTTAGGTAATTCTCTCTTGTATATCCTCAAAGGAAAACCTGCCAGCATGCTTTCCTACTCTTCTAAGTACTTCTCAGGCCAACAAAGCTCAGGGTATCCAGCACGTCACGACCACTCACTACCTGTCAGCGTTACACAGATGCATCTCCCACCAGATTCCACTTGCAGCTCTCCCAGTGCATGGGAATCTCACATGGAAAGTCCATCCCCGAATCATCACCAAAGCAGCAACAGCTCCGGTACTGCTCAGAGTCAAACTCAAAGTCTATTTGGGGACTCAATGTAAACTCCTAGCTGGGAATCCTGCTAGGGCAAAACCAAGCTCCATCCTTCCAAGCCACAGAGGTATGGAGGACACTGAATCCTGTAGTTCTGTGCCCAGCTCCTGAAGCAGACTCTGGCATGATGGTATGTGGAAAACATCAGGTAAAGCAGCTTCAACCCTTATTGTGTTGAACTATGTCAGGTGAGCCGGGCAAACCGTTACATGCCCATGGCACCTTTCCTATTGCCTCAGTATAAAGCACTTGGCTTCTTGTTAGCTTCCTCCCTCCGCTCTGAAACAAGCTCTCACTATGTAGCTCTAGTTGGCTCAGAACTCTCTGTATACAGCAGGCTGGCCCTGAGCTCTCAGAAATCCACCTGCCTCTGTATTTCAAGTATGGAGAAAGCCTGGTTTTGTCTGTGAGGATCCAATCTCTGGGCTCTAGCTCTCTAAATTCAGGTATTCTGCTTTGCTTTTGCTCCCAATTCTCACTCTAAACTTGTCCAAGGAAAAGTCAGCTAAGCTGCCTGGAAACTTCCTCTAACAGACTGACTTACCATTGAATAAGACCAGCATCTCAGGGCTCGTGTTGTGTAAAATATGAAAACCATTTCGAAGCAACATATTTCTCCAATTCTCATCCTTATCAAGAAAGCCAGGAGGCCACCCTTTACTGTGTGTACAGAGAATGCCCATGCTCTGGCTTTCCCCTGCTAACTAATACTAAAACCGCCCTCTCTAAGCATTGCCTGAAGCATTCTGCAGCTTTTCCAAACTTGTCCAAATTCTCCTTTCAAATGTGTCAGACTCAATCAGGAGGGAATCGCACCAACGATTTCAAGAGCTTAAGAGAGCGGAATGTGGACTGGAACAGATCGTATCGTATCATGGCAGCCAGGAGCACACCTGGGACAGCGGGCTTTTCCTATGTCCCTTTTCACTGCACCTGCTCTTTGCCTTCAGACAGGCCTCCCCTCCTTAGTGTCCTACTGTACGATCCCAGCAGCGGGCCCACTGACCTCTACGGTGCCTTTCACACAGCTGAGTGCACATCGAATCCTGACTCACCTTAGAAGGCACCTTAGACATGAGCCCTTGCCAGACCGGGGGAGGGGGGGGGCGCGGGTTGAGGAGGGGAGGTCATGAAGACCATTCCAGACAGAGCTGGAAGCCATCTTATCCTGAAATACACAGACATTTTGGCCAATTTTCCTTTTAATATTTAAAAAGAACAGCTATGTATATATTTCATGTTTATGTTACAGTCTAGTTATTTTTTACCTGAATTTTAAACAAGAATCTAAATCATTATTGTACTAGTCTTTTTGTGAAAATTCTTAATAATCCAACTATTGAAATTCCTACATATTCACTCCACTAAATGCTGTTTAACCATAAAGTTATATTAGCATTCTGCTGGGTCAGGGGAGTAATTTTTCAAAGTCATAAAGACATAATTCAAACTTAAAATTAAAAACATAAAAACATAATTGAAATTTAAAATATAATAGTGAAAACCCATTAAAAAAGTTAATGATACAAACTAAGAAAAACGACCCATTTAAATAAGAGCATTTAAGAAACAGGACACGGCTCGGGTGAAGGTACTTGCTACCCAGCAAGATGACCAGAATGTTGCAAGACACTGTGAACCCCGAGATTGTGTTATTTACTGAAAAACCCTGTTTCTAGCTATGGTGTGGCTCAGCCTTAGCACACACCTTTAATCCCTCTGGCTGGGATACAGACACACCCTTAGCACACACATCTTTAATCCCAAACAATGAAGGTAAAGCTAGTTTGTAGAAGGAAGCACCCATGTTTGAAAATGATGTCTAATTGAGTGGCAGACAAAGTGATGAATCAGAAAAAGATTCGACAGAATTGGATCTGCCCATCTCTCATAAGAAGAGAGAGGAAAGAGAGGCTACCTGAGGGCTGGTGCCAAGAGGTGGGAGGAGGCAACTCTGCTGGGGCACTTGTACAGAGAGACAGGCTGAACGGAGAACAAGCTAGAGACACCAGTGAAGACAAACCAAACCAAAACAAAAACGAGGAGACAGAAGATTAGAACACCTTGCTAAAGTTAGTATGAGGTCAAGCAGAGTAATTCAGTCAGAAGCTGAAAGAGAACCCAGATTGAATCAGTTAGCTTGCAGAGGGGTCTGAGCTATAACAGCTGAGATGAACCAGCCAGCTAGACTTCAGAAAGAACTAGAAAGGGTGAACTTATACAGCAGAGGCTGAGAACATTCTAGGCCTAGATATAACTGTACAGAGGCTGGAAGCTTCCAGATTAGACCAGGTTAGCAGAGGAGGACAATTATCTCAGGCTAATAAAAATTGCGTTTCTACCAGAGTTCAATTCTTAGGTCCCACAAGGTGGAAGGAAAGAACAGATTCTCACAAGCTCTGCTCTGACAGCTGCACACACAGTGTTGCACACTCACTCACTCACTCACACACACAAAGTGTAAAAAAAAGGGAGTAAAAGGTAAAAACAGAATAAAATGTCTGACTAGCCTACAGAAGTCCAAAGTAATATGAAACCAAACAGGTTTGAAGTTTCACATCCACGACAAAGAGCACAGCACAGGTTTTTCCAAGCCCGTCCATCTCAGCCGCCCCAGTTATGGGCGATTATGTTCTTGCATTTCCCTATAGAATCCACACCACATCTCCATCCCTGGGATGTATATTTTTATCGGCATTGTAACTCGGGGCCAGAAGCTGCCCCATAGCTCTGTGATCTCTCTTGTCACAATGGGACTTTTTATCTAGGAACCTGGCTTTAGTAACTACCTGCCTGTCATAAAGACCCAGATTCTACCTTTCACTTGAATAAAAGTAACTAACAGCTGCTGAAATTTCCACAATTTGAGATGCACTAGGTTGGTACATGACAAGACAGCTGAAGAAAGAAGACATACAGTTTAGGGGTATGGCACACGGAGGCTGAGGTAGTAGAATTTCATGTTTAAGACCAGCATGGGCCGGGTGGTGGTGGCGCACACCTTTAATCCCAGCACTTGAGAGGCAGAGGCAGGTGGATTTCTGAGTTCGAGTCCAGCCTGGTCTACAGAGTGAGTTCCAGGACAGCCAGGGCTACACAGAGAAACCCTGTCTCGAAAAACAAAAACAAAAAACAAAGACCAGCATGGATGCAGGGAATTCAAAGCCATGGTAGACTACAGAGAAAAGGCTTGTTGCAAAAAGCCAAACGCTACTACTGCTATTACAACTGATGGTAGTTCCAGCCAACTGCTAACGGCACAAGATGAAATAAGAAGCTACAACTTTAAACTGTTTATTTCCTTGTTCGGCAAATGCAAGCGTGCATGCTTGAGAGCTCAGAGGACAACGAGCCCGTCCTTGCCTTTCAGCTCATGGATTCTAGTGGAAGCCAGGGCTGTAGTTCTTGAATTCAAGGCTGCCCGTGGTGCTCCATCCAGAACTTAAATTTGTTCAATGATAAAACTGTTTTTTGCCACTTTTTTGAATTTCTGGAAATTATTTTAGATTGTGAAGAGATTTTACTTTTTAGCCAAAATCTGGTAATGGGAATCAGAATCCGGCTGCCAGCTGAGAAGGCACCAATTCTAAGAGGCTCCCTTTCATCCTTTCCACTCACTGGGGACCCAGTGGGACTAATCCTCCAGTTTGAAGACAGTGTGTACAGAGTCCAGGCCTCAGGCCTCAAGTGACACAAAACTGAGAATGTGCTTTACCACTGCTGAGGTGGTACCCAGGGCATTGTCACAGGCTTGTACATAAACAGAATAGAATGTTCAGCAATGGAACTCTCAGAGAGTTCCCACCCTAGACACCTAGGCTTCCCCCTTGTCTTTCATCCAGGGCTTCTGTTCAGATGACCTTCAGCCGGCACGGAGTCCGCACATCCCAGAGCAGCAGGCCTCCACCTGACTCTTTTGGCTGTGGACTCCATTTTGTCCTCACCCTTGACATTTTTGTTTTTTCATTTCAGAAATTTCCACAGAAATCTAGAAAAAACAAGATGTCAATTTCTCTTGGAAACAAGGAAAACGTAGGTGAGAGAAGAGAACGCCTACAGCGGAGCTGTGGGGCAGTGATGTGAGCGTTTGATTCCAGTACTGGAGAGGCAGAGGCAGGTTGCTGTCTGTAAGTTCCAGGCTGGCCTGGTCTACATAGCAAATTCCACTACAGCCAGGGCTACAAGGTAAGACCTTACCAAAACCAACCAACCAACCAACCAACCAACCAACCAACCAACCACACATACAGCAAAGCCATGAAAGAGCCTCAAGATTCAGGCTGATGGATGAATGATACGGGGGAGACAGAGAGAAGCTACAGGATGTGGCTGACTTCTGCTCTCCTGAGAGCAGACAAGTGAGCACACTGAGTTTTCACTTATTCATCCCAAGGTTATCAGAGTGACGGCATCTGGTTGAGCTCTGTAGGTATTTTCAACAACGACCTTCATTCATTTCTCCCTGTTTACATTTTACTTCTAATTTTATCTTAATTTTTCCCATCCTTTGAGTTTCATTTACTTTTTTTAATAGTTTCTAAAGGTGGATGCTAAAGCCAACAAGATGAAGATAACTTTAACAATATATTCAATTAGTGATTTAAATTTCCATCTTAATATCACCTTTGCAGTGTGCTTATGCACAATAAACCCTCACTCAAAATACTAGTACTTTACCCCTATGATCTGAACCTTTGCACGGCAAAAGTGCCCCTCCCCCCATACACACACACACACACACACACAAACACACACACACACACACACACACACATATATATATGGTAAAATTAAGCATCTTTGGATGGACAGGAAATTAGACACCCTGTATCAAAAAGACCTTTGTGTGTGTGTTGGGGGGAGGGGGGTAATGACACATGCTTCAGTGGTTAAGAGTCCTGGCTACTACTCTTCAAGAACACCTGAGTTTCCACACAGCAGCTTTCTGTAACTCCATTTCCAGGGAATCTAACACACACACACACACCACACCAAAGCATTGAGAGAGAGAGAGAGAGAGAGAGAGAGAGAGAGAGAGAGAGAGAGAGAGAGAGAGAGAGAGAGAGAGAGAGAGAGAGACACAGACCTTTTAAAGCAGAGGAGGCAGGAGACCTGAAAGAGCTGTGATTAGGGCCTGGCCGCCAAGAAGCAGGAGAGCGGGGGTGAAGTTTGGATGACAGCAAAACAGCAAGCAGGGATTTATGAACAGTAAAGAACATTTTTATTTATGTGCATATGTGTGTGTGCCACGAGTGTGCAGTTGCCTGCAGAGAACAGAAGACATAGTTTGGTCCCTTGGAGCTGGAGACAGGCATTTGCGTGATGCCTGGCTTCTTTCTTGTTTGGGATCCAAACTCGGATCTTCTGAAAAAGCAGCAGGCACTCTTAACTGCTGAGCCATTTCTCAGGCCCCAGAGGAAACATCTGAGGTAATAAATATGTCCCTGATCTGGGCGGTAGACTGCTGCTATCACACGAGGAGACAGTTGAGAAAATCAAGTATGTGTAGTTGTATGTTCCCATGTTCTGCGACTTGCTGTGATAGTAAAACACTGCACCCATGCATGCTAACTGCATGCTCAGACACTAGATGCTTTATAAAAAAAACCACTGGCATGTACACAGCACTCCTTTTTATGAAAAGAAAAAGTCTGTGCACCAAATAGTGAGTTCCAAGACACAAATGTCAACTAGAATAAACAACTGTAACTAAGTAATGCCCATCTCAGCTAACTGATCCCCCACCACAGTGAACTTTGTCTGCAGTGCAGCAGACTTGGGTGTAATTACTTTCCCAACCATAGAGTCCTATGGCTCATCAAAGCAGACAAGCACATTTATATATCTGTACACTGCACAGGCTAGCTGGGAAGACACTGCCCTTCACCTCATTTGTTAAGGAAATTCTTCCTGGGGCTGGAGCTATGGCCCTGAAGTCAAGAGCACCTGCTCTCACAAATCTGCAGAATGACACCCACATATCAGGCCAGGAACCCCTCAAACGTTTGCAACTCTAGCTCTAGCTCCTGGCCGCTGAACACTCCAATGTTACTCCTGAAACACACCAACAAAATTAAACACACCTCATCCCTTTCATGTATTCATTTTATTAAATATTGCCCTATTTAGCTTCCCAAAAGTTAAGCTTACATTCTTACACATAACTTTTTACACTTCTATTCTTGCAAGTGTCAAGAATGTATTTATTAAATTATTGACTAAAAATATCAGAAAATGAGGGGGCTAGGCATGGTGATGCATGTCTTTAATCTCAGCACTCTGGAGGCAAAGAAAGGTTTGTGAACTAGAGGCCAGCAGAAGTTCCAGGACAGTCAAGGCTACAAAGAGACTCTCCCCCGCCCCCGAGTAATCTTTTCCTATTTTTATGACTATGAAATATGCTATTCATTTCTCTTACAGAATATGTCAGTTAACTATCTCCTCTATTGATTCTTGTCTTGGTTTGCATTTCTTCTCACCTAGTAGTAGTTCTGGGTAGGTAATTAATCTTTTGTTTGTTTCGGGATTTTTGTGTAACCGATGATAGATATCCTGGAACTCAACTCTGTAGACCAGGTTGGCCACCTGCCTCTCCCTCTTGAGTGCTGGGATCAAAGGCGTAGTTGGGAAAGTCAGGGGTGGCTATGGCTGCATTTAGAAGGCTGAGGAGAACAAGTCCAAAGGCAGCTCAGGCCATACAGAGATCTGCACAGAAGACCAGAAGCCCGCACCACCCAGGAGATAGCTGGGTAGGTGAGCTACTATTCTGTTCTAGTTACAGACTTGGAGAAGCCTGCCAGAAGGTTCATTTCTGTTGCCACCAGGCTGTCCGTTTCACAGCACAATGGGAATGCTATGGGGTACGGAGATAGATTCCGCCTGCCTTCTGGAAATAACTGTCTTAACAGGATTAAAACAGAAAGAGAGGGCATTTGACCAAGAGTATATAACATTTTGATAAACTAGGAAAATACTTTCAAGTAGACCCCAGAGTACAAGCACATTATTTAATAGCTGATGGTGCACTCTGTTAATCCCAGCACTGAGAGCAGGACAGGTGTATCTCCATGAGTTTGCTTTACATAGCGAGTTCCAGGCCAGTCAGAGCTAAATGTGAGATACCTGGTTCAAAAAAAGAAAAAAAGAAAAAAAAAAAAGTGAATTTCCCCTAACCTTTGATAATGAATAGACAGCCTGCTATTAAGAGCCACAGGAAGAAAAAAGCAGCTCCATCAGAGTGGGTTAGTAGGCATGTTCCACAGACGGCCAACAGACGTGGGCTCCCTGAGGTTTGCCCACAGACATGTGGTACCATTTCCTAGAATGAAAAGTCGGTAACTTTTAAAAGTCATTTAAAATTATTTATTAGTGTGTGTGTATGAATGTACGTATGCAGAACTGAAAAGTTTTGTGATTCTCTCTTAGCACCTTTATGTGGGTTCCGGGGATCAACTCAGGTCGCCAGCTCATGCTACAAGCCCTTTACCTGCTGAGCCATTTCACCACCCTTTGCAAAATTATTTTCTTTGAATTAAGATATTTTGTAATAATAACTGAATTCTAAGCAAACAAGTCTTTGAGTAATTTACAAGGGTGAGGTCTTACTGCAGAAATCATCAGATTCTCAGTTTACTCTCTCTCTGCTCTGACCAAACACGGAGGTCTGTCTCAGTTTCCTTCCTCTCCATTTAGCCCTGAAGCCCCGGCCTGCACTTAAGGCTTTGATGACACAGCAGGTGTTCTGTGGCATGGCTCTTGCTTGCTCCCTGGGGTGCTGCTTCAGCATCCAGGAATCTAGACAGTCCCCAGCCCTGTTCTGGTGGTCACAGCTGCCATGTTAACATGCATGCTAAACAGCTCACCTTCCTGCTGTCCCTGGAAACAGGCCTTCTGGATCATCTGCTTTCTGTAACAGATGTGGTGATGAAAATGGGAGCTGGTGTTATTTACATTTGAGGGAACTTGAAAATGTGAAAAATGTATTGGGTGGTTTAAGTTTTGCAGGAAAATCATTACTCCATAATTCCAAATATACTGATTTATAAAGAGAACAATCTAATTTTCCTCTGATCAAAAACTTGTTTGTTTAGGACAATTTATTTATAAAGTAAATATAGAGAAAGGCCGAAAAGGTTAATGTAATTTTGACCTAGAATAAGAAGTTCATGCACTCACAATCCCGAGACCTCTTTACAGAAGCTGATCTTAGAATCTGAGTGCTCCCAGAGAATACTGTTTGGCACACCACCATGATGAGGCACGGGACAGACTAGGCACCAGGCATCACACACATGACTCCAGTATGAGTAGCTGGTTCTGGAGCCATGTGTATTTAGCCGATTACAGCTGCATTGAGTGTCTCCTGACATGGACATCACCACAGCATAAGTATTTTACCAAAAGTTTAAGTCCTTATTTACCTCCATCCTCAGGCCATTTTCGGTGGATAATACTCAAGTCTCTTGGCCTACATTCTGCTCTCCATTCTGGACTATTCTAAGTAACAATTTCAGCTGAATGTACTCTTGTGTAAGACTCCCATAGTCCTAACAGGCAGTACTTCCATGACAGTGAAACCATTAGGCCGCTCCACTTAGGACCCCTCTTCAAGACACTTCATTTCTTTGCTGAAGCACAATGGCTGAAAATTTAGCTTCTATTTTTGGGTCAGCATCAGGTCCATTTCCTGCTGTATTGTACCAAAAATGTCCCACACACTTCATTATGTCCTTGCTATTGTATACAGAAGCTTACATGTAAGGCTGTGGAAAGGGAAAGGCTCTGATCTTAGTGAGCAAATGTAATACAGTACCCTAGACAACAGCAGGTGCTTACTGAAATTCCAGGAACGATCAAAAGTCCATCTAAGGGACAAGGGCTGAGACTTTGTCCCTATGTTAGAGCTAGGAAGTTTACTCAACAGAGCACAGTTCTGGAGGTAAAGGCCAGATAACTACACAAGCCTTACTGCCCCCACACTTCCCAACACTGCTCGTTCCTTGTGCTCCTTCCTCTGAATTCCAGGTCCACTTCGATCTCTTCACCTTTCTTACTGGTAGAAGGTGGGATTTGGAACGCACACAGGAGAACACCGTAAGCAGTGTTTGTCTGTTGGCTCACAGCATGCATGTCATATCATGTCATGGGAAAATGAACTGAAAGAGCAAGCCATGAGGCATCTATCTGCCCTCAGTGAGAATGCAGTTCCCTGCAGTGAGCCCAAGAGCATGCTCTCCCAGTTACCCAAGCGGCTGCTCAGGCGTGTTTACATGTAACAAGCCCTTCAGTGCTCCTGCTAACCTCATGTTGACTGCGGTTTCTTTCAAGGTAAATGTGGTATGATGCAGAGCCATGGATCACTACAGCCCTGGCTTGTAACTCAGAGTAGGGATTGCAGCACTAACAGCAGCTTTCCTCTAAGATGCTCTTCATCTCTGAGTGAGATGGGTACTGTGAATTTGGAAACCCAGAAGGAAAACCACCCCTTCTACTCAAATGGGCCCACACCTGGGGCCAACAAAGTACAGGCTGCGGGACTTTAACTCAAGGCCACCTTCACAGGTGCGACAAGTTCAACGTTAAAGACAATTTAAACACAGCAGTTCTGGAGCAGTGACTGCTGTCATGTCACAGGGCTGTTAGGTGGCACTGTCTCAGGAAACCCTGAGCACCACTGCCCACTGACCGTCCTGCTTGAATTTTATCCCAGTGTGCTAAGTAGTATGCACGCTACACATGTGGGTGGGGAATCAATGGGAACTGGGTACTCAGGGCTGACACAGAGCCTGCTCTGAAATCCCATCTGACTTCATGTGAAACAACTGACTTTTAACTCCTGACATGTTTCTTTTCAACTGGTTTTTGTTGTTAGATTTTTTTTTTTTTTTTTTTTTGGGGGGGGTGGCATTGGTCATTTTGAGACAGGGTCTCATTATAAAGCTCTGGCTGTCCTGGAACCCACTATGTAGGCCCTGAACTGCCTCTGCCTCTGAAGGAATTCAAAATAACCAAGATTGACATGTCGTATTAGCATAAGCTAGAGGGACATGTCTGTTGTGTATTTCCATCATCTCTCCACCCTCTCTCCCCACCCACCTCTTACCCTGCCTTGCACCTTTATTACTTCCACAAAGCCCCTAGGAATTTCAAATTTTGCTGATAGAAGCCTAGAATTTCCTTAGAGGATATTTGATTTGAGGGACTCACACACAGATGTAATTTAAGAAGCAGGCTGAGCAAGGCAATAAGGTACAAACCTTCAATCCCAGCACTCAGGAGGCAGAGACAGGCAGAGTTCTAGACCATCCTGGACTACAGACTGAGTTCCAGGAGAGCCAGGGAGGGCTACATAGAGCTATCCACTGAAAAAAAAAAAAAAAAAAAAAAAAAAAAAAAAAACAAATAGAAAAAAAAAAACCACGCCAGGAGGTGAGTATAAAGTCTGCTTCTGCCTCCAACTAAGTATGAGGCTACCACGAAATCTCATTTCTCTATGGTGGTGGTGGTGTGTGAGGGCTGACAGTACCACAGTACTTCAAAAATAGCAAGCCTTTAGTCAATAGTAGCTTTGATAATTAAAAGTGTTGTTTGTCCCTATAACACACTGGATTTGTTATAGGTCATTAACAAAGTACTTGCATTGTAGGAAATGTCCATAATACAAACACTAGAGAGGCTGAGGCAGGAGGATCATGTGTGGACTGTAAAGGGAGTTCAAGGATACCTTACTTCAGAATGGGCAGTGAGGCCAGGAGATGGTGGCGCACACCTTTAATCTCAGCGCTCAAGATGCAGAGGCAGGTGGATCTCTTGTCTGAAGCTAGCCTAGCCTTCAAAAGGAATGGGCAACAAGATCTTGTCGTGAGAAGTCCATAACACAACCATTTGCAAAGCAAGAAATATCACATCACATGGGACAGTGTATTAGGATTCTCTAGAGTCACAGGACTTATAGAATGTCTATGTTGAGGGAATTTATCGTGATGACTTACAGTCTGTAAGCCAACTAACCCAACAATGGGCAGCGGTGAATGGGAAGTCCAAGATCTAGTACTTGCTCAGTCCCACAAGACTAGTTGTTTAAACCGGTCTTCTGTAGAAATAGGTTCCAACAGATGTGCTGGTGAGTAAAAGCAAGCAGGCATAGATCCAATCTACCTTCTTCCAACATCCTCACACAGGTCTCCAGCAGGTGTGGCCCAGAATAAAGATATGTGCCACCACACCTAGATCTGGGACTTGTTTTGTCCCAGGATGACCTTGAACTCACAGATCTCCTTGCGTTAGTCTCCTGGGATTAAATGTATATACTGGGCTGGAGAGATGACTCAGCAGTTAAGAGCACTGACAGCTCTTCTGGAGTTCCTGAGTTCAATTCCTAGCAACCACATAGTGGCTCACAACCATCTGTAATGGGATCCGATGCTCCCTTCTGGTGTGTCTGAAGACAAATCTTTTAAAAAAAAAAAAAAAAAAGCATGTTCTACCTTGCCTGGGCCTAAGCTTTCCATGGCCACTATGCCTCAAGATCTCCATGCCAAGATCTGGATTGTAGTTCATTCCAGATATAGTCAAATTGACAACCAAGAACAGCTATTACAGACAGCAAGTTCAATGCCAGCCTTAGCACAAACTATAAAATAAAATGTAATATTAGCAAAATTAGCAAAGCATGGTGGCACATGCCTTTAGTCCCAGTACACAAGAGGATCCGGTCTCAAAAGACCGAAAACAAAAAACACCAAACAAAAAGCAGAGCTTTGAAACAGTAACGAAAAATGAACTGCAGTGCTAAACTATCCACCTATTAGCTTCACAGAGCGAAACATGCTGAACCCATACAGTGGTATTCCAGATTCGTAAGTGTCAAGTAATAAAACTTAAATTTGGAACAAGTTAACTTGGTGCAAGCTGACAGACAACATCAAGACAACCATAAAGGAATTAACCCTGATCAAATGGCCATAGAGACCAGAGACCAGCAAAATCAAACCTAGGGCCAAACAAATGGGGGAGCACATCAAGGTCAGCCTGGGAGCCTGGGAATTACTCTCTGCAATCTCAATTACAGATTCCATGGTCGTGAAGAGACACCATGCTTAAAACATTTAATTGGGGCTGGCTTACAGTTTCAGAGGTTTAGTCCATTATCAGCATGGTACACACAGACAGACATGGTGCTGGAGAAACCAAGAGTTCTACATCTGAAGGCTGCTAGTGGAAGACTGGCTTCCAGGTAGCTAAAAAGAGGGTCTTAAAGTCCACCTCTGCAGTGACACATTTCCTCCAACATGGCCAAACCTCCTAGCAGTGCCACTCCACAGGAGGCAAGCACAGGAATCTGTGGAGGCCATACCTATCCAAACCACCACAGACACAGAAAGAAGCAGTTTTATGGTTGGGTTTGGTTTTTTTTTGGTTTTTCGAGACAGCGTTTCTCTGTGTAGTCCTGGCTGTCCTGGAACTAACTCACTCTGTAGACCAGGCTGGCCTTGACCTCAGAAATCACCTGCCTCTGCCTCCCAAGTGCTGGGATTAAAGAAGTCAGAAGGAAAAGGAAGGGGGCGGGGGGAGGGGGGAGAAAAAAGTTTGGACACAGGTTCTCAGTTCCTGAGATATAAGATAACATAAGATAACATACATAATGCATCCTGAATAGATGCATTCATGTAAGACAGAAAGGCTGAATAGGGAGCCAGGAGGGAGGAGCTCAAGGGCCTAGAGAGGATGGCTCACCAAGGCAGTAGCACACAAGGACTGGGTCACACACACAGGAAAGGACAACTCAGCACTTCTCCAAACAGACCTCTGGTGGGAGGGGAGGAACAAGAGGACTGCTGTCTGCCTGCCCCATCCATGTTCCTCATGTCATTTGCTTGTTGGTGGCTTTAAGTTTAATCAACAACTATTGGGGGCTGGAGAGACAGCTCAGTGGGTAAAAACACTGACTGCTCTTCCAGAGGTCCTGAGTTCAAATCCCAGCAACCACATTGTACCATCTGTAATGGGATCTGATGCCCTCTTCTGGTGTTTCGGAAGACAGTGGCAGTGTACCCAATCTTGAGGGGTGGTGGGGGGGGGATGGGGCGGGGGAAAGGATCTCAGCCTCAGAGAGGTGATGCTGGTACCAGTGAGAATGGCTTTGGAACAGGATGTGAGGGAACTGTAGGGTTTGGGTAGTCAGGCAATTATGGTGTTTCTCCAGCAACCTAATCCTAAACTAACAAGCTACAGTTCCCCTAAGCAGATCCTCGCCACCGTATCATCCTTTAGGAGGGAACTGCACAGCAATGCTTGTACTACAGTCACAGGATTTCACAAACATCACTACCTTCAGAACAGAGCCTCCAAATATAGCACTTCACAGCAGAGTTCCAACTGCACCGATTGCTTTCCAAACCCTGACAGCACTGCACTTTGTTCTTTCACACCAGAGTTCCAATTGCACCGAAACCCTGACAGCACTGCACTTTGTTCTGGACGTTTCCTAGACATTTTCACCTGGCGTGTTTCCAAGGGTTATCCAAAGGTTCTTTGTTTCAGGTCTGAATAAACAATTCACAGTGCAACAGCACACTGTCTAAAGTACAGCAGACGTCAGGCTAACATGTTTATTGTGGTAACTATTCTAAAAACTGTCCACTTCTTTATGCCAGATTAAGATTTCTTAGGAGCCAGTCTTGCTCCTTGTGGTGCACAGCTTTAATCCAGCACTTGGGAGGCAGAGGCAGGAAGATCTCTGAGTTCAAGGCCAGCCTGGTCTACGGAGCAGCAAACCAAGCTAGCCAAGGCTGCAAAATGAGACAGTCTCGATGCTCATTTCAGTCCCCCACCCCCGAAAGGAATCACTTTTTCAAAAAGACTTAATGTATGAATGCTCTATCTGTATGTACACCTGCATGCCAGAAAAAGGCATCAGATCCTATTACCAGATGTTAAACACCATGTGGGTGCTAGAAATTGAACTCAGGACCTCTGAAAGAACAGCCAGTGCTTTTAACCACTGAGCCATCTCTCCAGCCCCAGTTTTGTTTTGTACAAAATCAAGAAGAAAATGAGATTCTTAATATAAGGGTAAGACAGTACTACCAAACTATGACAGACTGTTCAGCAGACACACACTGAGAAGTTACACAGGTTATAAAAAGAATCCTATTTTAATTATTGAAACACATGGCACAGACATGCGAACAGCTCTGTTTCTTCCCTTGGGTTTAGTCAACTACATGAGAAGCTATATTTAGACACATAGCACATATATGACACCACAGGTCTAACTTTATGTGTGGGCTAGTTTTATGTCAACCTGATACAAGCTAGGCTTTTGGGAAGAGGGAACCTTAACTGAGAAAATGCTTCTATCAGATTAGCCTGTGGGGAAGCCCGCAGGGCAGTTTCTTGGCCAAAGATTGATACAGAAGAGCCTGGGCAAGCTGGTCTTGGAGTACATGAGAGAAAAAGCAAAAAAACAAAAACAAAAGACTGAGCAAGCCAGGAGGAAGTCAGTAGGCAGCTTTCTCTGACCCCGCCTCCTTATGTCTTCCTTGACTTCTCTGGATAATGGACTACAAACTGCAAGATGAAATAAACAGTAAATGTTTATTTAAACACTAAATAAACACAAGATGAAAAAACCCTCAAGTTGCGCGTTGCTAGTGGTGTTTGTCAAAGCTATGGAACCCTACCTAAGGCCCTTCAGGAAGGGATTTTAATCATTAATGATCAACAGGTTTCTGGACTCGAGGTCCATTTGTGTAGGTTAACACCTGAGACAGATGAAGAGAGTGGGAGGTCAGAGAACCATCCAGAAAACCCCAGGAAGCTCAGAGTAGGGGTGGAGTGGCAGTGGGTAATATACAAGACTACAGTGTTACATGGCTGTCGAAAGCGTACATCTTAGCACATACAAATTATACCCACTGACCCTACTTACATGAGAAAAAGGCGGCACAACAACTGTCTCCACACCAAGAGCGATACCTGAGAAAAGGCTTTACAGAAACTCAACAAAATGACCTGGGGACTGCAATGTAAGTACTGAGCACTGCCATTGAAATAGGAAATGGGAGATTCCCAGACAACTTATAACTTCATGACAAGCCCGTCTGAACACTGATGGACATACTCTCTATTACCCAGACAGTTTGACAGCTGCCATGGCAATGACTGAAAAGACCCATTCAAAAGTGAGGAAACTCACTTCTGCAATCCTAGCCAGGAAGATTTCTGTGAGTTAGAGGCCAGCCTGAGCTACATAGTGATCTCCACAATAGCCTGGAATACAACTGAGATGTCTCCAATACATATACTCAAATTCCTGTAAAAACAGCCCAAGAAGATTGTGGTGTCTGTGAGATGATCCCTCACCATCGTTCCCTGGCTCTGTTTTGTTTTCTCTGAGGCAGGCAGGGTCTTGCTATGTAGCCCTAGCTGACCTAGAACTTGCTCCATATCTCAGGCTGAGCTCTGACTTGTAGCTACCTCCTTCTGTCAGCTTCCTGACTTCAGGGGACTATGAGCATGTACCATCACAAACAACTGAAGGACATAAAGTGACAATGAATTCTCTCACAATTGCTATTCGGGACCAAGAATGAGTTTATACATTTTCTTGTACTAGTTAGGGAAGAAGCTGGATTTTCAGGACCTCAGAAGCAGTACTCAAAACTGTGTGCAAGGTGAAGGCAGCAAGGGAAAGAAAGCAGGGCATTCGACAGGGACAATACGGCAAGCTGTCTAGAAGGTGTGTTAGGAACAGATCTGTGGCGAAGAAAGGTTATTCTAAACACAAACTCTGCAGAGTCATTAGATGTATACCTTACTCTCCAGTGTTTCTGTCGCTCACACTTGCATGGCCACACACAGCGGGAAGATGCACCCCATGAAGATCCAAGTGGGACTTGAGCTACTAGAAGCTTAGCGAGGCTCTTCCTTGCAGCACTGATATTTCTGAGGGAGTGCCCACAATTTGCCAAGATAAACTTAGTAAAAAAATCAAGTTTATGTATGTGCTAAACTATGAGGAAAAAACAAGTGGCAACCTGACTTTTACAGCCCTGGGAAGTGATGAATACTGAAATACATGCCTGTCTGGGACAGGGAGAATGGCCATTTGTAAACAACTCACCGGCTACCTGTGGCGAAGACAAACTACACAACACAGGACAGGGCGTAGAGAATGGCTGGGGCCAACTGGACAAGGTAGTGTAAGTATTCTGGGCTGCTCTCTGCGGAATCACACCCGTAAGTCAAGGTAAACTTGGGTGTTAAAACTGTTAAAACTTGGGCTGGTGAGATGGCTCAGCAGTTAAGAACACTAACTGCTCTTCATGAAGGTTATGAGTTCAAATCCCAGCAACCACATGGTGGCTCACAACCATCCGTAATGAGATCTGATGCCCTCTTATGGAGTGTCTGAGGACAGCTACAGTGTACTTATATATAATAAATAAAAACCTTAAAACAAACAAACAAACAAAAACCTGTTGAAACTCTGAACTAAAACTGGATACAAATTTCATGCTGGAGAGATAACTCAGCTCTTGCAGAGGGGGTTCATTTCCTAGTACCCAGTGGCAGCTCACAACCATATGTAATTCCAGCCCCAGGGGATCTGACACGTCTTCTCACCACAAGCATGTATATAGCCTCTGCCTTCTCCCCCCCTCTCTCTCACACACACACACACACACACACACACACACACACACACACACACAGGCAAACACTCATATACATAAGGAGGTAATCTTAAAAATTTTTAATTGATAAAAAAAATCTAATTATCAGATACTAAGTGATCTAGTAAAAAACAAACTGACTTGGGGAAGGCTGTAAAAGTTTCAGGATAAAAGTGACTAGATAAAAACTTAAAAGAAAAATAAATCTTTTCAGTCTAACCAAGACAGGGGTCTGTCTGTCTCTACAGCCCGGATGTCACTTTGCAGAGAGAGCAGCCTCAGATTCGAAGGAGACTGAGCCCTCCTGCCTCTCTCTCTGGAGTGCTGGAGTTACAGGTGTACACTGTCATTGCCAACCTAAAGTGAAACTTTTCGAAGAAAAGGAGAGACATTAAAGAACCTAACCGAAGGGGGCTTTGCTCTTTGAGAGCAGCTGTAACCTGTGACACTCTGCATGCAGTTTCCCTGACCAGTCCTCCATTCAGGACTCAGTTCCACATGGGTTGGCTGGTTTAGAATCCTGTGAAAGCAGGGCTGGGAGCTAAAGGCCACGCTGATTTCCATTCCAGTTTTGAAGCAACAGAAAAAAACACTGAGGAAATGAGTTTAAAAAACAAAAGTAACAAAACAAAACTCAACATGCATAGAGACATATACCTTGGAGGCATTTAGTGTATTTTAGACAATGGAGTAACTCTTTTGCAGGCTGTACTAAAAAAACAAGCACACCACTGAAGAAATCAGACTAGGAATTTCAGCATTCATTCGATGTTTCTGGAAGTCAAGGAAAGTAGCCAATTAAAAATTAACTCCACCACCGCCTCTTCCTAACGGGCAACAACCGTGAAACCACTAAGGGCAGAGCAGCTTACCTGGGGCAGAGCTCCTTCCTGAGTGTAAGTTCTGGGGATCCGCAGTCTCCTCTGTTTGCCTATCTGATTCTGCCTCTGCTTTGTCCTGCATCTCCTTTGCATCCTTGCTAAGGCAAGTTTTCAGGCTGTCTCCCTCTTCGCCGACTCTCTGGACCGCACTGGCAACAGCAGAACAGGCAATGGTGGCAGACAGGACAACAGGAGGACAAGGAGGAGAAGCTGGGGGAGTCGGAGGAGCTGGGGAGAAGGAGGGCAGCGTGGAGGGGGCAATGGGAGTCGGGGTACACTCCACTTTCATTTCTTCCTGGGGATGTTCCAGAATCTCCAATTCGAGAGTCAGTGGCAGCACTTCCTGTCTCAACATGTCCACAGTGTTCTCCTTGGCTGGTAATTTTTCACCAACTCCATTCATTTCATTAATTAGGATAGTACTAGAGACTAGCTGACTATCGTGAGGTGCTACACTACAGGGTTTCTTGCATATGTCACTGTCATCTGTTAGCGAAGGGCCGGATGCTGCTGGGCAAGCGGTAGGGCTGGGCAGAGCAGGTGCATCTTCTCTTGAGGAGGAAAGTTCACACTTGTCCTCAGCAGTGAACAGTGGCTGGCTGCTAAGGGCAGCGGACATGGGGGAAGGAACTGAACTCCGGGCAAGTGGAGGAAGGGTTGTGGGTGATGAAGTCCGAGGAGGCTCTGGGGTGGGGTCTCCTGCAGCAGTGTCGGGCATCTGGCCTGCTTGTTCTTTCTTCTCCCCACTAAGCACAAGCCTAAGGACTGCTGAAGGAGACTGGAACACTGGATCTGGTTTTGGCTTTTCTTCTGGGAGAAAAGAAATAAAGTATTTTAAGAATAACCTTGAATCACAGAATACACAGTATGTTTTAGGCCAAATCTGTCCATCACTTACCCATACTCATGGGCAGGAAAAGAGACCAAAATACCAGACTCCAAAGACACTGGCCTGGTTGTTCTCTAGTTACACTTCCTAGGCCTTAGTTTCCAAGACACTGACATGTGGTACTTGCTCCGGAGTAAGACAGGGGATCAGTTCACCATATGGTGATGACAGAAGAACAAGAGAAGACCTCATAGAAGCTAATGTTCGATCTGCCCCGTATACCTTACTATGCACCCTGGGCGCATGGTCCTCTTGCCTCAGCCTACTGAATGCTAGGATCATAGGCATGAGCCACCCACCTAGCTCAGCTCAACCATTTTTAAGATAAAACAGCTTCTGCCTCTTTTCTACCTTGCTTCCTGCGACGATTTTTCTAGTAGGGGTTATTATCCAGGCACAACAATACAAAGACCAATAATCAGAAACTAAACTATTGGCTGGGCAGTGGTGGTGCACGCCTTTAATCCCAGAATTTGGGAGGCAGAGGCAGGCGGATTTCTGAGTTGGAGGCCAGCCTGGTCTACAGAGTGAGTTCTAGGACAGCCAGGGCTACTCAGAAAAACCCTGTCTCGAAAAACTGAAGGGAAAAAAAAAAAAAAAAAAAAAAAAAAAAGAAACTAAACTATTATAAACTCCCCAAGCACTTTGACATCAAAGACAGTTTCAAAATTAACTTTCATTTGTCCGAAAAGGTTCTAACCAAAACCAGCAGCGGTATGGAAACAGAATCATCGGTTTCCTCAGAGGGAACCAATGTTAAGGATCTAATAAACCAATCACTGGATAGCTCTGCATGGGAAACATTTTTATAGACATGTATGATATACTATGTATAAGTTTATATATAAATATAATCTGTGTATAGAGAAAATAAGAACAAAATAGCAAACGATAACCATAAAGAAAAAGGAACGCTACCAACCGAGTTCTTGGACTCCTGGTAAATGACACGGGAATCACTGAATCACTGTGAGATGGGGTCCCTGGTGCCCCAGCTCGGGCTTCCTTAAATATCCAGTTCTCTAAGACAGCCAAGTCTGAAAGACTCTCCTCTCAATGTAGCCCACACCCATGAACATTTCACCAATGTGAAGTTCTGTGAACAAGAACACTGCCTCCCAGAGCAGAGGGGCATATCACCATGCTAAGGTGAACTCTTGACAGTTTCAGAAGTCACTGTAAGTGCCAGGCAGGTAGCTAAGGTGTCTAGCTACAAGACTGCCCTTTCCTAAGTAAGAACAGTAAATGCTCAACGCCAAATTTCTCAGATGAAGTTGGCAGGTCAGAAAGAAAATACATGGGACCATATGTGTTCATTAAACGCATGTGTGTTTCTTGTTGATCATGTCTAACAGATATCCAGTTATTACACAGCTCAGAGAACGCCCATCTTTTAGGGCTGCTGCACAGACCACACACAGCACATGGTGACACTTGCTAACTTGGTAAGTTACTCCTAGGACATACTCCGTAGAGGGTTTATTTACTTCAACACGTCTGGGTATTGGACACACGGGTTTTTCTTTCATGTTGCTGATCCAGTTTCTACAATGAATGTACCACAATTATAAGAATAACCAGCCAGTGGCCTAGACAGGTGCTTGTGACTATATGTTTCATGACCACCAAGCAAGTGCCATGGCCATTTATTAGGAAGAGGCCAAGAATGGCAGCATCCTCTATCTGAGGGGTAATCCTGCCCTGAATGTCAACAGAACTCGAGCTGGGTTAGGGTACTGTTACAACAGAATGCCATTTCTGAATGCAGAGGGAATGTTTCCCAAAAATATTAAGACTGACTATACGGACTGCCATGTCTATCTCTACTGGCGCCTGTTCCCTGCTAGCAATATGCTGAACTGGCTGAATTCTCCCTCAAGAAACAGAAAAGCCTTAGTGCTCTCTGCAGTCAGAGGTGAACACCAAGTGAAGTTCCTCATGTATTTAATAGATCTCTCTTTGTAAACACTGAGTCACTGTCTTATCTTCATAAAACACTAAACAAATGGGAAATGGTGCATACAACTGTTCATGTAAGGGGATTCTGAGAAATGAGATTAATAATGCAGTTGACATTTATAAAGTACCTAGCACAGGTGGGGTAATACCCACCTGAATTGTTTCCTTCATTTCTTACCCCACCACCAGGACAGATTACTATGTTCATGTTTTACAAAATATTAGTTCTGGTCCAGATGCTATGGAACTAACAAATGGCTCAAGAGTGACTTCAAACCCCACATTTCTCAGCTCAGGGGTGAACTGTCAGACAGTTTGAGCAGGAAGGACACTCTGTTACCAGTGCAGACCCTCAGCAGTGACAGCTCCATTGACAGGACAGAAAACCAACCACAGGGGCAGAGCACAGACTACCACCGTCAGGGGGAACAATAGCAGTGGAGTCCCCCTAAGCAGCTCCAGGCCTAGAACTGCACACGAGGTTGGACTCTGCCCAAAGGTGTTTGGAACAACACCAGCTTACAAGTCTTTTCAGTAAGTGCATTCCTCTATACTTCTTTACCCTAAAAGGAAATTAATGTCTGAAAAGCAAGCATAAAGAAACATGCATAATCAAAACAGAACAAAAGAAACTCCTATCTGGAGAGCATTTTATAGTAGCATTTGAATTACAACTACTAATTGTATACAGTTGCTAAAGCTCCCTTGAGCCTGGGGTGTGTTAGTGGGTAGAAAGCTTCCTCAGAAGGCAATACCCAGGATCCCATCCTCAGCACCACATGAGCTGGGAAAGGTGGTACACATCTCTAATTTAAGAACCTAGAATTTAGATTCTAGAATTTTCCATTTTCCCTTCCTGAAAATATATGCAGACCTAAAAGTATCAAAATAGAAATATTCCGTATTTGAGCACTTTTTTTTTCTAAAACAACTTAAAATAATGTTGTTAGGCAGGTCTGAACAAGTAATCTCTAGGTTTTATGGATGTTTTTATAATGAAGCCTAGCTGTGGAAGAGGTGTGCAATGAAAATGTATTCAACAGACTTATGCAGAGACAGGCTCAATGTGTGCAGGTGGATTACAGCTGTACACAAGTGCACTAAAAGTGTAAGGAAAATCTACTAAAGATCATTCGTCACTATGAGTAAAATCATACAAGAATGTTTGCTTCAAATGTGTCACTGCTGGGCAGTACACAGCTACAATCCTAGAGGCAGGAGGTCACAACTCTGACATCAGTTTGGGAACATAATGAGTTACCAAACAGCCTGAGCTTCCAAACCAGATCCTGTTTCAAATTTTTGTTTTTGTAAGTGTTTAATCACTTTCAAAAAGCAGTTTCCCCAGGCTGGAGAGATGGCTCAGTGGTTAAGAACACTGGCTGCTCTTCCTGACTTCAATTCCCAGCAACCACATAGTGGCTCACAACCATCTGTAATGGGGTCTGATGCCCTCTTCTGGTGTGTCTGAAGACAGCCACAGTGTACTCACTCATACAAACAAATCTTTAAAAGAAGAAAAAGAAGGCAGTTTCCCCCAAACTTACTACACCCTCAGCAAGTCTGATGGCGTTGGTACTTATTACTCAGCTCGAGCACACGCGACTCTTCTCTGACATGTCTACATGTCTGCTGCAGAGTGACGGCCTGACAAGGGGGCCAGGTAAGGGATTTTTGTCTTTTGGTTTCCAGTTATGAAAGGTTGAATGTCACTGCCAATACTCACTAGGGAGGAGGGTCTTGTATTTCACAGCCTCTTTGCACCTGGTGGGAAACGGCAATCAGAGGCGTCCAGGTTGCTCTCTCTGTTCTCAGCACTCTGGAGGCTCAAGAGTTAGAAGCCAGCTCACACTATATAACAAGTTCCAGGCCAGCCTAAGCTACAGTATGAAACTTCATTTAAACAAGACCACCAACAAATAAACAAGCTTTTCAAAAGCTTGAATGTAATTAATTTGTGTGAAACAAAACCCTATGAAAAAGTAAAATAAATAAATAAATAAATGGAACCATGCTAAAATTCAGAATATTTGCTAAAATACTTCTATTTTAAGGACCATTCTAAGAATCAACATTTAAAAAGTTCTAGGACAGCCAGGGCTGCACTGAGAAATCCTGTTTTGAAAAACAAAACAACAACAATAAAAGCCCCAACATTAACAAACACCCCCAAAAGCTAGCTGCAGTACGAAAGAGCCGGTGTGTGGAGACCTCAAAGAGCACACGATATTACCACTCACTGGAGAGAGAAGCCAGCGGCAGATGAGCACAGCCTCCTGCCCCTGCTCCTATTGAGCAAGACTAGACAGGAGGTCCACAAAGGTAAAGCCAAATCCAGCAGTCAGGGAAAAAAAGATCATGTCTCACTTTCAAGCCTCTGGCAGGGCAGTGAAGAAACTGGAAGGCCCAGGTGGCTGCCCAGCAAGACATCACAGCTGGGCTTCTGTCGGCTTCCAGACCTCCTTGTTCTCTCATGGGGTCTGGGGGCCCAAGCTTACAGGAAACATGCTATCTTCTCTGAGAACTAGCAAGCACCCCAAGGAATGGGGAAAGTATATACCCAGCTATGCTGCTCTTGCAAAGCAATGTATAGAGCATACGTGCTTCGATTCCTCTCCTCAAGCTATGTGTTCACTTACACATAGATAGCAACAGCGAGGCAGGTAAGACCCTTTCTCCTTTCCCCGCCCTTCCTACAAGCTCACTTTCTACCTTGTATTTGCATAGAGCAGTCTGAGTAACCTCAGGTCTGACGGGGGATACCGAGAGCAATGTAATTATACAAGAGACTAAAGATAGAGGGAGGAAACAAGTCATACACAAACCTTGCTTCTGGTCGCTAGCTGCAGTGACAGGGGTGCTGGCAGCAAGATGAGCGCTCTCCACAGTCCCATATACCACAGGGCTGTGCTCAGGGACCTGGCTGGGCAGCTGCTGGGATTTGAAGTACAAAAAAGGGTGATAATGAGCGTGCGAACATAAAAACTAGCAACATGGAAGCCAAGCAAGGAGGGGACACAGAGGAGGCAAGAGGTCACACAAGTAAAAGAAAAGTGGGGTAGGAGTGTATACAGGGCAGTTGAATATAAACAGGGGAGAGGAGGACAGAGGCAGCAGGGGAGGAGGAGAAGAGATGATTACTATTAACCACAGCAGAGAAGACAGCACAAGCACCCACACACCCACTCCAGTGCTCCTTCCAAGCACAAGCTGAATTACAGCAGGAACGGCTTCCATAGGAGGACAGGGTTTAACATCATCCTAGACTAGCTAAACGTTTTGGTCAGCTCTATTTGTAAAATACTGAGCAAAGCACTTCATCTGCCCTAAGCAGGGCAGACCAAGCATATGAAGAGCTTACAATCCAGTGACTGACTGAAACAGGCATATGGAAAAGTCCCAATGGCTGCCATGGCCACTGGGATCTCAAATGGACTGCAACATGCAAAGTAGCTGAGGTCCTTTCCACCTTCACTATGGAGCCAGCCTTGTGGAAACTCTGAAGTATCTGAAAATCAAGTTAACATCTCTGGCTTCTCAGGACAGGAGAAACTCCCATTTTACATTTGGCCATTCTCTGGTACTAAAAAAATGCCTGCTAAAACTGGAGCAAGCAGGCTGAGAAAACGAGCCACTGTGAACTCAGAGGGAGCAGCATGGCACAGGGAGGACAGACACACTCTGGAACCCACTCCAGGCTGGTGCATCTAGACACAGTCACACAAAAGCCACAGAAAGAAAGCAGTGTCTCTCCTCAGAGGGTGACAGTCCATTTTTGGTAGCCTAATAACCTATGCTGAATTCTACAGAAATTGCCACAGAAGCACTGCCCTACTCTGGGCAGGGAGGGGGAGCAGTGCATTAAGGGTATTAAACTTCTGAGAGTGGGACTGCTCAGGCGTGATGGCGCTTGCCTTTAATCCCAGTACTAGAAAGACAGATACAGGTAGATCTCTGAGTCTGAAGCCAACCTAGTCTACAAAGTAAGTTCAGGGCTGCAAAAAGAAATCCTGCCTTGGGGGAAAAGTGGACTATAAATGTAAAAGATCATTTATGATGGATTAATAAATTTACACTGCTTTCTAGAGTGTATAGGATGTAATTTATACAGTTGTATGAGCAGAGGGTAAAATATCATGAGAAAGGAAATTAGTGCCACAAGTGTGCAAATGTATTAAACCATCACACTGCTCACACTGCACAATTATGTTTCACCGATGGCTACTAAGATTACAGTAATGGTAACGTCGCTATTTTTATTTTGAAACACAGAGAAAGAAATGGCAACTGTCACAATTGTTCTGAATCCTTATTCTCAAGGGAAATACATATTAAATAAAACATTAGGAAAGCCTCATAGCCAAAATTTAAAATGTTGATTCTGTTCAATTCTATGGGCTAAAGAGAGGTAAAGAAGAAAAGCACCAGAGGGTACTGCCGTATCTCAGCCTGGGGATAGGGCACACACCAGTACATCACTTATACCACTGACTAGCCAGCCTTCCCTAATCAATGAACTTCGGGGTCAGTGAAACCATGTTTCAAAAGAAAAAGGTAGATAGCATAGACACAAATTGGAATAAAGAGTCACTTTCTTATTGGATTTGAGGTCCATTCTATGAGATCGAGCCATACCTGAAATTACTAAAGTTTGAGACTAGACGGCCATAGGCTCTATGGGAATGTCTGCTATTATTCTGTGAAATGACAGAAACAACAAAATGACTCCTAAGAACTGCTATATCCATAGACCAGTGCTTTGCTCAACCCTCTTCGGAGACGCTTCCTCTTGCAGTAGAGAGGAGGGGAAACAGAGTGCAGAGAGTGAGAGACTTCAGACACTCAGCCCTAAACGGGATGTCTTCGTCAAACCCCTTCTCACAGAGCTCAGCTCAGGAGTAGATACAAATGGACCCCATTTTTGTAAGGGTGGGCAGGGTGACAGGTAATTTCTCCACTGCCAGTGAAAAGAGCAAATTTAAATCACATTAGATTATATTAAAGGCAGGTTTACTAGGAAGCTGCTTTTGGGCAAGATCACTGGCCCTAAGAATTAAGGCCAGTGAAGTGGCCTTTAGGGGATTAGGGAGAGAAAGAGCTCATCCACAAAGAGTGAGAGACCAAAATGTTGAGATGAGTTCAACTCCCAGCAACCACATGGTGGCTCACAACCATCTGTAATGGGATCCAATGCCCTCTTCTGTGTCTGAAGACAGCTATAGTGTACTCACATATAGAAAATAAATAAATAACTCATAAAAATAACATTAGGAGTATATAGGGAGGAGCCTCTGGGGGAAGGCAGCCCAGCCTCTGCCCTGTAAAGTTTAGGGTTGGGGGCACAGTGTGCCAGGTAGGGACTGAGGGGGAGGCCAGGTCTGCATTGATGTGTAAAATATGCATCTCAAATCTCTTGTACCAGGTCTGAAACCAAACATGGGAGCCTTTTGTTTCAACTTTTTTTGTCTTATCATTTAGTGTGTGTGTGTGAGAGAGAGAGAGAGAGAGAGCGCAAGAGAGAGACAGAGAGACAGAGAGACAAAGAGAGAGACAGAGAGAGCGCTCGCACTTGGGCACATGCAAACTCAAGCATGAATGAAGTTGGGTGTATAGGGAGGTGGGGGAGGGGAGGAGAAAGAGTATGACCAAAATATATGAAAAACTTTATTAAAAAGAAAACAAAATTTAAAGATGGATACTGAGCATGAGAAGACACCCAACACTGCCCTCAGACTTCCACACATACTCAACATGATGGCCACTTTTTCAAACATGTACAGTCACACTTAGGTGCACACATGCACACTGACATGAACACACATATAAAGAGAATGTCTTGAGGGAGCAGAAATTTAAGGCTCAGCCACCTACTGGGTAAACCACGAGGCCACAAGCTGAGGAACTACTGCCACTGGCTCAGCTGTGCAAGCAAGAACTAAAGGGTTTGTGCTACGGTCACCTTGACCAGTTTACACCTCACAATATTCATACAGAAATATATTAATCTCGTTCTTTATTAGTCTTAATCTGGCATAACCTCAATTCAACCACCATGAGCCCAACAGAGGTGTCCTCTGTCTTCCCAAACCATGAATGTCATGAACTGGTTCACTTAACGTGTCATAAAAGTCAGGAAATACATTAAATCTGGTCTCTAATATGAGCATCTGGACCCACACAAAGAAAATGAGTTTCAGCAGGAATAAATACACTGACACACTCAAAGGATTCCCAAACCCCTTACCTCAGTAGGTAGGATGAAAAAAATGTCCCCAAAGAGTGCAGGGAATGAAAATACAAACCCTGAAGATTCTAGATAGTCACAGCTAAAGATCAGGACTAAGTCTGCATTGGCTCCTCACTGCTTACAGTTCCCAGTGTATGCCAAAGCTAAGTGCTATCCTGTTAAACCTTGAAAAGATGCAGGTTCCCACTGCTAGAAGGAAACACACACAGAGACAGAGACAGAGAGGAAAGGGGGAATTTAAATGCCAGCAGAAGATGAGCTTCCAAGAACACACAGGAAATGACTTTCTAAATTCTGGTTAAGATGATCACTCTTAATAAGGACTCGGGAGCAAAGAACGATTCTTCCCAAATACAAGAGAAATTCACCCCTCCTGAAAGCAGCTTAACCCAGGTATAGTGGCTCAGCCTGTATTACAGTACTCAAAAGAGGTTGAGACAGGAGGCTTGCCATAGATTCAAGCACAGCCTGGGCTGTGAGCCTGTCTCACGGGGCAGCAGACAGACAACAACCACAAAACACCAGAGCGTCATCTTGCTAAACAAAGCAAGCAGCAAGCATGGCTGAGTCCAGCTCCGCCTGCACTTCTGAGACAGAACATTGTGAGGACAGCCTGAGCTTCTGCCTGGGCTGTGTGCAGACAACGGGAATCTAGAACTGTTCTTCATGCTTCTCTGCACGATTCAGCCCACTGTTTCTGTTCCAGCAGAGGGTGACAAAGTGCAGCACAGGACACACCAGCCAGGTCTTGACTAGCCTATAATGTCAGAAGATTTACATTTTGAAACAGATGGAGTAGGAGAAATCAAAAACAAAAAACAATACTTTCATCTGGGAAGTTGTGTAGGTTTTGGGGCGATGAACCCCATGTACTAGAGCAGACATGTTAACTCACAGTACTAGAGAAGACAGGGAACAAAACTTGACATACTAACTGCTCATGCCCACCCTACTACCACTGAGAGGAAGGCAAAGGCTTCCAACAGTTATGTACAAATAAAATAAGTTGAAGACATTCACTGGCAACATGAGACTTCATTTCAATGTCACATATTCTATCTCTATAGGTTTAACTGATTTTCTTTTAAAAGGCCATTCAATAACTTTAGAATAATCCTCATAGAAATGCCTCCCAAGGGCTTGTGAGATGGCTCAGCTGTTAAAGGCTAGGCTCACAACCAAAAATATAAGAAATGCCTCCCATATTTAACATGCATAGATCCAGAGAACATAAACACGTATGGCTTTCACTGGGAAACACCCAAGACAAATAGCAAAATAACAACACACTGAATGACGCCATGAGGAAGAAAGAAAACATACTTCTTCCAAAGGACAGACAAACTTGCTGACAGTTCTTCAGCTGTGTGAACTAAGACAAATTCTCCAGAATGGTACGGATCTAAGATCTGTCAAAGGAAATAAACGCTAAGATAAGGAGCACAAGAACAAGTACTGAGTCCACCTGGCTTGTGATACTGGAGAGCTGAAACAGTCAAAGGCTGCACAATCAGGGTCTCAATGTCTGGAGGCTGCATCTGGGGAATATGGTGAGCTTGCCCTGGGGTGCTGGGGTGTGTGAACAGGAACCCCTTGTGGGGTGGAGTGTAGGGAGATGATTCCAGGGAGAAGGAAAGTTCACTCAGGGTCTCTGAGCAGAACACTATGAAGTGAATGACCAGCCTGTACAAGAATGACAGAAAAACAGGAGTGCCCACAAGGGTAAGAGAAGGCAGGCAGGCAGCCGAGTCAGAACACAGCAGGACCAACGGGCTACATGGGTGTGGTGTGGTGTGGTGTGGTGTGGTGTGTGTGTGTGTGTGTGTGTGTGTGTTAGGTTTTGATCTCCACAGCAATGGGAAGGGAAGAATGTACTTTCCTCAGCAATGTAACAACATCAGAATTCTGCTTTAGGCCGGGCGGTGGTGGCGCACGCCTTTAATCCCAGCACTTGGGAGGCAGAGGCAGGCGGATTTCTGAGTTCGAGGCCAGCCTGGTCTACAGAGTGAGTCCAGGACAGCCAAGGCTACACAGAGAAACCCTGTCTCGAAAAACTTAAAAAAAAAAAAAAAAAAAAAAAATAATAATTCTGCTTTAGAAATGAACTGCACTTGCTCAGCTGTTAGAAGCCTGGGTGTTCTTGAAGAGGACTCAGGTGGTCCCCAGCACCCACATACTGGCTAACAGTGGCCTGTCACTTCAATCCCAGGGATCTGATGCCTTCTTCGGGCCTCTGCAGGCAGAAATCAGGCATAACATGCAAATATACACATGCAGGAAAACCACAAGCATATAAAATAATAAATGTTTAGAATTTTAAAAGTAAAGATTAAATCTGACTGCTCATGAAGAATCAGCCAGAGAGAAGAGTAAACAGAAAGACACAATTCATAAGATTAATGTAGTTGGTCAGTGCACAGGAAGCGAACAGGGCCGTGATTAGTTTTACCTAAATACAGGTCTATGACATACTAGGAAGCTCCGTGAAAACACGAGGGGGGAAGAAAGACAGTAAGGTGTGCTGTCTGTTATGTATGAGGATGGCCAGAAGAAGACCTGAGTCTCTTAAAGACCAGTCTTTAAGCTTGAGATGCTAGAGCGTAACATCTTATGGAGATTCAGGACAACGTTGCCCTGACGTTGCCATATGGAACGATATGGAACGGTACAACCCACACATACTTCCTAACCTGGCATGGCAGCAACAAATAAGGCCAAAAGCAATGGAGACAATGAAGGAAAGGTGGGTTTCTCAGCACAAGCACAGGACAGAGACCATGGGGGTCGGGGGAGATCCATGACCTACCTGTGCTGTCTTGGATCAGAAGAGGGGTTTGTCAAAGCAAAGCCCCCGATCAAATCATTGAGGAAAAGCTAGACACCTTTTTAATCCCAGCACTCAAGAGGCAGAGGCAGAAGGCCAGCCTGGTGTAAATATTGAGTTCTAGGCTAGCCACAGCTACAGTGAGACCCTGCCATTAAACAAAACAAACACAAAATAAGAAATGCTAAAAATTTGTGAATATAAACATTTAAAAGCTTCAAAGTATCAAAAAGGATCATTCATAAAGTAAAATATTGAATAGTTAATAAAGAGAAGTATATCACGGCTGCAGTTGCTATTCATGAGGTTTACTGCTGCAAGTGTAATGGCCATCGCAGCTGCAGAGGCAGGAAGAGCCAGACTGCTGGGCTCATAGTGAGAGTGGTCTGTGAGGACCCAGTACGGTGGCAATTGCCCTTAGTTCCAACATCTGTGAGTTTGGGGTTAGCCTTGTTTATAAAGCTAATTCTACGCCAGACAGGGCAAAATAGATCCTCCTAACCAAACCAAACCAAACAACAAAAACCCATCAAACAATCAGTGGGTCTGTTATGAATGCACACTCTCCCTCAAGGCTGCCTGCCCATCTGCTCGCTCTCCTCCCTCTTGCTACCTCTTCCTTCCCATTCCTTTGCCATGGAATGGTAAAGGCAGGCCTGAGCCAGGAACACTGTGCTCTAGGACGACTCTGTTGCCTTCAGGATCACCAAACAACCTTCTAAGGTTTATAAATTACCCAGCCTACAGTATTTTGTCACAACAGCAAAAAGCAAACACTAAACTATATATGTCAAAGAATTCCTTTAACATATAAAGGGCTCTTGCAGAAAACTCAAATATTTCCCTAAAACAAGTATGTAAAAGACAATGTATATGCACACAGAAATTACAAGACAATAAAAACTTTGCTTTTAGAAATCAGTAAGAACTAAGTACGATTATTGGTACTAATCTGCAAGATAAAGCTAAACAAAGGGGATGCTCTGATTCTGCCGGATGGAGAGAAACCAATCAAGTCTAAGGGAAACAGTGTATCCCAAACTATGTGGAAACATCATTCAGAATGGCATTGTTCCAGTAAGACACAAACAGAAGACAATTTGATGGCCCATCGATTAAACTGTTTTACATGCAAACAAAGGAATGCTGGCAGTCCTAATGTATAAGGATAACTGTCCTTTGGGACCCACCTGTGGTTAAGCAGGAGGCTGATTTCTGTCTGAGGAGGTAAGGATGCTGTGACAAATGGTTTCTAGAAGCCCAAAGGTATAGAACATAGGCAAATGTATACATTCAGAGAAAGAGGTCTGGAAAGACCTCAGACCTGGGACATAACCTCCCCTACTTCTCTTTACTGTTACTTCCAGCATTTATCATCTGTACATGTACAGGCATACTGTTATATTAATTTTTGTTTGCGCTTCTCTGTAAAGACTGGTCTCATGTATCCCAGGCTGCCTTGACCTCAATAGTTAGTTGACTGGGACCACAACTTCTGTTTCCCCTTCTCCTGCAAGTTCTGAGATATAGGCCATGTGCTACCTTGGCCCAGTAAGTTGTTCTAATTTTCTAGACCTAACATAAACAACAGATCAAAGATGCTGGTTCTTCATAACAATGTACATCAGTTTCTGGATGGCTACAGTCTCTACTCACTGCGTGGCATTCTTAAAACAGGTAGGATGGGACAGCAACTGTGCACATCCCACCCCACAGCTGAGTCCAGTGTCCAGAGGGCATGTTATTAGCTTACAGGCAATTCCACCAGGCTCTACCCAACAGCCACCTAGCAACAGCTTTCGTCATCTCTCGCTGCCATTGCTACCTATGTTGCCACCTGGTAAAAGGCAGGTGCAGCAGCATGTAAGAGAATTAATTGCTTGCTACCCCAGCCCTTCTCCCCACCTCCCTCCCTCTCTCTCTCTCTTCACCCCCCTCTATGTTCCTCCCTGTTCTTGGTCAGCCTATTTCTTTCTGCCCTTCTCTGTCCCTCTCACCTCTCTACACCTCTTCTGCCCCTTCTCTGGGTCCCTGCTCCCCTCCCTTCCCACAATAAAGTTTTAATACTAGGCCTGGGGTATCTGTCAGGGATCCCCTGGTGGAGGCCCCCGCTAGCTGTGCATATATTCCTGCTGCAGCGCATTTCATAACACATATAAACTGAAACCTCATGCTCTAAATGCAAAGGCTAATAACTCACTCAGTTTGACTAACTGTAGTTTACAAAACCTAGGAAAACAAAACCTAATGAGACTGTTGGTTTCTATAACCAACCTAAAACACAATGGAGACCGGCTTCACTGGCTTCTACATAAAAGTGCAAGAAAGCTCAGAATTGCTCTTAAGTCAATAGAGTTTCCTGATTGCTTAAAGACAACTGGGGAATCAAAATTGTATCTTAAGATATTTTGCCAAAAACAGATCAAGCCAAACTCATCTTTTGGGTACAATTCACTCTAAACAGTGTTTTTCGTTTTTTGGGGGGTTTTTTGGTGGTGGTGGTAGGGTTTATAAAGCAGTTTCTCTGTAGCCCTGCCTGTCCACAGGCCTCTGCCTCCCAAATGCTGGGATTAAAGGTGTGCACCACCATACCCAGTTCACAATTCACTCCAAATCCAAACAGTTAAGTATGTAACAGACCCTGTTCACCATTACATTTCATTTAAAAACAAGGAATGCACGCCAGCTTAGTCCCTGAGGCTCACCATATTGAATAGTAACATATTTCATTCAAGGGCTAGTACTAACACTACAATATTAACAAGAAGAACAATGGGACTTAATTTAATAACTCCCATCTTTACTACAGTCACCATTCAAAACCATAATAATATGCTTCACAGAAGAGAATAACCAACTTGCCTCTGCCGAGGACGTGGACAACAAGATGGCTATTTTAAAAGTTAAGGCAAGATTTTTTGTTTGTTTGTCCTATATCCAAATTGTACATGCAGAAACCTCATTCCTGATTGAATTTTATACACTAATAACACAACAGTGTACCTGTACTGCCAACCTAACACGAGGAAGCAGTTAATTGTTACAGTATGAAATGACTTATTAACACACGTTCACAGGTCTCCATTTCCCACAGGTTGGGTATGGAGAGCTGATCTGAAACGGCAACTACCATGGTGGCTCTGGCAATTCCCCACACTACAGAAGATTTACATTCAAGGTGTGCCAACGAGTCACTTCCCAACCTTCCCTGACCTATGCTCTTCGGCACAAGGTCCTTTACCAAGTTTTAGCTATTATTTATTCTAAGGGTGATCCTAAAAGTGGTGAGAGAGGAGGGAGAAAGGTCTAAGATGAACAGCAGTTTTAAAAATCTATTTTGGAGCTGGAGAATTGGCTTAGAACTTAAGAGCACTTTTTGCTATTATAGAGGACCCAGGTTCAATTCCCAGCAACCACATGGTAGCTCACAGCCATCTCTGGGTAACTCCCATTCCAGGGAATCCCATACCTTCTTCTGGCCTACACTGGCACCAGGCATGACACAGTGCACATCATTCCAATACAAGTGGACACTTTAAAATTCTACCTATCTAGTCTCTTCTGTTTCTTTTCAGAGGCCACAGCTGGTAATTCTGCGGATAGAAGCATCTCTTGGTCACCATCCACAATGGACTTGCTACTGGGGGAAAAGAGGGAAATAATAACATTTCTTCTTCTCTACTGTAGTAGCTAAACTGACTAGGTTGCTCTAAGAGTAGAAGCTTTGTCTCTCAGGTGCAAAGCATACCATTCTGTAACAACTGTGCATGCATCTACTTTCAAGCACAATGATCATCTGGTGGGGTCCATGGTCATAGGAAACATACTTTCTATGTGTGGAATACATAACATCTGTAGCAGTCACATAGAGGTCATTAAAAATCTACAAAGGAAGACAGCCTATAGTTCCACTGACATCTAGGGTAGCCAGCAACAGTAAAAATTCCCTTTGTCCTCATATTTCGTCATGTGGACCCCAAGATTGTTCCCCTCAATGAACTGCCAGCAGTCATCTCTGGTGGCCATCAGTGACTCAGGCCTGCCAGGAGGTCCATGCAGGCTCTTTCAGCTTTGCCCAGTTAAATTCCATGTGTGGCTGTTTGAATCCCACTGACAGAGAAAAAGCCAACACATCCATGACAATGACAACACAGCCGAGACAAGACCAGACCTGCCTCCTTCACCTGAGTCATCTTTACTCACTACTATAGCCTGTGGGATGCCTGACAGAACACTCCCAGGCCTTACAGAAGGCACAGTCCAGTCTTTCATCCCTGTCTTTCTTCTCCTCTCAGCCCCACTGGTTGATCTCTTTGATGCCTTCATACTTGCTGTGACCTACTGACAGGACCCCTGATACCCACAAGATCCATGGGCGATGTATGTTTTGATTCAGTTATTGTGGGTAACTTCCTTACTTAGCTGAATGAACCACAGACCCATAGACCCACGCCAAGCTGGACTGTGCTATCAATTTTAAAAGAGAGCTTTCGAAACCACAACAGAAGGGGGGAAAGTACAGCATGCATGTGTGTGTGTGAGTGTGTGTATGTGTATATATATATTTCATTCCTACATTACATTTTTCTGTAAACAGTGAAGCTTATAGTGAGGCGTCTGTCTGTCTCCCCTTCTCAAACTCCCAGGACTCTCTAACATGGTCTCACCTAACCCACCAGTACTAGGTCTCTATGATCTGCCACTCTGTGGTGTCTATGCTATACAACATAAAAGCACGAACAGCCTGGATGCCAGCAGTTGTCTTTGCTATGGAAATACAAGCAACTGCGTGGGACTTAAGAGGAGTTAAGTAATGGGACCCATCTTCCACGAGGTTCTGGTCAGATGCTGAGCAGAGTTAAAGCACTGTTAACAATTTGTTCAAGTATAGTGCTATAGGTACACCGTTCCAACCTTAGGAGGCTGGGAAGAAGAACTGCCATCAGCTGGGCTCAGCCAAGGCGCCATAAGAAACCTTATTTCAGAAAAGAACACAAAAACAAGCTAAGGTCACCCTTGGGAGTAAGTCGCTAACAGCTCTCTTGGGAGCACTCCTTGTAATTAAGCAGACATTGCGGGTAGAACAAGCTGCCTCCCTAGGTAGGAGCTGTGGGTAATGCAGTGCTATCTATCCTGGCTACCTTGAACTACAGGGCTGTCAGTTCACCAGCCAGTAGACCAGCTGCTGCATGCCAGCGTGCCATTTGAAACATTCCATGGATGCCTTGAAAAAAACTACACAATTACAGAAGTCTGACTCAGCTCTTGAACACAGAGTCAACCAGGTCTGTTCCAGTTGTCAGTCTGTGCTAACGCAGACCTTGATGGACTCCAAATGACCCAGTAGCCAGGCCCATTTGGGACATAAGGAGAGCACCTCACTTACTGACATAGCAGAAAGGCTGCTACAACTGGGGTTAAGGAGGCAAGTCTGTCACTGGAATAGACATAAACCTTCCTCTGCATGCAAGCTGAGTTGTGATTGACTCAAACACTTCTCATCTGGCTACAAATGCACTCAAGTGCTGACTCTGCAAGGAGAGGCTTCCAAGTGTCATCCTTCTGGTAAGTGACATTAGGTCCAATAAAAGGCTTGACAAGTTGTACCTTGCTTACTTTCAGCTGTATGGGCTGAGCTCACAAGATAAAATAGACATCAAAGTATCTTCAATGGCAGAGACAGTCAGTAGGAATGTCAACAACAGATGACCAGGTAGCAGAGTGTGCAGCAGAACAGGCAATGCAGCAGTGCCTGCTTAGCAGCAAACAAAAAAGAAGCTGGACGGTTTAAGAACAGCCAGGGCAGAGGAAGGTAAAAGAAAGATGGCAGAGGAGGGCAGAGGCTGAGCCTGAAGGATAAACACTGCTGACGGCCATGGGATAGACACTGTGGAGCCTGAGCACAGGGAGAAAAATAAAAGAGTTAGGTCTTTATAGCCCAGAGTTGTAACACTGCTGCTGCTAAGGGCCGAGGACTCCCGACTTCCAAGGCCTACATAGACTGCTACCACTAGAGGGCACCACCTACTCTCAAACACCCAGGGAAACAAGCTGCTCACCTACCTACAGTTTTGTTCTGAACAAAGCAGAAAAAGACCAAACACTTCCCGAACTGGAAACAAAAGCAGGTACACCGCGAGAACAAGAGGATTCCAGGCTCAACACGCTGAGAAGGCAGTCCTCACAGCAACTTCTAAACTAGAAAGCCATTCACGATGGACTGGCAAGCTGAGTAGGGGTAGCCCACACCTTTAATCCCAGATCTCAGGAGACAAAGAGGCAGACACTCTGAGTTCAAGTCAGCCTGATTTAGAAAGCGAAAGCAGCCAGAGCTACATAGCAAGACACTGTCTCAAACAACAAAACAAACAACTACAACGACAAAAGGTGGATCCAGGATTGTGTCCTAGTTGCAAATAAGTATTAGAGGCCCAGTGCTGAGAGCTTTCTAGTAAGAGAGTTCAGAGCCAATGTTCAGACCCTACAGCCTTCAAGAAAAGAACAGACTAGCTTCTCACAGGCAGACTCAGTATTTTTTTGGCATGACATGATCTCTCTTCACCAAGGTCAGCTCCTGTCTATGTGCACACACAGCTTTCCATGACTTACCAGAAATGAAGCCAGGAGCTGTATGCTTCTGCTATTGTTGACTTTAAGAGGAAAATTACATACATCAATTAAAAAGCTACGATCCATCCCACAAACTCTATGCATACGCAAAGACAAGATCTGTATGTATGGATTCAACTGTATGTCACTTATAAGACACTCAAGAACACAAAAGAGACAATACTCAAGAGAAGCACTCCACTGCAATCACTATGTTTATCTGAGTGTCATGAACAGACACCAAGACTTGTGTTTGCACCCATAGTCCCAGGGAAATGGATAAGGACTGAAGAAGACCTGGAAAAACACAGAATCACACTTGCAAGATTCAAGACTAGAACAGACAGGCTGGAGAGAGAGAGCTCCACTATCAAAAGCAGCCACTGTTCTAGCAGAGGATGGAGTCAGGCTCCCAGCACCCACATCAGGCAGCTGACAACCGCCTATAGTAACTCCAGCTCCAGGGGATGCCACCTTCCGGCCTCCAGGGACACCCATACACATGTCAGACATGCATACAAACACACATACATACATGATCAAAAATAAATATTAAAAAAAACCTAAACTAAACAAAAAGCCAGATACACCATATAGAGAATTTAAATATAGAAAGATACAGATTTTCAAGGTGAGAATTTAAAGTTGTCAACTACACCTTATCTTAACCGATGTTTGAAAACAGACTAAAGTGTGTATATCCTGACCAACCAACTACAAATTCTGCTACAGCAAAAACCTGGCTGTCTGAGAGGCCGCCTATGTCTAGAATTATACCTGGCTGTCAACAGACCATGTATGTAGGTTATTTCAGATGAGAAACTATCCCTATTGCATGTTCAATTCTAAAGAAACCACACTCTTAATCATTCAGACTTTGAATGTTTAAAGAGGAAAATTTCAAAAGTAAGTTCTGTAACAGCCTTGAAACTCTCTTACTGAGGTGGCCACATAGTCTTCTCTGTAATCGGGACTGAGACAGAGAGGACCATCACTCCCAAGGGAAGGACACATTACAACACAGCCCACTCAAGCCAACAAGTCACTCCCTCTCAGTGACCTCAATGTCCCAGCACACTTATCTGAGGCTCTGTGCTGATGATCAGGTCAGTGGTTCGCTACTCTGACATAGCTTATCTCTGGTCTAATGCTCATGTGTAAACTGGCTCTGGGGGCTCTCACCTGCCAGCCATAGGGGAAAAAAAATCAAACTGTCCCCTAAATAGCTGCTTCTGTCTGTTGGACTCTAGGTGACTGATTGAATTAGAAAGTCACCCAGTAACAAAATAAAATGTTTCAAATTTGGGAAACCAATTTCATATCACAAGTCACAGTTTGCTAAAGCCTCGCTCTTCTTGGGACTCTCTGATTTCTTCTAAGACCACAACCACGTACTTTAGCAGTCAGTCCTGACAAAACTCACAGAGCAGTCTTTGAAATAAGCAGAGCTGACACATGTTACACAGGAAGCACAGCTAACGGAGGGAGGCAACCTTCTCAAGCTGCACACCTGCTACTCCGCTTACATCCTCACTATCCACACCATCCTCCTCCACAGCACTTCCTCCTGAGGCTCCACAGTGAACTCATAACCACTCAGTAATTGGGTGATTTCCACAGGAACGAAGCTCCTTTGGATATCATGCAACAGTTCACTAGCAAGTGTGAAAGCAACCGGGCTCTGAATGGGAAGCCGACACACAGAAACATCACCAATAAAACTTTAAAGTAACTTGTAAAAAGAACTATCTGTCTAAGCATCCTTAGATATTCAGGCTCTGAGACAGCTGACAGAGTGAAAAGGACAGAGAGTGGCTACGAAAGAGAGCGAGGAGGTCAGTGAGTGAGTGCCCAGCGCCCACCGTCATGCTCTTTACTTACCTGAGGAGGAGTGGGTGTGGATGCGGGTCTTCCTATGGGTGGAGTGGGATTTCTGCTGCCACCTCCAGACATAATCTCCTCTGTTATGTCTTTACCTCCCTGATTTGGATCTCGAATTCTTATCTACAAATATTAAATAAAATGGTAAGTGTTAATGTGGTGTCTGTGTACCAGATTTGAATAATGAATTAAAGATCTATACAGAGATAATTATCAAATTTGTTAACTTCCACTTTAATCACAGTCATTCCAAAAAATGTAGGCAACAAGCTATGACAATAACTGCAATGGCAAAGAAAGCAGGACTGAACAGGTTCAGTTTCTAGGTCAAAAAAGAAAAACATCTATGCTGTGTAAGACTGCCAAATACATTGATTTTACTCAGTTCTTAATAGCAATGAGAGCCATAGATGGCCTAAGTATAACAAAGTGCCTGAGTAAGTTTTAAATGCCCTAATGGTGAAGTTCAGAAAATAAAGATGTACATCTGTGATATCGTAGTGGGACTTTATCTGCTTGCAGTGTGCTGCTCTGTGCACTGTGTACACTATACTGTTGCTTTTTCTGAGTAAAGGCACGTATACATCATACAGGCCAAATGAGAACAAAACAGTCCAATACTCTCCTACATCCCCCCCCCCAAAAAAAAAACAAAAAAACAAAAAAAAAAAAAACAAAAAAAACAGGGTTTCTCTGTGTAGCCCTGGCTGTCCTGGAACTCACTCTGTAGACCAGGCTGGCCTCAACCTCAGAAATCCACCTGCCTCTGCCTCCCAAGTGCTCGGATTAAAGGCGTGCGCCACCACCGCCCAGCAGTCTCCTACATCTTTACAGTTAAATTATCAAAGTCCCACTAGGAAGGATGAGGCAGATCTCAATGTACTGTCACAGAAGGATTGCCAAGCTGACTGCTAAGTTAGACAGTGGCACACAGCATAGTGCCCGTGCTTCCTGTTTCAGCCAGTGGGTCCTCATGCTTACAATGTTAAAGAGAACGGTGCTATAATGAGGATGGAATCCAGGGTCCAGGAACTCAGAGCTGGGCCACTGGTAAGAAGGTTTCCTTCTGATGTCCATTACCTGCACAGCTTAATAAGCTAACTGCTTTCTTGAGAACTTCAGAGAATTCACTATCAAAACCATCAGGCTATCTGGAAGGCCACAGGGAAGCAGCTATTCAGTATCAGCCCATTTGTTTGTTTTTCAAACTGTCTTTCTACATATAGCCCAGGTTGGCCCTGAACTCACTATATAGCCCAGGCAGCTCTGGAACTTGTGTTAATCCTCCTGGCTCAGCCACCACACCCAGTTTCCTCTTCCCTCACAGATGACCATCACCACCACTGCCCTCCATCTGTTTCTGTTAGCGCCATTTCCTCCTGCATTCCAGGACACCATTGGTCAACTTTACCATCCCAAGGTAACACTTTACAGCTCCATTTCTTGCCAGCTGGGTCATGCTAAGTTGGAGTGTTCTGTTAACTGTTTAATGTTCTAAATCATTTGTTTCTCGCCAAAGCAAAAAATCTGAGTCAGTGACTTTGTCTTAGAGCAGAGCACATCGGACAACCACACTCCAGCTCCATCGCCTGCGTGGATCTGGGACCGCTGCTGACCCGCAGCATCCCAATCTATGTTCTGTGGGGTAAGACACCGGAAGCCATCTTCTACAAACATTTTGCAATTTCAGTTATGTCACTGTGCTCTTGGGCTCTGAGTGTGACTTACTAGACAGAGGGAAATGTCCTCTCTCTATTAGTATACTTTGCTTTATGTTTCTCTCTTCCAAGTCTTATCCCCCTTGTGACTCTTTAGGGTTTTGGCTCCTTTTAATTTGGTGCTACTGTTCCCTTATGTCAGGTCATAATTGTCACTCAGTGCTGAAGCAATAGAGAGACAGGATCTGAGAAATAAGCCAGAGTTCCTCTCACAGAAGGAGCCAGAGGTGAGCTTACCCGTGCAGCATGCCTAGCTGGGAAGAGGTGACACTAGGGTGTGGGTATGCAGGTCCTAGCCAAGTGCCTGTGTAAACCCTCTAGGCTGAGGTGAGAGGCAGAGATAGAAAGGAGAGGAAGAAATGGCAGTCACGGTGGTAACTGAGGTGAATAATGATTGGATATGCTGATTTTAGAAGTGATTATATGCTCCAGTTTCCGACGCATCAATGAAGATCTTACAGTTTTTTTCTCCCTCTTGGCTGGAGGGGGCTGTTGCTGCGTCGGCACTATGATGGGTGCTGACTGATACACTGGCTGACTGGGGTAAAAAGGCGTGCCTGAGGAAGCAGAAGAGAACGAGAAGAGTCAGTTAGTTTGTCAAACACCGCCAGCCTGACAACACGGACGGTCCCTGAACCAACTCTGGGGAAATGAAAGCAAATGACAGGGTCTCAACTCTGTCGCCTGAGCTGACCTGCGAGTCAAATACCCCTGCCTCTGTCTCTTGCTGGATGGGATATTAGCACAAGCCACCACACACCTGGGCAGTGGTTTTAATTATCTCTTCCCATAGGCTCTCTTCCAGCTACTCAAATTATCCCGAAAATATGAAATATCTCCAAACATCCATAGAATTTAATACGGAAATATCTCAGTGCCCAATTCCTGCAGAGTGACACCTGGATTATCTTTCTCAAACACAATCTGGGTTGCTTTTAAAAAGAATCTTATTCTAGGACCTACAGCCTACAACAGTGATTCTCAAGCAAGGGCTTAAGTCACTGTCTTGCTTGGCTTTTGGTAGGATAGAGAGGTGAGCACACCTCTTTTGTAGGTGTGGTCTGAAGAACCACAGCTACAGCAGGCCACTGGAAAGCCTCCCCACAAGCCCTTAGGTGAAGAACTTTACAAAAGCTAACAAAGAAGACAAAGTAAGAATCTTGAAGCAAACTCCAAGCTGAGTTGTACTTTCTGCACACTCGAAGGCTATAAACACCTCCCTCTCTACCTGGCCCCTTCCTGCTCCCGCCCACCACGCTCTCCTACCACGTCAACCACAGTTGAAGGCGGACTTAGGTCAGGCTTTGATTCCATAGCCCAACGGCCAACAATTTCTTCTCCCCAGACACAGACACGAAGGATTCGTTAATATCCAAACTGCACATACTATTCTAAGTACGACCAAATTGTGGCACACAGAGAAAACGGTGGGCAGAAGTACAGACTTACAAAGTAAGACCAAAAGGTTTGCTGAAGAACTGGATAATATGGAAGAAAACATATTTTGGAAAAAAATTGTTATGGGTCTTTTTTGACTTGTGCTTGCCTGAGGGCAGAACAGGGGCACCACTCGACAACACATGAAACAGGGAAGAAAGGGCCTGGAACAGAAAGCCTTCCATTTTGGAGCTGTAAGAGAGGATTACTAATCCTGCAGTCTGGAGCAGGCATGAACTAGTTACCCTATTTATGCCTGACTACTCTCCTGCAGGGTGTCGTGGAGTGAGGGCTGACACAGCTCTTGCTATGTCATCAAGGCAGCCCTTCAAGCTCTGCTCCTCCTAGCTCAGCCTTCACAATGCTGACATTAGAAGCCCGTCTCAGGACACTTGCTTTAACTGGTGAAACCTAGTGTTTTACACATACAAAACAGGCACTCTGCCAACTGAGCTGCACCTTCAACATCTACAACTGTTTATTTTGTAATTAATAAAGGCTTTGTTTTTGTTTTGGAGACAGGTTTTTTTGTATAGTCTTGGCTGTCCAAAAACGCTCTAGATAGACCATGCTGGCCCAAAATTTTAGAGATCTGCCTGCCTCTTCCTCCCAAGTGCTGGGACTAAAGGTGTTCACCACCGCACCACTAAAGGCTTTTGTGATGAAAAACTCCAGAACCATGGGACTAAACAAGTTAGAAAATAAAAACAGACAAAGAAGCCCAAGGTAACATCCGTGTCAGAAGTCACAGAAGGAAGAAGCCTGCAGGGAGGGAGAGGAATCAAAGGCAATAGTTGGAGATCCTCAAATATGAGGCAGCATCAGGGAGGCAGGAGTGCATGCTGCAGCCCCAGCACTGAGAACCTGAGGCAGCAAGATCCTGCGATGAAGTCTACCTGGCTTAGAGAGGAAAACTTTGTCTCAAAATCTCAAATAGACATAGCTCTGTGAGGATGAAGACTAAGCAGCAAGGAAAAACAATATTGTGCAGAGATATTTTTTTTTCCCTTAAAAAGTTTGCTGAGCCAGGAATGGCAGTGCTTGAGTCTAATCCCAGCTCTCAGAAGGATCTCAGGTGAATCTGTAAGTTCTGGTCTACACAGAGTTCCAAGTTTGCCAGAGCTACACAGTAAAGTTTACTTATAAGACAAAGAACAAGGCTGTGACTAGACAGAAGACTAGAAGACCTCTACCCCCAATTACTGTGAAGTACTGGGTGTAAAGTTGGTACCCCCTCCCTGGTGACTAATCCTCAGGTCATGTGGGTGGGCTGGGGTCCAGTGCACAGGAAGAAACGACTGGAGATAGGGTGACCAGGCAAAAGGCTCAGTCATCACCTTGTAGTCCTCTCTAAATGTGGCTTCCCAGGAGCAGAATGGGGCACAGTGCCAGGCGCATTGGGCATCTGTGACACCTGGGAAGTGATTTGGAAAAGATCTAAACAGAGGACATGGCTATAATTTCAGAGTCCAATGGAAAGAAACTCATCAGCTGTGGCCCTGCAGCAAGCATGCTGTCAGCTCATACACAAGACAGACCCTCAAAACTGGGTTTAAACTCGCTACAGGACAGGCTGAGACCTGGCCAGACTTCCCAAGCTAAGTGGAGTAAGATCCAGAAGGAAGATGAGTGAACAAAATGGTGAGAAGATGGCTATCACACATTGCCACACAGCTGAGCATCAACTGGGCACAAAGCATGGGCCCAGCACATGCTACATACCATCAGTAGAGCACGTGGGCCCAAGCAGTGCAGGAAACTGGCTGCGTGTTAAAATAACATAACACAACACATCACACTTCTGATAAAAATACATGAAAATGTGCACTGGCCATAGGAATGAAGATCATGTGGTGATTAAATATTTAGTTGGCCACAACAGAATAAAAAGATGTTTCCTCAGTTACATCACTGGACAGCAATGGCACAAAACACAGGAGTTTTTATTTTTTATTTATTTATTTTATCTTTTGCTGGAGAAGAAAAAAAAATGCTTTTGGGAGAGTACTGTCCTGATCACAGCACAGCTCACATGAGCTAAAATTCTCCAGAGCTTAGAAAGTGGAAAAGGGACCAGAGGGAAACAGATCAGGAAAGAAGGCACAGGACAGTCTGGGTTGCAATGGCCTGAGCAAGGAAGGCTTGCCATATAGCAAATTCTCTTTCTTCTTCTTCTTCTTCATCAACATTACCACCACTAACCATACCCTTTTGGTCAAGAATCTAAAATTGCTGTCAGCATGGGACATCACTCCCTGAGGCTGGCCTATGAAATGGTCTGGCCTCTAACTTACTCAAAATTATACAGGTACTTCAAGAATTATACTTTTCTAGAGGCTGAGGAAGTAGAATCATAAACCTGGAAACCAACTCATTAAGACACTGGCTGAAAATACATCTTTTAAAAGGGTGGGAATGTACCTCAATGGTAGAACAGCAGTTGGGTCTCCTGTAGAGATACAAGGACTTGTGAACTGGAACACAGCACTATGGCCCTATACCCATATCTACTCTGAGTTACACCAAGAAAGAAGGAGACGTAGCTGGCAGTGGCAAGGTAAGAGGAGGAGAAGAGAGGAAGGCAGGGAAGAGTGCCACAGTCCATCATGAGGGAAGTAAGGTGTCTACAACCACAGGGACCAGTGGGTCAGCCAAACCCTGAATCACAGAAAAGAGCATTAACTGTCAATTAGCATTTCACAGCTAAAAGTGTTTGTCCAGACACATGGAAGGATGTGAGCAGCAACATTATTTATGATTCATTCTAAAACTAGACAGTACTATTTTCAAAAGAAACAAATAATTATGGGTTTTTTTTTTTTGTTTGTTTTTTTGTTTTTGTTTTTTTTTTAAAGGTAGGAAAGGAATGAGTGACAAGATGTCTCGGAGAGGGTGAGAGCGCCTGCCAACAAGCCTGCCAATCAGATCCAGAATCCACAAAGGGCAAGGAAGCAGTACTTCAAGTTGACCTATGACCTCCATAGGTTCTATGGTGCACACACACACTCACATGCGCATGCATGCACGCACGCACACGCGTGCAGAGCGAGGGAAGGGAGTGGGAAAGAGAGAGAATAGAGTAAGTAACAAAATACAAATGTATCTACGAACACACTATGAGCTGGGGACAGGTCTGTGGTCATTTAGATGCCCAGTAATCATTTTCCTGTTAGAAACAGTTCCATGCCTACTTAGATACATGGAGAAGACAGGACCGAGCTGTTCTGTGTTCTCTATGAGCCACTGTAGCTTTTTGCATTGTGGTATCTGAATTTTCATCCCTGGCTTCATTACTTACATAGTGACACAGGGAACAGTGTTTTAGTGTAGATGATACTCTATTCTCTGGATGGCTATAGAACATGTCTATTACTTTATTTTCAGGAAAGAGAACCCTCAAAGGGATCAGATGTCAATGACACCTGAGCTGAAACTTGGAACAGAAAGGGAAAAAAAAATTTTTCTAGAATTCTCCATGTTAGAGCAGTTGGCCTTGAACTCAGAGATCTTCCTGCCTCTGCATCCCTAGTGCTGGGACTAAAGGCGTGCACCACCACTATCCTGCTAGAAAAGCCAATGTTTTGCATGACAGACTGAAAGCTATGTCTTACTTCTCACATATGATGCAAGTCATACTAAGAGTGAGAGTGAGCACAGGCTCCAGCACATAGGAAGAATTTAGTAGGCCATTTCAGAGTCAGAAGATCACTCTAGGAACCAGTGAGGATACTGCAAACTATAATCAATGAGAAACCATGGAAAACAGTTCTGTCAGTCAGAACACAGTCCCTTTACAACATGGAATTTAAAGAAATATTAATTTTAGTATGTTTACTCTGAAAACCTGTTTTTCTATTTAGAAGATTTGAATAACAAAATTTACTATAAGAATACAATGTAACAGAGTTGATCTACATATTTGAGAAAGTTGCTGAGATTATAAAATAAACCATTTTGAAACAGGGCCATGAGACAGTATGGACTCGTAGAATGGAAAAATTTTACACTCTAAGAACCTTGCAACCAAAGAGTCGTTAACCAGCGCAAGTAACTGCAAAGCCACCACAATGCCACTAAATCCTGAGGGCAGGAGCTCACTGAGTGGATTACTGTGTTACTCCACTAGTCAAGGCCTCAATGCTGTATTGTGATAGCACTCTGAAAGACCGCTCCTGGCTGAATCCTAAGCTTGGATTTCCTGCTATTCTCTGGGTCTCAGCCTTACAGCTCTGTGCTGTGGGATGTGCACATGTAGCCCAAGCGGTCAGCGACTATTTGCATCATTTCTAAGTTCCTTGTGAACGCATGAGCCATTTATTAGCTTCCATCTGTGTCTTTGTACTGAAGACACCTTTAAAGCGGAGGCAGGAAAATTCTGAGTTCAGTGTATCCAGTGAGAACCTGTTTCCCCACCTACTTTCCCTCCAAAGGCATCTTTTAAGATTTCAAAGCACCTTTCTCTCAGCTTATCCTCAGAACTGCCCTAGGACAACAGTGCTGCCTAAGAGGTGCAGGGAAGAAATGCGGCACCCCTGCTCACTCTCCAGAGTCTGCCACTCACTGGTGTAGGGGCTTGCACCAGAGCAGACAACAGAACACACTGGAATCTCTGCATCATAGATATTTCATGAGATGAAGGGGGTAGAGTATGTTGAGAATCAAAGCTCAGAGGGGAGGCAACTTTGGACTACCAACAAAGAACATAAAGATGCAGGACAGACCTGCCACATGAATCCAACAGGATGAGCCCTTCAGGTGTCACTGATGACACATATTTTTATAATAATTTCCCTGTAAGCTACTCCCTAAAAAAAGCTCAAGACAAAACCCTTTGTAAGATTTTATTTAAAAATCCCCCGAATGTCTAAGCAGCAATCCTTAGTGTGACCCAGCCAAGACTAAGGCAAGCAGGACAAATGCACGGGGCCGCATGGCGAGTCCTTACTCACCATAAGCATTAGCGAAGTCCCCAGGTCCTGGTCCAGGATAAAAAGGCCCCGGCCCGGGCGGCTGAACTGGATACTGCTGTGGGGGCCCCACATATGGAGGGCCGCTGTGACGGTACTAGAAGAAAGCACACATGCAGATGACACAGGGAAGCTTCCAGAAAGTAAAGCACCGTGTGCAGAGACTATCTAGAGGAAGTGAAGGCTTGGCTGAAAAATATATCTCAGTGCTTGCTTGAGGGAGAGGTAGCGACAGGGAAGAGATCTATCCTGCTGAGACTGTGTGCTCACTGAAGCCATGCTCACTGCAAAGTGACCTCAGGCTGGTCTGTTAAATGACATGAATGATGCCACAGGAAGGAGGATGACTGGGTCCACTTTAAAGCAACCAGTCTTTGTGAAGAAGAGACGCTGTTGGGAGATAATTTCTCCAGCAACTTATGAATTTGTAGAAGAATCTCTATATAGTGTTATTAAAGTTGATTAAAAAAATGGCTAGCCGTATAAACAATAAAAAAACTTCACACATCACTAAAATCCAGGCCATCAATCACTATCCCACCCCACTAGAGCCAGGCTCTTCCTTACCTGTGGTATACAGTACTGAGGCCCCTGGGGTACTGGGTATGGCATAGGCAGATGGTTAACCATCATGATGTGTTGATTGGCCTGATACACGGCGGTGGGGGTCTGTGCACCAGGACGAATGGAAGGACTGCTGTTTGGGATGGCAGCTCGAGGAGGCTGGATTTGAGGCCTCTGGAAAAACTGGGATAGGGAGATAAAAAAAAAAAATGTGATTTTCACAAAGGGTAATTAATATATATAGCTCTAATACCTTAAGTTTTCTCTTTTCCCCCACTACTAAACTCATCTACTCAGAGATATAACTAAGTTCACAAAATATATTCCACTCTGAGTAAGGTTCTGATCAATGTTAATATATTAACAACAGAGCAGTGTCAATACTTAGGCCTCAGCTATTTAAAGTTTAAGCCATGCACCATAACTATTAATTTTAATATCTGTAACAAATACAACAGAGTAACTGGTATTTCTCTAAACACCCTATTTTATAAAAATGCAATAACTTCTGAATAAGAAGTGGCTCAAAATCAAATTATTAAAAACTAGAAGTAATCAACCAAAAAAACCATTTGTAAAACAAGTAGGAGACCAAGAATCTACATGAACATCAGCGTTTTCACCCAAGTCCATTAAACCAAATTCAAATCATCTATGCGGTTATCACACACAGAAAGAAGCCTGTCAGGATGGTGCCACACCCACACTCTAAAGCCCATTCCAATTCTGCTTTCTAAAACACTCTGCAAAAAAAGTGGAGAATCTAAATTAAGTAAGTTTCACAATAGTCTAAACTGAGCAGAATCCAGCGCCCACCCGCCTGCCCATGGCAGCCACACCTGAAATAACGCACAGTCTTCCATACATGTTTAGCTCCAGCCCTAGACTCAGTCTCCAGTATGTCTGCATCTAGTCATTAGCAATTGCATTGCAAAGTAACAGGAAGACAGAGTAGTAAAGAGGCCATGCAGAACCAGTAGTGTTACCTGGATGGGTCTGAATCCTCCCTTCAATTATGAAGCAAGAAGCAGCAGGAAACAGAAAGAAAGCCAATGGAAAAGCTTACAGATCAGTAGGAAGGGTAGGACATTAGCATGCAGCTCAACAAAAACAACGTTCTGTTCAGTTCTTCAGAAGAATAAAAACTAGGAAATCAGAATGGCAATCCTCCACTTAAGACTCAAGCATACATGGAATCAAAGTTCTACTTACACAGTTGAAAATTTAAAAAAAAAAAAAAAAAAAAAAAATCCAGTGACAAAAATCCTCCTAACAGTTTCTGTAACACCTTTTTAAAAGTGCTTGGTAACAAAAGTACATTTGGGACTATCTTACAACAGTCTAGTCTTAACTTAAATAGGGCGTTAAAAAAAAAATAAATAACGCCGGGCGGTGGTGGTGCTCGCCTTTAATCCCAGCACTTGGGAGGCAGAGGCAGGCAGAGGCAGGCAGATTTCTGAGTTCAAGGCCAGCCTGGTCTACAGAGTGAGCTCCAGGACAGCCAGGGCTACACAGAGAAACCCTGTCTCAAAAAACCAAAAAATAAATAAAATAAATAAAATAAATAACTCCACATACAGCTCTAAATCAGAGAGTTCTAATACCAAAAAAAGCTGGTCCAGCTCTGAAAGGCCCTGAATTGCCTCCCAACTCTGGACACGGGTGTTGCTTTTGACTGCAGGCTCTCTGAAGTCCTACTCCATCCTTTTGTTAACAGGCATTCCAGTGTCTAACATGGGAGGAACTGTAATGTGTGGCCCAGCCCTGGCTCCCATTCAACCTCTATACAAGGAAGCCCTAAAGACCTCAGACCACAGAGAAGCAGATGGGATGAGCAAGGAGCCCTGCAAGTAAGTCCAAAGGAGGAGAGGATGGAGATGGAAAAAAAGTTGCTATCTTAGGAATTAAGAGTTGGGAGATGAGTGTTAAGATTCTACAAAAGTCTCCTGGTTGTCTATCTCTACTGACAGCTATGAGGACAGACACCATCTGTGTCGGCTACAATCAGGAAGGCTCAAATGGTGACACTCCATTCCATGGCCAGCAGACACATTGACACTTACATAAATCTGTGTTGTAAACACAGTTTTAGAATAAACGTCAGCATTTCTATTACACATTTTATGCATCAGGAGGTACGAAAACATCCCTGGCTTTAAGAAGGGGCCATCATCCCCCACTCGATGATGAACACCGTAGGATGAGGAAGGACAGATGGAGAGACTTGTGCCATTAGATAGACCCCTTTCCATCAACTCTAGATGAAGTCGAGACAAGAAGAGCAACAAACCTACAGACGGGCTATCTCCTTTGCTCTTCAAATGACATTATACACTAACTTCCCACCCCATAAAGAGCTGTATTATGGGGTGGCAAAGGAGAGAAGACAAGACAAGAAACTGCCGGGCACACATACAAATATATTGAAAGCAGATAAGGTAAGTTCTCCTGCATCCTATACATAAGCACTTTCCTGACTGCATCTCAACTACTCTGATAGGATCCTTAACAAGCTTGCACAATGAACTAACTGATTACCTTATTCAAAAGGGTTTCTGAATAGCGTATTTCCTTCAGTCATGTCGAACCCAAGTGTTTCTAATGAAAACCCCGATGTGAGCCAAGCCAAGCTGGCACAGCAGAAATATGTAACTATGCTGATAGAAGGCATTTTTATTTTTTCAACACTGAAACTGCATAAAATACATCAATATGGACAATAGATGAGCTCTCCCTGGCATTACAGAGCCACCAGCCTTGGCCCACAATTTCTTTGTAACACTAATTCATGCTCACAGCCAGTCTCTATCTAAGGCATGTCCTACTGCTGACACCACAGATCCCAGCAGAGGAGCAGACTTTACTGGAGGGCTAGCTGCAGGTCCCTCATCTGCTAGGGCTGGGCTCTAGGTCTGGACTGTTGGCTCTTGTATATAGTACCTCTCATGAGACAGAAATCTATGCATTTCAGATCAACCACAAGAAACCTATTCATTTCAAAGTCAGAGGGGACTTAGTGGAGCCTATATCCAGTACACTAACATATAAACATCTGCAATCATAACTAACCCTGCTAAGAGAAAGGAGGCATTGATTCCTTCACAAAATTTCCATCTCCTAGTCAAAAAGCTAGTTTCTATTCTCAAGACCGACTATGCCTTTTACAAGACACAGGCACTTGTTCACATGCATGAATATGCGTGCCATACCATTTGAAAGACCATTCAAACTGCACTAAATTAACACCTTACAGAGGCTGGCTACCTGAAGCTTATCTGTCCTCTTAAACATATAGGTAGACAGACACACATACACATATAACACAATCACACACACACAACACAATCATACACATACATCACATCCATACATGAATATATGCACACAACACATCCACACACATACAGGACTAGAAAAGCTGTGCCAGCAAGAAACACAAAACAGAAGCTGAGGTTTGTTTATTTTTTTAACACCCCTTCCTAACTATTCAATGGTATATAATTCTATTTAATGGTGATGCAAGACATGCAGGCTATTTTCAGGTGAGTGGGCATGGCAGTAAGCTACCACTTATTAAAACAAATAAACTCGCGCAATAAACGACACAACTGTCCATACTTAAATGAGTGTCACACACTGAAGGCTTTTTTACTGGCTCCAAAGTACTCAGTCTGCCTCATCTCTCCCCTCATTCACTGTCTATCCCTAACATCCACAGTCAGATCTTCTGTGTAACTGACAATTCTCAAAGTTATCTGAAAATTGCTGTGGTGGTTTAAATAGGAACATCCTCCCAGATTCATGTGTGTGAATGCCTGGTCCATAGGGAGGAGCACTGATAAAGATAACCTTGTTGGAGTCACTTGTGTCACTGTGGGGGTGGGCTTTCAGGTCTTATATGCTCAAGCTACACCCAGTGTGGCACACAGTCTCCTTCTGATACCTGTAGACCTCTCAGCTCCTTCTCCAGCACCATGTCTGCCTGCAGGCTGCCATGCTACTTGCCTTGATGATAATGGACTAAACCTCTGAAACTGTAAGCCAGCTCCAATATTTTCCTTTATAAGAGTTGCCCAGTCATGGCATCTCTTCACAGTAATCAATCTCTCACTAATACAACTGGCACTGCATTTCGAGTGATCAGTAGCATATGCAGCCAGGAACTACAGAAGTGAAAGGTGTGCAGAGAAAACACCCATCACCACAGAAAGCTCTATTAACAGTGGTGTCACCAAGGGCTGTATCAGGGAGGAAAGAACAGACCCAAGGATTCTGACAGGAGGATGAGTCTGGGACTGAACAGCCTCTAAGAACACTTCATTTCTAGTTTTAGACTAGCTTGGGAAGGGACTGGAGAATGAGTCAACAGTCAGGAGCACCTTATAAAGAAAAACATTATAAGGATCCTAGTTCAGTTACCAGCACCCATGGCGGGTGGCTCCTAGCAGCAGCTTTATTCCAGCCCTAGAAGGATCTGATACACTCTTCTGGCTAATATACTTCTGTGGCTTAAGAATGTATGTGTGCATACACACACACACACACACACACACACACACACACGTGTGCGCACGCGCACACATACACACACACACACACTAGAGGCAGGAGGCAGCAGAGCCTTTTATTTTAAACCAAATATTTTAAACCTCAAATGCCCACAGAGCAAATCTATGATGCTATTATCAAACTTCTAAGTCCTGTCCTTTACAATTGTATCTTACCCATTTTATAGATAAGAAAGCAAAAGCCAAGGACAGTTGGCGGTGAGGCTAACAGTGGATGCTGGCAGAGGCAGCGCTTGCCTCACTACCCCTCCCCCCCCTTGTGACCTAGCTCTGCTCCCATGCCTGCTTTGCTTGCTTAGTCATTTCTCCTAAACTCTGCTGTGCCCAGGTGTGGCCCCAGAGGAGGGCTTAAAGCCTTCATCTTAACAGTACACTTCTTAGTAGAAAAACCTTCAAGCCTGTGAATACAAAGGAAAGAAGAAAATCACAAGCCAACTATCTTAGATTTATCTTCTGGCAAAAGAAACCAAGCTACCACAGGAATCCACACATTTCAGAATGCCCCCAGTGTGCTGTCTCACCTCAGCCTGTTCATCTTCTGCTCACACTAACAGCAATCACTGTGAACAAGGCATATCACTCAGCATTTGTCAACACCACATAATCAGAGCATGTGACCATTGCACATGAGTGTCTGCTGTGAACAAGGTAAGATATCAACTTCCTGGTTTTCTCTCTTAATCAGGATACACATGGGGTGGGCATGGTGGTGCCAGCATTCAGAATATAGAAATGGGTGAATATCTCAAAGTTTGAGTCCAATTTGTCTAGACAGTGAGTTGCAGACCAGGGAAGGCTATACAATGAGACCCTGTCTTTTACCGGAAAAAAACAAAACTGCAAACTAAAAAAGCTAACACTTGGTCTGGAGAGATGGCTCAGTGGTTAAGAATACTGACTGCTCTTTCAGAGGTCTTGAGTTCAATCCCTAGCAACTATATGGTGGCTCACAACCATCTACAATTGGGTCTGATGCCCTCTTCTGGTGTGTCTGAAGAGAGCAATGGTATACTTATATACATTTAAAAAAAAAATCATTTAAAAAAAAAAAAAAAAGCTACCACTTGATCTCACTGTGAAACCCCAAATCAGGATAAGGATAGCAACACAGGAACTGCAAATCCAACTACACCAATTTCAATAATTAAATACAAAGCACTACCTCAGGCAGGGTTACATCGAACCTAGTGGGCTCTGCTCACTGAGGGCATGCTGCTCTCTTAGCTTCCAGTCACCCTGAAATTTTCAAGGAAAGACAGGTAACTAACAGCTTTCTACAGTGGCACAGCACACATCTCCTTCTCTCTTGGAAAAGTGTTCATATGACAAGTTCTGCAGTTACAAAATGACAGGCTAGGAAAACCCAGATGAAAAGCAGCTTGCCTGTGCCGAGACCCAACAGCATGCACATAGCATGCACATGGCCACTGCGCACCTCGATGGAGAGGGTCTCTCCTGACAGCGCTGGAAGGTTAACTCCAGTGTGCCAAATACAGTTAAGCAGCTTGTAAACAACAACAACAACAAAAACCCCAAGGAGCTGATCCAACAGCAGGTTCTTGACTCTATTAAGAACAAATGAAATATTCAATATTTAAAATCTTAGAAATTGACGGGCGGTGGTGGCGCACACCTTTAATCCCAGCGCTCGGGAGGCAGAGGCAGGCGGATTTCTGAGTTCGAGGCCAGCCTGGTCTACAGAGTGAGTTCCAGGACAGCCAGGACTACACAGAGAAACCCTGTCTCGATAACAAAAACAACAAACAAACAAACAAAAAAATCCTAGAAATTACTAAAATTTACATAACTCTATTTTACACAGGAAAAAAAAAGTATAGTTTCTAACTACATGGAACATTTTTTTTTCTTTTTTCATGAATCCCTTCAAATAGTCCTCAACTCATTTGGTTTGTCCATGTCTGCTGAAACACTTACTAAGCCACAACAAGAGACATACTTGTCACGGTCATAGGGAATATTCTCTAATGTACATTTCTTTACAAAACATAACAGGATAGAAATGATAAGAAAGTAGCCACTGATGAAAGAGAGACAAGAAATCTAGCTGCTAGTCTCAAAGTCTTAGGGTGGGTGGCTTGGGGGCTGTGTTGAGTAAGCAATTTCACTGTGTACTCAGGATGGCTTACAGCTTGGGGTGCACTTGCCTTGGCACCCTAAAGACTTACATGAAAGGTCTGTCCAATTCTGAAGTGAATTTATCCTTTTTGGAGGCCAGGAAGTAGGGGTTGAGACAGTGTTTCACTCTGTATCCCTGGCTGTCTTAGAACTATGTGGACCAGGCTATCCTTAAACTCACAGAGATCCATCCACCTGCAAGGGCCTCCTAAGTACTGGGATCAAAGACAAACACCACTAGACCCAGCTCTGAAGCTACTTCTAATTCTTGCTTTAATCCTATCTAGTCAAAGCAAACAACCATTGGTGGATAAGCAATCTGTGTCTTCAACTTCAGCCTGAAGCACAGCAGCCTTCAATACCCACGGACAAAGATGGACATGCGCTTTTGTTTTAAATGTGTATGTATGTATACACTTTGTCCCTGAAAAGCTTTACTATGAAGCTGTCAGTGTGCTGTTCTGTATAATGAACTCTATAAAGCTATATGTCTCTACCTGATTTTGCAGGGAGAGGGACATAGACTCAGCAGTCTCAAAGGGGAAATAGCACCATCTCCATGAGCATGTCTGGACACAGGCAGAGTGGAACTGACTAGGAGGTGGAGGCCAAACATTGCTAAGCACACTGCAATTTACATGATGGTTTTTTGTTTTTTTGGTTTTTTGGGTTTTTTTTTTTTTTTGGTTTTTTTTTTTTTTTTGGTTTTTCGAGACAGGGTTTCTCTGTGTAGTCCTGGCTGTCCTGGAACTCATTCTGTAGACCAGGCTGGCCTCAAACTCAGAAATCCACCTGCCTCTGCCTCCCAAGTGCTGGGATTAAAGGCGTGCGCCACCACCGCCCGGCCATGATGGTTTTTCTACAACTGATTTCTTCACACACGTTCAAAACAGACTTCCTGCCCAGGCAAGACAGCAAACTCTTCCTTCCACTGACTTACGCTACCCCATCACTGGTGTTGGCACCTCCTGCTTGGAACCACTCCACAGTAATTGCTGTTCTGTGGGGCTGAGCCAGGGGACTGCCCTACTCTCTTTACAGAGTCTCATCAGGTAGGCCTTGACTCTACGAATCTTCTATCACCATTTCCATCACTACGTCTGGTTTAGACTTCCTTAGCCACTGAAGTCTCTGAGGTATAATGAAAAGCCTCTAATTTAACAGAGTAACTAGAAACAACAGCCACCTAAATTTTCTGTATTCAAAGGTAACATGCCAGGAACTCATCTCCAAAAATAACCTTGAGAAAAGATTTTCCCTAAGACTTTAGATACAGCTTACTTGGTGCTTTCTGAGCACAGGTTCAAGCCCAAGCACCAGACAATCGGGATGTGGGGAACCTTCCTGTGATCTCAACATTAGGAAGGCATAGGCAGATGGATCAAGAAGTTCAAGTCCTGGGCTAAGGAGCTGGCTCAGCAGGTGTAGTGCTTGCTGTGAGAACAAGCCTGAAGACCCAAGCTTGAGCCACCTCTGTGGAAGGAATAAACAGACTCATATATGCACTGTAGCACACACATCCACACACATCCACATATGATAACTTAAAGAACAAACACCCTCGGCTATTAGTGAGCTCCATGCCAGCTTGAGGTAGCTACCTGATGTCACATCTGCGCAAACAAGCAAAGACCTTTCCTGCTGAGGAATGCAACACACACTTGCATGTCTCTATTTAGCAGTAGAATGTTTTCATAGATTACTTATCTTGTAAATATATTTTTACCTTATTCTTTGAGAATTGAAAACAATCAAAAAAGGCTATATTCTCGTGTTCTTGTAAGATAAGCATTATTAGAAGAGGAAGAAAGGCCAACCACTTCCCTGAGATATATTTTATACAAGGAACATGGCCACTCAAATCAATCTTATGTCCCAAAACTTTCTGAAAGTAAATCACATACCTGAAAAAGAGCTTAGAAAAGGACCGCTCAGAGCCAGCATTTAGAAAGCTTAATGTGGTATCTGAACTTCCAAGGCCACTGCAGCTGATCCCAGGGAGCACAAACACAAAGCCTTTCAGTTTCTGCTCCACTCATTCGAGAACAAAAACCCTTTTAGAGTAACCAACCATCTTGAATGGTCTGTCACTCTAGTAAGTGAGGCCAGGATGGTAACACTGCTTTGGTTTCAGAACTACCCTTTCCTGTGTAATCTGTACTTCACACCACCTACCACAAGAAGAGCAGAGTTGCCAAAGGCAGTCCTAATTACTACTACTGTCAGTCTTCCCTGAGAAAAAAAATCAATGTTTAAGAAACACAAAGGTGGGGCTGGAGAGATGGCTCAGTGGTTAAGAAGACTGACTGCTCTTCCAGAGGTCTCGAGTTCAATTCCCAGCAACCACATGGTGGCTCACAACCATATGTAATAGGATCTGATGCTCTCTTCTTGTATATTTGAAAAGAGTGACAGTATACTCATATACATAAAATAAACAAATCTTACAAAAAATAAGTCTATTCAAAGAAATGGAGAGAGAGAGAGAGAGAGAGAGAGACAGACAGAGAGACAGAGAGAGAGAGACAGAGAGAGAGAGACAGAGAGAGAGAGACAGAGAGAGAGACAGAGAAAGGAAGGCAGGCAGGCAGGCAGGCAGGCAGGCAGGCAGACAGACAGACAGACAGAGGTAAGGGAAGAGACTCAACAGTGGCCCCTTACAGGAATCAGGAGGCACCCTCCTTCTCTAGCTAAACCACAAACCACCCTTGCTGCTCTGTTCCTGGATCAGAGATGCCCTTGTTTCTCTCTTGGGATAAACTAAAAGCTTTGTCTCTTCAGAGTTGAATAAATTCTTAAAACATATTCATTCTGGAACTGGGCAGATGGCTCAGTGGTTAAGCAGAGGACTCAGGTTCAATTCCTAGTATCCACATGGTGGCTCACAGCCACCAGTAATTCCAGTTCTAAGGGATCCAATGCCCTCTTCTGGCCTCCAAGGGCAACAGTACTCATGAGGTACTGTTATACATATATGTCATGCAGCCATATATGTAGGTAAAACACACACACACACACACACACACACACACACACAATTTTATTAATTATATAAATCCTAAAGGAATGACATTTATAAGTGGTATCAAGCCCATGTCCTGATACATCCTACTGACCACTTCATGTGCATTATCTTCTTATTCTTCACATTCTTCCTTTTTGAGGCATCATTATCAATCCCAATTTTAGAGATGAAGCTGAGCCAGCCCAGTGAGTAAGTTACCCAGAACCCTCAGTTAATAAGGAGGAATAAAGGCCACATCTGCCTAGTGCCAACATTCCAAAGTCTTTGTAGTAGTATATCAGCAAACTGAAATAATTGTTGAATAGCTCCCACCAAAGAATAACCACCATGTCATATCCGTGCTTAAAATAGCTCAGAATTTGGTGGCCCTGCCTCCTCCAAATTGTTAAGAGTACGTCTTAAGAAGTGGAGCTTTGTATCAAATCACTTTTTTGACTTATATTGAAGACTTATAGTGAGGCAACACACATTTACTGAGTAATAAAATCCTGAACAAAGCATCTGGGCAAATGCAGGAAGGGTCCATCTGATGTTTTCTCAACAGCACTATATTGACTAGAAGCATCACTAAGAGACCGAGTGACTGTTCACGCTGTCTCGGATGCTGTATCTGTACGTCCCTGTTTCATCTGTTTACACAGCAGGGATCTGGGGCTTAAACAGAGCGCGCCCCGTGCAGCGGGTCACATTCAGAAGAGCTGGTAAATATGAGCCCTAATATTAACCTGGGCTCTTCCTGCTCCACCAAAGAGAAGATGTCTCAGAATATGGCAGCAAGTGTTAGACTGTGGACAAGGCGACAAGCCGAGTCTTGTTTTTCACACTGGGTTACCTTTAGAACACATCTGCAAACACAAGACTTGTGTCTGACTTTCTAAGCTTTATTTCTTGTAATGCCTTATAGAATAATAAGTTAAAACATTCAGGTTAAGTAAGGTATATGAAGAGCTCTATACAGTAGGTAAATGCACCTCGTGGTTAATCAATTTGTTATGAGGTCTAAGTTAGTCACTCACAGGTGGTTTTAGAAACACTAATGTTATCGACACATCAGTATCAGTTACAGGAGATGTTAACAACCCTTAGAATGTTGCCTGCTCCATCAGATTATGTCTATCAATAAATTCATGAAGACTTAATATACCTAACATTTCGTAATTAGTTAAATTCAAAGTGTCTTTTCAAGGAAAGAAAAATGTTTTTAAGCTTGCTGTGAACAGAGGCAAACGGGCTTGTTAAAATAAAGTCTAGTGAAACTAATGAGAAGTAAAGCCACGAAAACCTGCTCAGAGGCTGCTCTGGGAAGTCACTGGGTGGTCACACAGGGGGCAGCATTCTAAGGGTCGGCAGCTACTAAGCCCCACATGTTATGTTAGTCACGGTGACTGTGAGGGACAAGGATACAGTACCTGATGATGGGCAGGTCGAGGCCCCGCTGCAAACTGAGAGGAGAAGGGAACAGACACAAAAGGAAAGGCACAAAGAGTCAGAAACACAACAGAAACCAACATTACAGTATACAACAAACTAAAGGGTAACAACCCACAAGGGGAAAAATAAAAACACAAAACAGTAAAGGTTTTGCTGCAAGACAGTGACAGACAGGCACCAAGACCCAACAGTTAACACCACCGCCCAGATACCCTGTCATTCAGAAGCTGAGAATAAGCTGTTGAGCTATTAGCACCTGGGTTCTCTCTTATGAGAACAGCATGAATAAAGCCGAAAGAAAGAAAAACAGAAAGAAAGAAAGAAAGAAAGAAAGAAAGAAAGAAAGAAAGAAAGAAAGAGGGAGGGAGGGAGGGAGGGAGGGAGGGAGGGAGGGAGGGAGAGAGAGAGAGAGAGAGAGAGAGAGAGAGAGATCCCAATGTAAAGGAAAGTTTGAAACACTAGGTGGTTGGCTGTATTAAAACGAACACGGAAATCAAATGTGCTGGATGAAAGTGTGTGCAGTTGGAGGGCACCAGAAATGGGTTCACATTACAAAAGCACTTATGTCCACAGGAAATGCACATCAAAAATAGACTGAAATCTTCCTTAGAGGGGTGTCTGACAGTAAGGTTTGGGGTATATGTGTGTTTGTGAGTGTGTGTGTGTTGAAATGCAGTTAACTAGTGAAGCTGCACACTAGCATGTTAAAGCAAACAGCAGTACAGAACAGTGGTCTCCAACATTATTAATCAAAACAGCATCCTTGTAAAGTGGAGGGTAATGGGAAAGAAGTACAAAAATTCAAAACTAGGAGTGACACTGAAAGCCCCACTGAGAGAGGGCTTGCCTATGTCTACACTGGGGAGGAGAGAAGGGAAGTTGCATCTTCTGTTGCTTCCAGCAGGTGACATGCACTTCCACTCCACCTCTCAGAACAATTTCTTAGAATTAAAAAACAAAAATCAAAAACAAAACAAACAAACAAAAACCCTCTGGAACTATGTAATTTATCAGAGCAAAAGCTGACCCCTGACCCCTACTAATAATTTGAACTACAAAGACAGAGAAACTACAGCATACAAAGCCACCTAGAGGGTTACACCCCCTCCCCTCCTTTAGCAATGAGAACATCACAAACACAGTTGTGAGCACAAACCACTCGGCTGTTATTTACAGTATTTAAGGACGAAGCAAATCTCTGTATTGGAAGCCCCTGTGCCTCCACAACCCCAGAGGAAGCAGGCTGCAGAGACTGAGGGCCACTCTTCTCTGCTTCGCACTCCACTCACCCCCCCCACACACACATAAGAGGAAGCTCCAGCTGCTAACTGACCTACTGTGCTACCCTGCACTGAAAGTGCTCAGCAGTACTGTGGACCATGCCATCCCAGTATGGAGAGCCAATTAAAAAACAACATTTCTGACAAGAGATCCTACCCCAGAGGCTACAAGGTCATCAAGTGTTTACAAGAGTGCTTTGATACTCTGTGCTTGCTCATGTGAGAAAAGCCACCAAATCTGGCAAATCGGTTTTTCAAACTGACAGAAGGTGGAAGCTAGGAGTCCTCTAGAATTTCTCCTCTTTACAGAAACTAAGGTTTTAAATTTTTAGTTATTCATTTATGAGAACAGAGTAGTTAGTTCCTCCACTGTGGACATCAAGTTTCAAGATTAGGCAATACCATCTGTATGCCATGAAAGTAGAGGGTGGCAGGAGAGACCTCTGGTGACACGTGAAAAAAACTGGAGAGAAGGCCACTTCAAACATGGAGCTGCACAGGGCACCTGTCTCATAGCTATTCTGCAGAAAGGCCCTATTTCCAAGGTTTTTAACAAAACAGCCCAACTTTAGACAACCGCAAAGTTCTAGGCAAGAGAGACCTGTTTTACAAAAGTGTACATATATTTAAGAAGAAAATCTTAACTATGCCAGTGTGAAGGCCCTGGAAGACCCCTGAACTACTCTGCAATGGTCCCAAGGGCTGTAGGGCTCTTTTGGAGTGTTACCAGTCTGACCCTATGGATGGCTGTAAGCAACAGAACAAACTGTAGTCACTGCTGGCCTGTGTTAAAATAGAAACTTTTTCCTTTAAAACGCAGGACTTTGAGATGGTAAGGTTGTAGCTACGAAGGATCTAATGAACTGAGATCCAGGGTTACTGCCACCTAGTCACGGCTTCCCATGCTGTGCACAGGCAGTAAGTGAGAATGGCCAATGGAACCGTTACAGATCACTTCAAAAGCCAAAGTGTCCCCATTCCAAATTAGACTCCAATGGCTGCACTATTTTTCTCAGACCATTTAAAAATAAATCTCAGTATGAAAAGTTCCATCAAGAAAATGGAGCAGACGGGACGCTTGTCAGCATTTTAAAATGAGGAACAAGATTCTCCATACTATGAACCTAACTTTGATAGTATGGATCAACTAGAAATACAGACAGGAAGGGGACCTGAAGGAGAAAAGGGGTACTTGAAGCCAGTAGGACTGAAAAAACAGATGACCAAAGAAGAACAGAAAGGCTACACTTCGCATGGCCAATAGCCTGTTACAGCAGAAACAGAATGGAATTAGTTTGCCACTGCTCAGTAAGCTGCAGGCCCCTCAGCGCAGTCCCACGCCTCTCCTTGCCGGTCCCAGCAGCTAGAGGATGAAGATTAGACATGGCAGCTTGGGATGGAAACAGAAAATGCAATCCCACCAAGCTTCACACCCATCTACCCTCCCAGCTTCAACACAAATGAAACAAAAGATCTTAGACCAGAACAATGAGCAAGAATAGCCTGGGCTCCACTAGTCTTGCCCTTGCTCTGGGACATGGAATGAAATGTGCCATGTGTGGGTTTTACTAATGTGGGTGGTAATGGTCACTACCAGAGGAGATGGCAAAAAAAAATTGCAAACAGGATAGTAAGTAGCTGAGGAGTTTATGACCACAGGGAAAAAATGGCTGATAACTACAGACAACTGTCCCCCTGATAATCAATTATAAAATGGTAAGGGTAGGCAAAAAGCCTTACAATTCATCTTTTAGATTCAAATCTAAAAGGGACATTCCACTTCACATTTAAAACAAGGGGGGAAATGTAAAGCCCAGTTATTCCTGTCTAATTCCCAATAGATGACCCACCCAATTTGTAATGGCTTTCACAATGCCTGGCAGGAACTAGCATGCCAGGCTGAACTTCCAGAGAAGAAGCGATCAATGCATTTCTGTTCATCAGCCAATATGTGATGTGGTCAGAAATACTGTGCCCAAGGCACTGCTGCCTGCAAGAAGTACAGTTTGTTATATTGCTTACAATGCAGTATTTTATCCAGCCTCTTCCAGCCAAGGACCTGTAAACGGGAGTCTGTTCCAAAACTTTCCTCCTCTTCCAGTTGTCTGTGCAATGTATTGGCACTGTTCTGCTGGGCTGTCAAGAAAACTGGTTTAGAGATGCAGCTCTTCAGTCAGGTTTTGGCCAAGCTCTAACCATGTAATTTCACTCTGACTGTCTTTCCCCATCATTTAAATGGGGGCAGGGGAGAAGGCTACAGAGTTCTCTACAGTAAGAGTTTACCATGACACCCATGCTTAACAATTAGGATGGGGGGCCTCTGTAAGTGGTTCTGCTGTGATCTCAGGCCCACTCCAATAGTCAAGTATCCACATTCCCAAACCACTCTCAGAACAAAACTTGCACCAGACATTGGGGGTTCACCGTTTGAGTAAAAAAGGAGACGAGCAAACAGGCAACAATGTCTTATGTCCCACAACTCTAAAAATGGTTCGTCCAACAACTGGGGAGAACCAGGATCTAAGAACAGGATGTTGGAGAAGAAGGCACCGAGGGAGAGGAAGGCAGGAAGAGGTGAGGAAGACAGGCCGCTCTGTGCAGCCTAGACTCTCCTAGCCCTTTAAGCACATCTTTGGAACATTTCAACAATTCGAACTTCATGCATGAAATCAACTGAGCAGGAGCTAATGCAATGACCTTCCTGTGCTACAAGCAAAAAAGCAGGGTTGGTGCAAAAACAAGATCCCTGCTTCCCAAGAATCCACAGAGCTCAAGTACAAGGAGGGATGTGAGGTATGATGAGATGTTACAGAGACACCTTCTGCCCAAAGCTACTCATGCAGGGAAGGAAACGACGCTCAGGGTTGGAGAGCAGAAGCCACTGTGCACTGTGAAACAGGAGAATGACCTGGAGTCCATCTTAGACATAATGCAATCCACGTGAGGGTGAGCGAGGATGACTGCACTCACATCTGTACGGCAATTCATTTACCACTGAAGAGATGAACACACCTGGGTGGACATCATGCACGTGATCATACTGTTGAATGGTTAGAACCATCTAGTGACACGGGTTCAGAAACCTTTCTTCCCACAGCACTCAAGCCTGAGGCTGACCAGTAAAACCCAGTTTGCTTCTTTCTAACATCATCATAATTTACTTTTCGGAATTCCAAACAGTACAAGTAAAATAGTAAGAACTTAAAGGAGGAAAACCTGAATGTACTGGACTGTGCAGAAGGAAGTGCGTGCAACAGCTCTACCTTCACTGCCCTAAGAGATGTCAACTAGCACTGCATCTAAGTTGCTGCCAATGCAAATGCTAACCAGTCAGAGCAGGGACAGTGTAGTGGTGGTGATGAGGATGGTGATGGAAGTCTTCCCCAGAACAAAGTGAGCATTCAATCAAAGATCCCAGCGGCTCTACAGAAGTGAGAGGCACCTCTGCTTACTACTTACCGGAGACCGGGCCTGAGGTTGTGAATTCATTGTCTGAGGGCCTTGAGGGTAGACCAATGTGGCTGGACCTGCATTCTGTCCAGAGGGATAAGGGGTCTGTCAGAGAACGGCAAAACAACAGCATAGTTTTAAAAAATATGACATAGCAACTCAAATTCTTTTTAAAGCTTGCACAAGTGGTCTGTAGCTCCGTTTCCAAGTTTTAACTTTATCACAATGTTCAGCAACTGAAGGCAGAAGGTAGTGCCTGCGACCTGACAGAGCTGCCAGCAACCCGAATCTAGGTACAACTCTGTCAAACCAGGAGTACAAAGGGCCCACTGGAACTTCATCAACCCCGTGCATATGTGTGTGCGTGTGCGTGTGAGCGTGTTGTGAAGGAATGAAACTGAGGTGGAGGCCAGAGGGTGTTGGGCAATGCTTTAACACAGTGGCCCTCTCCCCAGTCAGTTCCACAAGAGACAGAAGGCCAAGCGCCACCGTAAGTTCTTTCCTTACTCAAATTCTATTAAGTCTAGCCAAAAATTGAACAACAGAGCAGTTACCCGGTCATGAATATTAAGTAGTTAATAATTAGATGAAACTGAACAAACCGATTCAGGTTTACTTTTTATCTTACCACAAATTCTTTTAAACACTACACTGAAAGGCTTGACTACATCAACTTTTAAAAAATACATGTGGATTTTTTTTTATCAATTTTGGCTAACATTGATTAAAAAGTATTTCTTCACAAGTTTGAAAATATAGTATTGCCGGGCAGTGGTGGCGCACACCTTTAATCCCAGCACTTGGGAGGCAGAGGCAGGCGGATTTCTGAGTTCGAGGCCAGCCTGGTCTACAGAGTGAGTTGGCCAGGACAGCCAGGGCTATACAGAGAAACCCTGTCTTGAAAAACAAAACAACAACAACAAAAAGAAACCAGAAACTTTTTTTTCTAACTTAAAAAAAAAAACTCCTCAAACAAATGAACAAACAAAACCTCCCCACACTTGAAAAGAAAAGAAAAGAAAAAAGAAAAGAAAAGATAGTATCATAGCTGGCAAGGTGGTCAGACCGTAAATCCTGCACAAGAAGGCAAAACAACTACAAGTTTGAGGCCAGTCTGGACAAATAGCAAAGGCAGTCTCAAAAGACTTACATGCTGTGTGGAATCACAGAAACACTCTCCTGTTCAACCTCAGACTCCCTCAGTACACTGTGCTCTCTCAACAGAAAAGGAACCCGTTGTTCTTTCCTGCACCATGCTGGAGAGATGCTTTATAGCCATAGTGCCTGACTAGTCAGCATCTTTTGTTTTTGTTTTTGTTTTTTTTTTTTTTTTTTTTTTTTTGTTTTTTTTTTTTTCGAGACAAGGTTTCTCTGTATAACCCTGGCTGTCCTGGAACTCACTCTGTAGACCAGGCTGGCCTCGAACTCAGAAATCTGCCTGCCTCTGCCTCCCAAGCAGTCAGCATCTTAATAACGTCTTCAACACAGTGGCTGACAAAGGCCTCATACAGCCAATGGAAGAGAAGAACATCAATTAACGTTCATGGATGTGGCGTTTTTATCTAGTAGTAATGGCACACGGCTAGCCAGGCTAGCCAAAGGAACTGTTCGTGTTGTTTTTAATGTGCCTTTCCTGTCACCTGCCAGCACCACCAGGTGTGTGAGGTGTGTGCTGTGGATAAAAAGGACTGCAGGCTACCCCAGCTCTCTCTCTGAGTGCCTTCTCTGCTCCCTGTTTGTCTGCCCATCTCTATATCCACTTGGCTCCCTCTGTCCCTTCCTCAGGACTCCACACCTCTTCCCTCCCTCAATAAAGCTCTGTTGCTCCACACTAAGAAACGCTGCATAATGTCATTTCTCCAGGGTACATCTTTGCATGGACCAATCACAGGTACCCACCACTGCACCTTATATTTCTTATTACAACAATTACACTAATAATTTTATTTTCCTGTAGTTTAGGCTTCTGCTCTAAACATACCTTTTAAGAAAATCCAACTCCTTTTCCTTTTAAATATTTGCACTGAATGTATGTAAAGAGACAATTCATACTGCATACAAGTCAGTTTTGTCTACATGTAAAGCATGGTGTCCAGTGCAGGCACACAGACACAGATAGAGCACAGTGTCCGGTGCAGGCACACAGACACACACATGCGACCCATAGGATCCAGTAAAGGTGCGCACGAGCACGTGCGCGCGCGCACACACACACACACAAAGCAGTGTGTAATGCAGGCACACACACTAATATACAAAGCAATCTCTGGTGCAGGCACACACAACACAGTGGTGTTTGTCAATGGAGCAGAGTAAAAGAACTCTGCCAACAACTGTCTCACTGGGCATCTGTCCTCCTGTTGCGCTCTGAGCAGCAGAAGCCTCCATAGCCCTTAGTTACTTGCTGCACTTGAATGATTAATCCAGTATCTTGACGGACTCAACTCGCCACTGGGTTTTACTATTTTGTGTGTAAACAACTCAACAAATGTCTTTTTCAATAGTCATTTTATTTTCACTACATGAGTATGTGTCTGTGTTTGGTATGTGCACGTATGACTCTGGTAGCTGCAGAGTCTGGAAGAGGGTGTTGTACTCCCTGGAGCTGGAGTTATGGACAGTGGTGTACCACCCAGTGTGGGGCCTGGGAACTGAACCTTAGGTGCTATGCAATAGTAAAACCTGCTCTTAACCACCAACCTCTCACTCCATCTCCAAAACATCCTTTTCTTGATTTTTAAATCACACTTCTATATTTTGGGTGTGAGTGCTCCTCCCAAATGTGGTCCTGTGTCACTGCGGACAAGTGAAGGTCAAGACTTGGTTCTCTTTCCTCCCTGTGTATCTTGGAAATGGACCTCTGGTCCATCCGGCCTGGCAGCAAATTCCTTTACAAACTGAGCCATCTTGCCAGCACCAGTGGAGACTATCTCTGACCTGCCTTGGGGTAGATCAGTGAAAGTATCATTTTAAGAATTACTGATGTTTTTGATAACTCTCCCTTTATAATAACTCTCAAAGCCAGCGGGCAAGGGAGTTCACAGACTGGAATGCAGTGTAAGACAACTGCCTAGCACCTACAAGGCCCTCACATTTATTATTTGGCACTACCACACAGAAAAGAAAAAGTACTACACATCAGAACCCTAACAAGGATTCCGTCCTCCAGGAAGGACTGCTCAGGCATTCTCCCTGTCCTTTCAGAGGAGTGCTCAGACTTCCCTTTTCATTTAGGTTTCAATGAACTTTGGTGTGTGCCTAGACAACTGCTACCAAAGTGCAAGCTGAAGAAGACAGGCCAACCACTCAAGTCCTCAGGCACTTACACAGGATTTTTAAGCCTGTGATAATTATTTTTAAACAGTGATTTTGACAAGCAGAATCTGAGGTTCAGGGTGAATTCCATTGGCAGATGAGAAAAGAGAGGAACTACATACGAGTTACGGTGACCTCCAGACAGACCCATGGGACTAAGATGGATTTTCTACTCCCTCCCCTGACATGGTCTCTCTGTGTAACCCAGGCTGTCCTCAAACTCAAGAGATTCACCTGCCTCAGCCTCCTGAGTGCTGTAATCAAAGGTGTGTGGCACCACTGCCCGGCTTGGACTTCCTACCTTTACAAAGGAAAATAACAAATTTAGGTGACAAAAATGATGACAGAAAGCACTCAGAGAGTCCCTGCTTCCACCAGAGAGCCCCTACTGCCCTTCAAACTTAACTTGGAAATAAGACATCATTTCTCATTTTAAGGCGATTTGTCACCTTAAGTAAATAATACCAAGTGGACGGAAGCCAATAATATGTGTGCAGGAGAACACTCACGGCAGGACTGAGTAGCCGCTCCGCTGACTCCCAAGAGCTGTGGGTGAGAATCAATCTTCCCTCGTCCCAACACCGCCTTTCTAGGAACGCAGTCTACAAACAAAATTCACCTTTTCACCAGCCTCAAATGGAACACTCTATATTTCTGAAGGGTTTGTTTTGTTGTTGAGTGAGAAGTATCACTGTGTGGCCCTGGCTGTCCTGGAACTCACCAGGCCGGCTTCAAACTCAGAGAGATTCGCCTGCCCCTGCCTTCTAAGTGCTGAGATTAATTTAAAGGTGTGCACCACTGTGCCTGGTGAGATAGTTAATCTTAAAAGAATTAGGTAAATGTACATATATATCTATATCAGCACCATGACATCTAGAAATCTATTTACAGGCGAGATGAATCCTAAATTCAAGGCCATGAAGTGAGTTTAAGGTTGTCTGAGCAACTTCCTGGTACCTTGTCTGAATCACTAGCAAAGCAGAGTGTGGGAAGAAAGACACTGGGCCTATATCTAATGGCAGAGGCCTGCCAGACATCTAAATCCTTGGGTTCCAACACAACACCACAAACACAATCATTTTAACTACTGAAAATTCAGAGGGCTATGAGGAACAGATCTTAGCTGTCATTTGCAAGGATGGACTGAGAATTCAGGCAAGAGACACGATTTTCTCATTTTAGAAAGCAAATCTTTTCTCATTTTACAAGCAAGAGGTATCATTTGAAAACAAAACCAAAGTGCCACAAATGCCAACAGAAAACATCACTTAAAAGACTCAAGGAGTCCACGGTCTTCACATGGCAGTTGGTGTGGTAAGGGAAGTTCACTGAGGTTAGAACAACAGCAATCTCTCTTCCTGTCCCCAACTCTGAGTTTAACTGTACAGCACCTGAGTCAACCTAAAGCTTCATTATTTGTTATTTAAACAAATAATTAATTCAGCATAACGTTTAACCTGAGACTTTTTTTTAGAACCTTTTAAAAAATGTGTGTATTACATGTGTGCCCTTGTGTACAACATGGCACACTAGGAGGTCAGAGGCAAACTGTCTACCATGTGGGTGCGGGGCTGAACTTAAGATACCAGGCTTGGCAGCAAACACTTTACTACTGAGCCACCATCTTATTTCCCCAGACTCAGATATTATAATCATCCAACAGGACCAATATGTGATCCATCAATAAAGAGGGAGTATAGATGGGACCACATCTAAACCAGAGGCACCTTTCAAATGGGGTCCACATCAGGTCCCACTGACATGAAATCAATCCCAAGACATGCAATAAAAATGCCACTCTAGGTGAGCACAAAATTCCTAAGGACTTCAGTAACCACAAAGTGCTGCAACAGAAGTCACATTGGACAGTGTAAGCACATAATGCTGGAAAACAGCTTCTCAAGTTTGACTAACTTTCTTCTAAAACAGGAAAGGAGCTGGGTGTGGTGGCACACGCCTCTAATCCCAGACCTAAAGAGGCAAAAGCAGGTAGATCTCTGTGAATTTAAGGCCAGCCTGATATACATAATGAGCTGCAGGCCAAGCAGGGATACATAAACAGATTCCTGTCTCTAAGTAAAATAATAATAACTCATGAAATACAAGTGCACAGTTTATGGCGTGTTGTCTTTTCATACACCATCAGGCACTGTGCATGGTGTAAGTGAGCCAACACCCCACTCAGTCAAGCGCTTCCTTCTTAATGGATGCAGGCATCCTCTCCCTTTCAAGATAATATAGAACTCATGTTAGTGGAGTACCTATGCTGAACCTCAAAGAGGAGGAACTCCCAAGTGTCAAAAAGCGTCAACCATAACGACTCCTGTCTCCCAGACGAATAAACAAGTGTGATCATGAGCCAGGGCTTCTCAGAGTTCCTGCCCTCAAAGGCATCGTGATCATGGAGGACGCGCTAAACACTCAGCACACGGCTCAGAAACTCTGCAAAGGAGAGAGCCCGAGATCCACAGGATTCAGTAGCAAGGACGCCCAGCAATGACATACATGCACCTCTCAACAAGAGTTCCTACAGAAAAATTTAACAATGGCTGCATCAGTGATTGCACTAAAAGGCTGAGTAGAAAACACAGGGTACCGAGTTGCCTTCTACAGAATAAGACCGCTATCTTCCACTGCTCTTCTGTATTTAAACATCCCATCATAATGTTAACAGTAGAACAACAGTAGCGGAGGAGGATACAATCATTTAGAAAGGAAATCGCTCAATACTAGGTCTCCAATGACTCCCATCTTGCAATACTAAACAAAATATAAAAACAAAACAATACCCACACAAGTTATATTTAGATCATGGCTGAGCAGGCTAAGTCAACATTGCCTGCTGTGTAATGTGACTCCCAGAGAACTCACCCTGAGGATAAACAGACATCACATGTGCAGGTTCAGAGGAGAGCTGAGTCACCCACGCCTGGCTCTCCACAACTACCACACCATAACTTTCTGCTGCTTTTCCCATTCCCCCCATAAGTCAGCTTCCTCCCATGCACACAATGACACCCGTCATCTATGGTGGACATCAGCTTAATCACATCAGGGCTCGGCCTCTGCCCTAACCTACTCATCAAGTTCTTAGTGAGACAAAAACAAAAGCAAGCCGGCTAGCAGCCCTTCAGGCTGGCAATGCACCTCAACATGGTCACACCCTATCCACCCCTATCCACCTGGAGGCAAGTACCAGGATTGTGCATTTGCAAACGACAACCACATCCCTAAGGTCCTGCTCCAGGGCATCATAAAGAGCAGATCTGCTTCCCTTTCCACTGAGGATGCTCAGATGTCACCAGTAATTAGCATTTGGCTCCCAAAGGCTTTTTCCTCAGGTCAGAGTAAGAGAAGCAATCCAGTGAGTGTATAGAATTCTGATTGGTTGTTGAGAGCAGATAGACAGGGCAGGATGTGTCAGGTGCACAAGTGATTCACAAGTCACTAAACACCTAGAAAACAGACACTGTGGAAGTAGTGAAAATGTACAAAGGAATTTCACTGGGGGTTTCCAGGCAGGTTCAACCGTGACTACTTAATAAACAATGATCTTCCTTCCAGACCTCAGTGAAAGAAGAGCAGCATTTTGGAGAGGCACAAGGAGCATCATGAACACAGAGTTGTAAAACAAGAGAACATGTCACCTAAGCCAGAAATAATGGTGTGTGTGTGTGTGTGTGTGTGTGTGTGTGTGTGCAGGGTGTACGTACAAGTCATGAGCAGGAACTGGACGGCACACTACAGAAGTGAGGACGAGGTGAGGCAGAAGAATGAGGTTTTAGGGCCAGACTAAAATCCTGTGTCAAGGAAAACATAAGATGCTCAAGGAAGCAGTGTGCTGCTATCCTCAGACATGTTTAACGAAGCCAACTGTTGCATAAAAACAGTGAGAACTGGCTGAAAGGTTCGAGTGTGGAATCTGCAGTGAACATGGACAAAGGTGAAGAGCATGACTAATATACTCAGGAGAGCTAGCAAGATGGCTGAACAGGTAAAGGTGCTTGCTGACAACCTAGGTTTAGTCTCCAAAACCCACAGGGGAAGGAGAGAGCTGACTCCCACAGTGTGTGCATGCATATACAAACACACTCATGCACTAAAAACAAATTATTAAGGCAGCAAAACACGCTCCAACACTCCTGAGGGGAGCATGTGACTGAATGGCCAAGAGAAAGCACTGGGCCCAGGGTCACCCTTGATGCCTCCGTCCAGACACACTAGTTTGCTTCTCCAGAACACACATTTATTTATTCTTGCTTGAGGTCTTCTCAATAGACACCTTCTCTGAGCTGGATTTTTTCTTTTTTTTTTTTTTTTTTTTTTTAAGTTTTTAGTTTTTTCGAGACAGGGTTTCTCTGTGTAGCCCTGGCTGTCCTGGAACTAACTCTGTAGACCAGGCTGGCCTTAAACTCAGAAATCCACCTGCCTCTGCCTCCCAAGTGCTGGGATTAAAGGCGTGTGTGCCACCACTGCCCGGCTCTGAGCTGGATTTTTAAATGTAAAGAATAAATTTATTTGTATTATGTTAAACTGTAACTGTCAAAAAAAAGTCAAAAAAAAAAAAAAAAAAGGCTAAAGCATAACAACTACATAATAGGAACCATACAGAGACAAGTCAACCAGAGTAAGCTATAGATCAGCGAGCGACACAAAACCAGTCTTTTCTAGGAGAGAAAACATCATTTTAGATCAAGATCAAATAACTATAAATTGGAGGTGGGGGTCACTTAGGCAAAAGAAAAATAATCTTTAAAGTAAGATGAGGGGACAGGCAGATGGACACTGGACAGTATTGAAACCCCCCGCCTCCCCCCCCCCCCCCCCCCCCGTTGGGAGCCGACTTGTAGCAGAAAGCGGCTGTCAGCTTTGCAACCATCTGGAGCCATATACCCTGAGAAGAGACTTGTTTTCAACAGCCTACAACAGCTGAGCACACTCTGATAAACATCTTGTTTATCCCACATATCTTGTTTTGGTGTTTAGTGCCCCCAGCTGCAAGGCGCACGTGGCATCCATGTCCACAAGGTGTTCGTGCACGTGCTATCCACGCCATACTCACCTGTAAGGCACTCATGCCATCCATGCCTGCAAGGCACATGGTGCGTGTGCTATCCACCTGCCAGGCACGTGGCAAAGTGTATAAATACCCCGGACTTCCCTTCAGAGGGAGACATGAAGAGAGGCAATAAACAAGAAACTGGACTTGATCACACACCGTCTTGTCTCCATTCTTCGAGTCTCTTGCTAAGCCCTGACCCGCAGACCGGAGCAGCAGAGAACGGGCCACAACATTTTGGCCCCCAAACGTGAGGCAGAACGGTCTGCAACACAGTAGCTCCAAGCGTGGGTCAGAGAGTGGGCCACAACACCCCACAAACTGTTCTCTGACCTCCAGACACAGGCTGTGTCTGTGTACACACAGCTGTACACAGACACACTGTACAACTGTACACACAGTTTCATTAAAACATTACAATGAAGTAGAAAGACAGACCGTGTCAAAGAATGGGACAAAAATCCCATGACTATTGAGTTTATTTCCTGTTGGCTACACATCTACTTTAATTATGCAAAAATCTGTGAGTTTTTGTTCGTTTTGTTTTCTTTTTTGAGGCAAGGTTTCTTTATGTAGTTCTCCTGGAACTCACTACATAGACTAGGCTAGCTCTGAACTCACTGAGATCTGACTGCCCGTTTCTGCCTCTCCAGTGCTGGGATTAAAGACAAGTGTCAGCACAGGCAGCCTATGAATTCTTTTTTAAGAGAGACACGCTAAGGTGACTGCAGACATCTTATTCCTAATCTGTAGGTGCTTAATTCGGATCTCTACTGCTGTGCTGAAACCCGTGCCCGACAAGCAAGCTGGGGAGGAAAGGGTTAATTCAGCTTTTAATGGCATCCATTACCACGGAAGGAAGCCAGGACAGGAACTCAAGGAGGGCAGGGTCCTGGAAGCAGAAGCTGATGCAGGGGCCATGAAAGGGGAATCCTTACTGCCTTGCTTCCTCATGGCCTGCTCAGCCTGCTTTCTTATAGAATCCAGGACCACCAGCCCGGGGATGGCCCCACCTACAAAAGGCTGGGCCCTCCCCCCACTGATCACTGAGAAAATGCCCTACAGCTGGATCTCATGGAGGCATTTCCTCAACTGAGACTCCTTCCTCCTCTGATGACTCTAGCTTGAATCAAGCTGATACAAAACCGACAGTACAGGTTCATCATTAAGGGTGACACTCACTGTGGATTTTCCGAATGAAGCTTCAATTCTGTTGAGGTAGTTTCCTTCTACTTCTGATTAACTGAGTGTTCCTGTCAGAACAGGGCTTTGGGCGCTGCGAACTGTTTGTGGCAGTTGAACTGATCACTGTCACTCTTTATGCTCGTGGGACAGGCTGCAATGATCAGTTTTCAATATTGAGTCATCCTTGTATTCCGGAAATAAATCCCATGTAGTGGTGGTAAATCTTAAAATACAGTGCACAAAATCCACTTTACAGGGCTGGAGAGCCACTACTCTCTTTTAGAAGACCTGTATTCAGTCCCCAACACTCAGATATGGTGGCTCACAGCTGCCTGTAACTTCAGCTCCAGAGGCTCTGATCCCTCCCTCTTCAGGCCTGTGCAGGACCTGCACTTGTGTGCACAAGCTGACTCAGACCAAAACCCTTCACGAAGTACCACACATTTTCACAATCAATTAAAAGGCTAGGAAACCAAGAACAGAAACTGCCTCCGCATATTAAAAGCCACACACAAGACCACAACAAACATCACCCTTACTGGAGAAGTCTAAGCACTTCTGAAATCAGAAACGAGGGGAGGATCCTGCCCGCAGACAGAGGAGGGTCCAGCAAACAGGAAAGAAAAGGAAATTTTTAAAAATCTCAAGACGACATAAATGTTATCCTCCTAGTGATGCAGAAACCCTCAGAAAGGCTGTGGCTACATTTCAGCATCTGCAGTTTATGACTAAGCCCTGAGTTGGTGCCCAACATAGAGATATGGGGTAAAGGCCCACTCCAGGGTATCCCCCTATCACCACCCCACACATAAACACTCCACACACAAAATATCAGAACTAAGATTTCAGTCGAGTAGGACACAGTCAACACACAAAACCATTGTGGAGATTCAATTATCTGAAGAGAAAAGCACAAAGTTTCACTTACAAAGTATTTGCAATGATAAAATGCCGAAGCGGTGACCAAACTCAAACAGTGAAAGACTCACTAGGAAAACTACAAGGTCACGGAGGCTACAGAAAGCAGAAAATGCTACCTGTGAACAGACCTCAGTGGCAGCCCTACGCACATGAGCTACAGGTCAGCACACTTGCTACCAAAACTCAATGACGTGCTGTCTAGAAACGGAAAGCTCATCTGAGTGTGGTATGGGTGGGGCCTCCAAGGACTCCAAACAGCGGAGTCATTAAAAGAACTAAGCTGAGTAGTCACACTTCTCCACTTGAAGTATTATCAGAGATCTACAAAAACCAAATCAGACCAGTGCTGTTTTAATAACAAGATCACTGACAAAGACTGAGGTGAGGTGTTCAGAAAAAACAAATCCACAGGAAGACTCTGAAAAGGGAACCATGACCACTCAAAGAGGAAGAAGGGGCAGTGGCTTCAAAGTCAGTGCTGACTGAACTAGAAATGAGCAAGCCTGGCAGTGTCAGTGCCATTCAGTGGGGAGCCACTCACCCTTGGAGCAGGCCCCAGGGCTACCATGCACCTACCCAGAAAAGGATGAATACTGGTATCTACCTCTCTACCTTGTCCCATACAGAAAAGCTAATTCAAAATGGGTCAAACGCCAAACGGTAGGGATGTAAAACCCTGAAACTATTAGGGGACAAAGCCACTTTAAGTCACTGGTACAGAGCAAACTTTCTGAAAAGGGCCGTCACTACTCCAAAAGTAACAACGAGACCTGAGAACACTGCAGAAAAGGCCTCTGCACACAAAGGAAGCAATGACCCTGTGGGGGTCCAGCCCACAGCACTGGAGAAAATCTACCAGGCATTCAGAAGGGACTAATACTCCACAATAAAAAGAACTCACAATTTCAAACACCAAAAAGTAACTAATTCAACCAAGGATGGCAACATGGCTCTGAATGTCAGGCACTTGTTCAGCCTTGGCAACCTCCTTCTGCCTGCCCTTCAGAACCAACTCACAGACAACCTCTGGCCTTGCCATGTGCACCCCCATACCTCGGAAAAGAGAAACCTATATATATCTGCAGAAGCTGATTACCTGCTTAGCTATGGACTAGTTGCAAATCCACAGGAGCGGCCTGAGGACTGACTGGGCAGAGAGGCAGAGAACAGAGGTGCCACTAGGCTGACTTCCAGACACTCAGACTCTGCTTTCCTTACCAGAAAGATCACTGAGTGGTTCTAGGGAAAGTTCCACTTTTAATCACCTTGTGTTTCAAGACATGCCAAGGTCACTAACTTTAATGACCTTCTGAGGGACTTTATGAATATTTTAAAATTTTTATTTATTTTCTGTGTATGAGTGCACTGTAGCTGTCTTCAGACACACCAGAAGAGGGCACTGGATCCCATTACAGATGGTTGTAAGGTATCACCATGTGGTTGCTGGGAATTGAACTCAGGACCTCTGGAAGAGCAGTCAGTGCTCTTAACCCTTGAGCCTTCTCTCCAGCCTGACTTTATGGATTTTTAATGTATGTACATAGTTTTGCCTGAAGAGGGAGTTTGTGATCTTTTTAAGCAAAATTACAGTCACAGAGGGAAGCAGGTTTGCCAGCAAGCCTGATAAGCTGGATCCTATCCCCAGAGTCCACACAAAGGTGAAAGGGTAGGACTGATTTCTCTGACCTCTTATGACTACACACATGCACACACCATGCAAGCACACACACTTAGAAACGTACTATAAACCAAACAGACTATATAGCAATTATAGTGAGTCACTCGAACAAACTTTTAGCAAAAATAAAGTATCATAAACCTGAAATTAAAGAGATTTTTTTTTTAAGGCCCTAAAAATCTGCTGATGAAATCCAATACCACTGGCTTTAATCCCAGCACTCAAACTGACCTTGAACTCACAAAGATCTGGACTCCTGCTTCCCAAGTACAGGGATTAAAGGTGTGCACTGGCCAGACTGGGCCCAGTTCATTGTTTTTTATGAGGTGCTGGGGAAATGACTTAATAAAGTGTTAACTGAGCCTTCCTTTCAAACTCTGTTTGTTTGTTTGTTTGTTTGTTTGTTTTAGAGGCAGGGACTATTTAGCCCCAGCTGGTCTCAAACTCTATTTCCAGTTTGAGACAACTGTTTCAAGTGCTGGCATTACAAGCATGCACCAGCACACAAGGCGCCTAGGCAACCCATTACATCCTGGCTGTGCTGGAGGGCTCCCCAGCCCACAGAGAGAGTTCAGCAAGATGTGCAACCAATCTCTTTTTAGTTATTTAACTGAAGTTCTTCCCACGACTTTTACAAACTGCAAGGCTCTGCTTCACTCCAGCCCTTTCCACAGTGCCCCAGTGGAGAGGTTATTTGTTATTACATGAAGCTGCTTTGCAACACCAGGGACACTGTACAAACGTGAAGGGCTGTGTCTTAAATGTTATCTGCCACAAATACTATCCTTAACTGTGGCTCGTGGGAGTTCTGAGTCAATGTTTTAGGCAATTCAACCACTTAAGGCACAGTATGTATTTCGTCCAGTCACCCTTCCTGTGACCTCACAGTGACGAGCTGATAGCACTGTCCCCACACAGACACAGTTCTAGTCGTTCATCAGTACCCATTTCAACAGCTCTACTTGTCACCCTCAGCAACCCAAGTCAAAATATTTACCATTATCAATAGAGTCCTAGAATATGACAATTTTGAAAGCAAACTGGTTTTACACCATACTCTTAAAAACTGAAATACTAGTAACATAGTAAATAATAAAGCAAACAAAAAAATCTTAATCTCTAGTGTTGCATTTCCTAAAAATCCTGATTAGCTAGGTAGGACAGCACTCTCTGCACCCAAACACCGCCTGTGTTTCCACGGGTGCTTACTTGTTGACAGAATTCTACAAATTGATTGTGTGTGCTCTAGCACAGGAGCTATTCTGCTCTTCAGGAACTCAATTCTAGCAAAAGGCACTTCCTACCCCTTCCTCATCAAGCCTGGGCTCCCATCACAGTCACCCAGGCCAAGACCCAAGCCATGAAATGAGCATCTGTAGGGGATGGGCCTCCGGTACCAATCAGTTACTCCAGTGGGAAGAAAGGATGGAGTAGGATGTCTCAGTGACATCCCAGGGAGCTCCATGGAACACCACTCTTTATAGTGAGTTCAAGGGTGACATGGCACCGTTTTCCCCTGGCCCTGGTGGATGTCCGCATTTGGGCCTAAGGGGCCTCATAGTCTTACAACAGTAACCACCACAATGTTCAAGGGTTGGCACACCCTACAGAACACAGCAACACAGTTCCTTCTCACCGGGAAACATTGGGAGCAAGCAGACAAGCCTACTGGCTCACTGAGCCCGTGAGCACCCACAGATGTTGACAGCATCTATTTGACAGGGCCTAGGCAAGACCCAACAATGCTTGCATCCTCTCTTACACCCTCTCTCTGTGCTGCTTTCTTCCTGTAGCTCATCTTTATTTATTCTCTAGATCATTTTCATCAGAAATAATCTGCAGCTAGGGCTCTCGCCCATCCATTTATCACAGTAGACAATCTTCTGTGAGTCCTAGAACGCTTCTTCCTTTGTTTTTAAACATTTTTGGTTTTGGCTTTTCATTCAAGGTTTCTCTATGTAGCCCAGGCTGTCCTGGAAATCTGTAGACCAAGCTAGCTTCGGAACTCAAAAATATGCCTGCCTCCACCTCCGTGGGATTAAAGGACACGAGCCACCACCACCATCCATGTGCAGATGTTTTTATAAAAGCCTACTGCTTAGCAAAGATGTTTCATGCTAACTGCTTAAAAATTAAAACATACTTTTTCTTTTTTGTGTGTACAGTGTGCAGCCCACATGTGCATATGTGCAGGTGTGTGCCCACGTACACCTGTATGGAAGACAGAGATAACATCAGGTTATCATCCTCAATCCTTCCCCACCATATTTCTTCAGATGGGGTCTCTCACCAAACACAGCTTTCACCAAATGGGTAGACATCTCTAGCCAATGAGACCCCAGGATACTCCTATTCCTGCTACCCAGAGCTTGAAATATGATGCCGCCACAGCCAGCTTTTAATGAAGGAGCTGTAAGGATTGGAGAGGAGTCCTCATGGCTTGTACAGCAAGTAATTACCTACCTATGGAGCCGTCTCCAGAAACTAAAACATTATCAAACATTCTTCTTTTTAAAATTTGTGTGTACCTGTGTGTGCACTCATGGGTACAGTGTGTATACTTTCCCCCACAGGCCAAGAGAAGATGTCAGACTGCCCACAGCATGAGTTACAGATGGTATGAAACACCTGACATGGGTGCTGAGACATGAATGTTGACGTCCAGGAAGAGCAACAAGTGCCCAGAAATGGTATTTCAAAGACCACACTGTGAATGGTACTTGTGTTTCCAGAATGAGTTTTAAAAGCCTCACTTATCTAAAAATGAACCTGAAGAGAAGTATGCTAGTGAACTCTGAGACTACACGCAAAGTAAAAAAGTTGAGAACTGCAAAGTAGAGAATGTGGCTTGGTGGCAGAGCACTTACCTCACATTGGTGAGACCCCTAAGTTCAATTCTGAGCATCAGAAAAATACACAGAAGCTGGCAACTGGGGGGTGCTGACTCGGCCCCTTCCCAAAGATGCTATCCCACCTATCAAATCACTCCTTCTCAATCTCCAAGACAGAAATAACCACACCTGTGTTGCAGGGTGCCAGAGACACAGTGTTGAATAACTAGTTATTACCTTGGAAATGGCAATCTGGTACAAGATTGCCCATAAACACTGACCTGTACTCTGCCATGAACAATTCAAGCTCTGGGATCTGGGAAGAACAGCTTTTAGTTAAAATTACTTTAATGTTTCCAGAGTCCCATATGCCTACTGCCCATCTCTAATCTGAGCAAGACTTGGTGTGTTTTAGAATTTGTCCTTCTGACTACTAATGGCAGAGCACTCCTTAGGGAGCCCCCATGGAACTTCTGTCCAGTGTGATGCTATCCTTCTCAAAGAGCCAGCCACTCTTCAACAAGTCTTCATTCCTTACTAGCTTTTAAGAGTTAGGACCAGCTAAGTGGAAGACAAAACTCCCTTGCATATGTACCCAACTTTTTAATATTTCATTTTTATATAAATAATAAGAAGCTTTATAATCTCTCTTTCTAGTACTTTGGCTTTTGTCTTCAAATGGTTTATTTAACCTTCTGCCTTTATTGAAGTTGTCACAGCCATTCTCAAAGTGCAAGGAACAGGAATGATACCTGCAGGTTGCTCCTTCCTACTCAGATCCTTCCAGGCTAGCTTCCAGGCCTTAGCTACCTCCTCCCTTTCTAAAGGTTGCCAAATGGTTATGTAAATGAGCCAGCTGGCTTCTGAGTCACCAGTTCTGTTTCCAACTTCTCCATTTCCAATGTGAACCTTAAAGTACGCTCCGACCCCTTACCAGCAGTCAGAGTTTTTAGTCACTTCCTAAACATGGTAACTGGACAACTGACCTCCCTCACCCCAGGGGAGTGGCTACTGACAACTGTTGTGCAAATACCTATTGCCATAAATTGTCTGCTTGGTAACCCAAAACATTTCTCAGTAAACCTGCTCAAGCTTCCTAAAAGAAGATAATCTTCAGTCATGTGCAACATAAGAGGCTCTGCAGTAGGCTGGCACAGGCACGGTGGTGCACAATGGCGCACACCAGTAATCTTAACCTTAGCAAGGATGAGGCAGGAGGATGGAGAACGCAAGCCAGCTAGGGTTATACTGCAAAATTCTCAAGCAAGCAAGTAAACAAACAAAAACAAAGTCTGCTGCCAAATGTTCTTAAGCAACTACATTCCCTAGGCAGACACCCTGAGAACTGAGTCAAGTGATGATGCCCTGAACACAGGGAACTTCCGCCAGGATGTCATGTCCTTTTAGACGCCATTAATCTTTTAAGACTAAGAGAACAACATCAGGAAAAATAACAGAAAGAAAAAAGTGGACACTCCACATTAAGGACTAACTTGGGGTTACAGGCAATGGTATCAGGGAACTCATACAAACTCCAGAATTGAGAGTGAAGGACACCCCGTGACACTGGGCCTAGCACCTTGGTCCTGAACTGCATCCTGACCAGCCTCCAGACCCTTCGGTTTTTACACTATGTCCACCTCGCTTCCCAGCTACTTCCTGAAGCATCACTCTCCAGGGTACATCAGCCTCATTTAAATCATTTCGCTGATATGATAAACTGATGTTTTCTTCTGTTAACTACATGCTTCTTAACTGATTGGGTTATCTGGTGAAGGCCTTCAAGAACTATAACAAGGCCTGTCTTTGAGAGGATGGGCAAGCCCAGATGTGGTCAGAAGTAACAGGGCCTTGGAAAGACAGTGTGCTGGCTGGAAATGCAGCACTGTGCACAATGAACAACAAGGAAACTTAGTTTACCTGTGAAGTATGAAAATATTGGACAAAATTTTGGCAATATAATTCCATAAATATATATATATATGTATGTGTATATACATATATATATATGTATGTGTGTATATATACATACATACACTATATATATATATACATATATATATATATGTATGTGTGTGTATATATACATACATACACACACACACACACATATATAAAAATAAATTAGTGGTCATCCATAGGAAAAAAAATTCATTCAATAGACAGAAAAAGAAGGGTGCAATTCAATAGCCTGAGACTTATTCTGTGTAAGAAAAGCAAATGCCGTTCATCAACTGGTGGACAGTTTAGAAATGACCCTTGCACCTTAGAGGTTTTGACTAAGAGGCCATCTGTGGTAGTCTGAATAGTTCTGGCCCATAGGGAGCTATGTTGTTGGAGGAAGTGTGTTGCTGTGGGGATGGGCTTTGAAGTCTGATACTCAAGCTCCACCTAGTACACTAGTACCCTCCAGGCTGCCTGCAGAGGCCAGCCAGTCTCCTGCTGCTGCCTTCGGATCAAGATATAGAACTCTCAGCTCCTTCTCCAGCACCATGCCTGCCTGGATACTGACAAGCTTCTCACCATGATGATAATGGACTAAACATGAAAGTATAAGCCAGACCCAACTAAATATTTTCCCTTATAAGAGGTGCCTTGGCCACAATGTCTCTTCATAGGAATAAAACCCTAACTAAGTTACATAAGAAGCTGTCTCAAAAGAAAGGAAAGGAAGCCGGGCAGTGGTGCCACATGCCTCTAATCCCACCACTCAGGAGGCAAAGGCAGGAGGATCTCTGAGGCCAACCTCCTCTACAAAGTGAGTTCCAGGACAGCCAGGGCTACACAGAGAAACTGTCTTGAAAAACAAAACAGAGGGAAAAGAAGTGCTTATATATTGGGCTGGAGAGATAACTCAGCACTGATTGTTCTGCCAGAGGTCCTGAGTTCAATTCCCAGCTCACAACCATCTGTAATGGGATTCGATGCACTCTTCTAGTGTGTCTGAAGACAGCTGTGGTGTATTCATATAAATAAAAAAGTAAATAAATCTTTAAAAAAAAAAAAAAAAAGGAAGTGCTTATATACTGCTCTTTTCAGTTCACAAGCTGTCAACCAGCCCCTTATAAAGGCGACAGTCCTTCACTGAGTTGCCTCACCACTTCCTACACCCCTACGAACTCTATCCTTCTCCCAGCAAACTGGATATACAGATTAAACTCAGGCCAGTACTCTGTGTGACTGTGGTTCCCTCTGTTGACCTTTCCTCTGTGGTCCTAGCAGTCTAGCCCCGCAGCCTGCTCAAACACATATGTGCAAAAGATGTTTCTGGCAGAAATAGGAGCAGCACTTGGAGTGATCCAGGTTGTGTTCCTAGTCTCTATACGTGATCCGTCCCAGACCTGTGGTTCTTTCTAGCTCAGTGGCGGAGCACCTGCAGCACATGCTGGGTGATCCACAGCATGGCATTCCTAACAAAAGACAAACAAAGAGAACTCTACACAGATTTCTCCTCCCCAAGATTAACCTGTACATGCTGCTTTCTCTGAGGAAATACCAAGGCCCGGAAGTATTTAAAAAACAAAAAAAAAAAACAGAAACCAAAACTAAATCTATGAAACATTTGACTGCCTCACTGGAGTTCTAGAACGCAGCAGCACTCAAGCTGAGCTGCTCCTCAGATCTGCAGGAAGGATAATGTCCACTGAGGAAAACGCGCAACGGAAAGGAAAAAGACTGTTCTTAAAAAACTTACTCAAAACAGCAAGTGACGGCAAGAAGAGTGCCCAGTTGTGTCCAGAAAAAAACTGCTCTTTGCCCTGGCAGAATTTAGGTGTGAAATGAGGAGCGCCAATCAAAAGCCAGACCCACAAGAAAGGCATGAGGAATGCCCATAAAACCACCATCGGTTTGATTCTTTTAAAGTCATTTTCTAATGGCACTGACGTGATACAGTGAGACTTCTGATGTGGGTTCTACCAGTGTAGACGGTGTAGGTTTGCCAAGCAGAGCCTTAACCTTTGGTCTCTCTGTGTACAACCAGGGTAGTGACTATTTAGTCACTAACAACAGCACGTAAACTCAAGCGTGGAATTTTTAATCCCTGGGCTATGTTTGCAGCTGTGTGCAAAGCACAATGAGATCAGCATCCAAGAGCTGCTCTCGCTTGGTTCAGGTCATCAGCAGACTGCTAAGATGAGGGACACACTAACAGAGCCTCAGTGACAAGTCCTGTTCATAAATAACTGCAGCTGCCCTGCCAACAGAGGCAAAAGAAGGTGACAGGCTGTGGAAATTCCCAGTCCTGTCACATAAAGCCACCATGAATAGAGATAACCCCACAATTCTGCATCATACCACACACAGACCACTTGGTTGCTCAGGTATTCATAGCCTATGAAGTTCTTTTTTCCTTCTCTTTTAGGAACTTGGCCCGATCCTGCTGACTCAGCCCCCAAGGGTCAGGGTTACAGACAGGAGCCAAGACAGCAGGACACTATTTACTTATTTAACGACAACTGCAGAGACAGCTGACTGTATTTGTTCTAGCTAAACATGATAATATACTGTAATTCTAGCATATCAGAGACCAAGTCAGGAGGATTGTGAGTTCAAGGCCCCCCAGCCCCTCAGTTAAATGGTAAAGTCCAAGGAAGCTTGAGCTCCACAAGACCCAGGCTCAAACAACAAGAACAAATAAAGGCAATAGTTTTTGAAAATTTTATCAACAAATATATTTTTAAGTATGATAACATATTATCAAAAACAAGCAAACAGCAGCTAACACCAAGAGAGCATGTGTGCAGTCAGTACCACAGCAGCAAAAAGTCCAGGATACCTCCAGTTGGCTGCCACACCACACTCCCTCCAAAAGCACTGTAGACAGAATGTACTTCAAGTGAGAGGGGGGAAAGGACTGGAGACACGTGTCAACACTTAAGAGCACTTGGTGCTCTTGCAAATGACCAAGTTCTCTTCCCAGCACCCCAACCGGTGGCTCATAGTCATTACTGACTCTAGTTCCAGGGGTTCTGAGCCCCTCTTCTGATGTTCTGGGCACCAGGTATTCGAATGGTATTCACACACACACACACAAATGCACATACATGTGGACAAACACCCATACACATAAATTTAAAACTTTCTTTAGAAAAATGGAAAGGAAATATAAAACCTGCAAATTTTACTTTGTTTTCCTTTTTAAAGAAAATTTAACATTCATCTATTTTGACAAGATATGATTAGGAAAAAAAAAAGCTTCTTGTCAGAGTCATGAAATTACAATTGTGTTTTCCTCATAAAAATGGAAAACTTTAAATATACAAAAGTTTCCACTAAGTAAAATTATTAGTTGTGTTAATAATAAAAAATAGAAAGCTTGGCCTAGTGGCAAAAGCTTTCTATTGTCTGCTTTCTGCTACTGGAGAGATGGAAACAGGACACCTGGTGAACAACTCAGAGAGCCCCTGCTTCAAAACAGTGAGTAAACGGGAGGGGGGGCAGAGTTTAACGAACACTCTTGCCTGGAGCAAATATGCACACAATTGCACACGCAAGCGCGCTCTCTCTCTCTCTCTCTCTCTCTCTCTCTCTCTCTCTCTCTCTCTCACACACACACACACACACACACACACACACACTCATACACACACTTACATACTGGGTAACTCACCAAATCAGGTGCAATCTCATAGACAATACAAACACCACAATGGTAACTAGCAGCCCTTTCCCAGCTTCCCGGCTATTCCTATGTTTTAGCATCTAAAGAAAGCTGAAGGAACAGCAAAAAGAATGGTTCTTGTGGCCTTACAACTGACATGGGTGAGAACACATTCTTTCTTAAATGCAAACTGTCCTAGCAAGCCCTGACTTCCCAGAAACTGCAGAGCTTTGGGCCAGCTGTGGAGGTCTCTCTCTCCTTATTCACCAATTACCATTTGCTTGCCTTTCAGCTCAAAAGTCACCCTATTTGCCTATGATGGGAAAATGGATCTGGCTCTATAAATATTTCAGCGGCTCAGCTGGCACACTGTTGTCAATGGAGGATGCTACATAGGCATCACTGCAGGGGACTTGGCGTTCTGGCTCCTGCGATCCTGATAGTGGCTCCAAACCCTCTCTGATTCCCTGAAAGGCACACCTTGTTCTCTCCAGATATGGGCAACAGCTGTAGTGAAAATGTGGGAATCTTGGTTTCTTTTAAAAATATAGAAATATTACAGGAATATGCTTTCATTTTAATCCCAGGTGTGAGATATGGGGCGTGCTGCTTCAGAGTGTCCACATCGGCTGACTGTGATTTGCCTCCTGCTCTGTCAGAGGCGTGATTCTACCAACTACAGATAGCCTCTGCAATATCGTCACTGTGTGACATTTGCAATTCTGGAGACTTCTCAGAGAGTATATAAATGCTAGAGTCCCAAGAGGTGGGTAGGTTGTTGGTTGTGATCAAAGAAGAAATAAAGAGAAGAAATCAGATATCCTGACAGCAAAGATCAAATTTGCCCCAAGGACTCGGAAAGCTCTACCAGCAGGAAGTAGTCTAACCATAATGCTGCTCCATTTGACCCTGCCATTATTCAGAGATCTCTCTCCTTGCCTCTCTTTCCTTTTTTCTCTCTTATCTAGTGTTATGGGGTTGAAAGAGTAGAAGAAAAAAAGAGCATACAAGGTAGCAAAGCCAGTTATAGGCAGCAGTGCCACGCAGCCAAGAGGGAACCACTCTGGCTGATTTCAGTAGAGATGCCTCCTGAGACCAGCCTTCCCTCAAGAGCACAACACGAGAACTACAACAAGCTCCTAAGGGTAGATTCGCCACCAGAGCCACTCAGCAGGCCACACCACTTTCTTCAGAAAAGGTCCAGAGCTACCCAGAGAACCAGGAAGGGAACAGTATTTACTTGTGCTGGTTAAGCTTCTGTACCAGCACTCAGGAGGCAGAGGCAGGCAGATCTCAAAGAGTTTGAGGCTAGCTTGATCTACAAAGTAAGTTCCAGGGCAACAACAAAGAAACCTGAGGGGGTTTGGGAGGGGGTGTGATTTTCTGTCAACACAAAATAGAGAAATGCAATTGAAAAAATGCCCCTGTCTTAGTCATTGTTTTATTGCTGTGAAAAGACACTATGACCACCGGCAACTCTTGTAGAGAAAGCATTTAACTGGGGCTGGCTTATACTTTCAGAGAACAGTCCATGAGCATCACAGCGGGGAGCACAGCGGCACACTGGCAACTAGAGCTGTAGCAAAAAGCTACATCCTGATCTGAAGCAGGACAGGGGGGTGGACTCAGGGAGGCAGGGAGGCAGGCAGAGAAGGCTGGCATCAGCTTTTGCAATGCACAGTCCACCCCTGGTGACACACTTCCTCTAACAAGACCACATCTATGAGCCTATGGGAGCCACTGTTATTCAAAACAACACAGTCTCTATCCATTAGGCTTGAAGGCAAGCCTGTGGTGTATTTTTGACTGATGATTTATGTGGCCCACCTCACTGTGGGTGGTGGTCCCGGGTACTATATATAAGCAAGCAAGTTGAACAAGCCAGTAGCAGTGCTTCCTCTACAGCCTCTGCCTCACCTCAATGGTGTAGTGAAGTCTGTAAGCTGAAATAAACCCTTTCCTCCCCAGTTGCTTAAAAGCACCTGAAAGCAAACACACACACTTTTTTTTTTTTTAATGGCATAAGGCTTAGCAGGTCTTCTTGCACTTTCCACACAGTGAATCTGAGTGTGTGACTATAAAGTCACGAGATGACAGGAAAAGAGCCTAGTTCAACTTTCACTGCTGGAAACTCCAACCCATCACCCAGTGTGGTCACAAGCCCTGGACCATAGGCACTTCTTTGAGAGATCAATATGAGAGAAAGCAGCTTTGCCAACTCCACAGGACAGAATGCTACTGTGCCACACTAGAGACCCTTCCACACGATGAAATGTGCATGCATCCACCACTAGTACACACCTGAGTCCTTTCTCTTCATTCAAAACACCTCTACTACAATCTGTTCTACTCAATTCATTATATTCAATGTTCCCTCAGGACGCTGCAGTTTTCACTTGATGAGATTCAGATCTTAGTTACAGGTCAAATGGTGCTGTTCAAGAGCCTATGTACATGGGGCTGGAGAGATGGTTCAGAGGTTAAGAACGCTGTCTGGTCTTCCAGAGTTCCTGAGTTCAACTCCCAGCAACCACAAGGTGGTTCACAACCATGTACCATGTGATCTGATGCCCTGGGGTGCAGGTGAGGTGTACATGCAGCACACAGACCACTCACACACAACATAAATCTGAAAAAGTCTACGTACACAAGGAAGAACTGAAGAACTTAAATGCAGACATCGATTATATAAAACAAGCCAATTCATAAGTTCCTTAATACAGCAACAGACTGACTATGGTCTAGCAAATTAAAATTCTTGTTGTGAAAACTATAGTTTAAACTATGATTAACATCACAAATGTAATAATCATCAGTTTTATAATTATTTTTTAATTTTAGAAGTTTCATGCCGGGCAGTGGTGGTGCACACTTTAGCACTTGGGAGGCAGAGGCAGGCAGATTTCTGAGTTGCAGAGTGAGTTCCAGGACAGCCAGGGCTACACAGAGAAACCCTGTCTCGAAAACAAACAAACAAAACAAAAAAGAAGCTTCATAATGGTGAAGTTCCAAAACATCTGAACTATGAAAACAAAACTTTGAAATGTATGGGGGGGGGAGGGTTGTGACTCAGCAGTTGCAAGAATTGTCACTGTTCCAAGGGACCAGGGATCCTTTCCCATGGACAGCTCTTAACCACAGGGAAGTGTACATGAGCTCACAGGGTACGGGCCAGTGTGCCAGAGCCAGTATCTAGGGAATAGCCTGGGATACAAGAGATCCTGTAATGCCTTAAAGCCAGATGAATTGTCCTGCCCTGAGTAAATCCCCAGTACATAACAGCTGAACCACTGAATTAAGCTAATAAGACCCAAGAACTCTTGGGAAAAAAAGAAACCGATAAACCAGAACTCACCCAAGTCACTCCACAGAAAAGGTCTTCTGCACAAAAGCAGAAAGCACTATCCTCAACACCACACAGGAACAGGAAGGGCACCAGAGGACACTGAAAAGGCTTAGCACACGGAAACTTCTACTCTTAATGTCAGAATTATTCATCAATTTTCTTTCCTTTTTCTTTTGTTGTTGTTGTTGGGTTTTTTGTTTGTTTGGTTTAGTTTATGGAAAAAAGGTTTCTCTGTGTAGACCTGGCCATCCTGAAACTCGCTATGTAGAACCAGGCTGGCCTCAAACTCACGGAGATCCGCCTGCCTCTGCCTCCCATGTGCAGGGAGGGATTAAAGGTGTGCATCACCATGTCCAACAAGGATTCAATTTCTTAAGTAAATAAGACAAACTAAATATAAGTTGTTCCTTTTTTAATTACTCCAAGATGAAAAGCATAATGTGCCAGAGGCCAGCAGACAATCAGGACAGTGTCCCAGCCTCTGAGCCCTGCACTAATGGCCAGCAAGCAGAGTTGCCCTTAGAGAAACCAAAATCGGAAGATTACAAGGAAACGTCCTTTAAAAAGAAAACATAAAGCCTGCGGTTCTTACTTGAGAGAGTCCAGGGGACGATGCATGTCCCGGGGGCGTGGCCGCAAGATTGGGGTGCCCCTTGTTTATTTCATGTGCTGAGTAAGGGGAAGGGGCCGGGGGTCCTGGCTGTCTTGCTACTTGTGTTACCTGTGAGGAAATAAACAGCAATAGATTAGTGACCTGATCTCTAAGTACAGCTGAACTGGTTAAACCACTTTTTAAGGCCTGTAGGTGGTGGCACATGCCTTTAATCCCAGCACTGAGAAAGCAGAGGCAGGGGGATCTGAGTTCAAGGACAGCCTGGTCTACAAAGTAGGTTCCAGGACAGCCAGGGCTAAATGGAGAAACCCTGTCTTGAAAAAAACAAAACAAGAAGAACAAAAATCACTTTAAAAATTGGACTCTGTTTCCCAAGTCTAAAAGCTTAAGGAAAGCTTAAGTACTAGAATGAACAAGGGCTTACCATTTCAGAATATACAAATATTTCCACCTGTTTGATAATTTCTAAAGCATAATCTCAACCTCCCAAGTCCTAAAACAAAAACTATTCTAAATGGGATGAAACTTAAAACTATACCAAGCATTCTGAGGGAAAAAAAAACAAAAACAAAACAAAACAAGAAAACAGATGGCTATAAGCATGGAGGGGACTGCAGAGCCCAGGGAGAGCTCTGGAAGTGACACAGCTTCTCTGAGAATTGCATGACATGTTTGTCAAGACTCTCAGGACATCTGGAGTGACAGCACCTGCATATAATATAATCCCAGCCTTCTGGAGGAGGAATGTGCAGGAGAACCCTGAGCTCAGAGATGGCTGTTCTAGATAGACAGGCTGTCTCAAGAGAAAAGGGCCCTTTAATCCCAGCACTTGGGAGGCAGAGGCAGGCGGATTTCTGAGTTCGAGGCCAGCCTGGTCTACAGAGTGAGTTCTAGGACAGCCCGGGCTATACAGAGAAACCCTGTCTCGAAAAACCAAAAAAAAAAAAAAAAAGGGGGGGGGGGTTGTAAGAATGCTTTTGTCTGGCATGCCATCAAGCCTGGGGTCAAACCATAGCAGCACATCAACTGGATATGGTAGTTCGGGCTGTTACTCTAGCTCTCGGGAAGATGAGGAGTTCAAGGTCATCTGTGGCTACCTAGGTAGCAAGCTCAATTTCCAGGATGGCCTGGGCTCCATGACACTGTCTCAAAATGAAGAACTGTGGCAATGAATGACAAAAACAGCCATATTCCACAACTGCACTAGTTTGAGGCTCATTCCCCTCCCTAACTTTAGACGGCATGAAAGCACACCTCCAAGTGGATGACTGATGTGAGGTGAGCACTACTACAGAGCCTACAGGCTAATCGAAATGTACAACTACAGGTTAATGGAAAGGTTTGGGGGACAGTGAAGGCAGGCTACACTATTCTTGTATGGTTGGCCATCGAGACACATTCAATGCATTTTCAACTGACTCACAGAGTCACTTGCTACAAAAACACCAAGACCCACATTTGATCCCAGCACCAAAACGAGATGCATGGTGACTCATGACTGTAAACCTTGCTCTGGGGGAGAAGGACATGGAAACTGGGGATCCAGAGCTCCATTACCGGCATGTCTAGCCAACTGGTAAGCCCTAGGTTCATGATACTCTGCTTCCAAAAGCAAGGTGGACAGCCATAGAATAGGACCTGGTATCAGCCTCTGGTCTCCACACAGTCTTACACAGGAGTGTATACTGGCACACATGTGCACACACAGAATCTCTAACACATCTAACTCTCCCTCTATACACTTGTACATCTCTAATGTACCCCTTCACTCTCCTCCACACAAAGACAATCAAATATAACCCCTAACTCTCTAACACACACACACACACACACACACACACACACACACACACACACACACACACACACACGGGGAGGTGGGGGAGGGAGAAGAAATCTAATATGCCTTAGCTCCTCTGGATATTCTAAAATTTTGGACTTACTGAAAACCAAAAAGTTGTGATGTTTCACCCAGGAACTCTACCTAAAAATACATTGTGACTTGATAGCAAATCATGAAGATAATGGAACATGACCATCCTTTTGTAGGCAACAAGGGGTAGGCTGACCAGACATGAACAGAGATCCAGGAAGAATGGCTACCAGGGGATGGGGCCAGGCAGGAATGTGGAGTAGTAACATAATCCTCTCAACTTCCAATAGAAAACAAAACTAAGGATTTTGTACATAATTCCTTTGACTTTTCAATCACAGAATGAGCTAGCTGTCATGCACTGTATCTGAAATACAGAGGCAGTCACTGTGTGACCACAGCTGAGGTCACATCCTCCTCAGATCTCCAAGCAGAGGCAATGCAGATGCACTGTTAGAGACCCACAGGCACTTCCTCGCCATCCTGTGCTTATGTCCAATGAAAACAATACTTAAGCACAGTAAGTAAATCTTTACTTTAAAAAAAAAAAGTCCTCTCTGACATCATCCAGAGTCCAATCAAGTAAATTAATCTTTCTCAGCAACAAACAGTTCCTATGAAGATAAAAGGCATGTGGCTTCTAAGTCACCATCCATTACTTTTCTCTGCTCCAAGATAGTTTCCCTAGTTGGTGGGCCACACTTGTAATCCCAGACAGGAGAATCAGGAATTCCAGGTCACCCTGGATCACATTAGGCCTTATTTCCAAAAGCCAAACAAATAAAATACAGAAGCCAAGGGCTGGAGAGACTGCTGAGCAGGTAAGAGCACTGGTTGCATTTGCAGAAGACCCAGATTTGGCTCCCAGCGCCCACATGGTGGCTCACAATCATCTCTAACTCCAGATGGATTCTAGGGGATCCAACAGCTTTTTCTGACCTCTAAGGATATCAAGTACACATACACATGGTACACACAGGTACATGCAAGCAAAATGTTCTACACATAAATAAGTAGCTTTTCAACAGATACAGAAACAAACAGTAACATTCAGAGAGGTGCAGATCCGAGACAGAGATGACCACATTTAACCAGGGTGACAGACGCTTTCACCCGAGATGGCCTTCACTAGCAGTTTCTTAGCTCTTCCCTCAGAACCTGTACTTCCCCAAACCAACAAATACTAGAAAATAATGAAAGCCAATCTCCTCAAGAAGCAGTGTGGGGCTGTGAGTGTGGCCAATGAATAAAAGCACATGGAGCCCAGAGACTCGAGAGGTTCATAGCTAGGAGCTGTATGGTAGAAGCACACCTACACGCGCACACACACACACACACACACACACACACACACACAGAGAGAGAGAGAGAGACAGAGAGAGAGAGAGAGAGAGAGAGAGAGAAAGTCTTTTTTAAATGAGCTGGTACAGTGGATAACATTTAACATCATGACATTGTTCAAATTCTGTCGTCATTGTCAATCCACAGAAAGAAAGGACAGACAGATGGGAGGAAGTAGGGAGGAGGGCTTTCTCCCCTTTTTGTTCTACACTTACTAGGTTAGGTAACGTGCAATGCCAGGTATTCCCGTACACTTTGACCTTTCAAAAACCAAGCAATTCCATGAGTTCCTCTGGTCATACTTAAGCAAGCAGACGCCATGTTTTATGACAACTCAGCCAGGATCAGTTGTGAGGCTCTCACCATCAAGCAGCTAAGCCGCTTAGTCTGTCAATAGCAGCGTGTACTCGGTACCAATGAAAAAGGACTACCCTGTATTTATGTGAAGCAGGGTTCTAGGCACTGAAGCCAGATGAGAAAGTCAAAAAAGCAATCAATTCTTGGAAAATGCTAAAGATACTCTCTATGTCCTATGACATCAAACATTCAACCGAGATTTAATTTCTAATGCAAAAATAAGTTCAGCCATTCATTTGTATGCAAATTTGATTTTTGTCGTTAATACAAATAGAGAAACTGTTTGTGTGTGCATTACACCAAAGAATTCTTTTAAAACTTCTTCATGATTACAGTAAACATAGCTATTTTCTATATTTATATACCCAGGACTGTGTAAGAAAATTCTAACATGAAAAGGAGACAGAGAAGGTCCGAATCCCAGCAAGAGGGAGAGAGGTGAGAGCAAATCACATCAATGTAGGTAGAGCTCTAGGACAGAAGCATGGTCGGCCAGTCCCCTTGGCTGATCCTACTAGAGGTGCAGCAGGACGGAATGGGGCTGGATAGCTGCAGGAATCCTTCATTACTCACTGACTTTATATTCTACATTGAAAATAACAGCTTAATGAAAATTGGAAATTCTTTGAAAGTTATGGCTTGAAATCCTAGGTCTAGGGAGGTGCTGGTGTCAGATGAGAGGCTAAAAGTAAAGCAGCCTTCAGGGAAGACTAGCCAAGAGTCGGCCATGACATCTCTGAGCTATGCACCGAGCGTCAGCAGCTGGCTGGGTCTCTAACTCTGGGTTTGAGAGACAAGCTTCAGCCAGACCAAACAATCTAGGGGTGGGTTTACTACCAATACCCCTAATGGCATCTACACTAAAGACTTCTGAAAATGACACAGGGTAGAAGGCTGACAATTTCTGGATCAATCCAATCAATGTTAAATGTTGCCACTAAGACCATATGCTCACTCCATATAACCGATCTTTGTATCTCTACTTAGAATTCTACAAGGAAAAAAGTACCAAAATTATAGAATAATGTTGCCTGCTAAAATTAAAATCAAACCTTGAAATTACAAAGGTGATTAAAGAATTATCACAATGTCAGCTGTCCCAAGAGTAAAGTAAATGGCACAACAGAGCAAATGGAGACTGGGACTCAACTGTCCCCAAGATTGGGAGGGAGGGAGGGAGGGAGGTACAGCATGGTCTGTGACGACAGCATCAGTCGACAAAACTGTTTCTGCCACACTTCGGAGATTCGGCCTTACCCATAGACAGGTTTCCCCCTTCCAAAATCCTTAATAGAAAGGAGGTCACAGCAAGCAGAAACGAGCCACACTGCAATCTAAAATCCAGCAGCAGCTCCAGGGTCTGAAGCGGGTGGAAGCCTCTTGTTCTTTGGGAAGTGAGAAGCTGAGTTTAGATATCAGATAAAGACAGTACTTTAAAAAGAAAGGGAGAGTGCCAAGACACAGAGCACATCTGTGTGTAGAGGGATGGAGAGAAGAATTAGCTGAAAAAGAGAAAAGTGGGTCAATATACTAGCAAGACTATGGAAACCACTCCTCCTGAAACAGCTGTCTCCTCCCTGAAACAGCTTACTGCAGCACTATGCCTACCTGCTGAAAGGTAACTCTCCACCACACTACACTGATCACATGACTCCATGAAATGTCCACAACAGGAAGATACAGCAAAGAGCTGCAGTTCTCTGCCTAGGGCTAAGGGGACCCCGGGGAGTTACAACCCAAGCAACCCTCTTTCAGGCATAATGGGAATGTCCGAACACTATGACGACAGATATACTAATACTACTCAACTGTATACTTAAGTGAGTTGTCTGCTATTGTAATTATTTACATGTTAGTAAAAATAAGGGACAGTGGGAAGGGGCGTGGACAGACAGGCCAGTGTTGGGCAAATGAGCATGTTAAGTAACCACCAAGCAAGGAGACCATTTTCCCAAAATGATCAGTTCAGAAGGACCACCCTGAGAAGGAACAGTGACTTCAAAGGAGGCTGGGAAGTGCCGCTGCAGTACATCCCATGACAACAGACACAAGAAGGCCAAGGACAGCTGGGGAGGAGACTCACATTGGACACTGCAGTACCAGGAAATTACGGTAAGAGGATTGCCAAGAGTTCAAAATCAGATAGCAGCACACAGTGTTGAGTCCCAGGCCAGCCTGGGCTACCTGAGACCCTGGCTTTAAAGAAACTAACCTAAGAATCTCATCTCTCACAGTAAAAAAAAAGGTCAACCTTAAAGACTTTCTCCCCATCAGTAAGCTGCACAGTAGTTCTGTGAACACATTAGTGAAAGTCACTCCATCATTCTTAGCTCCTGTCTACCCCTTCCAGCTCCCACACGTGAGAACTGGACACTAAAGCGCCACACTGGCAGTCAAACGGAACAAGGGAGAAGCAGACAATCCTGACCTCAGCACGACCTTTATGAACCATGTAACAATGGAACTTCACTTCCTACTGTGTAAAAACAAGACATTTTGGAAAGTATCCAATATAGTGTTTGATCCAGAGAATTCTCATCTACTACAGTGTCTGCCCACATACTAAAACATCCTGGGGCTGGAGAGAAACTCCAGAAACAACTGCTCTTCCAGAGGTCCTAAGTTCAATTCCCAGCAACCACATAGTGGCTCATTAAAACATCCTGACCTCAAGACTAAATCCCTTTTTGACAACTTTACTTTAAGAGGCTTCGGGAACTATTCAAAGCATAGGACGCTCACTCACAATGGCAGTCCCTTGTGCCCCAAAGCCGGCTCTCATCGTCTGTCTGCAAACACACCAGTCCTCATGGACAAACTAAATGAGTATTTGTGGCCCCTCAGGCATGTAAATATAACTAATATTACACTATGGTATTAATTCAACAAACCATACAACCTGTTATACGGCTACTCAGCGATAAGATTTACGAAGCTTAGCAACTCCTGAGTACATGAGGTGGCCAGGGCGACCTTAAAGCACAGAGGAGCCAGCATGGAGTATCTCTACTTTCACTGCTAACAGTAACCCAGACACTGATCTGAGAGTCTACCCTTAACTGACTGGAGCTAACTGCCCTGAAGAAACAGACAAGAAGGTTGTCAATCCTACTATGGCCAATCACTCAGAGAAACTGCACACAGAACAGTCACACACTGCACGGAGATAACAACAATGCCAGGTCTTTTTCAAGGACTATCTATGTTTGGAGGTTTTTTGGTTTCGATTTTTGTTGCTGCTGGTTTTTTCTCTGTTGTCCCTGTGGTCAAAAGATCTGACAAGAGCTGGGTACTTGTTGTTTTGGTTTACTATGATTTGGGATTTTTTTAATCAAGGGTCTCACAACATGGCAAGAGTAAACTCTAACTATGTAGCCCAGGCTGGCCTCAAACTTAAAATAGTCTTTCTACTCAAGCTTCCCAAGTGCTGGGTCCCAGGGCTGTGTCCATGTAACATGGACACCACGTTCTTTCCTAAGTTCACAAGTGCACTGTCTGGGGTCTAGGCTCTCCAGAGAGACCAGAGCTGCCTGAGCACCAAGAGGCTACCATAAACACAGTTAAGGACTGCCTGGGAATTAGCTCCCATCTGAAAACATGAGCTTTGTATTTACAGTTTGCTTTTTCTGGTGATTTTCCATTGTTAATAACCCAGTTACACTTGAGGCCAGCCTGGTCTACAGAGTGAGTTCCAGGACAGTCAGGGCTACACAGAGAAACCCTGTCTTGAAAAACAAAAACCATAACCCAGTTACATAACTGATCCAAGGCAATTGGTCCAAGGTACAAGAAGAACTCTGAACTTAGTATTCAATAACAAATACTAAATTCAAAGGTGTTATGAAAATCATAATTAGGTTGCTCTACAATAGCTTCTGTCACTGAGACTTAGACACAGATCATTACCTTCTAAACAAAGACTTAAAGCACAAACATGTAGACCATAAACATCTATTCCAGGAATCTTATAAGTAGGTCAAACAACATCAAGAATGTAGGTCTTACAGTCAGAGACCCAGGTTTGAACACTGGTGTAGCTACGCTGGAGATGGCTCAGTGATTAAGAGCTCTTATTGATCTTGCAGAGTACCTGGGTTCAATTCCCAGCAGGCATATGGTGAATTCATAACCAGTCCTGGAAGATGGGATACTTTCTTCTGACACATATATGGTACACATACATATGTACAGGCAAACATTCATACACATAAAATAAGTAAATCAAAAAAACTAGTTTCTTTTTCTGAGGACAAGAAAAAGGAACTGTCTTGCATCGGTACAGGTTTGAGTGGCTACTAGCATGACTATCATCTGCGGGGCAGAGGTGTCACAGGGGCTCAAGCTGGCCTTGCAGGACTCTACACTGGTCAATCTGGACTGTTCTCCTTCAAACAGTCTCAATCCCATATCTGGAGACACCCTAATAACACTACTACTTCTCCCAGACTTACGGCCCATTGTCCTGATGCGAGCTCTAACCACTGCAATCCCCTGCCCTCCTACAGTCTACTCAGTAAACTATTTTCCTTAACCTTAAAACAATAAAAAGTACAGGTTACCATGGGAACTTATTTGTGTAATCCATTAAATAATGGACATTTCACAATGTCGGTACCAACATATAAATGGTGGTTTTAAAGTCTAGAGTTTTATACAGAAATGATTGGAACTCTGGTTTTTATTTTCATACCTGGGAGAATAGGAGGGGTTTAGTCTAATGCAGTGGTTTGCAGTGTCCCAGACTAGAAGCCCTGGCATCACCTGGAAATTAAATAAAAATGTAGACCTACCAACTGTGAGGTTCCAGCAAGTTGTAAAGCAATACTGGCACAGTACCCCAGTGTCCTGCTTGCTGTTCTCAGCCCACAGAACTATGTCACAAATTATCCAGACACTAGACACACACATGCTACGCTGGGTGACAACGTGCACCAACAGAGCCCGCTGCCACCAACATTTAGTGGAAGCTTTCCTCCCAACACTCATTTCCTTGGCTGCCTCAGTCTACCCTCTCCTCATCCTACATCCCTGTAGTCCTGTAATCTCCTGTCACCTTCTGAAAAGTTCACACTGGGTTATAAGAAAAGCCTGACATCCCTGAGAAAGAATGCAATCTACACAGCCAAATTTGCAGATAGCTAAGGACTCATCTCTTCAAACAAAGAAGCTTGTCTGCATCACATACCATGCAGGCCCCTGGCCTGTGCATTGACTGTAACCTAACCTTTCCATGGGCACACATTCACCATTATGATTATGCAAGCTTTAAACATAATCTTTGGCTTTGTTTGTTTGTTTGTTTTGAGAAAAAGTCTCTCACTATATAGACCAGGCTAGCCTTGAACTCAGTGATCCATCTTACCTCTGCCGGCAAAGAGCTGAGATTAGACACAAAAGGCCACACCCAGTTATGTTCTACAGACCTGTGGAGTCAGAGCAGTACCGTACCAGCATGCACTGAAACTACACCTTAACTCTTACAATTCACTCCAAAACCCAACCAACATACCATTCCAATGGTTTAAGCCCCCTAGTGTGTTCCAATGGTTTAAGCCCCCTAGTGTGTTCCAATGGTTTAAGGCCCCTAGTGTGTTCCAATGGTTTAAGCCCCCTAGTATGTTCCAATGGTTTAAGCCCCCAGTGTGTTCCAATGGTTTAAGCCCCCTAGTGTGTTCCAAAGCTTTTAAGCCCCTAGTGTGTTCCAATGGTTTAAGCCCCCTAGTGTGTTCCAATGGTTTAAGCCCCCTAGTGTGTTCCAATGGTTTTAAGCCCCCTAGTGTGTTCCAATGGTTTGCTCCTGTGCACAATTCCAAGCTCAATCTCAGCAACAGATTATTTCTCAACTCTGTGCCTCCATGGCTGGGCTTCCATGTTTTGCTAACCTTAGAAGAACTGAAAGACATTGTTGGCCTGCTTCTAGAGAACTACATTTGTTCCTCTCCCTCAGGACAAGCAGTTTAAAGGCACAGCACCTCCAAGCGGGTACTTCAAACATGGCACAAGCAGGCTATGGCAGGGCGCATGTGAGCTATCTGTGTCGTCTCAGACAAGAGTCTGCTTTTGCTTCAGTGTTGGAGGCTTTTTCATTTTCAGCAAAGGTCAGAATTATTTCTCCTTTCCAAGTCTCTCCACTGCTCCTCCCTGGCTGTGAGGGCATTCTATATTTTCAGTCAGGGCTAAGCAGAGTGAGATAACCCCCTTTTCCACTTCTTCTATGGAACCTACCCAGCACATGACGGAACAGGAGACACCCAGGCCGTGAAGTGATTAGATAAAGCCTGTTAATCCCATCACTTGGGAGACAGACAGATCTCAGCAAGTTCAAGGCCAGCCTAGTCTACCTAACAAGTTCCAGGCTATCCAGGGTTACTTAGTGGGTCCCTTCTTTAAAAACAAACAAACAAGAGAAAAGAATCACGCCTACCAAACCCTGTGTGGGCCAAGCACCTCGTGCTTACACACATCGTCCAACAGGATTAGCACTCCAGATGGACGCCTGACCAACTTTTCCACACACTGGTGATTTTTCTTTCATAAACCACAACCTATCAAATCATACATTTCAAGACTATGCCTCTTTCACATGTTTATGCATGTGCATGTGTGTAAAACTTCATGGGATGCAGAGACAGAGAGACAGACACAGACACACCCAGACACACACACCCCTCTGAACTGGACTTTCAAAGCTTGAGGGAGTTTAAATAATTATTTCACATGGGTTCCTAATTATATTTTTTAATTACTGAAGAAATGTTTGCTTAAGGGAATGTGGTGGTGAACACCTTAATTCCAGCAATCTGGGAGGAAGAGGCAGGAACACTTCTGTGAGCTTGAGGCCAAAGTGGTTTACATAGCAAGCTCCAGGATAGCCAGGACTACAGAGACCTGGGTCAAAAAGCAAATTAAACAAAGAAAGAATGGAGGAGCTGGAAAAATAGTCTGGAGGTTAAGAATACTTGTTATTCTTTTCCAGGGGGACCCAAATTCTGTTCCCAGCATCCATGTTAGGGAAGACCACAACCACCTCTAACTCCAGTTCAGGAGATCTAACATCCTCTTCCAGCCTCTGCAAATACAGCCATACGCAGGGCTTAGACATGCAGACCCATGCACACACATACATTTTTTAAAAATTCATCTTGAAAGAATAAAAATGTATGTCATGCAGTGGTGGTACACGCCTTTAATTCCAGCACTCAGGAGGCAGAGGCATGCAGATCTCTATGAGTTTGAGGCCAACCTGGTCTACAGATTGAGTTCCAGGACAGCTACACAGAGAGCTACACAGAGAAACCCTGTCTCAAAATAAAACAAAATTGTACCTCTGGTTTTATAGGTCTAAAAATTAACATATCCAATGAGTATTTAGAATCTGTACAAACTAACTAAAGCTATCCAATGCCCTTCTGTATAAAGTTCTAGATGGCAATGGAGCATCACACAAACAGTTCACATCTCCATACATACTCAGCCTTCAGTGCTTGAGCCCTTACTCAAAGCTGGCCACAAGGGCTCCACCATGAATTGTGACCTAGAGTCACAGGAAGCACAATGGACAGAACCTTAATCCTGCTCATGCTGTGGTTGGCAGAGTCTCAATAGCAGGGTGTGCTCACAAAAGCAAGGACCCAATTACAGTTCAAGATGGTCTCTCTCTCCATGCTCCCAATTGATAATAACCATCTATTCCCCAGATAATGCCCTGTTCCTTTGCTCCCCCCCCCCCCCCCCCAAAAAACTAACTGCACCTTTATTTAGCACAGCACTTGCAGTTAACTTCAAGGACCGCCACTACTCCACAGAGTTGCTTTGCTTCTGAGCAATGATTCTTGGGACACTTTATAAAATGGCACAGGGGGTGGAATATTCCACAGGCTAAAGAGACATACCATCAAAGCAAAGCACCCTGGCACAGATTCTTTCTACTCTTATTTGAGAAATCTGAAAGCCATTCCTAAACTGGCATTTACCGGCAGAGCACTCCTTTACATCCCCAAGGTTAATCCTTCTTCTGAAGGGTAAAAAAAAAAAAAAAAAAAAATCAAACAAATACATATTAAATAATATTTTAATTAGGTCTCTGATTTAACATTTAATGAGAAAGCCACATTAAATATTAACAAAGAATCTAAACTTTCATAAATGTCATTAATTAGCAGTTACAAAGACAGGCAGAAAAACAGATCTAGATTGCTAATAATGAGTCTCCGAGTCCCAAGGTGCAGGGACAGGAGTACTCTACAGTGACGGTGGGTCAGGAGAGGCTTGGTGGAGAGCATGCTCTGCCTTGCAATCATGAGACCTGAGTTTCAATCCCCGGTACCCACATAAAAGCAGTGCATGCTGGCTCACATCTGTAGCCCCAACAATGGCAACACAAAAAAGTGCATTCCAAGAGTTTCCTGGCCAGCTAGTCAAGCTGAAACAGTAAGCCGCAGGATCAAATGAGAGACCATCTCAAAAGACAAGGTAGAAACAGAGAACAGAGCACATGCTTTAAACCCCAGCACTCAGGAGGCAGAGGCAGTCTGTGCTATACAGTTGAGGTCCAGGATGGCCAGAACTACATCACATAAAGAGCGTATCTTAAAAACAATCAAACTAAACTAAACAAAAAGTAGAAAGAAAGAAAAAAAAAAAAAAAAAAAGTCAAGCTGGGCGGTGGTGGCGCACGCCTTTAATCCCAGCACTTGGGAGGCAGAGGCAGGCGGATTTCTGAGTTCGAGGCCAGCCTGGTCTACAGAGTGAGTTCCAGGACAGCCAGGACACAGAGAAACCCTGTCTCGGAAAAAAAAAAAACAACAACAACAACAAAAAAAAAAATCACCTTACACCAACTATTGGTTTATACAAGCTCAAACACAGTTGAGTCCAAGCACTTCTGCACTCAAACATGCACGTGCATGCACATGGAATGAACACACACACAGAAAAGAGAGAGAGAGAGAAAGAGAGAAACAGAGACGGTGAGAGTTATAAAGAAGCCCAAGACACCAGACTGAGACAGGAAGGCTGCCATGAGTTTTAGGCCCTGCCTAAGACACACATTAAGATCTAGTTCTGCCTCAGCTACAGAGTGAAACCCTGACTCAAAAACAGGAGGTCTGTAGCCACACCCAAATCCCTAATGCTGCTCAGGAGGTTGAGGCAGGAGGATTGTGGGGTCCACAGCAGCCTTGGCTACTTACTGAGACTGGGTCTTCTTGGGATGGATGCCAGGTGTCAGCCCCCACGGAGGAGTCTCCTGGTTCTCACATGTGTCTACACTTCCTAACGTGCACGTTCTGAACATGCGTGGTGCACTGCACGTCAGCTCCAACTCATGAAACTGTAAATAAACCACTGCTTCAACTGACTTCAAACAATGGACAGTTATTCTGTGGGCAGACAGCAGTCAGCCAACTTCCACCTGCTGGACGCTCCAAGACCTGACTGAGCACGTTCAGGCTTCTCAGTAGCAGGACCACCACCACCTGCCTGTCTACTCAAGATGCAATGATTACAAAAAACTGTAAAAACAATATTTTCTAAACATTCCATCCACCTACAGGATACAAGAACCGGGACTCAAACTGCTTACGAGGATCAAAACCTTAACAGCATCAAAGTCATTCCTTAATCTTAAAGAGCAACTCAGCACACAGGAGTCTCTCTCTCATAGGCAATTACGGGAAGTCTTCAGACATTCTGAAGAGACTGCCACCCTGACAGCAGCTGTGACTCAATTACTAAGTGTGACTGCAATCACATCGCACACTAGCTTAATACGAAAGACAAAAATCATAGGCCACGGCAAGCCTGCACCACTTTCCACTCCAGAAAGTTCACAATGAACATACTGCAGCTCCTGCCTCCGCCTGCCATCTCTCTACCCTGTACTGCAGTTTGTCAAGTTTGTCTGAATGTTCATGGTTCATTACTAGGACCAATGTCTACAATTTGACTTATCTTTGTTAAATACTTCAAAGACGAGTTTGTATAAACCAAGTTAAATAACTAAATACAAAAGAACCTCGCTAATACATGAAGGCACTGCAGAGAACTGTCTAGTCTTAAGCAGCAGAGCTTCCATCTGATGTAACTACTCTGAGTCTAGGGAAACACAATCACTATAAATGCAGGGTGTGGTCTTTAAGAGTTGGCCAGGAATACTACTGCCTTTCAAGGAATTTAACCAACTCACTCCATGTGGCATATGGGCACCACATGCCAAGGCAGAAGGGGATGACAAGAGAAGTAGGCCCAATGAACCTACTGAAAATAATGACAGATACAGAATTATGATGCTAAGACAGGAACTAGAGACTGAGGGCATCCAGTCGGCCACACAGCCCCTCCTCACCATCAAGAACGTGCACAGTCCTACAAAGGTGAGGAGCAGAGAACTATTAAGAATGGAAAATGATTCTCCAGGCATGTCAGCACATACCTTTAATCCCAGCAATCAGAAAGCAGAGGCAGGAGGGTCTCTGTAAATCTAAGGCCAGTCTGGCATAGATAGCAAACTCCAGGACAGCCAGAGATATAAAGTACCACTCATGTAAGTCATACAAATTAACAAACGAACAAGAAAGATTATAAATAATTCATTAAAAATTCCAGCACTTCAGAGGCAGAGAGGCCAGCAGAGCTCAGTGAGTTCAAGGCCAGCCTAGTCTATTATCATAAGCTCCTGGCCAGCAGGAGATACACAGTCAAGCCTTGTTCCAAAGTCAAATAAGTGTCATTTTTTAATTGGAGAAGAAACCAGCTACTAGAAAGGCTAAAGCAGAAGGATCGCTTCACCCAACAAATTAGACCACTTAGGCAATATAGCAAGAACTAGAATATAAAAAACTGAATACAAAACAAAGCATCATTGGTCCTCCAACTGCTGCTGTTTTCATTTTGATTTTTTGAGACAAGGTCTCACTATGAAGCTTTGGCTGGCCTGGAGTTCATTATGTAGAGCCGGCTGGCCTCAAACTCATCATGTGCCTCTGCCTTTGGAATACTGGTTAGAAAGGCATGTGTCACCACACCAGGCTGAGGACATTATATTTAAGGCTAGCTTTTCATACTTGAAATTCCTTCGCCTTCTAGGGTAAGCACAATATACAATGTGCACGTGTGTTGAATGTATGACTGTAACTCTAAGTAGTAAAAGTCAAATAACTCACAAAGAAGTCCAACAACTGACAGTTAAGCATCTCTATGAAGGGTAAGAAAGGCCCAGTGGGTAGTGGCCTCCCTCAGTCATCTCCTGTCACTCTCAAGAGTTCTCATGGACTTGTCTTTAAAGGATGATTGTGTACACACACACACACACAATCTAATGTTGGGATTACAAGCACACATGGACAACACACCTGTTCTTTGATTTATTAATTCATTTTCAGAAAGATAATCTACAAAAATCATCCAAGACACAGAAATTATAAAGTCCAGTTATTTTATAACAGCAAAAAAAATAAAAAACACCCAATGCTTTAAATCCCAAAGTAGTATTTGTTTATAGGAAGCTGACTTGTGTCAACAATGTTTCTCGGAATGACCCCCAATGAATAGGACCAATAGGACTTGTTCAAGTCAGACTCCCAAGACATTACATAGACTCCTTCTCTTGCATAGCACATCAGAGACATCCTTATATGCTATTGACTTTATTATAGTGTACTATCAACATTTATTACTCCCATGTCAAAATATATAACACAATCATCTTGTGTCTGTAAAACTGTGGTATTCTGAATAGGTTTGGTCCCCATAAACTCAAGTGTTTGAATGCTTGGCCCATGGGGAGTGGCACTATTAGGAGGTGTGACTTTATTGGAGGAAGTGCAGCACTGTGGGGGTGGGGCCTTGAGGTCACATACATGCTCCAACTCCGCCCAGTGAGAAATCCATGAGGAATCCAGTCTCCTCCTCTTCCTTCTGAAGCATGCCTGCACTCCTACCTGCACACTGCCATGCTTCTGACGTGATGATAATGGACTAACCTCTGAACTGTAAGCCAGACTCAATTATATGTTTGCCTTTATAAGAGATGCCTTGGTCAAGGCCAGATGTGGTGGCACATGCCTTTAATCCAAGCACTTAGAAGGCAGAGGCAGGTGGATCTTTGTGAGTTTTGAGGGCAGCCTGGTCTACAGAGTTAGTTTCAGGATAGCCAAAGCTATTCAAAAAAGCCCTGTCTCGAAAAACTTGGTCATGGTATCTCTTCTCAACAATGGAAACCTGGCTAAGACACCAACTGACCAATGTCTTTCCAGACCCTCCTGCGTCTGTCTCCCTCACCACCATCCTCCATTACATTTCCCACGCTGTAGCTACAGCGACAATTTAAAAGGCAATCAGTCGTTTCTCTTTACTCTCCTTTTGTATTACATTAGACCAGGATGAAGCTCCAAAACCTGTATGTGCCCTATAATTCCCCATGTAATCTCATGTCCTACACCCCATAATTCCCCATGTAATCTGATGCCCCAAGTCCAACATCTCTCCATGCAAATCTGTGCATTTTGAAGTCTCTGCTAACCCCGTCACAATCTCAGGGGCTCTGTACTGCAAGCTCTTCAACCACTGGGACTCTTTTTCTAGAAATCAACTGCTTTTGTTTTTCTTGGCAGTGTGGAGCCTGAATCTAGAACAGTGCACATGCTGGGCAAGTATTCACCTAGTACCTCAAGCCAGCCTGGAACTGGAGCTCGTCCTGCCTTGGCCTCCAGTGCCGGCATTACAGAGTGCACTGTCATTCCAGGCTTTCTAGTCCCCTAAGATGCCTTTTCAAAGACAATCTCTACCCACTTACCTTAGTGTATTTCTACCAAAGTACTTAATACAGACACCTAAACTATGGGAAGCCTTTACTCTGTTTAAAGACAGAACACCCAAACTCTTTTCAGTTGCCTAGCATTTCTGAGACCCTGGACTCAATCTCTAATACTGTTCAAAAACTAAACTGATTCAGAACTCAACCTATTAAGAATCTTAATACTTGGAGCTGGTGAGATGGCTCAGTGGTTAAGAGCACTGACTGCTCTTCCAGAGGTCATGAGTTCAAATCCCAGCAACCACATGGTGGCTCACAACCATCCATAATGAGATCTGATGCCCTCATATGGGTGTCTGAAGACAGCTACAGTGTACTTACACAAAATAAATAAATAAATTCTTAAAAAAAAAATCTTAATACTTTTAATTTATAATCATTTATTGACTCATTTCCCTTATTAGACTCTAAGTTTCTTTACAACACAAGAATAAATGGCAGATAGAATGGAATTATTACTAAGTATCTTAAATTCTCATTGGTTCACTGGAGAATATATCATTTCAGCAAGTGAACTGAAAAGTTAATCTTCTCTTACAAACTCCTCATTCAACATAATTAAAATTTCTTATACTTACTTCCCAATATTGATGTGTATTTTATATGTAACCAGAGGAAAGGGAAAAGTACTGTTAAGAAAAAACTTACTTACTTACTTATTTATTTATTTATTTATTGAGACAGAATTTCACTGTGTATCCCTGGGTGACCTGGAACTCACTCTGTAAACAAGGCTGGCCTCTGCCTCCTAAGAGCTGGCATTATAGGTGTGTTCCACTGTGCCGGGATATGTTTTGTTTTTTGTTTTTTTTTCAATAAAAGAATACAAATTTAAAATCTAGGTGTTGGAGAGAAGGCTCAGTGGTTAAGAGCACTCCCTGGCTGCTCTCCAGAGAACCCAGGTTGGATTCCCAGCACCCACATCACAGTGTACAACCATCTATAACTCCAGTCCCAGGAGAATCTGGTGCCCTCTTCTGGCCTCCATTGGAACTGCAGACACAAGGTACATAGTTATACATGCAGGTAACGGGCACACCCATAAAATAAATTAACATTGCAAAATAGCTGGGTAGCAGTGGCCCACGAGAGACAGAAGCAAATGGATCATAGATCAACAAGGTCAAGGCCAACCTGGTCAATGGTCTACAGAGTGAGTTTCAGGACAGCCAAGGCCACACAGAGAAACCTTCTGTCAAAATACCGAAAACAAAATAAAAAAAAAAAAAAAAAAGGTAATTCAAGGCCACACAGAGAAACCTTCTCTCAAAATACCAAAAACAAAAACAAAAAAAAAGGTAATTTAAGATCAATTTAGCCGGGCGGTGGTGGCACACGCCTTTAATCCCAGCACTTGGGAGACAGACTCAGGTGGATTTCTGAGTTCGAGGCCAGCCTGGTCTACAGAGTAGTTCCAGGACAGCCAGGACTACACAGAGAAACCCTGTCTCGAACCCCCCTCCCCCCAAAAAAAATCAATTTAAAAAAACAAAACAACAAAAAAAAAAACTTCCCAAGGCAGTAGAGGCCTGAGTTTAATACATGTAGGAAAGGGGGACAGGGCAGTATAGAAGTACAGTGGCCCATAACACAATGTTCACCCCAGTCCTCCTCCTTAGATCCCAATGGTGAGTAAAGGTTATCTGGTCACATTATATGTACCTAATTTCACTGGAATTTTGTTGAATCTTCCACCTAAAGCCCATGTCAATCCCATACTACCAGGAACCCCAAGCACTGTAATCAAGCAGACAACCTGTCAGACATTTGGAATGCTCACCGTGCTATAGACTGCAGAGACAGTGGGAGGGAAGATCCGATCCTCCAGAGGCTGTTGCACCGGTCCTCGAGGAATTCTGGAAGGCAAGTTAAGGAGAAGAGAACTCAAGCAGAACTGCTCAGCAGTGGGAGAATGTCCTGCCAAGGACCCACACTTTGTACCCAACCTTTGGCACCGTAAACTGGAAAATCAACTGTTTCAAATTTCATAATGTGATTAGTTCAATTTCTCCAAAATTGGTTCCCATGATCAACACCCACTGGAAATAAAAACAAGAGCTGGAGCCCTTGTGAGACTCACCCACCTGTTACAGAGGAGCAAGCAACACAGGAAAGAAAGCAAGGCCAGCCAGTACCCATGAGGCTGTCTTAGTTTGAGGCTAAGCTGGAAAAACTGTTGACTGTGTTCAATAGGTTCTAACCACACAAAGGGGAAACGCACTTGTTCCCTTTTTTTCTGTATTTTTTGTTGTTGTTTCTCTAATCTTTTAATTGAGTTAATTACTCTATAAAAACCCACCAGCTTCCCATTTTAAAAACCAGGTAGTCCAGCAGTCACTTAAAATATTTCAGAACACAAAAAAGACATTGCATTAAAAGACAAAAGACTATCATTTTACTCAACTTCAAACTGGGAGACAGGAGCCATCCCAGCCCCACCCCAGCCAGGGTGTGGCTATTTGGAAGTGAACTGCTTCTCCAGTCTGACCTCCATGAGAGTGACAAAGGCCACAGCACTGTCTCTGCATGAGACTGTTACATGGCCAGGTTATGGGCTTTCTACAATAGATACAAATGACACAAATTAAAAAAAAAAAAAATCCAACAATCCTGTAACCTGGTTCCAGCCAGTTAACTCCTTTTTATTATTGTATTATAAACCCCAAATAAAAAAAATTCCCTCAACTTAACATAATACTTAATACTTCTCATATAATGTTTCTTTCTGATTCACTGAGAGAGTCCAGGAGACAAGCTATGAGCCATAAACAAGTATGGTGGCTGCAGCTGTAAGCTCAGCATTTAGGAGGCAAAGGCAAGAACAGTCAGAGAATGAGTTTAGGCCAGTCAGGGTTACACAGTGAGACTACTTCAAAAAGCAAAGAGCTAGAGAGATGACTGAAGAATAGAGAACACTCACTGTCTGGGCTCAGTTACCAATACCCACATGGTAGCTCAAACTGTCCCTAATGGCAGCTCTAGAGGAGCTAATTCCTTCTTCTGACCTCCACAGGAAAAGAATGCACATGGTTTGCATACATACATTCATACAAACATATACATATGTATATACATACATATAAGCAAAGCATTTCATACATATGAAATGAATAAATCTTAAAAAATAATAAATAGAATGAAAGGAAAACAGTAGTGCTTTTTTGTTGTGTTGTGTTGTTGTGTGCTTGTTTTAAGAATGACTGAGTTGCCACAGGCTGACTCATTAGATTACTTATATCCAAGAAGCCAGCTCAGAAGACGGAAAACAAAACAAACACACCCTATGTTTTAGTCATTAAAAATGTCTAAAGAGACTACAGCAGGTCTCTAGACAGCTCTTAAACTAGCAACCTCACACAACAGCTAAACACACTGTCCACATCCCCCCCACAAAACACTGGAGATGCTGTGCTGTGGATGAGCTGAAACGTCACAGCCAAACCACTTCAGCCAAACCACACCCAACATGCAAACTACTCAGTCCACATCCACTGTATGTGCACACACTATACATATACACACCCCACACAAACCACATGTACTCCAAATGCACACGGCGTACACACACAATTTAGACTCACAATCTACCCATACACAATCCAAACATACACACAGCACATATGCTTTACACACAGTACACTATACATACATATTGCATATACATATTTGCATACTATACACATACACGATACACAGCACACATTATGCAAACACACATTTTACACACAATCTACCACATGCCACACTATACATACTACCACACACTATATACACTATACATACACATCACACTATACACACACACCACATATACTATACACACATATACTATACACATACAGCACACATCTGCCACACACAGCACAGTATACATACCATACCATAAACACAATGCGCGCACACACACACACACACACACACACACACTATAGACAGCAGAAGCCTAACGAGTTCCAGGACGACTACTCACTGAGCTGCCAGCTCTCTCAAAACGAAGACCTCTTAGCTGAAATAACCTCTTCCCACTGACTTCTCCCATGATTACTGCAGCAGATGGAGAATGAGCCACACTTCCTTTTGCACTGCCAACTGCCATTATGTCTCCAGGAAGAACTAATTCTCACGATGGGAGAAAAGTTCTCAAGAAAGTTACTAGTGTCCTGCCTGAGAAGCTGAGCTGCTCAGGACTTCTGCTTTCAGTTCCTCTGCTGGTTAATCAGATGAGTATAATTACAGGATTGCTAGAGACACCACTGCCCATGTTACAGGAACAAACATTCTTCCTGTTTCTACAAATAAAAATGCTGATTTCATTTTTATATTCTGAAAATCAACAACAACAACAAAAAACCCCCGTCGACTGTCTAAAACAAAACTACAGTTCTATTTAAAAAACAAACAAGCCGGGCGGTGGTGGCGCACACCTTTAATCCCAGCACTTGGCAGGCAGAGGCAGGCGGATTTCTGAGTTCGAGGCCAGCCTGGTCTACAGAGTGAGTTCCAGGACAGCCAGGGCTACACAGAGAAACCCTGTCTCGAAAAAAACTAAAAAAAAAAAAAAAAAAAAAAAAAAAAGAATCGGGGTTTAATAAAATAAATAGCTTTTGCTGTCTCATCAAAGACATTAAATGTGATTGCTGAGTGAGGAAGCACATACCTAGAAACCCAGCAATCAAAAGGCTACATCAAGAGGATAATAAATTGCTCCAGGCCATCTTGGAACACAGTAAAACCGTAATTTAGAAAAACAAAGGACAAACAGGGTGTGGTGGCATACACCTTTAATCCTAGCACACAAGAGGAGGCAAAGAGTTCCAGAACAGCCAGGGCTACATAGAGAGACCTTGTCTTTGAAAAAAAAAAAAATTGTGGTACAGGTGCCTGAAGAATTGTCACACAAGCCTGAAAATTCAAACCCTGATCTTCAGCAACCTACAAAGCAGCCAAGGTGGGGGGGGGGGAGCCTAGGGTTGGGGGGGGGAGAGGTTTGGAATGACAGCAGCGGAAGGGGCAGGCACAGGAGGCTCCCAGGCTCGATACTGGCAGGTGAGACTGCCTCAAAACTGAAGTCGAGGCGTGTGAGATACAGCTAACCTCAATCCCTCACTCAGGCGACACAGGACACACATGGACACATGAAAGCTAAGGGAAAACTCCAATGTCTTCCTGTTGCTGCCAGTGCTTCACTGGAGAACAACCATTGCTGAATCACATAATCACTACCTGCAGAGTTTGGTGGCTGTGACCTTGATACGGTGGGCCTAAGGTGTCCACGGGTTTACCAACCTTTGATTTATGAAATTAGTAAAACCACCAGTAAAATGAAAACACACACACAGAAACAGCTCTGCCCCAGTCTCTGCACAGCACAGGCAAGCTGCCTAGGAAAGCCATGTTTTCCCTGGGCTCTAGGACTGAGCCCAGCGTGCCTAGCATCCACAGTCAAGAACCTCCACATCCAGGAGAACGTAGTGAGTAGGCCAGAACCACTGTTACAGGAAGCAAAAGCATCGGAGACTCCCTTCAACATGCCATGCCACATTAACTCAGAAATGGTCACCCGATGAGATCATCAAACAAAATCCAAAAAAATTTTCATTCCCACTGACAGAAAACCACTGTGCATTTGAGAAATGAAGTATGATTCCTCATTAATGAGTAAATAACTAATTGATATGGCCTCTGGCCTGCTGTTCAATAAAGAGCCAACAATGAGTGGCTCTTTCTGTTGTATGCCTGGGGCAGCAACTCTGTGGCAACCTCTGGCCCACAACCAACCACACCATGCCTCACCTGAACCCTGGGGCCTTCCCAAACCACGCTCTACTCACCACAGTTCAAATCTCTGGCTCAACAAAGACTCCTTGCTCTTCTGATCAACCAGCTCTTCCTTCTCTCTAGCAATGTGGTAATCGAGTGGCTGAGCACAAGCCTCAACCACTGCACCAAGTGTTTTCTTTAGGCCATTATCAGCACCTGCACAGAACCAATAGTTCTGCTCCTTCCAACACCACAGACCCTTGAAGTCTGAGAGTGTAGGTAGCCCTAGATGGTAAACCGGACAGATCAATTCTAGACTAACAGAGACAGGTTTACCAAACTTCTGACAACACATTGGCCTTAGAAAGCAGGCTTCTTCCTACCAGCTACCTAAGGTGCATGTGGTTCAGCTCCTCGGTTATTCCGCTTGCTATCAGTGACTGCCACCAGGAGAGTCACCATTAACGTCTAGAAACACTATGGACCTTCATGGAAAAATACAGGAAACAGTAATGCCTAGTGCAAAGAATTACATGCACTGTCAACACCACTGAATCCAGTAACTGAGAAGACACAGAGAAGGCACAAAAACACTCACACACCCAACTAACAGATCAAGGAACTTGGCTTCTGCCCAGCAAAGGTCAAAATGAGGCCCAATCCTTTAGCCAATGCCAACATAACAATTTTACCGTAAGCTTCAGGCACTCATTTACACATCGGTTTGTGTAACTTGTAGGTAAATTTCCACTGTGTGCACTCTATGATAATCCCATCCTGAAATAAGTGCCAGCCAAGTCAGCAGGGTTCAGAGTCTATTTTGTTTGGTCTTTTTTAGATGTTTTGATTTGGTTTAGTTTCAGTTTTTTAAGACAAAGTCCTGTTACACAGCCTAAACTGGCTTCAAAGTCACTACATAGCCTGGACTCCATCCTTTGGCTTCAAGTCACCCCAGACTAGAATGACAGGCCTGAACCACCACACCTGCTTTCTCCACCCCTACCCACTTGCAGACTACAAGAAATCTTTAAACTGGGCCTGGTGGCACCCAGCTAACATCCCAGGGGTGAGGCAGATCCTGAATCCAGGCCAATTTGAACTACTTTGCATCTGTAACAGAGACCCTGTCTCAAAATATTAAAAAAAAAAAAGGTAAGTTTGCCACTTTAGATTCTCTGATATAAAAAGCATGAACTATCAGGACCAGAGAGATGGGCTCAATAGTTAACGACGGCTTATTGTCCTCTTGCAGGGGACCTAGGTTCAGTTCCCAGAGACCATTCGGACAGCTTACAACCACATGTAATTAATCGTAACTCCGGCTTCAGGGGGATCCAAGCCTCTGGCCTCCACTACACTTGCACTCAAATGCCAGGTGTGTGCATGTGTACACCAAAACACAAATCTTTTAAAACTGAACTGAACTACCGCCTGACACGCTGACCACCTCTTGTATGTCACAGATGAATACTAAGCACAGTAACGAAGCGTGGGGCTGCATCCACACAAAGACAAAATACTTGAGTTTTAAATAACAGAAAATGAGCTTAAGGAGACCATGGCTTACAGGGTGGCACTTCCACACAAAAGGGTTCCTTACCCAATTAAAATACAGGAAAGACTTCACTTTCCATTTATTTCAAAAAATTTGATTTTACTTTTGCAACTGTGTACCATTAAATAAAGAGGTAAACTTCTCTGTTACAGATGCAAAGTGCAAACAACATGGCGGGGGTGGTATGCAGTCAGCCAGTGCAAGCCCAACAAAGGCCCACACAGGCTCTGCGGAGGCCCACCATGAAAGCCCTTTTTGTCTTTCTGGTGAACAAGTCCTTTCAATGTCACAGTATATAGTTTAAGAAAAAACAAAAAAAGGGCAAGTGAAGAGGAAGATGGGTCAGCTTCTGTAGGGGACATCTCCTCGATACAACTAGGCTGAAGGTCCATGGCCACTGAAAAGCTTGGCAAGCGGGCAGCTACTGCGTGTGTCTAATAGGGACCAGCAGAAAGACTCCCATGGCTGTCTCTCTGGACTTCTGGAAGCTGCATTTCTGTTTCCCACTCATCATTTCATTCAAAAGAGACAAAATGTGCTGTCATCTACATCTGTGAGGAACTTGGGACCCATAATTCCATCAATTTTGCTTGATGGGACAGCAGGCGGCTTAACACCTGCACCAGGTATTTCAGAAGGCCACATCCCCAAAGGAACTTCTCTGAAAAAAATGGAGGTATTCAAGGCTGTAGCTGCATATTACAGCACAACCTGACACCACCAACACCCCACTAACCTCACCACTTTTAAAACAGTAAGTAAGCAAACCTTGGTGTGGACCCGAGTGTTCTGATCACTACCGGATCTAAAGCTTCCAGCACACTGATGGACCAGTGGAGAACCCAAGTATGCACACTGCTACAGGTAGCAAGCATGAGACAGCATTCCCTTTGGGGCTGTAAGCAAAGACTCACTCTCTACTGTTAGGTTAAGACCAGAAATGGTGGTTTGCCTCACATCCGTCTTCATGGATGGAAATTCTCAAGCTCCCTCACCATAAGATTTTATAAATGCATATGGCTAACTTTAGGCAACTATTAAGACAGCTCACCTGTGAGACAAATCAAGTTGCAAGTTCAGGTTAATTACAGCTTACTAAAGTACTAGCTCCATGGCAATTACAAAGTTTTCTGACAGAGTTAAGGAAGAGTGGACTTCATCTTCTGGTGTAAACTGGATATAAAATTACAACAGAGATTTGGAAGGAATCCTGAAATAAGTACACAGAGTAAAGCTATGACTAACACGAGAAAGGGGTAAAAGGGCAGAGAGATGAGTGACCGCTTCAAGGCCACACAGCTAACTTCTGTGATGGCCACAGTAGAAAGCCAAGCCCATGCAGAGTTTGCAGGCTCATCTTTATTGTTTCATAACCTACAAATGCATTCACCTCCATAGTAAGTACTAGGCCAACCAGAACTACATAGCAAAACCCTGCCTCAAAATAAAAAGTGTTTTAAAAACAAGGCAAAGAAAATTAAAGGTACAACCGTTATCTGGAGCTCTACAGGCATGCTCTGCTACTCGGGGGTTTTCTAAGTATCACTATCTCCACTAAGAAAAACCTCACGCCATACCTAGGGCACTGGAAGCAAGCTTTAGGAAGGGTGTGAGACAGGAAGCACTTGCCCAGCCTGAATCCCCAGAGTCACCACTCCTCAGCTGCCCGTGTGTCTTACAGAGAATGTCTACAGTAATACACATCCTAACAACCTTTAAAGGCTGCTTCTAAAATTAGTGATCACAACTCTAAAGGCTGCTTCTGAAATTAGTCATGTTCTAAAATGACCCAAAATACCCAATGACTAGAGAGGCCCAGAAGGGAGAAGAAATGTCTAAGCTATGGGTCACTCACAATTATAAGAACATGACAAGGACAGCTGGATAAGCTGGTTCTAAGATGAGGTGGGTGGAGTGACTTATCCCAGCCCTTGGGGGGCAGAGGCAGAAGCAGGAGGGTCTGCTGTGAGGCCAGCGTGGTCCACACAACAAGTTCCAGGTTAGTGAAGGCCACAGAATGAGACCCTAGCTAAAGTTTAAAAAGCGTTCGAAAGGTAAAAGGAAACAAGTAAATGTATCTGCTTGTTACCCGGTTCACTGTACCAGCTACATTCCTACACAATGACACCAACTACAATATACACGGATAAATGGCTCTGTCCCTTTGGAAAATCTGTATAATTTATTAATCTTGAACAGCAAGTTTCCTGTCCCTGGTTGCTCAGGTCTGCTCTGCTCCAGCCACCATACCCTCATGAAGGAAACTGGCCCTGCCCCCAAGCTAGCAGCAGCACAGCCCACCTTTAAAAATCAGCACATAAACACTAAGGGGGCCATATCATCTCCATAATATGTATGCGCCAACAGATCAAAACTCAAGATACAAATATGCTTGTTTTGGGAAATGGGGGAAGCTCACTATAACGTCTAGGCTCAAGCAATCCACCTGACCTTGCCCTCCTAAGTAAACGGGTACAGGCATATAACTTCATGTTCACTTAAAAAAAAACAGTTTAAAAAATGTATAATCTATCTGACCAACAGGACATTCAAGACTATACAGAATTGTACATAATTCTCACCAACTCATATAACCCAAGATATACTGCAATATAAGGGCAAGATTGTGCATTTTAAAGTCAGACCTGAACTGCAACTCCAAATACGCTGCCAAGTCTACATATCCAATATATCCATGTACAATGACAGACATGTGGTTTCTGAGACAGAGCCTTGGTTAACCCAAGCTGCCTCTGACTACAAATTGAGGCTTTCTTAACTCCTGACATTCCCGCTTCCACCTGCTCAAGTGTTAGGCCTGCAGGAGTATTTACACGGCTAGTTTAACGGTCTTAAGCAGGCCAGCACATGGTGGACAGTCAACAGATGGAGCGTCTATAATCACACTGTCAGCAGTTCAAAGCGGGAGTTCTCAAAGTGTGTTGACATTATTTTATTTTGGCTTTGTTTTGAAGCAGGATCCCGTAACCTGGGTTTGCCTCAAACGTATGATCCCTCCCTCTGCTTCATTCAGACTGCCAAGTGCTGAGATAACAGGTCCATAGCCAACACAGCTCCTACACAAATACTTCACACACAAAAGCAGCCACTAAGCAGAGATATAGTAAGACTTAAAGATATTTAATATAAATACATATTCCATTCCCTCAAATTACAGGTGCAAATGTTAAATTTTTTGAAATAAGCAAACACAGCATTAGTAGAACCTAGAGTTGAATAGGAAAAGAAAGGAAAGAGCGAGCTTCCTTTCCCACACAGCCCTGTCAAAAACTCAGGCCTCAACCCTCGGCCAGCAGAGGTCCTGCAGGCTGCTTTACAGTGGAATGATTCTAGTAGCACGCACGCGCACACGCACGCGCACACACACACACACACACACACACACATGCGCACACACTGCTTCCTTCACTGCCCTGCTAAGCTTGCACTGCCCAGCCTCAGTGCACAGAGACTCCAATGAGAATGATAGCTTCCCTCACTGCTCAGCTATGAATTCTTTTAGTTTGAGTGCAGCTGCCTCAAACTATGCTTACCTGCCAGCTGTACAATTTGGAGTCACAAACCTGTAAGTACAACCCAGATAGCTCTGAACAAGGGCGTGTCCATCTGCTAAAGCTGCTCCCTGGATGTCCCCCACATGAGCACGGGAAGCATCTTGCACTCAGCCCTCAAGTGTTTCCTTCCTGCCACTCCATGTTCACACCTGTCCAGAAGCCCAGTGAGCCACACCCGACAACCTTAACTTCCCCAGCTCCCTCTCTGTACAACTCAACTATGCCCCATATCCACAACTAAGGGGAAAGCAGGGTTAGAGGCTGGGGCTGGGTGGGGCTCACTGGTTAAGAACACTTGGTTCCCAGCACCCACACTAGGGAGGTCACAATGGTCTGTAACTAAAGACCCACAGGATCCAATGCCTTCTTCTGTCCTCCAATGTACACACATAGATATAACAAAAATAACATCTTTATAAATAACATTATTTTATGTATTTGAGTGCTCTATCTGCACGTACACCTGCATGCCAGAAGAGGGCATCAGATCCCATTACAGATGGTTGTGAGCCACCTTGTGGTTGCTGGGAATTGAACTCAGGACCTTGCAAAGAGTAGTCAGTGCCCTTAACAGCTGAGCCACCTCTCCAGCCCTAAAAATAACATCTTTAATAAAGAAAGTCTGCACTGTAATTCAAACTGTAATATTAATATTCTTGGACTGATTGTCAATGTTTCATGCAATCTGCTTCAACCATGCTCAACAAATAGGTCCTAATTCAATACCTCAGCTGAGCGTCGAGCAGCACAAAGGGAGAGGGGCTCAAATGCTAAAACTTGAAGCCAAGTAAGAATGTGCACCGCTAATTAATAAATAAATAGATAAATAAATGGGTGGGTGGGTGGGTGGGTGGATGGATGGACGGATGATTGGTTGCTCACCTCAATCTGCTCCATACACAAAAGCCAATGCTGGGTAAGGAGACTCTCTAAGCAATATTCACAAGTTTGCCACCTAAGTCCCTAAAGAACATATATAGTTGGTGCTATTAACAAATCCACAATACAGCTTAGCAACTACACAGCTCTCCCTAGGTCACATGGTCAGTAAGACTCAGCACAGACTCAACTAATGTCACTCAAGCTCCACTCCCCAGCCAGGCTCGGGGCCATTATCCTGTCACACAACCCCTCCCACAGAATAAACTCTTGTGTTCCAGAAACAAGGTGAAACACAACCATCTAGGAGTTTCTAGCACAACATACACGCCACCCACTCCAGATATGCAAGAAGAAACCTCCTTACACCAAGGAATACCTACAACTCCTACCTAAGCAGGGAAAGAATTCAAACCGCCCTGACCTCACACTGTGGGAAAGCAAAGTGGCCTAGGGACACAGAGCACACGACGGTTTTGGTTGGCTTACTGTGGATAAAACACATGGTCAGAGAAAGTGGAGAGACCTTTTCCACATATCACAGATTAACTGCAAAGTGTAGAAGTGGTCCTTTCCAAAGAAACGTCTCATCTAATGCACACTCACACACCTGATACTCCAGCACTGCTAGTCAGACCCGAGATCTTTCCTATCCCAGTTTGCACTAATTCAGGTTCAGCTGTGATTCAATTAGTACAGTCCAGGCCAACAATACTGAACAGTTTCTTGTCAGCAAGTAACACAATTTAAATGTGTGAAACATTTCCTTCCAGTGTGTTTAGCACATCAGCTGGGGGCTGGTCTGCGGCTGCCTTTGCCTGTGAACAGAGTGGAGCTGCTGTGCCTGCAGTAAAGCTCGCTTCATAATGCTCTCATGTCAGCTTAGGGCAAGCCCACGTGAGGACAATGACAGAGGCCAGACACAAGCCCAAACCAGGTACTCAGGCACACACGGAACATGGAAATGAATACAACACGAGCCACTCAGTTCAAATGTGGGTTCCAGAGCCAGCGAGCCAGCCTGCCTGCCTAGTGGGTAAAAAGTACTTGCTGCCAAAGCCTGACAACCTGAGTTGGATCCCTGAAGCCTACACGATAGAAAGAACTTACTCTCACAAATTGTCCTCTGACCTCCAAACAGACCCAGAAGCAAAATAAAATGTACAAAATAAAGAAACAACCAGGCATAGTGGCGCATGCCTCTAATCTCAGCACTGTAGAGGCAGAGGCAGGTGGATCTGTGAGTTCAAGGCCAGCCTGGTCTATATAGTGAGTTTCAAAATAGCTAAGGCTCCATAGAGAAACCCTACACCAATAAAATAAGTAACAAGTAAAGTACTCAATAAATAAATTACAAGGATTCCCGTGCTAACTGCTATTCCATGCACATGGTCAGGCCTTCCTCCTTCAGTCTTCAGTATCTTCCCTTTCTCTCTCAGGAATAAAGTATCTAAGAATTTAATAGTTGCTCAACACTGGTCTCAAAGAGCCTGCAACTTTGTTAACACTGTTTTCTTGTGTGTGTTGTTTTGCCTCCATGTATGTCTGTGTGAGGGTATCGGATCCCCTGGAACTGAAACTACAGATAGGTATGAGCTGTCTGTCACGTGGTTACTGAGAACTGAACTGTGGTCCTCTGGACGAGTAGCCAGTGCTTTTAATCGCTCAGTCATCTCTCTAGCCCAACCTACAATTGTTTTATCTGACCTAGGTCACAATGACTCCAAGGTTTCCATAAGAGTAAAGGGAGTCAAACAAAAGTAACAATAATAATTGCATGACAGCATCACAGCACTGTAGAGAGCGTGGCCTGATGAGAGGAGGGGTCACTAACAGAGTACCCCAGAGGCTGTGTACACCTCTCTACAAACTTTCTGCTGCCTACTCTGCTCCTTGTCTGTCTCCTCGCAGCTCTTCCACACTCTCCCTACCAAAACAGTCCCTAAGCAAAGTCAAGCCTCTGTTCTGTCAAGAGATGTCTGCTTAGTACTTGATCCCCATGATGGGGCAAACTAGCTGAGGTGAGACCAGAAGCATCCAGGTCCCTTCTTATGGTAAGACAGGAACCTTCAGAAGGCTGAGAGGAGCCTGGAAGTGAGATTTCCTCAGAATTCTGAAACCTCTAATTACGCCATCAAAGATCTGCTGCTATATATGTGTTGGCTTTTCAATTTTTCTGGATGGGCTTTCATAAAGAAAGCACAAAAAGTGACATTTATCTCTGCCTAAACAGTTAAGCCACCATACTTGGCATTTAATACTTTCAGTAAGAAGATATTAATCACAGAAGTCTAGTCAAACCTAAGCTTTCTTTTTTTTTTTTGGTTTTTCGAGACAGGGTTTCTCTGTGTAGTCCTGGCTGTCCTGGAACTCACTCTGTAGACCAGGCTGGCCTCGAACTCAGAAATCCACCTGCCTCTGCCTCCCAAGTGCTGGGATTAAAGGCGTGCGCCACCACCACCCGGCCAAACCTAAGCTTTCATTTTTGGAAAAAAAAAAAAAAAAGCAACAGACGTGATCTTTTTCTTAACTGTTAAGCAAAGGAAGAAAAAATTACTTTCTTGAGACAGGGTTTCTCTGTGTAGCCCATGCTGTCCTTGAAAATGGCTCACTATGTCCGTGTTACAGCCTAAGCTCTCCATGCAAGTGCCAGAACATGGCAAGCTGACGACAGATGAATACACAAGTGGCTCCCTTAACTCATTTGTGTTCAAGGGCATCCTAGGTGTCTACCACACTTAATGCAAAGAAACTTTCGAGAGCTCAGGGGTTCCCACACTCCTGTCGCACACTCTGTCACACAGCTCCCTTCTCCCCAGCAATCACAGGCACAGCATATCTGGCTTAGGAAGCTTAACCATGTCAGAGTGAGTAATGGGAATTCTTTTTACTTGAACACTTGGAGGCCACTACAGCGCAGTTACATCACTGTGCTCTCTCCGAGAATAACAAGGAGTGCTAAGGAGAGGGAGAAAGAAGGGGGAGTGGGTGGAGCGGTCAGTGTGAGCCGCACACTGTTATACCAGCACCAAACATCACTCGGTGAGGACACACCTTGTCGTCTCCCGTCCTCGGGCCTGGGGACTTTTTAAGCTCTCTGTTTTCCAGTTACCTTAGCTTTCTAATATATGTCCTTTCCACCTAACTTCAAGAATTCCCATGATCCTTCTGGGAGTGGTTGTAACTCTGAGTCCTTGCAATAACATTTGAGACAGATTAGTCTGAATAAAACCAAAGGTGATTAGGAGATTTCTGTTTCTGATTAAGATAAATAGAGCTGAAGAGAAAATTTTGTCTACCCTGAAGGTAAAGGCCACACAGCCTAAAATACCTCAAGCTTTCACTAGAGCTGAAGCTGCAAGAAACAAAGGCAGACAGGAGCCCAATGAGGAAATGGTGGCAGCAAGGCCAAGAAATCCTAGAAATTCACTGATTCCTTATGCTGCTCTTGTTAGGCTATTGTTGTTCTATTAGTCCTGGGGGGTTGTGTTGGGTTGTTTGTTTCTTTTTTTTGGGGGGGGGGGGAGGAGAGCGGGGATAGGGTCTGACAGAGTTTAACCAAGTATGACTAGCTGACTAGCCTGGAACTTACTGCATAGACCAGGCTGCCTCAAACTTAAGAGATCCACCTGCCTCTGTCTCGCAAGCACTAGGATTAAAGGTGTGTGCCACCACACCTGGCCATAATTTAATGATTCTTAAAAAGTGCAGGCCACAAGTCTCCCAAACAGATGCCCTAGGCAGTCCATCCCACTTGCCAGCTCTTTCCCATGGTTCTTTGGTGCTTATGAGCTGGTCAAGACCGGAGAGAATCCTGTCAGATAAAACAGAAATGCAGGAAGTAACCTGCCAACTAGTAGGAACAAAGCCCACCTAGGTTTTTCTCCTTAGAAACAGGGCAGCGAGGCTTTTCTCCCTGAAAATACAAATGCAGCAGACTAAAGAGCTGGCCTAGTGACTGAGAGCACATGGTGTTCCTACAGAAGACCTAAGTTCAGTTCCCAGGACAGAAGTCTCACTACTGCCTGTAGCTAGCTCCACGGGACCCAACCCCCTCTTCTGGCATCCTTGGGTGCCTGCGCTAAGACACAAAGGCCTACACACAGACACACAAAAATAATATAGGGGGTTTTTGTTTTTTGTTTTGTTGGTTTTTTTTTTTTTTTTTTTTTTTTTTTTTGGTTTTACGAGACAGGGTTTATCTGTGTAGTTCTGGCTGTCCTGGAACTCACTCTGTAGACCAGGCTGGCCTCGAACTCAGAAATCCACCTGCCTCTGCCTCCCAAGTGCTGTGACTAAAGGCGTGTGCCACCACCGCCCAGCATATATGTTTTTGAGGATAATGATAATATCTATCATTTTGAGGATAATAAGAGGATGCCACTCTCATCATGTGAGGAAGACTACAAAATCACACCACTGATATACCAAGCAGAAGTCTTCCACTATAGAAGCCACGAGCAACCACAAATAGCACCATTAGCTGCTACAAAATAAGGGGCAAGAACATGAGCCAGATCCAGGTGAACAGTGTCTACCTAAGAGACTAAAGGGATGGCTCAGTGGGTAGGAGCTCTCACTGCTCCCAGCATCCACATCCAACAGCTCACGACCACCTGTAATAATCCAACACCCTGCTCTGGCCCAGTGCAGGCACCTACACCTACAGCATAAACTCACAGAGACACAGGAGAGTTTAAAAATGAAATAAAACTAAAAACATTTTCTTAAGGAGTTACACTGAAGTAACTTTAAAGACTGGAACTGAGTCAGAAACACAGCTGGACAACAATCTTAGAACAAGGAACAAGCAACAGTGTCCTATGACCAAGGCCTTCAAAGAACCCTGTGACCCATTAAAGGCAAGAACAACACAAGACAAACAAACCAGGCTCACACCTCACACCAGTGACCCAAGAGAACTGCATCCAGGCCTAAACCCAAGTTTTTACTTCACTTCTACTGTCACATGCAGTGTCTGACATTTAATCTAAACTTGAGTGACACACACAAAAAAGAACAGGGCAAGCTAAACAGCCCAACAGTGAAGACAAGCATGGTAACCTCACTTCAATCCCAGAATCCTCATAGCGGAAAGAACTGCCAACAAGCTGTCCTCTGACCTTCACATGTGCGATGGCATGCATGTGCTTACAAACATTGACTTCAAAGACTAAATGTAAAAACAAAACCAGGGGGAGGAGACAATTCAAACTACAGTTAACAGGAAAAAAAAAACTGATAAAGCCAGACTTAGTGGCAACCCAGAGGCTGAGGGTATCAGGATATATTTAGTAGTAGTAGCAGCAGCGACAGAGAGAGACAGAGAGGGAGAGACAGACACAGAGAAGAGGGAGAGAGACAAAAGGAGGGAGAGGGAGGGATGCAGATACATGAGGAGGTCAGGACATGTTGAAAGTAAGTTCTCTCCTTACACCAAGAGTTCTTAGAATTGAGCTTGGGTCTCTGGGCTTGCAGTGCAAGCCACCTCAGCAGCCCAAGACAGATTATTTTTAACACATAAACTATAGTGTGCCCCAGGCAGGGCCCCAGCAGGCCTTGGACTACTGAGGAGGAAGCTACGAAGCGGAGAGCCAGAGAACTTATAGCTCAGTTTTGATTAAATATGACTTATTTGTTTGCGTAGAAAATTCACTTTCTAAAGACATGATAAAGAGTCTCACAAAGGTTAATGTTACTTCAGAAAATACATAAATGTGGAGATGGCACATGGAAAGGCAGCTTACCTCCACAAAGCATGCTGACCGGCATGGAACCCTGGGCTCCACCTCTAGGAATTCTTGGAAAACCAGAATGCTGACCCACACTTGGAATCCCCAACACTCAAGAGAGGCAAGTACTCCTCAGCTATGTAGTAAGTCTCAAACCAGCCTAGGTTACATGAGACATCTTTTACAAGAAATAGATAAGATAGACAGACAGACAAATCCAAATCAAACTAACCTGAAAAAACTATAAAAGGCCTGACATGCTAACAACTGGAATTGCAAAAGTTAGCCTGGCTGTGGTGGGGCAATCAGGAGACAGAGGCAGGCAGATATCTGACTTAGAGGTCAACCTGGTCTACAGTGCAAATTCTAGGACAACCAGGGCTACACAAAGAAACCCTGTCTTAGAGAGAAAAAAAAATTAGTATTTAGTATGATAGTCTAAGATTATAAAAATAATCAAAACTACCAAAGAGGAAGGGGTGGAGGGGCACGCACTTGCAGTAGGCCTCCTCAGGAGCTACACCAAAACAGATGCATCTCAGTGCCTCAAACCTTTGGGAACAAATCCACCAATCCAGAATTTTATATGCAGGCAAGACTTTCCGAATTGAAAGTGCTGTGTTGGCTACTATCAACACACTGCTGTCTGTGCAAACTGAAGATAAGACAACAGACACTTTCCCTGAAACTCAGGGTCTAAGTGAAGTTTCTGTTGCTGTGATAAACACCACAATAAACACCACTCAGAAGGAGAGGGTCTCTTTCAGTTCACCATTTACTGTGAGGCATAGACAGGCAGGAACTCAAGACAGGAGGCTGCAGGCAGGAACCAAAACACAGACCATGGACAAAGAACATGGGCTTTCTCCCCATGAACTGCTCAGCCTACTCACTTATACCAGGCAGGACCATCTGCTGAAGAGCGACACAACCCACAGTGGGCTGGACTCACACAGCAATTTTTAATCAAGAAAATGGCTCACAGACTTGCCTAGAACCAATCAAATGGAGACATTTTCTAATCTGACCTCCTTCTTCCCAGATGACCCTTGGCTTATGTAGAGTTGACAAAAACAAAACAAACAAACAAAACCTTACTAGGACAAAGAGTAAGCCTTGAAATGCAGTCTAAACAAAACAGTAGCAACAAAACAAAACTGAGAGGTCCAACATTCAATAAGTCCTCTAAACGCCCTTCCATTAAATTCTGACTCCATCCAAACTAGCGCCAAATGCTGTGAGAAAATGGAAGCCATTAAAGCTTGGGGCTCCAGGGCCTGCCAGGGCTCTGCCTGCCATCAAGGAGCAGGAAGAGAAGGAAGATGAGGGTGGGGGTGGGGTGGAAGCAGGCATAGTGGCCACAACAGGGTAGGGGGTCTGTAATCCCAGCTACTTGAGACAGGAGGACTGCATGGTAAAGGTCTTCCAGGGTTATAAATTCAAAATCAGCCAGGGCAACTCTGTGAAAACCTGGCCAGAAATGCAGCTTAGATGTAGAGGGTTTTATCGAAGGCTTCACAAACCACAAAGAGTAAAAAGATAATGAATATTATTATACTAAAAAGATAATGAATAATAAAACAGGTTGTTTTTTTTCTTCATATAGAAAGCTTTCAAATTTGCCATGTAAGCATTTTTATTTGCCCCAAAACAAAAAAATCCTATTACACAAAATGACAATGTTACAGAATTAACTAATACTTCAGGATTATTATTATTATTATAAAATTTATTTGTTTACTTGTGGAAGGGATATCAGAGAGAGCTGCAGAACAGCCAGGATTACAAAACCATCCCCCCTACAAAAAAAGAGAGACAGGAAATGAAAGCATGGACCAGCCCAGACTCAGAAAGACAGACAGCAAGTTAGAGGTTCGCCTGAACTACAGTGAGACGTCACTGCTACAGAAACTTATTCAATGGCAGGGTACCTGCCCAGGAAGTGTAAAGGTCTGGGGTTTGTGCCCCAGCACTGCAAACACAAAGAGGGAGACTATTATTCATTCTGATACATATCTATCTAGCTAAAGTCTTTTAAACAATTAGATTTCAAGAATCTTACATTTTTAAAAAATCAGGAAGACCAGCAGTAAAACAGAAACGTCACAGTAAAGAAATGAAGTGGGAGGGAAGCAAGTATCTGAAAGCCTCTGAGAAGCTCAAGGTGACAGGCATCTGAGCTCAGAACTACCAGAAGGCATCTCCCTGACAGTCTAACAGAGTCTTTATTGGTGAATTACTAAGTACCATAAAGTTGAATCAAATACACTATTAAGCTATAATTCTATTATTTGGGTTATGACTCAATTATGCTGTTTAAAATTCTTTTACATGTGAGCATGTGGGTTGGAAGAAAAAGGATTTTTTCTGTAGTCTGGAACGACTTCGTTCACAACCCTGCTCAGTAGCTAGAAGATACACACAGGCTCTTTTTGTTTCTGTTTTAATGAACCAGACTATAACTATTTCATTCATAAGAGTATCTGTCTGACCAAAAAAAAAAAATTATACATTAAAGCTAATCTGTAAAGAAACTGTTGGTCTTAGCAGCTGCCAGTCATCTATTTTCCATAAGGCTGGAGAGCATGATACAGTCAAAGAAGAAGGCCAGCCCTGGGCGCCCCACCCATTCACATATGACAAAGTGTTAGGGGGACACTCTCAACGAACCCCTCCCCAAGTATGCTACCTGCCCCCAACTTCTGCTTCTATCCAGTCTCCCGGCAGACAGGAGGCACCCCTGTCCTCCCCGCCTCTTCCTTCCTGCTAACTCACACAAATGGGCAGAACTGAAGCCTGAGTCACAATGGCTCAGGAAAGATAACATGCTAATTAGGAAACCTTCAGATGAAAGAGAAATGCTGTTTCCCACCAAGAAATGTGCTAATCCATCCACTTCTGCAGCACACACCATCTTTTCTTCATGGTTTGAAGGCTTACAGAATTCCAAATACTGCTACATCTTATCGTCATGCACAAAACCCCAGAGAAGAGACTGCTAAACTAGGAGAGCCCACACCAGGACAGAGCTCAGAGGTACAGCTTGCCTGGCTTGTGGGGGGCTCTCAGCCTGATTCCCACCCAACGCCACAGAAGGAAAAGATACATGACTTTATAACGGTAAAGGAAATGGGTAGGTGGCTGTCAGTGGCCATTCGTTTGTCAACCTAACTGCAAGCCAGTAACAAATGTTTTAAATTGCAAGAGGATGCCAGGCTTGAGGTGTGGGTTTTGCATATCAGATTTCAAAAGACTAGTTAACTCATTTGACAAACCATATTTCAATAGGGCGGTGGTGGCACACGCCTTTAATCCCCAGCACTTGGGAGGCAGAGGCAGGCGGATTTCTGAGTTCAAGGCCAGCCTGGTCTAAAGAGTGAGTTCCAGGACAGCCAGGACACAGAGAAACCCTGTCTTGAAAAAAACCACAGGAAAAAAAAAAAGTGGTGAAATAATGAGAAATGAAGTCAATTTAATACTGCACCACTCTAACACTCAATACTCTCAAAATATTCTTGCAACAAGGGCAGGCTAGGGGGCGAGGTGAGCAAAGGGGGCTAGCTGTGTAAGCCTGGGAAACCCCTTCAATCCCAAGAGTCCAGATAAACGTGAAGGGTTAATTTCATATCACACTTACTATTTAAGGCCTAAGTTGACATCTAACTCACAGCTCTTCTAACTTTCTGAGTAGCCACAGCTCCACAGTAATTCAGGTCTGCCTTTTCTGTGGCAGGGGAGGGGCTGAGTTCTGCTCTGGAGCCCAGTGCCCTCCAACTCTCAGACTTCACACTGCGGCCTCCCAAGCGCTGCTCCCAAGAGCACTGTCTTTTTAAGCAGCAAAGTGAGATTTGGTCATTCTCAGCTGTGATTCCAGCACACAAGAGACTGAGGCAGGACACTGAAGGTTAGCCTCAACTATACAGCAAAATTCTGTCTCAAAAAAAGGGAACAACAGCCATAAAGGTTGGCTAATGAAGGCCACCCTAGTCTAAGGAAATGTTAACTACCTTTACTTGATATTTCTAAGAAACTGAATATTTTTCATATTTTGAAAAGTGTTCTCCAATCTGTTGCATGCTAGCCTGTCAGAGTGTAGGAAGCCTTTCCTCTGGAAGGCCAGCTGTTGTCTGGACATCTGTAGACAGCTCACAGAGGTGAAATGGACACTGTGCTTCCTCACCAGCACACAGCAGTACGTGGAAGGCTGACAGCAGCAAGTGCCAACACACTCCTTCCCGGGAGCCATGACCCCAGTCTGCACGATGACTTAACAACACTCTATAGAACCATAAAACCAAGAGAGCAGTCTCCAGACTGCCAGACTCTCTGTGACAAACTACAGGACAGCATCTCTAGAATGTGGGCACAAAGCTGGCCACGGGTGGCAGCACAAGAGACAGGCAGAGCTCCAGGAACCAGGCCTGGTGTACTACAGAACTACAAAGGCAAAAACAAACAAACAAACAAAACAAAAACAAAAACAAAAAAAACAGCTGGGCAGTGGTGGAGCACGCCTTTAATCCCAGCACTTGGGAGGCAGAGGCAGGTGGATTTCTGAGTTCAAGGCCAGCCTGGTCTACAGAGTGAGTTCCAGGACAGCCAAGGCTATACAGAGAAACCCTGTATAAAAAAAAAAAAAAAAAAAAAAAAATGCTTTCTAGTTGTCTTGGTCATAGTGACTGTCACAGCAATAGAACAGTGATTAAAGACAGCCAGCAACACACTACACTTTAAACAATAACAGGAGCTAATGAATAAACAGGAACGACAGAAGACTAAATCTTACTTGTTTTATTTTAGTTTTAATTTTTTGAGGCAGGGTCTCAGGAGATAAACCGAAATAGTCTCAAACTCAAGAGATTCTCCTGCCTCTGCCTCCATCTCTTCAGTGCTGGGAATAAAAGCCATCAGCCCGGCCTTCTTTTTCTTTTTAAATTAGAATGTATCGAGTATCTAAAATCCTGGGTTTTACCATGAGTTTTCACATGAATGCCCTTGGGTCAGTTCACTACCCATGGAATAATAATAATAATAATAAGACTACCATGGGTAATTAAGGAAATGAAAGAGCTGGACTGTGCCCAGCACCAGTGGGCACACTGCTCACACCAGCCTTCCTTACACCTGACACTGACAACCGTGAGAACCATCAGCGTGGCACGGCCAACGACTGCATTCGTAGCATCAGCAGGCAGCAGCTCTGCCACAGAGCACTTCTCTAGCATGCAAGAGGACCTGGGACTGACACTTCAACAGCATACACACAAAAATTAATTCCAGTAAATAATGAAAAAGTATTCTGCAAGTAAAGCCTACTCTGGGATCCCACTGGGAAGAGACCAGCCCAGGCCGCATGTGGACTGCTGTATCGTTTGTGCACAGAAATCTTTACTAAGGAAACAGAATGCAGCTAGTCAGTGTGCACAGCAAAACTGCCGACACCCATAAAGACAGACATCTTAACCTACACACATGGACAAAAACATCTGTATACACATGCACACACATGCCCGCACCACACACACACACAGAAGGAGGAGGAGGAAGAAGAGGAGGAGGAGGAGGAGGAGGAGGAGGAGGAGGAGGAGGAGGAGGAGGAGGAGGAGAGAAAAAGCCCTTTCTCTTCTAACTTTTTTTTTAAGAGGACAGTGTCTCACTGCCCATGGAGATATACTATTTCTTCCTGGTTGCTAAACAGCTGATCCTGGTTATCCTACATCATCCCTAAGACTAGTCACAGACAGAAAGGACAAGAATTTAGGCAAAATCACGTCCAACCAACTGGCAGTTTATCCAGTCTGGGGAGTGGCCCAGCAGTGTGCACACAGAGATTTTGATTCCCAACTCCAACCACACCCACCTCTCACCTGAGGTTTCCTTCTGGAGTCACAATATTCCTCACTGCAGCTGCACAAGAGCATTCTGTAATTCTGCCCCACCTGTCACTCACTTCACCCAATTCACCACCTAATCAGCACCCAGCCTCATCCTCAACACTGCTGCCAACCACCGCCAGGCAGGTGTGCTCGCTGCCTTCTGCAGCCAACACTGCTCAGCGAACTACAGCAGCTGCCGAGGTTTCCTGCTGCGGCAGAGAAGGGGTGGGTCCCTTGCTGAGGCTATAAATCCCAATACTAGTGGCATCTCCTCCTGACTGCAGCATCTGCTATACACTGTCCCTCAAGCAATCTCCACTCTGCCAACAGCAAGGACCCAGGGCACTGTCCCCCAGCATTTCCTCCTGCTTAGTCCCAGAAAGCACAGCAGCAGCCAGGTCCTGGACCAGCCCTTGCTGCAGTAGCAGCCATTTTTTGGTTCAGCTCTGCTGCAGCCCCAGCTGTAAGGCAGGACAGCAAGAACAGAACAGCAGAGGACTTTGAAAAGGAAACTCAAACAGACTGTCTGCCCCAAACACTGCACTCATTTGCCACATCATTAAAAATACAGGCCTCTTTTACATCTCTCAACTTTACATCTTCTCAACTATTCGCTAGCTGGCAATGTATCAGCGCTAGCATGGCTACTACGGTGAACACAGACAAATCTATTTCTTAGGGAGGATGCTCAACGAGCTGGGTTTCTAGTTAACTGAATTAAACAAGTAGGTTTTCTGCTGTTGTTTTGGAGAGGAGGTTCACGGCTGGGGATCAAACCTAGGGCCTTGTCCACACTAAGCAAGCACTCTAACTGAACAATGCTCCCAGCACTTAAAAACCAAACTAAAAACAAGGGCTGCAAGAGGAAGAGGATGGGAAAGATGGGAGCCCTCCACTCCCTTGCCTCACCTCCCTGCTGAACATCCATGGATGTTACTTTACCCTCTCTGTGCTCTTACATCAATCAGTATAACAATCTGTCTTACAAACACAGACCCCTACAGAGCCAAACTGGAGTTTTATTTCATTTTTCAAAATAAAATATATTAATTTTTCTGATTATAAAAGCAGTATTTGACTGGGCCGTGTGGCAGTGCAAGCCTTTGATCCCAGCACTCAGGAGGAAGAGGCAGGTGGATATCTTGAATTCAAGGCCAACCTGGTCTACAAACAGGTTCCAAGACAGCCAGGGCTACACAGAGAAACCCTGTTTCAGAAACAAAAAACAAACAAACAACAACTAGGGAAGGATTTTCAATCAGTCAGTCTGAAATCAAATGCTAAAACAATCTCTCAGAATAGTAAGGACATCAGGGACTAGAGAACTGTTGGTGACAGAGCACTTGTCCAGCTATTGCCAGGCCTTCCCTGCAACCTATCCCAAGCACATAGGATGAGTAAGTACTAAACGTTCTTTAACATAATAGTTCAATTTCTGTCATCATCTACAGGAACAAAAAAAGAAAACGCCAGTCAACTTTCTCTCACCTGCCCTGCTGAGGAAAAGAGACTGGGTATTTGCTTTAATCTCTGAAGCTACATACTTAGTTATAAACACATAATCTTCAGGTAAAAGCCAGTATCAAAATCTTGAGCATAAATCACTGAATCACTGAGGAGGTAAAACGAATCCAGGAGGCTGAGGGTGTGGTACAGAGTGTTTGCCTGCCATGTGCAGAGCACTGGGTTTGATCCCCAGCACTACACACACACACACACACACACACACACACACACACACACCCTCCCCCCTTCAGTTAAAGTTCAACACACACACACACACACACCCTCCCCCCTTCAGTTAAAGTTCAAAGCCAGCCTAGGTTGCACAGTAAGAACCTGTCTCAAAAAGCAAATGAAAAACAAGAAAAGCCCCCCACCTGATCTCCATTTGGACCTCTCCAGCCTGAAAGATGTAGGAATTAAAATGCACAAAAGAGGTTCTCAACACACTCAGATCTGTGACTGACAACTAACCAAGCAACCCTAAATTGCAGGAAAACTTATAAACAAACAAACACACACACTTGGGGCTGGGGAGGCGGTCTGAGAGTAAAAGCACTGTCTGCTCCTCTGGAGGACCCTGTTCAATTCCCACACCCACACGGAGGTTCACAGTCCTCTGTTACCCCAGCAAAGGGGAGCCACGCCCTCTGCCAACCTTCTCAAGCACTGCATCTATGTGGCACACGAGGACTATTCAGACAAATAGCAGTACACAGAAGTAAAAATAAAAGGCCAGGCGATGGTGGTGCGCGCCTTTAGTCCCAGCACTCAGAGCCAGAGGCAGGTGGATCTCTGAGTTTGAGGGCAGCCTGGTCTACAGTGAGTTCAGGCTACACAGACAATCTCCAAAGTCACAGGTAAGCTTACACAGAGTTACATTGGTCCCTAGTGTCTTCCTGGTTCCCACTCCTTCCTCAAGTTAATGTTTAGTTATGTTTACGTTTTCAAGTACTGTGGTCACTCTTCACCCACTGTCCTCTTGTGATATTCAAGAGGCATTAATTACCAGCGTGCTGCCCCTGCTCCAAGCAGCTTTCTGGCACTGTTTGAAGAAAATCTAAAACGTTCTCATCTCCAGATTCCTAGATGAAGTCCTGGCTCCTTCAGAAACTCTCACAGCGCTCTCAAGCCCAGGAGTGCTATCCTAACTCGGCTGAGGTGTGTGGGGATACTGCATGGAGGACTTCCATTATCGAGTCCACCCTGAAGACTCTGGCTCCTTTTACTCTCAATCCCAACGTGAAGTAACGCCAGTTGCCGTGAGCGGTTGGGCTGGCAGATGAGTGAGCAGGTGAGGCCACTGGGGAGAAGTGATTTCATTACACTCTGGACACCTGAGAAGCCAGCAAAAGACAGCTGCCATTGTTTACGTTGCTGAACACGCTGTCAGCAAGCCCCATTTTTCTTAGTTAAGGGTCAAGAAGCATCAAGCTTAGCAGGTAGCTCCTCAAAAGCCTTAACAGATCTCATCTCTCCAAACACAACTAGCATGGTCATGTTCTTGGGAACAGCTTAAAGGACGGGTCATTTCTGAAGATGTGTGGATCACAGAGCAGTTAACTGGACACGCAAAAACAGAAGCCTGCCTCTAGTTGCAATAACCTGGGCTCTACAGAGATACACATTTTCAGACACAGGGAAATGCTTCAGTAACACACAAATGAATGTCAAGGGCATTCAACTACATACAAAGAAAGGAACTGAAAACAGGCTGGTGAGATGGGAACGGCCCCTCTTTTCACCACAGCCACTTTCTGTCACGTTGTACCCTGAACCACTCACTGAAACCCTCCTGGTCTGCTTGTGAATACTTGCAATTCAGTTTCACTTCTCAGAGCCAAGTGGTCATCTCTAAGAATCCTTGTGCTCTAAGATTCCTTCTCCAAACCCACTTTTCACTTCCAACCGAATGACCAAGAAGTTCTGCTGACTTCATACACAATGGTTTATCTGGACATTTGGACCTATCGTCTGGTTCCTAGGGAGGGTGGGACATGAGGATTACCTAAGAGTTCAAGAGTTCAGGACCAGTCCCCTAGAACACATTAAAAAAAAAAAAAAAAAAAAAAAAAAAAAAAGCCTAGAAATTAGCCATCAACCGTGAGGCATGAGAGCAGCTAACTGAGTGTGAGCAGTCCTGCTCTTCCTGCATCAAAAGGATCACGTCAGCCTCACCTGCTGGCACACATAACCCCGGTGCTAAGGAAGCAGGGCAAGCTGCGAGCTCTGAGGCCAGCCTGGTCTACATAGGAGTTCTAAGACACATAGTGAGGCCGTGTCTCAAACAATAAAATAAAACAGCTGATCAGCTGAGGCTGAAGGACGCGGTGCGGCTTGGGGTGAGAGTGCACCTCCAGTGTGCAGATCTCGCTGACAGGAGGCAATGTTCTGCCCTCTCAGCTGCACTGCACTCCTCATTAGCACAGCCTTCATCAGAAACTGTAGGGCCAGAGGTCATGGCAACTCACTCCACCCAAGCCAACAAGTGACGTGTGACCCTGCCAAATCCAAATGAGGACAACAACAACAATAGTGGATTTAAGTTACTGATTTCAACCAGGCATAGCGTCACACACCTTTAATCCCACCCCTCGGGACAGAGGTAAAGGTGTACAAATCTAAGTTCCAGGCCTCCCTGGTCTTCATAGCTGGATCCAGGCTAGACAATGCTATGCAGTGAGACCAACTCTCAAAAAAAGATAAATATTGTAACTATTGCACAGGATTAAATAGTTTATTTTATAAGTTTTAAGTATGAAATATGATTGCAGAAACTAAACAAAGACACAGATAAAACTATTGAAGCAACTGGCTTCAGAGCTACAGACAAGGCACAGGCTGGCTCTCCACCCAGGCCTCAGGCTTTAAATGTCATGCTAAGCTTCCATCACTCTCAGACTCCAAATCGAAGCTTGCTGGGACCTTCTCTGGCGCTTCATGGCTGTCTCACAGCTTCCTTGTCTTCAGCTCACAAGCCACAGCAGAGTCCTGAGAACCTTCTTCGCCTTTCTCAGCCCCTCCTCAGTCTGCCACCACAGACTTGTCTTCCCACCCTTTCTTTCATGTCACACTGCTCATCCCACCTCATCTGCAAACACCTGCTATCTCCACTTACAAGGGAATCTGGTGTCCCGGTCACTTCAAGCCCAGCATTTCCTAAACTGAATCTACCTGTACTCTCTCTAAAGATGAACACAATCAACTCCTCCATCTTTACTCGTTCAGTGACCTCATCGTTCTCCAGTCTCAAAAGCTAGGAGTAGGGGACAGGAGAAATGGCTCAGCAGTAAAGACCACTCACTGCAGAGGACCCAGGTTCTCTTCCCAGCACCCACACAGTGCCTCACAACCCTTCCTTAACTCCAGGTCCCGGAGTTGCAACGTCCACTTCTGACTCCCGCAGGCATTAGGCAGTCATGAGGTAGATACATGAAAACAAACTCATACACAGAAAAGACAACGTAAACAACAGCAGCAAACCTCCCACCTACTATGGAGCAAAGCACAGCTTACAGTACTAGTCAGCCCCTCACATGACACCTTCAATGCTTCCACTACTGGGTCTTCTGACCACAGCCAGCTCACCATGCACCAGTCTCTAACTGTTGAGCAAGACTCTGAAGGCTTGTGGAACTTCACTCAACTGTGGATAGCCTTGCTTGCAACTAAAATCTTACTTCCTGTCCTCCAGCTCTTGATGATTTGCAAGGTTCAGCTCTACCAACTCCCAGTGTAACAAACACCTCAAATTTCTCAACTGTCTATTTGATACATAGGAGGCAGGGCTTTCTTTTGCACCTCCTTAAACAGTAAGTACAAACTGTTATTTGATAGACCTTTGTTTCCTTTGCTCACTGAGTCAAAAAAGACCGTATGCCAACTAAGCATCAAGCACTGCTGGTATAATCCCGGTATAATCCCTCGTACCAAACAATGGCCATGAGAGCCAGAAATGCCAGGCAGAAGCCTGCATTAGAAGTGGGGATGGATTAATGAAAGCCATCCAATAGCTACCTCGGATCTCCATATGCAGATGAAAACAGTACATGTGCTGCCACTGCCAGACAGACAGACACGTGTACGCGCGCGCGCGCGCGCGCACACACACACACACACACACACACACACACACACACACGGGAGGTGGGGGAGGTATCTCTTCCATTATCCTATTTGATTAATTATACCCCTCTGAAAAGGAGACGTCAACTCCCTTCCCTGTTTTATAGACGGTAAATTAGAGCCTCAACAGCAGTGGGCTTTACTCGGCTCACACAGCTTCAGAATCCACCCTAACCATTATTATTTCAGAGCTTTAAGGTGGGTTTGATTTAGTTTGGTTTGGTTTCATTTTGGTTTTTTCGAGACAGAGATTCTCTGTGTAGCCTTGGCTATCCTAGAACTCACTGTTTTGATTTGTGTGGTCTCAAACTTATCTTTTTCCAGTGTGCCAAGATTAAAGGCATGTGCCACCACCACACCTGGCAGTTAAAAGTTTTATCATCATCAATTTTTATATGCATTGGTGTTTAACCTGAATGTATGTCTGTGTGAGGATAAAAGATCCCCTGAAACTAGTTGCAGACAATTGTGAGCTGCCATGTGGGTATGAGAAATTAAACCCTGAACCCTGGTCCTTTGGAAGAACAGCCAGTGCTCTTAACCACTGAGCCATCTCTCCAGCCTACCACCACCACCATCATCATGTGTACATTATCATCATGTGTTCAGGTATTCTGCCTGCATATATGCCTGTGAACCATGTGTATACCTATGCCCTGAGAGGTTAGAAGAGGGCATCAGATATCCTGGGACTGGGTTGTGAGCCACTATGTGCTGGAAATCAAACCCTGGTCCTCTGGAAGAGCACCCGATGCTTTTAACTGCTGACCCACCTCTCCAGTCACAGATTAAAATATTTTGAAAGCTCAAAAATATTAATATTACATGGCTATCAAGATGGTTCATCCAGTCAAACTGAGTTCAATCACTAAGACCCACATGGTAGGAGAGAACCAACACCCAAATGTTGTCCTCTCGTGCATTCAAGCACACACACACACACACACAAATATGTAAACAGTGTAATTTTTAAAAACTATTAATGTTGTTTGCCTGAATACTTAATTGCACAAATGAGAAAAAAGTTACTACTGACATGAAAGTCCCATAAAAGTTAAACGAACAGTAATAGTCAATTAATGGATGAAATTGTTTCTCTCTACCCTCCCTTTTTTAACTAGTCATTTTTAATGTAGGACATCTGTCCACACAGGCAGGCTTGTGTCTAGAGTGGAAAAGGCGAAGGGTAAACACCTTAGCTCAGTGGGAACGCACTTGGCCATGCACAGACACAGGCCAACCAACACTGTCTCTGGGGAAGGATGACAGCTATGAGGTTTCTATAGTCGCAGTTTTCTTTCTTTCTTTCTTTCTTTCTTTCTTTCTTTTTTTTTTTTTTTTTTTTTTTTTTTTGATTTTCAAGACAGGGTTTCCCTGTGTGGCCCTGGCTATCCTGGAACTCACTCTGTAGATCAGGGTGAATTTGAACTCAGAGATCTGCCTGCTTCTACTTCCTGAGAGCTGGGCCTAAAGTCATGCACTGCACTACACTGGCACCGCCACCCTGCCTCAGTCTTCATTTTAAAAGGAGCTCGGTAGAGCTGGAGAGATGGCTCAGCTTGCCATTTCTTTAGTAGACCCCAGTTTGGCTCCCAGCAGCCAGAATTAGGAGGCTCCCAATGGCCTGGAACGCCTGTCCTTGGTGATGCAATGCTCTGTGGACACCCACACTGCACGCACATACCCAGAGACACACAGGCACACACAAGTAAACAACAACTTTTAAAAGGAGCTCTGTCCACAGTTCTAACAAAGCTTCCCCCACTATCTATGAAGCACTTCTAAGCAATTAGAATAAAAACGACGTCACTGAAGGAGCTACTTCAGGTAATATCTGAGCTGACATTAAAATCCTCAAATTCTAAGAATTTAATAGGGAAACCAAAACTTCAACGTAAAACTCAAACAACTTAGGCTACAGCTCTCAAGACTCATCAGGAGCTTCCTTCCAGTGTGCCCTCCGCACATCAGTACAAGGTCTTTTGAAGCTGTAGTAAACAGACATCATTTTACAGAACAACTATATTCCTGGGGAAAGAAATTCTGAAGCCAACAAACATGACACAGTGCTGTGCCTATATTCCCAGCACTCACGAGAATGTCGGATTAGTGCTTGAGGCCTGCCAGGGCTACCTCAGCGAATTCAAGGCCAGCCTAGGCTGTACAGTACGCGCTCTCTCTTCAACACACACTTCTCACACACACATTAAAACCTGAGAGATACAAGGCCCCTGCACAAGATGACACATAAATTATCTATTTTTCCATTAGCATGTGCAATCAAGAAACAATTTAATTCTCTTGGGGAAAAGAGTCTATTTTTCAAATGACTTTCACTGTGAAAATGCACTTGGGAAGCTGAACAAATAGCGTCCTATAGGCCAGCCTAGCAACAAACGGGGCTCTAGGACAATGTGGGCTACAGAGAAAAACCTCCCCTCAAAATAAACCAAACAAAATTCAGCTTTCAGGCTGGAAGTTCAGCTCGCTGCATGGACAAGTCCCCCACAGTATTCACATGGGCTGCTATGGTCAACAGCTCCATACAGAGGAGACATGAAGAAATGCCTTTAGGAACGAAGAAACTCTAAAACTCCAAAAATCCATTTGTTCAGGAGGTTCCCCACTTAGGTCATTGTCAACGTCAAAAAAGGTCTCAGATCACTAAGAATCTACAGAAACAAGATGCTTAGGCAAAAAAAAACAAAACAACAACAAAACTAAAAAACCCTTTCCTTTCTAAGCCTCTGAAGGAAAGGAAGGTGGGGGCAGAACACTGAATCCAAAAACCCAAAATTCCCTTCCGACTTAAAGAGGACCCAAGCTCAATCACAGCCCCCACAGGACGGCTCACAACCATCCTAACCAGTTCCAGGGGATCACCCTCTTTGGCCCACCAAGAACACCAGGCAAAAGCATGGCACACAGACATACATGCAGGCAAAAACACCCATACACATAAAATGAAAATAAAGTAAACACTAAACGACAACACAGCATAACAGAGTCACAGCAGGACTCTTCAGATACACTTCAAACTTCAAATACTTTTGTCACTGTTACATTTACTCAAACACACGTTTTTAAGTTTTCTATGTGCTGAGCTAGGATGCACTTAGATATCTGGACCATTATGATTTTATAAAAATATTTACCTTCTTTTTTTATTACTTGGATGTGTATATGCATAAGCCAGGTGTGTATGGGTGCTCAGAAGCCAGAAGAGGGTGTAGGGAGGAACTGCTGAGGCTGGAATTACAGGCAGTTGTGAGCCACCCAACTTAAGGACCCTCTCACCCACCTCGCAACTTTGCCAGACAAGAGCCTAGCATAACCCTCTTCTGAGATGCTTCTTCCAGCAGCAGAGACTGAAACAGATGCAGAGACCCACAGCCAAACAATAGGCGGAGCTTGGAGAGTCTTGTGGAAGAGTGAGGGAAGGGCTGAAGGAGTCAGAGGGGTCAGAGACACAAGAAGATCAGCAGAGTAAATTAACCTGGGCCCATGGGGCCTCACCAAGACTGAAGAACCGCCAACCAAAGAGCATGAGGGACTAGACCTACACCCCTATTCATCTGTAGCAGGTGTGCAGCTTGGTCTTCATGTGGGTCCCCTAACAACTGGACCAGGGGATGTCTCTGACTCTGCTGCCATCCTTTGGATGGACCCTTTTCCTAACTGGGCTACTCTGCCTGACCTCAGTGGGGGAGGATGCCCCTAATCCTGCTGCAACTTGTTATGGGGGAGGGGGGGTTACAACCGACAGGTTGGGGACCTCCTCTTCTCTGAGAAGGAGGAAAAATGGAGGAGAGGGTGTGAGGGTGGGAGTGGGAAAGGAGGGATGAGGGTTAGGGTGAGGGGTTCGATCAGAATGTAAAGTGAATGAATAAACAAGTCAAAAATGAAATCAATGACTGTCCACACCGACAGTCAGCTTCAAACACACTCACTCCACCACTCACCGCAACATGAAGGGTCTGCGCTAAGGTCAAGTACTCATGTCAGCTCTAGAAGCAGCGGTTACCTCAGGAAGCTGAACTTATTCCAAGTTCTATTTCTGAAAACTCAACAATGTAACACTGAGAGTATTAGCTACCTCAAGTAAGCCTCAAGAATTCGACAATTTTAATCATTTGCTACTTGATGGCATTAGAATTCTGCAGAGCTTAATGAAGATCCACTTCCTCCGCATACATTAGTGAGACTTACTAAAGGGTAGGCATAACCTTACTGCTCCAATATTTAAATTTCAAGTCACTGAAGCTTTGTTTATATGTGGAAAATCTTTGACTGAAATAAAACCTGTGTTTTATTAAACTCAGAAGGTTATTAAAATACCTCTGGTTTTTTTTTCCTTATTTCTAAAAGAGCATCTACTATGCAGTCCTGATCAATCACCTACCTATCCCTACACTTCCTGAGTGCACAAACAAAATTAACATATGGAATGACGAAAGGGGAGAAAGTCTTTAATTCCTGTACTTAGCAGAAGCCTTAAAGTCAGAACTGAAAGAAACTAAACTCCAGAGGGTTAGAGAGACTCAGCAGTCAAAAGCACCTGTCCCTTCCTTCCTGGGACTGAAGTTCTGTTCCCAGCAGTCACAAATACTTAGAACTAACTCCTCCTCTAGGTGATCTGACACCCTCTTCTGGCTATCTCGGGTACCTTATACACAAATAATCAAATATAAAATAAAACCTGCTTAAAGTGGAGGGTGGCCCACACATGGTTCTTAAAAGGCTAGACAGAAAAAACCTCAAATTCTAGGCCAGCCTAGGGTACAGGGGGATGGGGTGGGGGGATGACCTGATGTGGCAGTTGAAATAGGAATAGCCACCTGGTGTGGTGCACACCTTCAATGCCAGCACTCTCAGGAGGCAGGGGCAGGCAGATCTCTGAGTTCAAAGCCAGCCTGATCTACAGATTAAGTTCCAGGATAGCCAAAGCTACACAGAAAATCCCTGTCTGGAGGTAGGGAGATAAGGCAGGGGGAAGAATGGCCCTCACAGGCTCATAAATTTGAATGCTTGGTCACTAGGGATTAGGAGGTGTGGCCTTGTTGAAGGAAGTACATCACCGAGTGTGGGCACTGAAGGTTCTAAAACCCAGAGCCTCTCTCCTCCTGCTGCCTACAGAACTCTCAGCTACTTCTCCAGCACCATGTCTGTGTGTGCTACCGTGCTACTGATCATGGACTAAACCTCTGAAACTCTAAACCAGCCCCAATTAAATGTTGTCCTTTTTAAGAGTTGTCCAGTAATGGAGTCTCTTCACAGCAGTAAAACCCTAAGACAACTGGGTACAAGATATGAACAGCTCATTTTTAACAACTAACAAATGGCCAACGTGAAAAGATGCTCCTGTTCAATTGCCACAGTGGAAATGCAAATCAAACCACACTGAAAAAAACGCTGCCCAGCCTGCGGGAAGACCCGCTGACACATGATGACGAAGACGACAGACTGTAGCACTCACACACTTCCAAGGTACCAATGACGTAGATGCTCAGTAAAACTAAGTCCTCAAAGTGGGAACCTGGAGTTACCACTCATGAAGAGCCCAGCAACTGTCCTACTGATGTATGCCCAAGAGAAAGGAACCTAAGCTGACCTTTGGCTACTTATCATCCAATAACCAAATGATCCAAACATCTACCAGCTGGAAAACAGAACAAGATGAAATATGCACAACATCACTCAGTGGAGGGCAAAGAGGTCAAATAATGATGCAAGCGGCACACAGATAAACTCCCGAAGTGTCATGCTAAGGGACAGATACACTTGACAATTCATTTCTCAACACACACACACACACACACACACACACACACACACACACACACACGGTCCAGAAACAGGTAAATGCATACAGAGGATTAACAATCACTTGGCACAAGAACTACTAAGGAAAACAGGAGCCTAGAGGTCTGCTTCCTTTGGGATGCTCTAAAACTGTAGTGACAGGGGCTAGAAAGACGGCTCAGCAGTTAAGAGTATTTGTTGCTTTTGCAGAGGACTTGGGGTTCTAGTCCCAGGCCTCACATGGTGGCTCTCAACCTTTGTAACTCCAGTTCCAGGGGATCTAGCACCTCTTCCTGGGCTCCCTGGGCAATACAGGCATGTGGTGAGAGACAGGCAAACACCTACTGACACATAAGGAAACTTGTTTCCTTGGCTGAACAACTTTCAAATGGTTTTGAATGGCTGAAAACTACTGACTCTAGTCTCGACATGAGTGATTCCTACGGTATGTCCGTTAGATCTTAATAAACTGTTTAAAACTAAGCAAGGTGTCATGACACATACCTTTAATCCTGGCACTAAAGCAGCAGAGGCAGGCAGATCTCTGAGTCTGAGTCCAGACTAGTGGATGTAGCAAGTTCCAGGCCAGGAAAGGGTACAAAGTTTGACCCTGTCTCACATAAATAAGTAGATGGTGGAGCCAGCATGACAGCTCAGTAGGCTTTCCCAGACAGGCTATCTACTTACTACAGAGCCAAGATTCACTTTGAACCTCTAATCCTCTGGTGTCCACCTCCCAGCTTTTGTGTGTGTGTGTGTGTGTGTGTGTGTGTGTGTGTGTGTGTGTACACGCACGTGTGAGCGCATGCAAAAGACAAACACAGTAAAATGACAGCCTGTGAAAGTCAGTTCTCCACCACATAGGTTTCTATGATCAAACTCAGATGGAATTTAATAGCAAAGTCCCACCTCCCCCAACATCTGACCAGTCCTCAAGCTTCTTCTACTCTGTTTTCCAGACATAGTAAACCCTAGAAATCCTTTCTTACAGAATTTCTTTCTACTCTCAAAGTTGGATCCTCAAGAGTTTGGAGCTGCTGATTAACTTTCTTTCCACCGAGTTTTACCCCATCTTCTGTAACTCCTGTCTCCCCCTCACCTCTGCTTCCCTAACCCCTTAGATCCCTTGTAAGCCCTCCTTCCTCTCATCAGTAACATTTCCTGAAACCAGGTTATGACATCAAGGAGAAGCAGGTCATGGTGCTAGAGGCTGAGGCAGGAGGATCACCGTGAGTTTGAAGCCAACAACCTAGACTACAAATCAAAATCCCATTTCAGCAATACCAATAAAGAAGTGGTGGTGGTGCACGTCTTAAACCCCAGCACTTGGGTGGCATAGGCAGAGGCAGGCAAAAGATCTGTGAGTTTGAAGCCAGCCTGGTCTACATACTGAGTTCCAGGACAGCCAGGGCTGTACAGTGAAGCTTTGTCTCAAAAAAAAAATAAATAAATAAATAAATAAATAAATAAATAGTACCAAGAAATAAAAAGAAAAATGTAAAACTGTAGATAAACTGGCCTTATTTTCAAAAAAGCTAACGGAACTTGAGCCTATTGAAATTAGCTCAGGTCAGCAGCTAAGCTGGCTCTCCTGTGTTCTGATAGGTATTCAACCCTGAAACAAGTACATTAATAAAACAGAGCCGGGGAGAGCAGCTCAGTGGCCACCCTCTACACAAAACCCCCTAGAAGCCAGGCAAGGTGGCCCACACAGGAATCCTAGCACTAAAGGCTAAAGCAGAAGCTGATCCTGCCCAAACCCAAAATATGAAGCCCTTCTGAATCTCAATCTTGCTTAGAAACTGGCAGGAAGCGATTCCAGGCCAAGGTCTAACATCACAGGGCGGAGGTTTTATGAGACCACGTGAGAAGACTCATACACATGTATTTCATTTTTTTTTTATTTCGTCTCTCTCTCTCTTTTTTTTTTTTAACATTTTCTGCTAAAGCCAGGCACACTGACACTGCCTTTCATGCCAGCACTTGGGAGGCAGAGGCAGCAGCTCTGTCTCTAAGTTCAAGGCCAGCCTGGTCTACACAGTAAACTCTTATTGTTACTTGGGTATGATAAACCTGTTTTAAATCTGACTTCAGATGTTGGTCTGTGGCACTCCAGTCCTCACTCCCATTATCTAACCCTCAAACCCAAGTTAGCCACTTCACTTCAGTTTTGTAAAATGGGCCAGCAGTGTTCCATCTCAAAGGAAATCACAGATTTCCAATTTAATCATGTATCAGTACAAAACAGTTTCAGGACATCCCTGAGTCTGAAAGTGAGTTAAGATGCCATGCACATCACCCCTAAAGCTAAGCAGCCATCTGGGTCCTGGCAAGTCCACGATGAACAGGACAAGTGACACAGCTGCCTTTGTGGTGCTTACATTCTAGCAACAAACACTAGCATCCTAAGAGTCAGGAAGCGTACAGGGCTCAAAAAACACAGAGAAGCTACTAGTTAATAAAGGTCACAAAACCTGATGAGTTTCAAATGCACTTAAAATAGACTGAACTGTCTCCAATTTCAGCTGAGGCTACAGGAGAGTGAAACGTTTCTCCTGGTTGGCAGCAAGCCAAAGACCAGAAAGGCATTTGAGAATTCAGAAGTCGCATGGGACCCTGCGGCATTTCATACACACAATCTCAGCTGTGCTACAGCACTGCTGAAGTAGTCCGCGAGGCTAATAAGCAGGAAATCCTTTCCTACTGCATTAACTCAGAATCCCATCCCCATGGAAAACAGGTCTCACCATAAAAGTTTATTCCAGAACCCACTCTCCCTCATACCTCAGAGCTAAGTCTATTGTCAACCGATTGTCACTGACCATGGCAATTTTATTTTACGCTCTCAAACCATGCCACAACCAACTTCATACAGTCTAGAGCATGATGTCACAGAGCACGCTATCTTCCTATGGTTCCATGTTAGCATTCTTGGAAGACCAATATGCTACCACAGAAACACACCACTATCCATCCTCCAGACACAAAAAGATACCATTAATCGGTCCAATTAAGCTCCACCCTTTACCTGCAATAGCGTAACAGACCTCAAAGCACATCATCAAAATCCAAATCCTTGGGATTCAAGGTCACTGACCTTCACTGGAAAGAGGTGCTGCACAGTATTTAACGTGACTACTCTAATATAACACTCTATTAAAATGGAAAGCCCAGAGACAGACTCAGGAGAATCCCAAGTTCAAGGTCAACCTCAGTGACAGAGTTTAAGGCCAGACTACATAAGACCCTGACTCAAAACTAAACAAAGTAGTAAGAGCAAACACAAACCCTGCCTACTTCACACCCAGCACCTCTCAATACCATCAAGCTCAATCTTGTCTTTTAAGGTTAACAGAAATTATTTCAAAGTCAAAGTCTATTATCAAAAGGTCAATGGCCTTTTGTAAAGATGTATTTATTTTAGATTTCTTTTATTATTTTATGTGTACTGTGCACCGTGGGTGTGAGGCCTGTGGAGGTCAGCAGACAGCATGGACCCTCTGGAACTGAAGATACAGACAGTTGTGAGCCTCCATGAATGCTAAGATTGCATCCAGGCTCCAAACAGGAACAGCCAGTGACCTTAGCCATAGCTGCAGTGCTCTTAACCACTGAGCCAAAGCTGCAGCCCCAAAAGGACAATGGGCTTATGGGGTTAAATGGGAGGTGAGCACATATGCCCATACTACCATGCACCAAACACTCTGAACCTATAACAATTACATTTTCTATGGTGCTTCCTCCAGTTCCCCACAACTTGGGGAGAGACAGACATAAAAGCAAAATCCAGCTGGCGGGGCAGCTCTAGAACATGTGTTACTCATTGTTGCAGGATACTGATCATTCTGTGAACCCAGAGATTGTGTTGCTTACTGGAAAGAAAAAGAAAAAAAACTGTTTCTAGCTATGGTGTGGCTCAGCCCTTAGCACACACTTTAATCCCTCTGGCTGTAACACAGACACACCCTTAGCACACACCTTTAATCCCAAACAATGAAGGTAAGTTAGTTTGTAGAAAGAAGCAGCCATGCTCAAAAGTAATGTCTAATTGAGTGGCAGACAAAGTGATGAATCAGAGAAAGATTTAACAGAATAGGATACGCCCAACTCTCAGGAGAGAGCAGGAAGGGAAGCTATAAGAGAGCAGTGCAGAGAGGGGAGGGAGGCAGTTTTATTAGGACAGTTATACAAAGAAAGGTTGGAGAAAGAACAAGCTAGACACAGGTGAAGGCAAGATGAGCCAGAGAATGCAAAGGAGCCAGAAGATCAGAACAGATTGCCAGAGTTAGTCTGAGGTCAAAGTAATTCAGGAGTGGCCAAGAGAGAAAGAAGCAAGATTAAGTTAGATAGCATGGAGAGGAGTTTGAGCCAGAACAGCTGAGCTGAACCAGACTGAACAAGGCAGCCACAGCTCATAAAAAGTAGAAAAGGCAAGCTTACTCAACAAGTCTCAGAGGCTGAGAACACTCTAGGCCTAGATAACATTGTAGAGTCTAGAAGCTTCCAGGACTAGGCCTAGGTTGGCAGATGAAGGCAGTAAGCCTTGGAGAGGACAATCAGAGCAGGAGAAGAAAAGTTACTTTGACAACTCATGGCTCTACCTTACACAGACGTTAACTCCCTCCAGGAGGTTCTAAGTCCTCTGTCTCCACACCAGACTCATAGCAGAGTCACTGAGTCTTACCTCAACTGTAACCAGACTACTTGTCTGTTGGGACCAATCTCTCTGGGGGTAAAGATTATCTCAACCCTAGACCTAGCAACCAGTCTGGTACACAGTAGGTGGTAAGTAAATGAATATGAATAAATTTGTAAACTTACACTGGAGCCATCCTCTCCACTACATGGAAAACACCACTGTCAAACACAAGATCCATCTTAAACCTCATTATAGAATAGCAACCAGAGACAGCTTAAACTCCCAGGTGACCAAAACCCACCAGCCAGTCAACCTGCTGGGCGCAGCGGCAGCAGATGTGCTAACTCAGCACCCGGGAGGGCTCTCCCTCTTCATCCCCATTTTGCTATCTCCCTTTCTCCCTCCTATAGGAATCTACCTTCAAGAATTTATTTGACTTGGCTTGGTGTGAGACACGGTCTCGTTGTGCAGCCTGACTGCTCTCCAACTCTAGATCCGCCTGCTTCTGCCTCCAAGCATTCAAGATTCGACACTTTCTTGACAGAGTGACTTAGGAGAGGAGAGCTGCTGGCCAGGGGCCTCAGAATTCCAGCAGCTAGCTGTAACGGAGGCCTTGCTGACTCCTGAACAAGCAGAAACATGAGCTAAATCCACTGGAGGACCTCCACACCGTGGGGCTCAGTGAGGGAAAGACAGCCTACTTGTCTAGCAGGATGTTGTTGTGAACACTTAAGACCCCAGACACCAGGCCTGTGCTCTACAACACTCTCTGAGAACACAGCTGCTCTCAAATGCAGCAGAGAACTGACTCTTCCTCCCAAACCCCCACAGAGGCTGCTCACCCAGCCAACTAAGAAGGTCACCACCCTTCAATGGCACAGATGCCCCTGGAAATGTAACTTAACTAACTTCCCTGCACATCAGTACCTAATCTGTAAAACAGACAACACCTACCTTAATAGAGGTCTTGGAAAACTTAAATAGAACCCTGCATGTATGACTTCTACAGCAGCAGGTACTGAAAATGCATATTATTACTCAGATCTAGTTATCAGAGAAGAAAAAAAGACAGTGAACATTACGTGCTTCACCACCAGTTAAGACCAGCTAAATGTCCACAGGAGCAATGATTTAAAAAAAAACAAAAACAAAAAAACAGGAGTATTACAAAGATAGAAAGAACACTCATGACAATGGAGCCAGAGACAAAAGTCCTCTTCTGGTTGACACAGGTCTCTACCTAGTTCTGTCCCTGGAAAGAACCTACTCTGTCTCACTGGCTGCCCCCAAACAGTAAGACGACTTCCCAAAAGTATGAGCAGCCCTGAATCACACCCTGCAGCCTCCCAACACAGACAGAATACTGTATTCCTAACATACAGAAAAACGTTCTGCTCAAGTGGGCAGCTAACTCAAGTTCATTTATCCAGAATTTTCTCAAAAATCTGGGAGTTTAATGGGGGATCCAGTAACCCCCTTAACTTGAGCATGATAAGTTTTTTGATCAAAGTGTCAATTATTTTGTCAGCCAGAAAAAGGATGACCACAGTCAAGAATCTCTACCTACCGAGCCACCTCAACCTCAGCAGGGAAGCTCAGCTGAGCACATCTCAAGACAAACATTCCCAAGCAATTCCAAAGATTTCACCAAGCAGAAGCTTCCAGCGGTCCGTTACGGAAACTCTCAGCATCCTCTCCTTGCTTTCAGAACTGTTCATGTTAGGGTGTTTTCTCCTCCAGGCCTGCCATTCCATCCCTCACTCTGCTAGGAGCCATTCATTGACTCTTTGCAGTCAGTGTGGCCATTTCTCCTTCAAATGGACTTAGGGGTCCTGCAGTGCAAAACTGAGGCCTGCTTCCAGCTTCAAGTTTATATTCAAATCCCGTGTTTTCAACACTCCCCTTCATCTGACGAACACTCGAACATTCAGTACGAATGAAGGACACCTGGCCGTGCAACGCCTTCCAACACATTTTCGAATACACTGCTTAAGCTAACTCATTTGCAGCAACTGTACCCACACACTGTAAGGCAGTGGGGTTAAGCCATGGGAAGACTCCTGCTCTGCTCTCTAGCTCCAAGGGCTTCAACAGTGCTGACTTACTGCACGATGGTGTCTGCATCAAACCCAAATTCCCACATTCCCTCCAGTTTGAAAAGCGGAATTGCTCTACCTCAATTCTGACCTCTTTCCATTACCAGGTGACGACATTTTCCCACTGCTGTGTTCTGAGACGGCTGTAGCCTACGCTTCTTTTACCATCTAGTTAAATGCTTATTTAGCAATATAATCTTACCGGTGTAAAGCAGGAATTGAATACATCAAGTATAAAATGTCAGCCGCCAGGACATGGGGCAAAAGAGAACTTTAAAGCAACACAGTTGGCCCCAACATTGCCATGAAGGGTTTGGAACAGTCTCTTCTTCTGCAGAGAGTACCGTAAACTTACTCCTCCTGACCACTGCATCTTCCTTCTATTTTAAAGAAAAGATAAAATCTAAGTGGAGCTCTTTCCTTCCACTACTTCCAAGTTGTAACCAGCTTCAGGCTTTCCCAGTCCTTCAGCTGTGAGCTCTAAGGAGAAGCAGCACCCTTGGGATACTCAGCACCCTGCTTTGTATCCAATGAAGCCATCAACTTCACCAAGCGCTGTCACATACAACACTGTGATCGATCCACTGTGATCGACGTTCTGTATGTCAAGAACACATACTGCGCACCTCCTCTGGTTTAACTCCCTAACAGCTTACACAGGCAGGTAAGAAATAACTTGGTCCGGAGACAGAAACCTACAAACACAGAGCATCAAGGGAAACAACCCTAAAATTAGAATGGAATGTGAAAGAAGTATGAAGGGAGGCTAGGTAGACTGAAGCGACCCAGTTCTACCCTGAAGCAGGCTGAAGAGCCAACCTGCTCCTTCACAGGCCAGTAGCTGCGCATGTGGGTCAGAAGGAACTGGGTTTTCCATGAACACGCAACATTCTCAGTCGTGAACGAGGAACTGAACAGAACTGTGCAGGGTCAGAACATTATGAAATCAGTACACACACAGCACTGAAGCAGTAAAATGTGGACTAACAATACCTAAAGAACACAGAAGGGACGCTTGACAGAAAACAATGACCTGAGGTGACCCAAGAAGGGAAGTGTTTTTCCTTTCTCAAAGTAATTGATACAGACAAGAATCAAACTACACAGGACTAGCTCAAACATCACTATCTTACAAGTCAAATGCAAGAACCACACAGCGCAGGGGACATCCAAAAACCATTTGTCAATTTTTTTCACATGTACAAGGATGTGGGGAGGAGGGATGAATGATGAAATGTTATTCTCAGGTAACAAACACCTTTGCTTGCCAGTGGTGGTAGCGCATGCCTTTAATCCCAGCATTTGGGAGGCAGAGGCAGGCGGATGTCTGAGTTCAAGGGCAACCTAGTCTACAGAGCAAGTTCTAAGATAGCCAGGGCTACACAGAAGAACCCAGTGGGAATACGGGGGAGAACGACCTTCCTGAAGCTCCACAGGAGCCCTGAATTCAATACCTACTCTGACTAAGACACCAGGTACCAAGATTTTTCAATCAAAGCTGCCACAACTTCTATACCATGAAATTAGACACATTCAAAACTAAGACTCTTCCTTGGGGGCCCTGGTTCCCTCCAGACATCAGCCCTCTGGAGGAGCAAACTTACTAAAAGCCCTTAAAAAAAGATGTACAGAGTAACAGCAGTCTTGGAAGAAGTGAGACTTCTGGGGGTGCTGGGTAATGTGAGTTAACTTCCTCTTCCTTTAAAAAGGTCAAAGACAGGGAAGCGCCCAGTGTAACATTTCCTCCTCAGCCGGTTCCAACACAAGCCACAACACAACTCTAATTGCTTAAAAAATAAAATAAAATAAAACACTAGCCAGGGGGAGTGCTTTTTGTACACTTGCACTAAAGACTGAAGACCCAACTTACCTCAGGAATGAGCTGATTCGCTTCGAACAGGAAATTTAGCAATAAACTTTACTATGTATTCTAAATAATAATTAGAGAGGCCACCGAACCCGCTGAAGGCCGGGCCTTCCAACAATCAGAAAAGCCTTTGCCTGCAGGGCTGGTCCCAGGCACCAGCAAATTCTGCCCAATAATGAGGAGGGAGCAACCAAGGGCAGGGTTCCCCCAGATCCACAAGAGCTACAGAGGCATGGCCCGGTGGAGCTAGTGTTCACGGTACTGCAGAGGGTCCCGGGGTCCCCAGCAATGCTGTCACCGGTGCACCCCAAAAGCTCGGGTCAAGCCGGGAGCAGAGCGGCTGCCCGTGCCTTTCCTTGCCGGGATATGACGGCAGGCAAGGAGGTTCCCACCAAGGGTCGCTCTGGACCGCCGGAAGGTGAAAAGGATACTGTTGGGGCGCCGGGGTCTGGAGGGCCCTGATGTTCGGGTGAGGAGGGGCCGCCGCTGCCGCTGCCGCCGCTGCCGCCGCCGCTGCTGCCGCCGCCGCCGCCGGGTGAGGAGGCGGTACCGCCGCCGCCGCCGCTCCGGTGCCGGGTCCGGTTCCTGCTGCAGCCGCTGAGCCTGATTTCAGAGCCGGTTTCTGCGGTAAACTCATGGCAAAGCGAAGCCACCAACCCCCCCAGAGCGGGACCGGGCGCGCCGGGGTGCAGGGGCCGGGGGCAGCGGAGGGGCGGGATGGGGGCAGACCCGGGGAGGCGGCGGGAGCGGGGGGCCGGGGGGAGGCTGGGAGGAGGAGGAGGAGGGGGCCGGGACCGGTCACACACGCCCTCCGCCGCCGCCGCCGCCGCCTCCGCCGCCGCCGCCGCGGGCAGCAGCAGCCGCCCCGCGGGCCAGCACCACCGGCTGCCGGTCTCCGTGACAACGCGACCCCGGGGAGGGGGGGGCCGGACCTGGCGGGGGCAGGAGGCGGAGAGACCGGACCTTTCACGGCAATATCCTCATGGGCCGGCGGCGGGGGGTCTCTGTCCCCCTCCCCGGGGGATGCGGCGCCCTTCTCGGTAGCGGGGCTCGGGCGATGCGGACGGATTTTCTTCACTCAACGAGCAGAGCATCCAACATGGCGCTGCGGCCGCCTCCAGCAGTCCGGCAGGACGGCCGCTCGGAGCTTTTCGGCCCTTTTCGGAAGGACTCGGCAGACCGAGGGTGGAAAGCTCCCTCGGCTATTTCCGGAGACTGCGATCGGCCGGGGTTCTTCGGGAGCGCTCGGGAGCGTCTTCGGCCGCTGTTCGGGAACGCCGCAGGAGTAGACACTCTTTCTCGGAAAAGATCGCTGATCCCGGACGACTGAGGTTCTCCGCGGCGCGGTGCCGGGCTGAGGGAGAGGCCAAAGGAGAGGTGTGTAGGGAGAGAGCCCAGCCTCGAAGACCAATAGTTACGGCACCCGAGGCCGCTGTCCGCCGAGACCGGCCAAGCAAGCGTCGAGAAGTGGCGGAGTGAAAAACCGAGTCGCTATGGAGGTAACCGCTAAACCAGAGCACAAACCGACAGATAGGAACCCGCCCGCCGCAAGGACTTATTAGCATAACAGATGCCACTCGCCGGCCCTTGACGTCGCAAGTCATGGGCATTATGTCGACACGTCGTCCTCAGATGGCCAAAGTGCGAAATGGAACGAGGAGCCCCATTTTGCAGAGGAGACCCGAGAAGAAAAGTGACTGCCCCAAGGTCACCTGGCTGGGAAGGGATGGAGCAGATTCAGAAACTGGATTCCACCTTCTCTAGGATGAACCTTGCCTTCTAGGATGCAAAATGACCTGCCTTACCAGACACTTTGACCCTGAGCTCTGTAGAGTGGATGTCTTCCCAGTCTTCCTCAAGACTAGAGGGGCCTTCGGCTACAACCTGTAGTCCGCTCCCCATCCTTTGCTTGTTGATAAGGTCTCTTCCTCCCACTTCCATTCACACTTTGCACACCACACCTGCACCCCTCAATAGGGGCATTGTCCCCGGCACACAGAAACATTAACTGAAAGGGAGCCACAGACATGTCGGAACTGTGCAGATACAAAGTACTTTATTAGTCCATATAATACCAAGAAATAGGTAAACACCTATTCTTTCAAGTGAAGATTTTGGGGTCCAAAGAGGTTTAACTATCATCTAGACTATTTAAAAAAAAAAAAAAAAAAAAAAAGTGTTTTTTGAGGCAGCTCAAAACTGACAGAAGACTTTGCCAAGGTCACATGACCAATGTGGCCAGAGGTAAAATTAGTGTTCTGCATGCTTGACTTGCAAACATGAGGACGCAAATGCAGTCCCCAGAATTCACTCAGGAAAAGTCTGGTGTGAGACAGGTGTAAACACGAGCACTGAGGTGGGGACCAGCAGTTCTCTGAGGCTCACTGACCACAGTCCACTCTGTCTGAAGGGTTCCGGGCCAGTGAGAGACCCTGTCTCCAAAACAAAAGATGACAACACCAGGGAAATGATACTTAAGGGTGTCCCCTGGCCTCCGCACACATGAACATACACACAAGATTAGTGTCCTGACTCCTGCTACTTTGGTGGGTTTCGGAATTAGGGGTGGTTGTTGGTATTTCTGGGTGTGTTGCTTTGCTTTTTGTTTTTGTTTTTGTTTTTGTTTTTTTGAGAGAGGGTCTTAAGTAGCTCAGGCTAGCCTCAACTCTACATGCCTGAGGATGACCTTGAACTCCTTGATCATCTTGCCTCTACCTTCCAAGTACTGGGATTATAGGCACTGACCACCAGCCCCCCCCCTTTTTTTTTAATTAAAGCTTTACATTTAGTGGGTGACAATCCCTGGGAGCCCCCAGATGCTCCCAGTAGAATAAAAGCTAGGGGGAGGCTCCCCACCACCTCTAGATGTCTGAGCCTCCACTATATTAGAAGGAAAGCCTCCTCCCATCTCTGGACCAGGACACAGCAGGGACTTCCTACTTTGGCATCCTATGCCGCATGATTTTGTTTTTGTTTTTGTTTTTGTTTTTTTGTTTTGTTTTGTTTTTCGAGACAGGGTTTCTCTGTGTAGCCCTGGCTGTCCTGGAACTCACTCTGTAGACCAGGCTGGCCTCGAACTCAGAAATCCACCTGCCTCTGCCTCCCAAGTGCTGGGATTAAAGGTGTGCGCCACCACTGCCCAGCCTGCATGAATTTGTTATACCAGGTTACTTAAGTGTGGATTTTCCACTCCTCTTCAGGCTTGACTAACTCCAGGAAAGATTCCCAAGTGGTCCTTTAGGCCCCCAGAGTCTCATTTCAGGTTCTGAGATTTCAGGCTTCTTTATCCCACTCAAAATCCGTTCCCAGCAGAAAGATTGGACTTCCCTGTTTACTCTAGGCTGATAACAGATTGATAATTGCCTAATTGTTATTCTTTTCTGAGCTAGCTTCCTTTTTTTTTTTTTATCTTAATAATAGCTACAAGCATCATGCAATTAGTATGTGGCGGGCCTTTGCTAGGCATTTTGTCAGCATTATCAGCCTCAAACAGGATAGACCCTGGGCTAAATAATGTTAAAGTCTAGATAAGATTCTGACCTCGGGCAATCAAGCAGGAGGAGCTGGGAGAGCACAATCATGGAGACAGGCTCGCTCAATTCATCCGAAAGCATGACCTTGGGGCTGGGACTGTTGATCAGTGGTAGAACAATTGTCCTCTGTTCATTTCTTGCAAAGCTGACCCTGCAGCCATGGTTGAGTGCTTGGTGACACTTGTATCTGAGTACAGAAAGTCTGACCCTTCTAGAGACCCCCACATCCTACAGAGCAGCTAACAACTGAACACCTACTATGCGTAGACATTTTTCATAGGTTAACTCATCCCCCTGACAACACTATAAAATGCATGTCATACCTCATTCACCAACAAAGAAATTAAGACTCAAGGTCATGAGAAGGTAATTTGTATGACATCTAAGAGGAAGTCCTGGGCTTCAAACCCAAGGACCTTTAAGACACCCTACCTTCAACGTAGCAGCTCTATCATCACAGATAGATAGACACTGGCAAGAAAATCTGATCTGGGGCTGAAGAGAAGGCTCCCGGGTTATGGAACACTGGCTGCTCTCCCAGAGGACCCTGGTTCAATTCCCTGTCCACAGGGTAGCTCACACCTTTGTAACTCCCGTTCTAAGGAATTTGATGCCCTCTCCTGGCCTCCTTGGGAACTAGGTGCATAAATGCACAGATAATAGGTAAAACACTCATACATATAAAAACATTTAAAAATCTGATTTCAGCACCTTGTCCACTAAGCTTTCCATGATGGTGTCAAAACAGCTTAATAGGTGAAATTCCCTGCTGTCAGGCCTCATGGCCTAAGGCTCCCCAGGCCACACCCGTGGAATGAAGGTAATAGGAGCAGGTCTAGTGTGTGCTGAGAGCTTAATTGCCAAGAGATTAAGGTGGCTACTAAGGTTAAAAGAGGAGCCCCAGAGCTGGGCCACAGTGATGCATGCCTTTAATTCCAGCACAGACAGGCAGATAGATCTCTGTGAGTTTGAGATCACCCTGGTCCACATAGTGAGTTCCAGGACAGCCAGAGCTAAAACAGAGAAAACCTGTCTCAAAAGGGGAAGGAAAAAAGAGGAGCCTTGTTTATGAAGGATCTTGGATTTAGGCTAAATCTTGAAGGCCTTTGGTGGTAGGGGGAGGAATTCACAGTATTCATGAAAGTCTCTTATTTTTATTCAATTGTGGGGAAGGGAGAGGTATGTGCATACAAATGCTGGTGCCCACAGAGAGCAGAAGAGAATATCAAGTCCCCTGGTGCTGGAGTTAACAGGCTTTTGTGACACCACCTGACCTTAGTGCTGGGAATTGAACCCAGGGCTTCTGCACAAGCTGTACACACTCCCAACCATTAAGCCATCTCTCCAGCCTCTAGAGAACATTCTTAATCTCCTTGAGCCTAGGTTTTCCTCCTCTGTGAAGCACACTCCACCTCCTGGGGTTTGGGGACTAAGCAGGGAACACTTACCCAGGGATTCCCTGGCACACAGTAATTTTTTGGTACACTTTACCCATCAGGACTCATTTCTGCTGAGACATTTCATTGTCCCTTTAAAATCCCTCTGATGTGGCGAACACTCAGATGGGCTATGAACTTCGAATGACTTAATAATTGTAAATTGCCAGCGGATTTTATGTTACCCCACAGGAATCCCCGACAACACAAGGCCAGGCTCAGCCTCACCACATAGAGAGCAGGGCCAGAATATCCGAGAACAGGCAGAGCTTGTGCCCAAGAGGAGTCGATTTGGGCAGCTGGCTGCCATACCCAGAGCCTACTGCAACCTGTGGCAAAAGCCTGAATTCCCTATGAGGTGAAAGACCACTCATGGATATTCTCAGGGGCATTGCTGTTTGAGTGAGTATGAACTGGTACTGGGTTCAGAGGGCCCTTACATTTCTTTTTTCTCCCTCCCCCCCTTTACCTCCCCCCTTTTTTGGAGACAGGCTCTTTCTTCTTACTGTGTTGCCCAGGCCGCTCCTGTATCTCCTGCACCCCAGCAATTCTGCTTCAACCTTGCAAGTAAATGAGACTATACCCCCGCCCCCGACCATGTCCAGCCTGTATGTTCTGGAAGCTTTCATTCCTTCATTCCTTCCTTCCTCTTCTCTTTCCCGGTCTCCTCCCCAGTGTTGTGATAAACCCAGGCCTTCATGGATAGAAGGCAAACTCCCGTGGATCTACAACCCCAGCTCCAGTTAATTTCCCCCTCCCGTCCATTTTTGGTCTTTGAAACAGAGTCTCATTCTGTGAGCCCAGGCTGACCTCCAACTCAAGATCCTCCTGCCCCAGCCTGTGCTGGGAGCACAGGTCTCAGCCAATAGGTATGGTTCCTTTTTCTTGATGTTGTGTTGGTGGCTTTTGTGGTTGTTGTTTGTTTGTTTTTTTTGTTTTGTTTTGTTTTTGAGATGGTAATACTATGTAGCTGAGACCAGCTACAAATTGGCAGTTCTCATGTCTCACCTCCTAAATGTTGCAATTACAAATAACACACACACACACCACACACACACACACACACACACCAGGATATGCTAGAACATCTGTACAAGTAAAAGCCACTCTGTCGGTGTGGAGGCCAGAGGTCAGCATCAGGTATCTTCTATTGCTCTCCAATTACTTTTTTGAACAGGGTCTTTCACCGAACTTGGAGCTTGCCATTTTAGAAAGGCTGACAGGCCAACTTGCCTCAAGACTGTCAACATCCCGCTACAGAGTCCATGGTTGAAAGTAACAGATGAGCCCACTTTCTTTTTCCTTGTCTGGCAAATCACTTAACATGTTCTGGTGGCAGCGGCTGCACCAGAGGACAGGGTGACCTGTGACCTTGCTGACACCTGGCTTCCTCTATTGTACCACCACCTTCATGGCAGTGAAAGGTCTCTAGACCATTGTACCAGGATTTCTCTAAGTGACTGGTACATCCCAGCTGGAATCTGGAAACCATATTCTTGTTCCTGGGTGGTCCAGCCCCCCTCCTTTGCCTCTTAAAGAACCTGAAGCCATTTACATATCCTGCCAAGCTGGATGCCTTATAGGAAGACCCTGGATTCAGAGCTGCCTGTGTCTAGTTACCAGAGGAGGAAGCTGGATTTCCAGATGCCCACAGCTGGTGCCAGGCTCCGGGCAGGCTCCAGTGATCCGATCTTCGTGGGAGCTGGCCTGGCACGCTGGCACTTCCTGACACCTGGAAAGAGGCAGTGGGGGGAGGGGGAGATTGCTGTGCTCCATCTTTGGCCATCAGCAGGAGAACGGAAATAGAAGTTTCAGTTAGAATTAGTTCTACAGATGAATGTCTTTTGGTTTCCCCCAATTCAGCGATTTCCCTCCTCTCTTTGTTCTTTTTCCCCTCCACGCTCACTGCATGCTGCTTCTCCCACTGGAATGGAGAGAAAGCGCCGGGCACTCAGTGTGTATGCAACCTAAGTGATACTGTAGAGAGTCAAGTCCCTCAGCTGAACCCTGTGGCCCTGCCACATCTGGCTCCTTGTTTGTTTTTATTTTGTTTTTTTTTTTTAATCTAACAGTTTTAAATTTTGTGTATGAGTGCTCTGTCTTCATGTACACCTAGAGAGAGAGTCAGATCCTATTCCAGATGGTTGTGAGCCACCATATGGTTGCTGGGAATTGAACTCATGACCTCTGGAAGAACAGCCCATGCTCTTAACTGCTGAGCCATCTCTCCAGCCCCCTGGCTTCTCATTCTTATGCTTTCCCACTCACACTCTGAACACCCACTCACCTCCCACCCCCCCAAGGCTTTCCATCCATTCTCCCCTCCCTCCTGTACTGTCTCCTATCCCTGAAGTACCCACAAGCTCCTATTTAGGCTTCAACACCCAAGTCAGAACCAGGTATCTCACACCTGCAGTAAGGCAAGTTTACCAAGAGTCTCAGACCAGTTTGGACCACATAGCAAGTCCCAGGACAGCCAGGACTACATAGCAAGAACCTGTCAGGAAAAAAAATTAAAAACCAAAACAAATTAATAGCTCGGGTGTCATCTTATGAGGCAAATTTACTTCAGTTCCTCGTCTCCTTTCTTTAGCCAGGAGCAACTATTTCCACTCTTCTGCTTCTCCTGCTGGGCTAGGATGCTATCTTTTTTTTTTTTTTTTTTTTTTTTTCTTTTTTCTTTTTTGGTTTTTCGAGACAGGGTTTCTCTGTATAGCCTTGGCTGACCTGGAACTCACTCTGTAGACCAGGCTGGCCTCGAACTCAGAAATCCACCTGCCTCTGCCTCCCAAGTGCTGGGATTAAAGGTGTGCGCCACCACTGCCCGGCAGATGCTATCTTCTTATGATTCTGTTACATTGTATTTACTAATAAGGGGCTTACACAACTTGGTGCATGGCATGTAATAGGTACTCTATAACGCATATATATGTGTATATGTGTACATATACATATATGCCAGTCCAATACCATATATATGTATGTATATATGTATATATACATATATGTTTATGTGTATTTATGTACATGCACTTATATACTTACATATATATGCATATGTGTGTATATATTTACATATATTGTATACTTATACACACACAAATATATACACACACACATATGTATATATCATGGTTTGTATATGCAACCTTATTGGAGTAGGTGTGTCACTGTGTATGAGGGCTTTCAGACCCTCATCCTAGCTGCCTGGAAGTCAGTATTCTGCTAGCAGCCTTCAAATGAAGATAGAGAACTCTCAGCTCCTCCTGAACCACCATGCCTGTCTGGATGCTGCCATGTTCCTGCCTTGATAATAATGGACTGAACCTCTGAACCTGTAAGCCAGCCCCAGTTAAATGTTGTCCTTTATAAGAGTTGCCTTGGTCACTCTGTTCACAGCAGTAAGACCCTAAGACAATGTGTGTGTGTGCGCGCGCACACTCTATAGCTCAGACTAGACTTAACCCCCCTGTGTAGGTGAGAATCAACTTCAACTTTTGGTTCTGCCTCTTCCTCCAGAGAGCAGGGATTACAGGCATGTATATCTCACTGGGGCGTTAACAAGGACTTTACTAACTACACTACATCCCCAGCCCGTGAGTTGCTGTTTGTTTTGTTGTAAGACACGGTCTCACACAGCTCATGCTGCCCTTAAACTTGCTGTGTAGCCACGGTTGACCTTGACTCCCCAGTCCTCCTGCCACCATCTCTCAGCTGCTAGGATCCCAGGCATCTACCGCACACCTGGCTTCACAACGTCTCCGTCTCCTTTGAACATAAAGAGAAACCTCTTTCATTTCATGCCACAACATGCCCGGCGTCTCAGTCTTTCTCCCAAGGCCAGGGGCTGTGACCTTCACTTTTGTCACCAAATGTCCAGAACCTAACTCACTGGGACACAGAGAAGGGCTCCAGATTCTGAAGAGATGTACTGATCCGATCATTTTACGTAAGCCTACTTGGGGCAGTTTGGGGGACATCTTCCACTTGGGGAGGTGGGAGTCCCCTTCCATTGTGATATGGCTAGTGTCTGTCCTGCAGAGGAAACTAAGGCCCTGTTCTTGGCATCAAGACCAGTAACTGTGGGATTAGGGCCCAGGACTGACCTACTTCTGCAGCGCAGGAAGTAAGTTTTGGAAAACAGTGCATCCTGGCACTCAGCCCAGTTCTGAGACCTTAGTTAAACTGTTTCTCTCTCTGGGCCTTGAATTCACTCCTTTGTCAGAAGAGGCCCGTGGTAGTTCTGGCATTCCAGCAAAGCTATGGGAAGAAAAAAATCTAAAGATTCAGAGACATGTAGGACATTGTCAATAAACAAGGCATCTCTACCTTCTGGGTATGGTACTTCATCGCTTCAGTCCCAGCACTCAGGAGGCAGAGGCAGGCAGACCTCTGTGAGTTCAAGGCCAGCCTGGTCTAAATCATGAGTTCCAAAACAGCCAGAGACACACAGTGAAACCCTTTCTCAAAAGAGAAAGAGGATCTTCCTTCCTTCTCATTTTATCCCAGACCTTTGGTCTGTGGAGGAACAAGCCCACACGGGTGGGCTAAAGAATTGTGGGACCCCACCTCCTGGGCTGGAAGGACACTGGTGAAGAAGTACAGGTTCTGAAGTCAGGTGGCTTGGATTCAGATCACAGCTCATAAACTGGGTGACTGGCTCATCCCTCTTTTTATCTCTAATAGAGCCATTAATCTCACCAGACTTGATAATGAGCCGAGAGCGTCTGGTGGTGACTGACTCACAGTAGAGCGCGTGCTTAGCATGCACAAGGGCCCCAAGTTGCAAAATCAGTCCTAGACTAAGTCCTCACAAAAATAACTGAGTCAGCTCTCTTCCTGAGCAACAAGCTCTCACACAGACTTAGGTTGGGCATCCAGACCTGGGGTTCTTAGGAGAATGTTGAGGCTTCCATTCCTTGTTGATTCTCTCCAGTCCTGGCCTAGAACTGAGGGGAAATACGACTGCAGGAAATGGACCAGAGGTGTGTAGTGACCGGCATGGCTCCGGTGTGTACCCCCAAAGTTCATGTCCTGGAAACTGAACCCCCAGAAATCGGATTGATGGCGTCTGAAGGGTGGATCTCGCAAAGAAAAGAAGAGTCAGTGAGCTCAGAAGGGAGCGAAAGTCAGCGGGGGTGCTGGTGGTCTGATGGTCATGCTATGTATGCGTGCTCATGTGTACATGCATGCACAAGCGGATGCACACCTGTGAGCATGCATGTGTGAGGGCAACCTTGGGTGTCATTCCTTGGCAGACGCATACCTTCTTTCATGAGACAGGGTTCTCCCTGGGAGGTTGATCGGCTAGTAATTACCAAGGGGCCACAGTGTACTTCCTCAGCCCCTGGATTACAAGCGTATACCATACATCTGATACATCTAGGTTTTTTGTTTGTTTTTGTGTTTGCTTGTTTGTTTGTTTGTTTGTTTTACGAGAGCTGGGGCTCAAACTCTGGTCCTCATGCTTTTGAAGTAAACACTTCACTAACTAAACTGTCAATGGGGGCGTGAGGGGGCGGGCAGGGAGGGCTGGGTAGATGGCTGAGTGCTTAAGAGCCTGTCCTGCTCTTGAGGGGATCAAGTCCCAGCATGGACACCAGGTAGCTCACAATCACTCTGTCTCCAAGGACTCCATTGCCTTCTTCTGGCCTTCTGTAGACACTTGCCTATGTGTGTACGGACACACATATACATGATTAAAAGTAAAATAAGCCAGGCATGGCGTTTTAATCCTGGCACTTGAGAGGCCAAGGTAGACTGAGGCTAGCCTGGTCTACATGAGTTCCAGGACAGCCAGGGCAACAGAGTGAGACCTTGTCTCAAAATAAATGAATAAAGCTGAGCTGTGGTGGCACACGCCTTTCATGACAGCATGCTGGAGCCAGAGGCAAGCAGATCTCTGTGAGCTGGAGGCCAGCCAGGTTTACAGAGTGAGCTCCGGGACCCCCAAGGCTACACAGAGAAATCCTGTCTTTAAAAACCAATAAATAAATAGCCCAGGGCTGGAGTGTTGGTTCAGTAGTTAACAGCAATCTGACTGCTCTTCCAGAGGTCCTGAGTTCAATTCCCAGCAACCACATGGTGGCGCACAACCATCTGTAATGGGATCTGATGCCCTCTTCTGGTGTGTCTGAGGACAGCTACAGTATTCTCATACACATAAAATAAATAAAGCTAAAAATAAGTAAATAAATAGCCAGTCTATGGTGTCCAGTTGCAACAACAGTAAACAGAGAAGGACAGTGTGCAAATCCAGGGCTCTGGATCAGGGTTCAAACCTCAGCTTCATCCCTGGCCCCTTGTCTTCATGTCCCCATTGAGACATCCTCACAGTACTGACTTGAGGATGACACGTTCACAGGCTTCACTCTAGGGCCAGGCCTACTGCCAGAGCTCAGGGAATAGCAATTTCCCTCCCCGCCCTCTGACTGGCATTCATCCCCTTCCCCAAGCTGCCACTACACGCCACACTCAAAGTGGCTAGTGTGGCTATTATTTCTGAGAATACAACCCTCGGCTGTCTTGTGTCTTTTCAGCCCCATCTTCCTCCAACCCTCAGCATTTCAAAGCAGGGAAAAGCCCAAGTGTCGTGCCACCGGGTTGGCACAGGTCCCAGAGGATCTCGTCCGCCAGCCATTGAGCTTGACACTCAGCCCCATTCAGTCACGTCAGACAAGGTCAATGAGGAAAATACACAGTGCAGATCAAAGGGGCCATCAAAAGCTCGGGGGGGGGGGCCCACTCCCGGCAGGATGTCACGCCACACAAAAGTGCATGCAGGGGGTGCTCCATAAAAGCTCCCATGCCCAGAGATACCAAAAGCTGGTTTCCATGACAATTCTGCTGCCAATGTTATATATATAAATGTGTGTGTGTGTGTGTGTGTGTGTGTGTGTGTGTGTGTGTACATAGCCACCCAAAGATGCACAGAAATAAACTCTTGGCATACGTTCCTCTTATTTCAAACGTGAAATAACCTGCAAGGATTGATGGCTGAAGGGAAGGGAGAATAAACAGGCTTCCAACCAAACGCCTCCCTGGGACTGACACTTGCTTTGCTGCACTTCTGGCTTGTTTCCTGCACCTGGAATGAAGCGACACATCATTGTTGAAAGAATGAATAAATAACGGATAAAAGAAGAAAAGAAAGGGCTGGTGAGATGGCTCAGTGGTTAAGAGCACTGACTGCTTTTCTGGAGGTCCTGAGTTCAAATCCCAGCAACCACATGGTGGCTCACAACCATCTGTAATGGGATCTGATGCTCTCATATGAGTGAGCAGGGCCTGGAGTGAGCCGGGGTGGAGCAAGAGAGAGAGGGGAAGGAAGAAGAAGGAGGAAGAGGAGGAGAAGGAGGAGAAGGAAGAGGAGGAGGAAGTCCGGTGTAGTGGCGTACAACTTTAATCCCAGCACTGGGGGGGGGGGGGGAGGTAGGTAGATCAGTGAGTTTGAGGCTAACCTGGTCTACAGAGCTAGTTCTAGGATAGTCAGGGCTACACAGAGAAACTTTGAAGCAGCCTCAGCCTGATATGTCAGGGCTAGAAAAAGTTCCTGCTGGGTGTCCAACCCAGTCACATCTAACCCGCTTTTTGTTGTTGGTGGTGATTTTTTTTTTTCGGGTGTTTTTGTTTTTCTGATAGAGGAGCTGAGGTTTGTGAGGGTGTGTGTGAAATTGCTAGGTGTGGAAACAGCTGTAATCCCAGCACTACTTGGGTAGGAAACCTGAGGCAGGAGGACTGTGAGTTCAAGGCCATTTTAGGCTAAATAGGGAATTCAAGGAATATGTAGTGAGATCTCTCTCTCTCTCCTCTCTCTCTCTCTCTCTCTCTCTCTCTCTCTCTCTCTCTCTCTCTCTCTCTCTGTGTGTGTGTGTGAGAGAGAGAAGAGAGAGAGAGAGAGAGAGAGAGAGAGAGAGAGAGAGAGAGAGAGAGAAAGAGAGAAAGGATTTCTCTGTGTAGCCCTGGAACTCACTTTGTAGATCAGGCTAGCCTCAAACTCCCAGATCCACCTGTCTCTGCCTCCCAAGTGTTGGGATTAAAGGTGCACACCACCACCACCTACTGGCTGTGAGATTAATTAATCTGGTTGATTGGTTATTTTTAATTTGATTAATTAACCAAATTAATTCATCCAATCATTAATTAATTAATTAATTGAATGAAATAAAGTGTTCTGAACGGGATATGTCCATTGTACTAAGTACCTCACCCTAGTTGTCCTTACCTACACAGGATCAAGCCAACTTTCAGGCAGTTACAAAAAACAAACAACCTGCCTGCCCCCAACCAAATCACACAAGAGAAAAGGCAGGACATGAAGAGATGGGGGTGGTTGGATATGATAAAGATACATTGTTTACACATATGAACTTGCCAAAGGACAAATAAAAGAGGTTCTATTTTTAAAATAGGGGCTAGAAGTGGTAGCTGGCACCTGCCTTTTATCCCAGCACTGGGGAGGCACAGGGCAGATGGAACTCTGAATTCAAGGCCAGCCTGGTCTACAGAGCCAGTTCCAGATCAGCCAGGGCTACATAGTGAGACCTTGTTTACTAAACAAACAAAAGACTCCCTCTACAGGGCACATATGTACATTCAAGCACACGTGTGTACACATTAAATAAATAAATTAGATAAATACATCTTTTTAAAGATTTATTTATTTATTTAATGTGAGTATGGTATGCTGTCACTGACTTCAGACACACCAGAAGAGGGCATCAGATCCCATTACAGATGGTTGTGAATCACCATGTGGTTGCTGGGAATTGAACTCAGGACCTCTCTCTGGAAGAGCAGTCAGTGCTCTTAACCACTGAGCCATCTCTCCAGCTCCCGATAAATACATCTTTAATGCACACACAGACAATAAAAATGACAGCCTGGCACCTTTGAGATGCCTAAGCTGGTAAGGGTGCTTGCCTTCAAGCCTGACACACTTGAGTTCAACCTCCAGAATTCATATGGTGAGGGAGAGAACTGACTCCCAAACTCCCCTCCACATGCTAGGGTACCCAGACACTTACAGAGCAAATTAATGATTTTTTTATTAGGGGGAGGAGGAAGGGGAGGGAGAGAGGGAGGGGGAGGAGGGGGAGGGAAGGAGGAGGAGGGGGAGGAGGAGGAGAAACAGCAGCAGCCGCCAGCAAGCCATGGGGGTTCATGCCTTTAATCTTACTACTTGGAGGCAGAGGCAGGCAGATCTCTGAGTTTGAGGCCAGCCTGGTCTACAGAGTGAGTTCCAGGACAGCCAGGGCTACATGGAGAAATTCTGTCTCAAAGGAGGAGGAGGAAAAGCAGGAGAAGGAAGAGGAGGAAAGAAGAAAGTAGGAAGAAGAGGAGGAAGAGGAGGAAGAGGAGGAAGAAGAGGAGGTAGATGTGATAAACACCTCACAATTCCAGCATGAGAGAAGTGGACCCAGGAGGATGGGACATTCTGGGTCTTCCTCAGTGTGAGGATGTCAATGAAGCCATCCCGCCCTACAGGAGATCTTGTCTCAGACAAGGGCAGGGGAGCTTCCTGAAGATTTCAAAAGAATTGCCAGCAGATCCCCAGGGCCAGAATTTCACCAAGTACACAGTGAGAGTTGGATTTCTATAATATGTAAAACATTGGGCAGCGCGGGACACTGGTTCAGGGTCAGATATCACACTCTGGCCTTGGTTGTTCTGGAACTAGAGTGCAAACCTAGCTGGCCTCGAGGGCCTCGAAGTACAGAGATCACAGGTGTGAGCTATCACACTGATTGTTTTAAATTTTTAAATTTTTTGGTTTTTCAAGACAGCATTTCTCCGTGTAGCCCTGGCTGTCCAGGAATCCTCTGTAGACCAGGCTGGCCTAGAACTCAAAGATTCTCCTGCTTCTGCTTCCCCAATACTGGGGTTAAGGGCATGTACCACCACGCCCAGCTTCACCACACTGATCTTTGTGCCTGGTAGTCAGGAAGTATCTCACTTAAAATTGCAGCCATGTGACAGATATGCTAGAGTTCCTATTTAACAGGGACAGATGACCCTTGTGCCCTCGATTGCTTTCTGTAATAAAAGAGTGTATTCTGCTGTAATAAAACACTAGCCAGACTAGCCAGAATCAACTGGTGGAGGAAAGGGTTTACTTCATCTTATACTTCCAGCTAACAGCCCTTCAGTGAGGGAAGTCAGTGCAGGAACCTGGGGGCAGAAACTGAAGCAGAGGCTGGAGAGAGTGCTGCTTCCAGGCAGGCTTTCCCTGGGGAGGAGGGGGCCTGAATGAGAATGGGCCCCATAGGCTCATAGATTTGCAGGCTTAGTTTGAAAGGATTAGGAGGTGTGGTCTTGGAGGAGGCGTGTCTCTAGGGGTGGCCTCTCAGGTTTCAAAACCCCTTGCCAGGCCTGGTGGCTCTCTAAGCTCCAGTTACCTGCAGGTCAGGGTGTAAAGTTCTCAGCTACTGTTTCAGCGCATGCGTGTTCCCTGTCATGATGATCACGGACTAACCCTCTGAAACTGTAAGCAGTCCTCCAACTATGCGAGTTCTTTTATAAGAGTTGCCTTAGTCGTAGTGTTCCTTCACGGCAATAGGACAGGGACTAAGACGCCCAGCTTGCCCCCCCTGCTTTCCCCTATAGCCCATCCCACCTGCCTAAGGGTGGCACCACACAAGGTGAGCTGAGCTCTCCAGCATCGGTTGCAATTTTTAAAATGACCATCCCCCACAAGACCACAGGCCAATCCGATGGAGGCCATTCTTCAACTGAGGTTCCCCTTCCCAGGCAAGTCTAATGGCAGCCAGGGTTACAGGTAGTTGGGGGTTGGAGTGGTGACTGAATTCAGGTCTGAAACCCTGAGTTCTGAGTTTCCATATTAGCCAGTCCATTTCTAAAATGAGGGTGATGTGGGGCTTCAGCCTGGAATATAACCTCTGTGCTTGTCATTACTAGGGTTCAGAGATGAAAAGTGCCCAAGTCAGCAAGTTATAGGAATGGGACGAGAACCTTACATCTTCAGGAGCTTAATCCAGGATTTCTTAACGGTCTGTCTTCTAATGTCTAAGAAGTGGGGGTGGGTCTTGTCAGCCCCAGCAGCTCTCTTACCTGAAGAGCTCAGGGTCTTTTGCCTCAGGAAATCCCAGGATGCGGTCCCCAACATTGAGTCCCTTGTGTTTTAGTGCCACCTAGTGGTCGCAATGTAACACTGCCATGTGAAACTGCTTGCTTGAGCCAGCACACACCCTTTGTAGAACCAGGGATGTATACCCCGGCTCTGGGCAAATACATGGAAATAGTGGGAGCCCAGGCACGGGCTCCTTGATACCCCAGGTGCTTCCATACTGGGTCAGCTATTGTTTTGCCCCGTTAGTCTCCAGCACCAGGGCAGAGGCAGATGGATCTCCAGGGCTTGAAGTAAACCTGGTCTATATAACTAGTTCCAGGCCAGCCATGACTATATGAGACCCTCCCTCTAAATGAAACGCCTAACAACTCCTTAAAGGCCTATACCACAATGTTTGGTCTTTATTTTGTTTTTAAGATTTATTTTATTTTAATTTGTGGCTATGTGTGAGCGCCTGTGTGCACGTGTGTGCCACATGTAAGCTCCTCTCCCAGACACACATTCATTGCTTGATCAAATTGATCAAATCACGTCCTTCCTTACTCGGTACCACTGTCTCAGGTGTGACATACTTACATCTATTATCTCAGGTCATCACATGACATGCTTACCTGGGAGGGACAGGGGACACACGTTTCACACCCCATAAACTCAGTGTGGTGGTGCACACTTGTTATCTCCACCCTCAGGAGGTGGAGGCAGGAGTATCAGAAGTTTAGGGTCATCCTCGGCTACACTGAAAGTTCAAGACCAGCCTGGGCTACATAAAATTCAGTCTTAAATAAAGACACAGAACAAAACAAAAATAAAATAAAATGGTCTTGGGTACTGCTCCGCATCTTCTCACTAACAACGATCAGTGTAACGCATTCTGCTCAAGATAACGATGTATCTTGGTGGCTGAAGTGCAGAGGGAAGTGACGCCCAGCACCACCCCCGCCCCAGACAGTGATGTTGGGATTTGGGTTGTGAGTTACAGATTAGCCTGGGGAAGCTCTGGAAGCATTTATGGTGTGAACCTTTCTGTGCATGGGCAGAGCATGCCTCTGCGAGGAGTCTCGTCTTCAGTGAAGTCATTTGTCCTCGGGCCCATTTCTGAAGTGGGGTCTGTGAGGTATCTAAAGGTTTCCTTAACTCCTCCTTCCCACGGAAATGCCTCTGCTGGCTCTTTGGCTCACACAGTTAAGGACTTCAGATCACTTATATTTTCCAGTTGACCCAGCTCTGGTCTCTCCAGTCCTCAGCTGGAAGGGAAGACCCTGAAGAGCCGGCAGGAGGCTCAGGTCCTCCTGCGCAGGGAGAGGGGCATTACTGATTGCGGCACGAATGGACTGTTTATGAAAAGGAGGGAAGAGAAGTGGGTGCTCAGGGTTCAAGACCCAGGGCTGGGGATGATAAGAACCATCAGTCTTCTTGGTTTCTGGGAAGGGGTTCTGTTAGGACTACAGTCATCTGCAGGCCAGGGCCTGGGGGTACAGCGGGAAACTGACAGGCGATGTTATGTGTCCCTTCTTGGGAAAGGGGTGGGCAGTAGCTAGCGTGTGTGCATGGAGTATACACACGAACTCCATCCTGTGTGTGCATGGGTGTGACGTCATGGAGCCAGGAGAGAGGCCTGGAGAGGCCTGTCTTTCTCGACAGCCAGAGGAAGAACCAACCCTGTCAACACTTGGGTCTCAGCCTTTGAGCCCCTAGAACTATAAGATGATAGATTTCTGTCATGTTAAGCATCGAGTTTGTGGTGTCTGTTACAGCACTAGCAAACGGACACACCCTAGTCAGAGAGAAAAGCCTAGGAGGTGAGGAAGGACTTCCTTGAGAAGGTGTGGGGCCTTGAAGGATGAATAGGAGTTTTATGAGGCACAGATGCCCAGGGAGAACACCATAGACAGAGACTGCGTAGAGAACTGCTGGTTCTTTCTTGAAACTCTTCGAAACTCCCCACTCTACGCAAACATCTGGGACTGGAGAGTCCTTTGCTCTAAGACAATGGAAACAGGACTTTCACAGTGTGCACATGTGTGCGTGGGTGCATATGTGGGGGTGCATGTGTGCTCATGGGTGCACCTGTGTATGTGCGTGCATGTGGGGGGCACAGTTCTCATCAGTAGGGAGTACTCACAAAAGCACCTCCTGGAAGGAGTGGCCAGGGGGCACAAGCAGCAATAACTTGGTTCTCATCAGGGCCTTAGACTTCTGAAGGTCCAGGCAGCTTTGTGCTGACCAGGGTCCCTCCCTTGGCCTCACAGGACACACACCACCCAAGGACAGACACCCAGCTCTTGGTATAAGTACTTTATTTTAATTATAATAGTGCCACACCAAAACTACAGTAGCACAAAACACAGTAATACAAAAAAAATAGAGTCCCCAGCTCCAAACCCCATGTCCTTGTGCCTGCAGGGAAAACTCCGGGCTTGAGAGGAGGGGTCTTTCTGAGGGCAGGTGCCCTTCCCGTTTCCCGCCCTTCTCAAATCTCTGGAGGGGTGGGGGTTGGGATGCTGCTTTTGCACCCACCCATCCGTAACCAGCCTGGGTCTTCCTGCCTTGTCTCCCGGCACATGCTGAGCAATGTATTCATGACTGAACCCCAGTTCAGGACCCTGCTTCTAGATACTAGTATCCAGGACTGCCGCTCTATGGGGAGGCAGGGCAACGGGATAGAAAGGGCAGATAATCCAGACCCAGAAGGTCCCCCTCTGTGTGGCGGGGCATGGCTTCAGCACCTTCCTGCTTCCGGTGTTACCTTTCCCCAGAGAGCCAAGACCTCGAATATACTTACAGGGACCAAGAACCTTGCCAGGCACCTGCTTGGAGATCCCGGTCCCAGTGCTTAGGCTATCCCTACGCTATCAAGCGGGACTGAGACTACACTGTCTCTGCATCTTGGCCAAGGAGGGCTCTGGCTTCTGTGTCTGTGTGTGTGTGTGTGTGTGTGTGTGTGTGTGTGTGTGTGTGTGTGTGTGTGTGCTGTGCGGCGTGGGGGCATGGCCTGCCAGGGGTGGTGATGGGCACTACTAGGGTCTTCACACACAGGTCAAAGGGCGTCGGTCCCTACAGCAGTCATGAGAAACGCAGTGAGCGCCACCTAGTGGGAACCCACTTATCTATCACGTGATGCTGTGGGTGGATGCCATACCACCATTCCCTGTAGCCCACTAGGGCTGGGAACCTTCCAGTCTTGGCCTGTCCTGGCTACAGCACCCACCTCCAAAAAACACAGAGAGCGGGGTGGGTGGGGGAATCCCTCTAACTACAAGGACTGATTCAATGCGAGTGTCACGGGGTTGGGGGGGCTGAACGCCTGAGAGAGGTTAGCAGCTCCCGACACTGGACGTCTATCTGGAATGGCTATTCTGTCGGCAGGCTGGGAACTACCCTGGGGCTTCTGGGAGTGGGGCTATTGGTGTTGGCTTCTAGTCAGGACACTTGGGGGCTCCACTGGGAAAGCAAGCCTAATACTGCCTCCTCGATGGAGCTCAGGGGCTGCAGCCTGGGGTAAGGCACTAGAGAAGGGGTCCCAGGAGCCAGGCCAGGGCAACTACAGGCTACAGAGCTTGGAGGGAGAACTGGACTATTTTTTTTCCCCTTTCCCTTGGTACAGAGGGTCAGCGAAGGCGACCATTTCAGGATGTCAGAATTGCTACACAGAAGCAACGGGTCCCAAGGCCAGAAGAGGTGGGACCAAAAAAAGACATCTTTGGACAACAGTGTGTATCTGATAGGGTGTGGGGTCTCAGCCCCAATGGACTCTTATGCTCTAGAGTGTTCCGGTGCCCCCAAGTTGTATGGAGACCATTACTCTGGCTTTGTGCTGCCACAGCTATCAACTTGGGTAGCAGCCCATCCTTGTTGGGGTTGCCATGGTTGAACTCCAGAGACAGGACAGGTAAGCTGAGTAGGCCACGCCCACAAACCAGGCCCTTCAGCTGGCTGCCCCCTCTGCTTGGGGGCCATTACACCAGCAACAGGCTAATGCTCAAACTAGCGACCTTCTCAGCAGCCTGGGGTCCCCTGGGGTAAATCAGTGGGGTTTCCTTTGTCCACAGTTTGTTTAGAAAAAAACGAGAACATAATAAATATACTAATCTTTTCTTTAAAAAAAAAAAGTGTTTTAAATGCATTTTCCCTGAAGATTTCCAGTGTATTCCATAATGTTTAAAAAATAGTCTCCCTAAAAATATATCTTTAAAGCATTTGACACAGTGGTATTGTAGTATATCTGGCATTGGGTGTGGGCAAGGGGCCATGTCCCACTGCCATTGTCAGTGTGGCCCAGGGCTGGCGAGCCACCATCTTGACTCACCCAAAGGCCCGCTAGAATCACACATGGGTGTCCGGGATGTTGGAGATTCACAGGGGGTCAAATCTTGGCTTTGAGTGACAAGCCTCTATCATAGGCTTAGACAGATGGTTGCATACTTTCCAGGGTAGGGAAGGGGCCCTAAGGCCGAGGGTCTGGAAGGAAGGTGACAGCATCGCCCAGCTGGTAGGCCCCTTCCCTTCTTCCGTCTTTGTTCTCCGTGCTTCAGCCCTTACCAGACTTCGCATTTGTGATGAGGGTTCATGGGGGAGCCAGGCGGGCAGTGAAAGTGTTCTGAGAACTCCTTGGAGTTGGAGAGCGAGCCGATGACACGGAAGCGAGAGGGGCTGTGCGGATCAGTGATGAGGCCTTCATGAGAACTCTCAGGTGTGCGGACCGAGCACCAGACCTGGGGGGGTGGGGCAGTAATGAAAGGAAGCTGGAGTCACTGTGGGGGCCTGAAGATGATGGTAGCAGAATGAGCCTGAGATCCCAGGGAGTGAGGAGCAGGTAGAGTAAGGAGGCCAGAGGACAACTATGCCACAGGTGACACCCTCTCTGGCAGGAGTTTCTGCCCTTTGCCCCTCCAGCCAGGACAAAGGCTCTGACCCTTCTACACCTGGCTTATCTGCACACATGAGTCTGCCAAACATTACTCAGACACCTTGGAGGAGTTGATCCAGAACTTTCCTGTGCTGGGAAGGATACCCTGCTTATAATTTCAGACACCAACAGAAGGCACGTGGCTGGACACACACTCAAGGATAACCCGGTCTATACCTTTTGTTTTGTTTTGTTTTTTGAGACAGGGTTTCTCTGTGTAGCCATGGCTATCCTGGAACTCACTCTGTAGACCAGGCTGGCCTCGAACTCAGAAATCCACCTGCCTCTGCCTCCCAAGTGCTGGGATTAAAGGCATGTGCCACCGCTGCCCGGCCCAGTCTATATCTTAAGTTTAAAAAACTTCTTCTAGAACCAGGCATGAAGGCACAAGCCTTTAATCCTAGCACCAGGGAAGCAGAATGCAGACAGATTTCTGTGAACTTGAAGCCAGCCTGGGCTACATAGTGAGACTTTGTCTCAGGGGTAAAATAAAAGAAAAATTTCTAGAATCCTAGCAGGGATCTTGGATTACCTTGCTCGCTAATGGATAGAACACAAGAGTTTTTATTTTTTATTTTTTTGGAGACAGGTTCTTATGTAGCTCAGGCTAGCCTCAAATTTTCTATGTAGCTTGAACTTCTAATCCTCCTGCCTCTTGATCCTGAGTGCTGAGATTCTAGCCAAGTGCTGCCATGCCCCTGATGGCTAAACAGTGTTGGGATGAAACCGAGGTCACCTTGCAGTACTCAGCTGGGCTACATCTACCCCACCAAGGTCTCTCCATTCATTTTATTTTATTTTTAGGTGTTTGGTTTTATTTTACATGGATGGGTATTTTGCCTGACTGTGTAGTGTCCTTGGAGACCAGAGGATGATGCCTGGCTCCCCCAAAACTAGAGTTTGGATGGTTGTGAGCCACCATGAGGGTGCTGGGAACCAAACCAGGTCCTCTGTAAGCACAGCAGTGCTGTAACCACTGAGCCATCTCTTTCTCCAGTCTCCTTCATTTCAAGTTTAGTCCTTCCTTGGATCTCACCCCAGTATCGGACAGTGGTTCTCAACCTTCCTTATGATGATATCCTCACCTCGTGGCGTGGTGGCCTGCCACCCCCACCATAAAGTTATTTTCACTGCCACACCATAACTGTAACCTTGCTACTGTATGGATCATACTGTAGATATCTGTGTTTTCCAACGGTCTGAGGTGACCCCTGTGGAAGGTTTATTGGACTTTCCAGCCCACAAGAAGTTGTGACCCACAGGTTGAGAACCACTAGTACAGAGGAATGTCCCAAAGACAATCCGATGACTTAGGAAGGTGTCTTCTGAGAGGAACCTGCCACTGGCTCTGAAGTTCTTGAACACTCCCATGACGAGACACACCCGCCTTTCCTCCTGGTGAGCTCACCTGTGCAAATCCCAGGAAGAAGAGCTGGTTGCTGGTGAGACCCAGGGTGGGCAGTGTCTGCTCAGCTCCATTCTTCTTTACCCAGTTCTGGTATGCCTGCGAGGAGAGAACAGCATCGTTTAGACATCACCCTGTGAGGAGGGGACACCTGTGGAGGTTACTGGGGAAGAGGTGGGTGCCTGGGAGTCTGCTTCCTTCGGTGTTCTCATTCAAAAATCCAACCCTGTGGCCTAAAAGATATACTCAATCACACATGCTGCCAAAAGTAAGCTTTCTGCTCCAGCCTCGTTCCAGATGTGTGTATCTCGATGGTCCCAGTCAGAAACCCAAGATGCATTTCAAATGCCACATGGCACAGATGGGATGACGGCTCTCTCCATTCCCACCTCTACACACACACAGACACACACACACACAGACACACACACACACACACAGACACATACACAGACACACACATGCACACAGACACATGCACACACACACAGAAACACACACAGACACACACAGAGAGACACACAGACACACACACAGACACACACATACAGACACACACAGAGACACACACACACAGATACACACAAACACACAGACACACACACAGAGACACACACACAAAGAGACACATAGACACACACAGACACACACACATACACATGCACACACACACACAGACACACACAGACACATAGACACACACAGACACACACACAAAGAGACACATAGACACACACAGAAACACACACATACACATGCACACATACACACACACAGACACACACACATACACATGCACACAGACACACACATATAGACACATGCAGAGACACACACAGACACACGCACACAGACACACACAGACACAAACACACACACAGAGAGACAGATGCACACAGACACACACACAGACACACAGACAGACACACACACAGAGACACACACACGGAGAGACAGACACACAAACACACACGGAGACACACGGAGACACACAGACACACACAGACACAGACACAGACACACACACACACATGGGTGTACATAGAGCTTCCCCATCATGGTCAACAGCCCTCCTGCCCCCCAGCTACTCAAGCCCAAAGGCCACATAGAACTCTACAGTCTTTGATTCCTTTAATCAAGTCAACCCTCACAGATCCAATCACGTTACCCTGCTCCCACACCTCTTGCCTGGACAAACCCCCACCTGTTGTCTGACTGGTTACCCCAACTCAAGCTGATTCAGAAAAGACCCCTTTCCCAAGTGGAGGCTTCATGAGCCTTCCCAAGTAGCAGTGGGAAGCTGACTTCTATAGAACTGGGAGAATAAACCCTCCATGGCTCTGTGGGCGGAGAACACTCAACCGCTCATAGTTAAAATGGAGCCACAGATGACACATGAACAACCGGCATGGCTATGTTCCTCGAAACTATGGAAATAGTGGGAGGGTTATTCAATCCTCACAGGCTGAGGCCACAGCTCCCCCCACCCCCATGCCTTTTAAAAATAATCCTTATTAACATTTCCTTTAGATGTATTTACTTTATGTGTCTGAGTGTTTTTTGTCTGCACGTATGGTTGTGAGCTGTCCCGTGGGTGCAGGGAACCAAACCAGGTCCTCTGGAAGAGCAGCCAGTGCCCTTAACCACTAAGCCATCTCTCCAGTCTCCATGGTGGAACTGAAGCTCCCTCCTCAGCTGCAGGGGGCTGGGGGGTTGCATCACTTTCATCTGGGCTACTCGCTTGCTCAGCACCCTCATTCCACTCTGGCCCCCATTTCTTCCTGTCCCCGAATGTATCAGGCTGGGGTCCAGCTCGTGGCTTCTGCACTTGCTTTTCTTTCTACTGAGACAATACCCCCAGCTTTTCTGTCTCTTTTTATAATTCAGGCATGTCCAACCTGCAGCCCATGTGGCTGTAAGCTCTGTGATGCTAAGGATTTAGCCTGACACACAATCATAAGCTTACTTAACACATGAGGCTTTGTGGATTTTTGAGACAAGGTCTCATCCAGCCCAGGATATCTTTGGTCTTGTACACCATCAGGCCTGGTTTTTACCGAGTGCTGGAGATCAAACCCGGGGCTTCATACATGCTAGACAAGGGCTATACCAACAGAGTTTCACCCGCAACCAGATTACTTTTGAAAACTAATTGTGCAGGTTTTTTTTTTTGTTTGTTTGTTTTGTTTTATAATTTAATGTGCATTGGTGTTTTGCCTGCATGTCTGTCTGTCTGAGGATGTCAGCACCTCTGGAAATGAAGCTGTGAGCTGCCATGTGGGTGCTGGGAATTGAACCTGGGTCCTCTGGAAGTTCAGCCAGTGCTTTTAACCACAGTTTTCAAGTGTGATGTTTATTGCTAATAACATCATGTCGTAATGTCAACAGGTCTCGGAGGTCCCTGGTAGACCATGTCATTCCCTCCAGAAGGCTAGGCTTGGACCCCTAATCCATCTCTGACCCCGTTTAGTGCCTGTCACACAATCAATAGCAGATAGGCTCTCCTTTCTGTCCCAGGCTTTTCTTGCCTGACCTCTGCTTCCATGCGTGTCACAGGCTGGATGGGAGCAGCTCCCGGCTCCCAGCTTCATTCTAGTGCCTCAAACACAGCACGGGTGAGCAGAAGGTTCTCAGTGCATGCCTCCTGATGGACAGAGGCTAGGCCAATTATGACACACTTCTGAACTCAGTTCCCGTAGCTGCAAAATGGAGATGCAATGCCAACACCAAGTCTTGAGCCCGTTGGGGACCCCGAGCCTGCTTGCAGCACGGCCCCAGTAAACATTGCTTTTCTGCATGTCTACTTTTATGGTCACAACTAGAAAGAACATCTGTACTGCCCTTTGCCAGATCTGCACCTTTTTCCAACCATTTTTCCCTTCTACCTAACTCAACTGACATCTCCGAGTATCAGTTGACTCTCTGGGTCTGGAGTGGGTCCAAGTCACCTGGTATCACCTTCCCAATGGCCTACCAGTCAGGTGTTAACAATTCTCAGTCACACAAACTCAGGTGAATTATTCCAGCCCCAGGACTCAAACCCAGAACCCTCTCAGTGTCCCTGCTGTGATCTGAATGTGAAATGTTCTCCATAGGTTCACCTGTTTTAACATTTGGTTGCCAGATGGTGGCGCTGTCTGGAAAGGTTGTGAAGTCTTTAGGACATGGTGGCTCACTGGAGGAAGTGGGTCACTGTGGGCGGGCCTCCACACTTTACAGCCCAACCCACTCCTATTTGCTTTGGACCAATCAGCTCCCCGACTCCTGCCACCACACCTTTTCCCCCACGACAGACTATATCCCCCCACTGCAAACCAGAACTAATCTTTTGTTCCTTAAGTTGCCAAGTACTTTCTCACAATGAAAAAAAGTCACCAATACAGGCCTTCTCCCCCCCCCGACCCCAGGCTCCTACTTCTGGAAGGAATAGCCAGGCTGTGCAGTGGGCCTGATCCTTCCCTGTGTCTCAGGAAGGCAGGTTTCCAGCAGGAAGCCTTCTGTGGGCTGAGTTTCAAAACTTCACTATCTTCTCATTCCACACCCAGTCACTCCACCCAGTAAAACCCAGGGGCCATGGAGCTTCTGTCCTGATCCTCTCTGCTTGAACAGACGTAGTCCTAGGACAGTGCCCACGGGGAGCAGACATACCCGGTAGGCCGCCTTGAGTCCCCCATTGTCGGCGATGTTCTCCCCAAGGGTGTGCCGACCATTCACTGGCTCCCCGTTCACACTGTAGTTGCTATATTGCTGCACCATGCACTCCGTCTGCTGCTTGAACGCTTCCACGGATGAGTTCTTCCACCAGGGCCGGAGGTTCCCATCCTTGTCATACTCCCGGCCTGAGGACGGAGGAGAGTGGTCACTCAAGGGACCCACTGATACTCCTCTGGGGTATGTGGACAGGAGCAACTGATGGTATGTTCAGGGACACAAAGGACCAGGGCTGGCTTTTAATACTGGCCCCTGACCTCAAGAAATAGATTTCCAGCCAGGGCTGCCAGTGCCAAGACCACAGGTAGGCCCCAGCCTTTCCTTCTGGGTTATGGGATCGATCCTCCAGGCAGGAGGTAATAAGTGGGAGTCTGGCCATTAGCTAATGACTGCCATTTCTCTGACCAGAGAAGTTTCTAGAATGGTAGAGAAGTGTACACTCCCTGCCGAATATTACTGACAACTTATAAGCAAGAGTTCTCCAGGAGCAGGGGCTTCGGGGAAACCCCAGACCTTCCTCCCACTGATATATGAAATCCTCACATTCATGGTATAGACGAGAAAAGAGAGGTGTGAACGTGTGATAAGACCAGCTGAAGCCCATCCCGCCAAGCTTTGAACAGTGATTCCCTCTGTATGAATCTCCTTAGAAGCAAAGGGAGGTTGGGCTGGAAGAAGGTCGGTTCTGTCTGAATGGGGGCCCCAAGCAACCTGTACCTTGATCATCAAAAGCGTGAGTCAGCTCATGGCCCACAACAACACCGATGCCTCCGAAGTTCAAGGCGCTGGAGAAGGAACGTACAAATGAGAGTGAAGCCAGTTATGGGACCTAAGACATAGAGAACTGCAACCTGCAGGGACTTCTGGGAATGTAGCCCTTGGAGATAGCAGGAAGCTGTGCAGAGCTAGCCACGCGCAACTGTGTCCTCTAGCGGCCAGGCGCATGTCCAAGTCACTCAGCAAAGCTGAGTCTTAATGCTCATGAACAGACAGAGGGTGGGGCCAGGCCAGCCTCTGCCTAAGTGTCACACAGTAAATATCCAGCCTGGGATTCAAATCCAGGGCCGTGGCTTTCAAAGCCTGTCTGTATGAAACACAGGTAGAATGTCTGCTCTCCAGTTCCAGAGGGACCCTGACTCTGTGATATGCTCCTCCCAGTCCCACTCTGCAGGGACATCCAGAGACCGGCTGGTTACATGGTCAGTTGTAGGTTCTGGGCCAGACTGGACTGGGGGTTGCTGAGGCTGGGGAGTGGTTGGGTTAAAACATAACCTACTTGGCTGGGCTGTGGTGGCACACGCCTTTAATCCCAGCACTTGGTAGGCAGAGGCAGGTGGATTTCTGAGTTCGAGGCCAGCCTGGTCTACAGAGTGAGTTCCAGGACAGCCAGGACTACACAGAGAAACCCTGTCTCGAACCCCCCCGCCCCCCCCCAAAAAAAAAAGAAAGAAAAAAACATAACCTACTTGGGTGAAGAGCGGGTATAAAATGGCGCCTGCAGTATTCCAGCTGGAAACACAATCTCGTTCTTGGTGGGCGAGTAGTAAGCGTTCACCATGGGTGGGGTCATACTCCACCTGCAAGCCACAAGCACACATGAGATCTCTGGCAAACCTGGTGGAAGGGGAGGTGGGGGGCATGGCTTAGAGACTATGGTCTGGAGTCTGAGCTGGGCGTGTTATACTTTGAGAGGCAGGGGCAGGTGGATCTTTGTGAGCTTGAGGCCCACCCAGTCTACAGAGCCAGTTCCAGGACAGCCAGAGCTACATCATAAGGAGACTCTTATGATGTGAAACAAATGTGGATTCTGGGAGCTAGGGATGTAGTTCAGGGTGGAAGAGTGTTTGTCTAAGATGTATAAAGCCCTGGGTTCAATTCCCAACACCATATAAAACAGGATGACAGTGTACGCTGTAATACCAGCATTCAAGCAAAAGGACCAAGAGGTCAAGGTCATCTCCATTGATACGTCACACATTTAAGTGCAAGGCACTCAAATGTATCAGCAGCTCTCAACGTGCCTTAAAGCCTACCAAGGCAGCCCTTGGAGGTGCTCTACAAAAAACCAGATCTGCAGAAGCTGCCTGAAACGCCAGCACTGCAGATGTGGTGGCAGAGCCAGGAGGTGGTGGTGCAGGCCTTTAGTTCCAGCACTCGGGAGGCAGAGGCAGGTGCCTCTCTGAGTTCGAGGCCAGCCTGGTCTACAGAGTGAGTTCCAGGACAGCCAGGGCTACACAGAGAAACCCTGTCTGGAGAAAACAACAAAAACAAACAACAACAAAAAACAAAAAGAAAAACAAAAGCAAAGATGTGGAGACAGGAGGATCAGAGGTTCAAAGTCATCCTCAGCTATGTAATGAGTTCAAGGCCAAAACTTCTGTTTCAAACCCCAGCCTCCCCCCCCCCCAAAAAAAAAAAAACACCACCGCCACCAATAACTGAAAACCCAAAACGGGCAGGGGGCAGGTGACTGGGGAGATAGCTCAGTGGTGTGAGTCTTGCTAGCTAGACTAGTGACTAGTGACTCCAGATTCAAGAGGAGACCCTGCCTCAACATAAAGTGGAAGCTATCGGAGGAAGAGGCTCACATCTCCCCTCGAGGAGCTCAGACGTGTATGGTACCCACACATGCAAATAAGCACACATGTGCAAACAAAGCCAGAAAAACCCACACTCTAGAAACAACCCCCAAACCCAGACCAACAAGGCCCCCTCGCTCTCTGAATGTCCCTGAGAGGCAGTATAACTAGGCACTAAGCCTAGTCCCCACAGTGCAAGCTTCTTGTTCTGTGTCACCCAGTGGGCAACGCCCACAAAGCACATCAGTGTCCTTATCCTGTTTCCCTTCAGAGAGGCTGACAAACCACAGGCATGTGGGCGCAGATACTCAACATTTTCTTGCGGTTGCTTGATCTCTGGGAAAACAACTGATGTCATCTCTTACCCATGACAAAAATGTGAGGTTTCAAAACAATTTTTGGGTGGGCTGAGATGGCTCAGTGACTAAAAGCACTGGCTGTTCTTCCAGAGGACTTGGGTTCAGTTCCCAGCTGCCATGGGGTAGCTTACAATGGCCTGCAAATCCAGTCCCAGGGGATTTGATGCCCTCTTCTGGTCACCACGAGAACTGCATGTATGTAGTATACATACACGCAGGCAAAACACATACATAAAATAAGTAAAAATCTTTGTCTTTTTTCATTCTCTCATTACCGACCCCACCCCCTGCCAGGGTTTCTCTGTGCTTCTCTGGGTCTTGGAAGTCCCTCATAGACCAGGCTATAAAGACCTGGGATTAAAGGCATAAGCCACCACCACTCAGCTAATTTTTTTTTTATCATCAAAGAAATAGGAATGTGTACAAGTATTAGACTATGCACAACTATTAAAGTCTCGCCTTTCCTGCCGGGTGTGATGGAGCAGACTTTTAATTCCTTCACTTGAGAGGCTGAGGCAGGTGGATCTCTGTTTGAAGCCAGCCTGATCTACGTAGTGAGTTCCAGGAGAGCTAAGGCTATGTAGAGAGACTCCTGTGCCCAAAATCCAAAAGAAAAACGACAGCCAACGAAAAGCCTTCGCCCTTCCTAAGCGTCTGTCTGGTGAGGCTGGCTTTTCTACATAATACTCTAAAACAGACAATTACAGCGGGTGATATAGAGGCAGACATGAGAACCAGCTGCCTGTTAAACCAGAAATAAAGAGAACTGAGACTGAGGAGCCTGGGTACAGCTCACACTTTTTGTTTGTATGTTTGTTTCTTTCTTTCTTTTTTTGTAATTTTTTTTTTTCGAGACTTTGTGAAGCCTTTGTGGTGAGGCTGGCCTCGAACTCTTGAACGCTGGGATTAGAGGCATGCACCGCCATTGCTGGCTGCACTTGTTGCTTTTGCAGAGGACCTGGGTGTGGCTCTCATCATGAATGGCAGTTCACAACCACCTGTGCCTCTAGTTCCAGAGGCTCTGACCCCCTTTCTGACCCCTGTGGGCACCAGGCATGCACATGGTGCACAGACAGAAAAGCGGGCAAAACACTCGTATATGTCATTAAAAACAATTAAAAAACCTCCATATTTTATTTGTGTGTGCATGTATTTGTCTGCCTGCGAGTATGTGCAGGTGTCTGTGAAAGCCAGAGGGGCTGAGAACTACACTTCAGTCCACTAGAAAATCAGGTTATGCTCTTAACTGCTGAGCCACTAATCCCTCCTACCCTCACTAGAGAGGAAGGAAAAGAGAGATGGGGTCTCACTATGTAGCCCTAGCTGCCCCTTCACTCTCTATGTGAACCAAGCTGGCCTGGAACTCACTGAGATCCACCAGCCTCTGCTGCCCTCACCCCAAGTGTTTGGGCTAAAGGCATGCGCCTCCATGCCCAGCACATAAAAACATTTTTGAGAAGACACTAATTTTATAAACTTTTTGTAAAGCCAACAGAATGCATGTTTTGAGAGCTTTTTTGGGGGGCATCTGGCTGCCTTTGTTTTGGCATCTATATCTGACATCTTCAGGGCTGGCCTAGAATTCACCAAGTTGCATGAGGTGACCTCTATCTTCTCAGTTCCCAACTTCCTTTATCGCCTAAGTTCTGAAGCTGCAGGGGTGCATATCACCTCTGGTTTTTCTGAGGTGCCAAGGACCAAGCATGCCAGGCAAGCACCCCATGACCCTATCTGCAACTGCAGATCTGAGGATGGGTGCTAATGTTTTAAACCTATAGAAGGGTCCCAAGACCAAAAGATTGTGACTAACCATACAACGTGAATCAAATAGCTGGCATTTCATTGTTTTCCTGGTGCAGAGGGGAGAGCCAATGAAAAATATGAAAAATAGAAATGACATTTGCCACGTGTGCCCAGTGGCTCTGTTTCCTCCCTGTGAGCACCACAGAGGTAAGATTTTGCTGGCTGTCATGACGGTGTATAAAGATAGTGAGAGATTTACCGCATTACATCGATAGCCAAATAACCACCAATGAATTCATGGGTGCCTAACAACATTTAGCTGAAAGACTAAAAAAAAAGTTAAATTTAAAAATTCAGATGAATTGGCAGCCCTGCCTGTGCTATATTCTGAGGCTTTAAAAGCCCATCTTGTGCTTGAGGAAGTCCCGTTGAAGATAGGGCGCTTAGAGGGAAACAGGTGTCTGAACCTCCTGTCCACAAGGGGGAGCCAGAGGCAAAGGGGAGTTCTCATTACCTAGGTTAAGAAATCTGCAAAAAATGTTTTTGGAGTCAGAAAGTTAACCTGAGGAACAACACTGAGTTGAGAGGGTGTCTGACTTTTTCTAAGGAGACTTTGTTTGTTTTGTGCTGTTTTTGTTTTGCGACCAGTGGATAGAACCCAGGGCTTCATTCCCGCCAGGCAAGTTTCTACCCGAGTATAATATACATGTTTATCTAGAGTCTGTCTGTCTGTCTGTCTGTCTGTCTGTCTGTCTGTCTGTCTATCTATCTATCTATCTATCTATCTATCTATCTGAGTTTGTCTATCTATCTATCTATCATCTATCTATCTGAGTTTGTGTGTGGTGTATGCTTGACTGCTATTTATTTGTGAGTGTGGAATATGCATCTGTGTGCACGTGTGCACACGTGTGTGCAGAGGCCAGAGATCATTGTTGAGTGTCTTCCCCTACTGCTGTCCATCTGAATTTCTTGAGACAAGATCTCTCATGGTATCTGGAGCTTGCCAGTTTGGGTACACTGGCAGGTGGGACAAGCCCTGGAGATCTTGTCTCCTTTGCCTGCACCAAGGTGACATGACAGATCACAGCGTCCTTGCACTTCTTTAGCAAACACCTTTTTTTTTTTTTTTTAAACTAAATAAAACACTAACACACCCAAAGCTGTGTGCAGCAGCACGTGCCCAACCCATTGTGAGGCACTGGGGATGCTGAGGCAGGAGGACCAGTGGAGTTCAAGAGTTCAAGGCAATTGTGGACAACATGCTAAAGCCCCAAACTCAAAAACAGTGAAAGACAGACACTTGGTCTCACTCAGGGTTATTCTGATTTAAGAGCTCTGGGTTTGTTTGCACAGTTGGGGTTCAAGCCTAGATCCATGCAGGTAAAAGGCAAGCACTCTATCACTGGGCCACACCATGGCCCAAAAGAGTGTGCCTATGAAAAAGGCCCTCAGGTGCTGCCGCTGTGGTACAGTGTGGTTCAGCAGATACAACTGCTGGGGCCCATCCAGAACCTTCCTCAAACCCCTATGGAAAAGCCACCACTTGTGTCATGAGAAATTGAGGACCACATGGGGGTCTGCTCAATGATCCAAGACCAAGCTTTTCCCTTCCCAGGGTCAAGAGGGAGAAGGAAGCTCTAAAGGCTGCGGAGTCAGCAGTGCTGGTGACAGGAAGCCAGCTCTGTTCAGCTCTGGGGTGCTGACCACTCTGCCAGCAGGCCAGGTGTGGGTGATGCTGACCCACCCGCACCCAGCCGGGAACCTCGCTGGCCTTCAGTCTTACAAGCCAGAGACCCAACTCCACCCCTCAGTGGGTGCTTATGACAGCTGTATCTGGCTCAAGACAAGCAAGCGATGAAGCCAAGGGCCCCACCCCTCATCCCCCAGTTACTCTGGGTCTCCCAGTGTACAAGGAGCCCACACCTTGGGCAACTCACTGGTCTCTGTTGGGGGCTTTCCTGAGCTGGTCGGCCGTGACCTTCCATGAGAAGCTGAAAAAGCGCATGGCGTTCTCAAAGTAGAGATCAGGAACCACTGTGTACTGAGGAAATAAAGCGGGGTCTCCAGTGAGAGCACGGTCAGGCTGGGAACCTTCTAGAACCTTGAGAACTGAGGCACCACAAGACCAAAGACCGGAATGGAGGACTCAGGTTCTCCCTTTACCTTGACTCTCCCTTTCAAAGACACTCGAGAACTGTTACCTACAAGTGCCTTCGAGGGTCATGGTCCTAGGAAAGTACCTGGGACTTTAGCAAGAATACGCTCGGCACTGACAGACATATCCTATACCTGTCCTAGCCAACATGGTCAGTTTTTTTTTTTAAAGATTTATCTATTTATGTGAGTATACTGTGGCTTTCTTCAGACACACCAGAAGAAAGCACCAGACCCCATTACAGATGGTCGTGAGCCACTGTGTGGTTGCTGGGAATTGAACTCTGGACCTCTGGAAGAGCAGTCAGTGTTCATAAGTGCTAAGTTGTCTCTCCAGCCCTCTAGCCAATATCGTAAACACTACCTGCACTTTCAATGGCTTTTAAATTTTTAATTGTTTGGGCTGGGGGTATAGCTCAGCTGGAAGAGGACTTGCTTAGCATGAACAAAGCCCCGGGTTCAATCTCAGCACTAAGCATGGTACTGCATGCCTGTAATCTGAGCACTGGGGAGGTACCAGCAGGAAGATTAGAAGTTCAAGGCCAGCCTTGGCTACATACAGAGTTCAAAGCTAGCCTGGACTACATAAGATCCTGTCCCTGAGCCAGCAATAAGATAAAAGTTTAATTGAACAGCTCCCTGTGGGCCTGGAGCTGGACTCTATCTCAGAAGTGTTGGGGTATGCAGCCTCGTGCACCCCGCAACACCCAGCTCCACCCTCAGACACCCTTCAACATCCAGCCTGACTTCTTTGTCCCTGACAAATGCAGAACCCTTGCTCAGATGCATTTCTGGCTATGGAACAGCCATCAGACACTGGCTCCCTGGGAAAAGTCAGGTCCTGGGGCAGCATCCAGCGGCCTCCAGGAGTCTTTGGATCTTACGTCCTGACACTTAGGAACACTTCTCAAGGAATTGGAGCTGCAGATGGAGTCTGGCAGCCTCAGAGGTAATTTTAATAGATTCAGGTTTTAAATATAACCCAGAGGTGAGGCTACTGTCACGTCAAAAGGGCCCCAAATGACAATCTTCAATTGTGAGAACCTGGAAGACCTAATCACTGGCTCAGAACTGCAGTCACTCAAGGCAGCTGATTTGCTGACAGCTCCAAGCTCAGGAGCTCCCGAGATTAACCCCTCGATGCCTGGTGCTTGGAAAGCAGGCTTCCTCCTTCCCATTAACATTTCAAGGTCAAAGCCAAAGGTCCAGGCATTCTCTGAGGAAGGAAGAGAGGAGCTCGGGGGCAGGAGGATGTCTGGGAGCAGCGGCAGCACTGGATAAGGGGCTCACTTTGCTCACTCGGAGGCTTTGGGGTCGATAATTCTCACTGTGCCTTTGAAGATCGACTTGCTTCATTTCTTCAAAGTAATCATTTAAAAAAATGTATGTGAACACGCATGCACATGCATGTGTGCTACTCGACACTTGTGTGTGATGGGGTGGCCATGGAAGCCAGGAGTCATATCTACTGGAGCTTGCATTGCAGGTCAAGAACTGCGGGTGCTGAGAACCCAACTCCGGTTCTCTGTAAGAGCAGCACATGCTCTGGACCACTGAGCCAGCTCTCCAGTACCTTCCTTAGTCTTTTGGTCTGTCTGTCTGAGATAGGATCCATCTTATAGTCCAGGCTGACCTTGAACTTGCCAAGTAGCCAAAGATGGTCTTGAACTCTGTTCCTCCTGCCCCAGCTTTTAGAGTGCTAGGATTAGAGACACATATTGCCATGTCTGGCTATTCTCCATGTCCCCTCCTTTTTTTTTTTTTTTTTTTTTTTTTTTTTTCTTTTCTGTCCCATGGTGTTGGGGATGGAACCTATGGCCTCACATACCCTAAGCACATGCTGTACCACTGAGGCCCCCTCACCCTGGCCATTCCCCACCCCCTCCCTGGAGCTGAGCACTCCTAGTGAGGCACAGAGCTTGTGTTCCAGACTAACTGAGGAACAATGGCTGATGATGGTGACTCTGGAAAGACAGGGACCCCCACGGACCCAGGAACATAAAGGAACAGGAAAAACCTTCTTTACTATCCCTAAACCCTACCCTACATCACGTTGGTACAGGCTGACAGCCACCACCCTGGCCTTTCCTCACGAGGGCATCAGGAAGTTTGAGGGGCATGTGGAAGCCACACTTACATCATTAAACACTTTGTCCAGCTCCTTGGGGTCCATGATGAAGCTGGGGTAGCCTATCATGTTGTAGATGGCATCCGCCTGGACAGGAGGGGTTGGAGAAAGACAGTATCAAATGATGCTGGCCAAGCCGGCCCCAGCTCTGTGGGGTCCAGCTCAGGGTCCGTGTCAAGGAGAGCCAGGGCTACCCTTCCCACCTTCTTAAGGATTCTACTTTTTTTTTTTCCTGGAATGAGTCTGGTAAATTCTGATGAAATGTCATTCTGCCCAAGAGAGTATCATGGTTTGGATGTGTCTCCCAATGTTTATGCATTGTAACTGAATTTCGAGCAAAACAGCGAGGAGAGGTGACTGGGTCACACAGCCTTCCTTGGTCCTCATGAATGATAGCCACAGTTGCAGGAGAGAAAGAAGACCAGGGTTTACTTATCACAGGGGCCAGCTCTTACGAAAGGGTTCGTCTAGTCCCTTCTAGGGTGTGCATGTCCTTTGCCCTTCCCCCTTCTGCTATGGGATGTCTCTTGACATCACGCCACGAGGGGCTTCAGGATGCACCAAGTTCCACCAGAGTCACAGGGCACAAAGGCATCCACACACATCCTCACTGGACAGAGTCTCTCCCACCAGCTTTCCTCCCCCAGACACAGCTTTACTTCTAGACTGGCAGCCTAGTGCTGTCTGAACAGCAAGGTAGCCTCACCTTCTCTTTGGCTGATCTCCGGGTCTCTTCATCCATCCATTGCAGGGTGCTCAGACTTTCCTCGAATGCCTTCTTGATCTCCAAGATGATCTCGCTGGCCTGAGGGGACAGATGCCACACTGGTAAGGGCTGGGCCTGGCATCACCAGGAGCCCTGTGCCTAAGGACACTGCCGGCTGGTGCTGGGTAAGGGAGGATCCATGCTTCCTACCCATCCTCTCCTTACAGAATCCTGCAAGCCACGATGGCCTCCCACTGACAGGACTGGGGTCAAGTAAGATGGGGCAGACTTTCAGGAAGTTGACAAGTCTGTGTTGCAGGACTTTTCAGAACCTCTAAGATGGACCAGTGGACCGTGATTACTTTAGAGAAGGCTAGAATCCATAGCCTTCCCCAGACTGGCCAGAACAAAGAAATCATTTTGAATGGAATGAGCTTTGAAATCTAGAAAATCTATTTCTGAGGGACAGTTTCCAAAAGGTTGTGATCACTCTGGAGATGAACAGTAACTCTGGAAGGTAACTATGTCATGGCCAGACCTGGAGGTCAGAGACAGGTTGAAGATTCTAGAGAAGAGGACAGCCGCACTCCGCAGCAGCAGAGGTGATAGGCTCAAGGCAGAGAGCCCTTGACTCCAACTGGAATCTGCGTTAACGGCAGCCTGAGATAATCTCTATGTGGTTAGCACTATTAGCGACCACAGCAAGGGCTGGGGCCAGGGTTCAGTTGGTAGAGTGCTTGGTTAGTATGTGTGGGGCCCTAGGTTCAATCCCCAGCACCCCTAAACACAGGAGGCACTTACTATGTTCTTGCTATCTTCTGCAAAGGTTGCTTTCACAAACATGGGGCCCAGGGCGAAGCCCAGGTTGTTTTCCGTGTCACTCACGCAAAACTTCCAGCGGGGAAGACAGGTCTGGAAAACACACACATGGCTGTCAGTGGGACACACACATGGCTGTCCGTGGGCAGAGCCCTCCTTCTAGGCCTTTTCCACCCTGAATGGTGCCACCAGGGGCCTGTGCTTTCTTCTGGACCTTCAGACCCAGTGGAGGCTACTTAAGGTACTGAGCCAAGAAGACTCAGGGTTAGGGATATAGTTCAGTGACACAGTGCACTAGCAGGTCGGAGGCTGTAGATTCTGTCACCAGTACTAAAGGGGAAAAAAAAAAAGATAGGCATGGTGGCCTTGAGTTGGTGACCTGAGGTTTGAGACTAGCCTGGGCTACAGAGAAAGATCCCCCTTTCTCTCTTCAGCCTGGTCCCATAAGGCCTGGGGATGTAGCTCAGTTAGAGAGTGTGGGATGCAAGGGGCCCTGGGTTCATGTCCCAACATCACCTAACGTTAGGTGCAGGGCTAGGTATGATGGCGCATGCCTTTAATCCCAGCACTCAGGAGACAGAGGCAGATAGATCTCTGTGTGTTCGAGGTCAGCCTGGTCCCTATAGTGTGTTTTAGGTCAACATAGCTCCAGCACAGCAGAAGGTTCTCTTTCTTCTCCTAAGGCCTCGCATCCACAGGATGCCTGACCAGCAGACACTGCAGACAAGGCAGCTGACTATAACAGATCTGCCTGAAGCCCTGGGAAACTTTGGTCCCACTTGCCTCTGCATGGCAGCCCTGGAGAACAGCGACCACACAAGGGGCGCCCTGCTTATGTAAATGACTGTTGTTGTAAGGTTCTCTTCACCCAGGAGAGCTGGCAATAACAGCCTCTCACACTCCAGAAAGCCTAATTCAAATCAGCCCCAGACCTGACACAGTACAAATGCCCACCACAGGGAGATGGGCAATCAAAATGTGGGGTTCCCTACAGCAATGTGAGGACAGTAATCAAAATACAAGGTCTTTCTTCTTTTCCTCTTCCTCCTCCTCTTCTTCCTCTTTTTGAGATAGGGTTTCACCATTGGATATCATTGGCTATCCTGGAACTCATTCTGTAGACCAGGCTGGCCACAAACTTTCTGTCTCTGCCTCCCAAGTACTGGGATTAAAGGTATGTACTATCACTACCCGGCCAAAATCCAGGGTTTTCATATGTGATATGTCAGTTAACACAGCAAGGAACAGAGGCCAGTCTGGGCTACATGAGACCCTGTCTCAGGAAAAGACAAAGAGGGCAGGTGAGACAGCTCAGTGGGTAAAAGGGCTTGCTGCACAAGCCTGACGACCGGAGTTCAAGTCTCGGAATCCACGGTAGAAGAACTGATCCCGAAAGTTGTTCTCTGACTGCACACATGCACCATTGTATGTATCCACACACGCATCACACACACAATAACAGTAAATCAAAAGAAAAGTGTGATCCTTCACGTGAGGATCACATGTCACACAAGGGAAGCAGCCATCGGCAGAGTGAAGGGTCTATAAACCACCTTTGCTCTCAATCAGTTTTGTTGCTAAGAAACCTCTTTGCTCTTTGACTCAAGTGTACTTACTTCCTGCCCACTTCCTGCTGGCTCAGGTCCCCTCCTGGGCCCCCATGGACAGCAGCTGTCCCACCCCCAGTGGCTCTCTTCAATCTCCTCCCTTACAAGATCCACAGCGACAGTCTGGGAGGAACCACGGTCCCCTCATGCCCTGCCCATGTGGGCTGCGCACGGTAGCACACGCACCTTCTTCGTCCCGTACATAACCTCCATGAACTTCTCGTCGGCATCCTGAAAGCGCTGATCCAGGAAGGAGCTGGTTTTCCGTACCAAGTTCCATATCATGTAGTTGTTGAGTAGGCTGTGGTGACAGAACCGGGGAGAGTTCAGAGACACCTGGGTAGCATTCAAACTCACATTTCTGACCGAGGCTCTTCTCCAGTCTGCCCATATTGCTAAGCACAGAAACCATAAGCTCTTGAGGGTCAAGCCCAGCCCTTCCACCACAGGAAACCTTTGGTATCTAATGTAATCCCTTGTATACTGTCGGTACTCAATAAATGTCATTGCTTGGTTACTCTATCACAGCCAGAAGGAGGGGGCCAGCTAGGCTCAAGGTTCCGTGATTGGCAGCTCCTTCTGCTCCGTCTCTAGGGCACAGGAAACCTCTCTGTGGCTGCTGTGTGCTTGAAAAGACCTCACCTTAGCACAAAGATGTCCATTTAATCTAAACACTTGCCAAGGGAAAGGCAAACAAACACGTGTATACTCGATGGAATACTACGAAGCTAGGAAAATGTCTGCAGAAGGTTGGGACGTTGTGAGGGAAGATGACAAAGGCCATGGGAAAAACATCCAGTTCTGTTGACAGGGGAATGCCATAGATCAGGAAATCTAATATAAGCACAAATACACACAACCTGGGAGCTCCTTCTTAGAGACTTATTACGCTATCTGCATATAGACCTACATGCCAGAAGAGGGCATCCGTCATGAGCCACCACAGGATTGCTGGGAACTGAACTCAGGACCTCTGGAAGAGCAGTCAGTGCTCTTAACTTCTGAGCCACCTCTCCAGCTCCTAGGAGCTCCCTTTTTTCTTACACCTTCCAACGTTTCCACCTTTAAAATCTAAAACGTGTCCCTACGTATTAACTGAAACCGGTACCCAGTATTTACTGGGTCTCAGGACTTTGTCAGGACTGCCTTCTCTTAACTCTCCTACCTCTTACAGCCTCACTGTATGGGTGGGAGAGGGACCCTGGGGAAGGATGCACTTGTCCTGAGGCTACAAAGCTAAGAGAGGTGGAGCTGGGATTCGAACCTGTAGTCAGAACCAGGAGCCTCACACAGAAGCCCATCCGGGACACTTTTTTTTCTGAGTCTGAATGTCACTTGTCCCCACCCTCCCTGAGGGAAGGGCTGCCATCGAGGGAGCCATCCCAGACCACCTTGTTCCCTCAGCACGCGTGTCTCACCATTACCATTTGTCGGTGTTGTTGATGAGGGTGGAGACTTGTCTCAAGTATTCCTTGTCGTAGACCACGATGGGCTCGGACTCATTGATCTCCACTGGGTAAAAAATGGTGTTCAAAAAAGGTAACCAGTTGATGGCGGGTGCCAAGGTCTGCAAGGGAAGATGGCAGTGTGAGGGTGGCCAGGTCACTTCCGCCTCCGACCGGATCTCCAGGCCATTCCTCCGAATCACCTTCTGACTAACAGCAGGTATGATGTTGTCCCCTCAGAGAGCAAGGCAGAGAGAGCCAGGGCTGGCCGGCCAGAGTTTCTGTCCATGGCAGTTTAAGGAGCCAGGTGACAAGACCTCATCTAAAGGGTTAGAGAGGTGACTTGTGGCTCTTGCAGAGGACCCATGTTAAGTTCCTAGCACCCACACCAGGAAGCCCACAACCACCCATAACTCCAGTTCCAGGAGATCCAACACCTTCTTTTGGCCTCTGCGGACATCTGCACACACATGTACATATCCCCAAAACACACAAACACATGACTGAAAACTTAAAAAAAAAAAAAAAAAAAAAAAGAGCTCATTTTAAAGCTGGTGCAGCTGAAGCCAACACTTAGGAGACAGAGGCAGACAGATTTCTGTGAGTCTGAGGCCAGCCTGGTCTACATAGCAAGTTCTAGGCCAGCCAGGGCTACACAGTGAGACCCTGTCTCAAAATAAATAAATAATAAAAAAACCAATGGGGATAATTGTGCCTTTTCTTTGGGCAGGACCCTTTGGAATTACATGCGTGCATCTTTTCCAATACGTGTGCCACACACATGGGCTTGACAGATGAAGGTTACCAATTTCCTTGTAGTCCCACTTTAAAAACAAATAGCAAGAACCTTATTTGAAGTGCTGGGATTAGAAGCGTGTACCACCAATCCGCTGTCCCCATTTTATTTTTTATTTTTATTTCTTTCTTTCTCAAGGGGTGTGGCAGAGTTCTAGAGACGGGCCCCAGGACAGATGGAAATGACCCATCTGGATTTCTTCTGCTCTGCTGTAGCACCATCTGTCCCCAGACTGGTACCACGCAGCAGGCCTGGGAAAGATTTAGTGCAGTGCTGTCCCCATTTCAAAACTTACATTTAAGGACATCGGCTTGGTGCAGGCGCCATCACCCACTGAGTTATCTCACCACCTCTGGACCATCACCTTAATTTTTTTTCCCAACAAAATATCACTATGTAGATCAGGCTGGCCTTGAACTTGAAGTGATCCTCCTGCCTCTGCGTCCTCCTGGTGGGACTGCACCACCACACTTGGCTCACCTTAAGCATGATTAAGTCCAGCTGTGTGGCTTTAGACAGCCACTATTTTGTGCTGCCACCCCTCCCCCATCCAGCCTCAGCTTCCCAGCATTTGGCCAAGCTGAAGAATCCCACTCCCTACTTCCCAAGTCGCCAGGAAGAGAAAACCATCCACTCTTCTCCTCTTGCTGCCCCAGGAACCTCAGATAATGGGACGTAAAGACAGTCTCGGTTCTTGTCATTTTCTTCCCGGATGCTTGGGATTGAACTCGGGGCTTTTACACACAAGGCCAACACTGTCACTGAGCTTCTGCTCCCCACCTCCCAGTCCCCAAGGCTTGCCCTTTTATAACTGGCTGGCTTCACTTAGCACAGTGTCCCCGAGCAGGGTTGCACAACACAGCTCCAGCCCCATGTCATCTACGTGCCCTGTTATTTTTAGAACGCTACTTTTCAGAACTCTAGGTCTTTCAGGGCTACGGAGACTGTTTCAGCAAAGATGCCCATCCACACCAGTGCATCATGGGCCCCTTAGTGACTGAGCCGGCAATGGCAGCCATTCTGATGGCTGGCTGTTCAAGTCCTGTTTCTAGTGGCCCTGGCCCTGAGGAATGTCAAATTCTGTTTTCATTTCCCTTGAAGAAGTAAGAAACGTCAAGCAGATAAAGAAAATGAGTGACACCTGAGCTGTAAAAGCCCTTCCTGTGGAAAGAGTCAGGTGACACCATGACATCCCTCTGTTAACATCAGAGCAGAGCAGAGCAGCACACAGCTTGTTGTCGGGGGAGAACAGAGGTTGGCCCTAAGATCCTTTGCCTAACAGGCAACTCTGTACCTGAGGAATGGTGATTTTCCCAAGGTCACACGCCAGCTGGAGCCTGTGCCCTGTGCAGGTCTACAAAGTAGGTTCAGTCACCTCTGGGTTTATTTGCTTGTTGGAGGTGTTGTTGGGGACTGAACTCATCCTCTCACATGCTAAGCACGCGGGTGACACCCCTAGCATGCTGCTGCCGGGCGTCAAAGAGCATCTCAGCTTCTGCAGGAGAGAGTGCGGATGAGGCCAGGTATGAAGCTAAGGGAGTGTCCAGCTCTCAAAGGCACCAGTGAGTGGATTAAAGCTCCTAGCCCGTTCTCAGCAAGGGGCTGATGTGAGCCACTGATGGTGAGTCTTCCCACCAAGGCTGACTGTACTGGGCTAAAAGCGTGTGGGCAGCCAGCTGGTATGACATAATACACCCCTTCTGCCCAGGAGCAAGAGATGTGAGCTGGGAGTGAGCAGATGTGAGAGTCTCCAGCAGGAATCAGCTCGTGGACTCAGAGCCACTTCACAGACTTTCTCTAACACGGAGGAAACCTCTCACCTCCCAGAGCTGCCTGCTTTGTCGTCTGGAAATGGCCTGCACTGTATCAAGCATCCTTGCCCCCTGGTTCGCCCTCCCTGCCCTCCTCCTGGCAGATCCTCTGCCTCCGGGTGACTAGAAGTTGAGAGATACACTCGTGAGACCTTAACAGGGATCCATCATCAGAGCCACCTGAGGGCAGGATCCTCTGGCCAAGACCTGGGGAAACGGATACGTTTACAAATGTCACTGCTCACATAATTTGTGAGAACCACGTGTCACTGGAACCCTCTGACAGAAATATCAATGGTGAAAAAAATCGCCATGGTCTCTACACAACCTGTTCCTACAGGGTGAGCAGACGTTCTCCTCCAGAAGTGGGGTAAGGAGCCGTGGGTGAACACAAGGGTTTTCAAATTTCCAGCCTCAATTGCTTTGGTGATTCCTCACTTAACGTGTTTCCATGGAGATGGCTGTTTTAGTCAACCGGGCCATTCTGCTGTGACTCAGTCCCCCTGAGGACACTGAGGAGCTCTATTTTCCACACTTGAAGCCAAGGAGTCCTACTGAGTACCAACCAACTCAGAGAGGCTTGGGAAACACACATCTATAGCCCTGGCACTGGGAAGGCAGAGACAGGAGGATCACGAGATTGAGGCTTGCCTATGCTATCTTAAGACCCTGACTCAAAATTACTAAGGCTGAGGGGGTCATATAGACATCTATCTCATTTATGGCTTGAGCTCGTGCAGGAGCTGAAACAGTGTCTTCTGGGCCACGTTAGAACACTGGACTATGGCCTCACTGTAGCTGGGGCTGCCTGCACAAGATCAAGACAGTTAACACTCCGGCATGGAGGGAGGGGCTCCAAGCCCCACCCCTAGAAGGGGAGGACTGACAATAGACTCAGGGAAGAGGGAGTCCCTTCTTTAAGGCTTTGAGCTTTAGTAGGTCAGCCATGCTCCAGTGGACGGTCCACACCTATGAGTCCATGGGCACCACAAACTGGACTTGGTGGGTTATTTAAAAAAAAAAAAAGATGGCATGAGGTTGGTGTGGGAGGGGCTACTGAGAGGAGAGCTGAATATGGGAGGAGCTAGGGAGAGGAGAGCTGAATATGGGAGGAGCTAGAGAGAGGAGAGCTGAATATGGGAGGAGCTAGGGAGACAGCTTGATATAGGAGGAGCTAGGGAGAGGAGAGCTGGATATAGGAGGAGCTAGGAAGAGGACAGCTGGATATGGATGGGCTAGGCAGAGGCAGATATGGGAGGAGGTAGGGAGAGGCGGATATGGGAGGAGGTAGGGAGAGGTGGATATGGGAGGAGCTAGGCAGAGGTGGATATGGGAGGAGCTAGGCAGAGGTAGATATGGGAGGAGCTAGAGAGAGGTGGATATGGGAGGAGCTAGGCAGAGGTAGATATGGGAGGAGCTAGAGAGAGGTGGATATGGGAGGAGCTAGGCAGAGGTGGATATGGGAGGAGCTAGGGAGAGGAGAGGTAGATATGGGAGAGCTAGGGAGAGGTGGATATGGGAGAGCAGGGAGAGGTGGATATGGGAGGAGCTAGGGAGAGGCGGATATGGGAGGAGCTAGGGAGAGGCGGATATGGGAGGAGCTAGGGAGAGGAGAGGTGAATTTGATCAAAGCACACTGTGGCATATGACTATAAGCCTGGTACTTGGGAGGCAGAACTAGGTGGATATCTGTGAGTTTAAGGTCAGACTGGTCTACATAGCAAGTTCCAGGCTATGTAGTCTGAGGCCAGCCCCTGCTAGCTATATAAATATATAGGTCTGGAGAGGTGTCTCGGTGGGAAGCAACACCTAGGCTGTTTTTGTAGAAGACCCAAGTTTGGTTCACAGTAACCACGTCAGGCTAACAGCCTGTCCATAACTCCAGCTTAAAGGGATCCACCGCCCCCTTCTGGACTCTGTGGGCAAGTGCATGTGTACACATATAAGGCGACATACACATATACACACAACTTTAAAATAATAAAAATAAATCTTTAAAGAACAAACTGAGACTGGGCTGTAGCTCAGGGGTAGACCAATTACCTAGATGTACAAGGTTCTAGGTTCAGTTCCTAACACAGGAAATAAAACAGAACAAGGAGAAGATCCTAAAACCTCATCCCCATGGGGAAACAGGCAGAGAAAGCCCATTCCCCAATGACCTCTGACCCAGAAGCTCCTCTGAAGGAAGGGAACAGTGTCTGGAGAAGCAACGCTGGATGGATGATTCACTGAACTCAGCCTCTACTCTGGTCTAGCCTGGAGCCATCTGGTTACGGTAGCCAGGCTAGCTGCGAGCCAAATTCTGTAGCTGGCAGTGCCTTTATTCAGGGTTTGGGAATAAAATTAGTCTTCAGCTATCAGAGAAGATACTCTGTACTAAATTAAGTGTCATTATTTTAGTGCTGGGGACCCAGGTAGCACTGCTGGTCACAGAAACGACCACTAACATTTTACCTACTCACTCCTCCGTGCCTCATCATGCTAAGTCGTCTGGTGGGGAGAAAGGCTTAGTCCAGCCTCGAGGAGCTCAGGGCTTCCCTGTGGTTAGACATGTTTTCTCGTACCTGGACATCTGTCCAGTTCTCCTGGCTACCACTCCCTAGCAGCTGTTCTACAAAGACCCCAAGAGTTAAAGATGAAGAACCGCTGTCCTTTGTGTATGCCACATACCTCTGTGTCCCCCCCCCCCGCCCCCCAGACTAGGGCTCAGGGAATGGACTCTTTTCCCGGGAAGGAGACTGAGACTCAAGGGGCTGAGTCATGTGACCTGCCTCAGATCACACAGCTTGAGATGGAGTAGGGCAATGCCATGTTCTGAGCCCAAGCCCGGGCTGGCACCTGTAGGCTGCCCCTCTGAAGGACCCCTCCCACTTGAGTACCAGGGAACAATTGGGTATGTAGAACCAATTGTTTTTCTTCTCCCTTATTCTATGGAAGAATAACTCAAAAGCTCGGGGGAGAAGACGTAGGTGACTCTGGTGAGCACTGGATGATGTGTTCAAGGGCTACTGTGTCCTATACCACTCTGGGCATCAACTGTAGCATCAGACTACTGTGGGGCCACCATGGTAAGACCCGAAAGGCTGGAGCAAACTAACTCACGCCATGCAAACATCATCTCCCTCAACCTTTTAGCCTCAGAGCAGAAAACAATGCCAGATGGTGCCCGACACTGACTACCTGTCTCCATAACAACTGGTTGGGCACCACTTCCCCTGGGAACCTGCAGGCAGCTGGCAGCTGCAGGAGGCCTGAGTGGGCTGTGGCACCTCCTGGGACTCTGAGGGCTTAAGTGTACCAACCATTAAACCTGAATGCACCCTTAGCCTTCCTTACAGTCCTAGGGCCTGGCTTCTCTTCCTCAAAGCTGTTAGCACAGAGACACAGACTGTTTCCTATTAGGCTAGCTGGGGGCGGGGCATGGAAGACCAAGCCCATGTGCACCTGAAGGAAGAAACCTGTAAAACATAATGTCCCTTCTGAAGAAGGGACAGACGGATGGGAGGTCAGCTGACTGTTCAGATGGGAGGACTTCGGAAACAGTACTGATGACACAGACATGGTGTCACTCCTGACAAGAGCAAGGCTCGGCCAACAATGTCACCTGAGAGAGGTCCCTCTCCCCTAAGACAAGGCGGCCAGCAAGACAGACAGAAACAGAGAAACCATCAGGTCATCAAATGAGGATCCCTGAGCCCCAAGCAGCCACAGTGGGGGTGGGGGGTGGGAGAGCCTAGGATGGGACTGAATACAGAGGGGATGGCAGACCCCTCTCTCTCCCTTCACACCCATCAGGTCCAAGGGGAAGTTATAACCCAAGGGCATGTCACTGTCCAGGGAGCCAAACCTGAGTGCCAACCGCTCCTCTGCTACTCAGGAGCCTCTGGGCCAAACCAGGCCGCTTGGCTGCCCTGCTCAGAAAAGGCTGGAGATGTAGCTCAGTGGGTAGAACACTTGCCTAGCATGCGGGAATCCCTGGGTGCGTCCCCAGCATCCCAATTAGAAAGAGTAAGCCAGGAGGTGGTGGCACATACATTTAATCCCAGCACTTGGAGGCAGAGGCAGGCAGATCTCTGAGTTTGAGGCCAGCCTGGTCTACAGAGTGAGTTCTGGGACAGCCAGACAGAGAAACCCCATCTCAATAAAATAAAATAGAGTGACATGGTGGTGCATACCTGTAATCCCAGCACTTGAGAGAGAGAGGCAGGAGGATCTGAAATTCAGGGCCATTCTTGGCTACATAGTGAGTTCAAAGGCAGCCTGTGATACATAATACCTCTTTCTCAAAACAATAACATTAATGAAATAAACTTGGTAGGAATTTTTCAAAAAAAAAAAAAAAGAAAGAAAAGAAAAGAAAAGAAAAGAAAAGAAAAGAAAAGAAAAGAAGAGGGGAACACTGTAGCCTACGCCTCTGCAGTGCTCCATGTGCAGTGCTCCAGGACCAGGATGGGGCACACGGTCCAGGAGAGGATGGAAATGTTCCATCCATGGGAGTTGTGATGACCACCACAGTTTCAGGGAAACATCTCAGAAAGCAGCCTCGTGGTCTTTACTGGGTGAGGGTCCTTCCCTGAGCCTCAGTCTTTCCATCTGTGACCAGGTAGATCAACACCCTCCTTTATCAGGTCACTTCAAGAAACTGGTAAGGTGGGCCTGCCGCCTGGGTCTCCGGAGCCTCCACTGAAGCCCAGCCCCTGACACATGGCATCGGTGAGCTTACCTGTAGCTCAGCAGCCGTGACTTTGTGGTAGATGAGTTCCTCGTCCCGGCGCTTCTCCTGGGGGATGGTGATGTTGGCCAGTGCGGTCTCAAAGTCCAGGATCTGCTGCATCTGGGGCCGGATGGAGTCCTCGTCCCCACCACCCAGCAGCTTCCCCAGCTGAACCATGTAGTTCAGATATCCAGTCAGGACCTGCGGGACAAGCACTGTCAGGGGCAGCCACCTGCTGTCCTCTGCTAGAGGAGGGCAGGACAGGCTGCAGCCCAACACACACAGCCAAAGGTTCTACCAGAAAGCCCACATTTTATTTTACCGAGACAGGTCTCCCTGTGTAGCCCTGACTGGCCTAGAACTCACAGAGATCCACCTGCATCTCTTTCCCAAAGGTGTATGCCTGGCTTGCTTTTCTATTTTTGAGACACGGTTTTACTCTGTAGCCTAGGCTGGCCTGGAACTCATGGCAAAATTGCTTCAGCCTCCTAGATGCTGGGATGACAGGCATGTGTCAGACCAAGCTTCTGGAACACAGCTTTGAGTTGGGTGCTGTGTCTGTCCACTGGCTCCCCTTATCCCTCAGGGTTAAACTGAAGTGCTTGCACAGGTCCTAGGGTGGAACAGGTGGCCCTGCTGATCTGGTCCCATCTTAGCTCACTCCAGAATTGATCTTTGTATGTGCATGAGCAAGCATGCGTGTGCATGCACACGCACACGCATACACACGCTGAGTGTTAGAAGGTGCACGTGCACACACAAACACAGACACATGATGAGTGTTAGAGGGTGCACATGCGTGCACACACACACACACACACAAAATGACTGTTGGTGGGTATATACTACATGGTATTTGTGTACAGGTCAAAGGGCGGTTTTTGGATTGTTCTCCGTTTTACCTTTATGTGTGTTCTGGAGATCAAATTCACGTTGTCAGGTTTGCCTGGCAACCGTCTTTGTCTGCTAAGCCATTTCACTGGCCCAATTTTTATTCTTTTAACACGCCTGCTCTGAGCCACCTGCGTGTCCCCTCATCTGAGTCAAGTCCTTGAGTTCTACAGCTGCCCCCCCCCCACTAACCGCTGGGGACCATCTCCCCATCACTGGGCACTGAGTGAACACAGGTGGAATTATGGAGCTGGTTCCAGGTGTGAAACACACTTAATGGCTATGTGACTGTGAGCAGTCACTGAGTGTCTCTGAGCCTTACAAGGCGAGGTGAAAGTCCTATCAGCTTGTCAGAGGTGAGGCCCACAAAGGGCCAAGTACTCACAAACGGTGGCAGGTATCCCGCTGTCTTCTTTAGAGAAGGGATAAATGATGCCCCTTGTACCCCCAGTGCCTGACTGTGATGCCTGACGTTTGGGGACACCCTCCTCCCCCGCTCCCTCCTCCCAGGGCTGTCTGTTGGCCTTTAGAAAACTGTGCTGTCTATAAAAGCCAAGTTTCCGGGGCTTCTGGGATTGCTGGGTGTGCACAGCGGGGCAGGCCGGGCAGCTCACCTTCTCATTCTCTGTCTTGTTCAGGTAATAGTCTCTGGAGGGCAAGCCAAGGCCGGACTGGTCCACCTGCAGAGGGATTCAGGGTGAGTGGGGAGGCTCCCTGCTTGTCCTCTACCTTCCCTGGGGCAGGTGCCGGCAGGAACAGAAGCAGAACCTGAGAGCTACCAACACCAGCACATCCACCCACGGACCAGCGATGAGATAGGCACATTTCCCCCACTAAGGGAAATGGTAACTACCCTGAAAAACTGCAATGAGAACTTGTGCAGACAGTGATGGTAAAGAGCCTTCTGAGAGTTGGTCAGGGAGGAGAGGAACATTCCAGAGAGCTACCACAGAAGCCTTCTGGTTCCTTCTTGACATACCTCATCTCAGGTAAGAGTTATAATACTACATTTGGTTGACAAGGAAATTATAGTTCAGAGAGGCTGAGCCACTTGCCTAAGGTCACACAGCAGGTGGGAAGCACGGATGGGTGAGGTGAGGTGAGGTGAGGTGAGGTGAGGTGAGGTGAGGTGAGGTGAAAGCAGGGAGAGATGGACTCAAATCCATTCCAACCAGAGCTACAAAGGCCAGGGACTGCGGCAGGGGAGCAGAGGGTGTCACCAGTCACATCCGGGAGTTCACATCACCTCCGTGGCTCTGCCTACCTGGATCACATTACTATTGGAGTTCTTGGAGTCGGCGCTGACGTAGACAGAGAAGAAGGGTGAGGTGCGATAGTGAGCGGTGACCACCTGCAGCGTGTCCTGGAAGTTGTCCTTGGCCCAGGGTCCTGTGATATTCCAGCCTCCGAGCTGTGGGGAGAGAGCAGACAGAGGTGGTGTGTGTGAGTGTGTGTGTGTGTACGCACAAATGTATGTATGCATGCGAGTGCACAGGTGTGGCCATGCATGTGTATAAATGGTGTACATGCATGAATGTTGGTGGTGTGTACACAGGTGTGGGCAGTGGGTGGTATGTGTGTTGCACGTGGGTGGGCGGTATGTGTACACATGTGTGTGTGTATGCAGGTGTGGATGGTGTGTGTGCAGACATGTGCGAGAGGTATGTGCATGCACTGGTGTGTGTGGTGTGTGTATACAGGTGTGGACAGTATGTGTGCACATGTGAGGGTAGTGTGTGTGTGCATGGCGTATGTGTGTGTCTGTGTAGTATCTGGTGTGGATGTAAACAGGTGTGTGTGCACAGATGTGGACAGTGTGTGTGTTTGCATGGGTGTGAGCCCGTGGTGAGCTGGTGTGAGAGCCCCATGCAAATCCCAGAGCTACATGCTCTATGACCCTGGAGTAGTCAGCCCTCTGACCTCTTTTTTTCTGAGACAGGGTGTAGCCCTGGCTGTCCTGAACCCACTCTGTAGACCAGGCTGGCCTTGATAGCCTTAAGTGTGCTAAGAGCACACAAGACTGCTGCTCCCACGTGATTGGAAGGGAGATGGGCTGGGATTTGGACAGGGATAGTTTCCCAAGTCCCACGGACACAGTGATATTAAAACAGAATTCCGAAGGTGTCTACAGAGAAAGGCTGCAAAGCCAGAGGCGTCTTGTAGTGAGCGTAGCACCCACAATCACGGAAGCCCAGGTTTAGATTCCCAGCACCCACAATAAAAGCTGGTACTGCCTCAATAATGCCTATGACCCCAGTGCTGTAGGGAAAGGGTGGACTGTGGAGGATTCCTGGTTATTAGCCTAGCTCCATGCTCAGGGGGGAGACCCTATCTCAAGGCAATAAGGAAGAGATTGACAGAGTGGACTCCTGATGTCCTCCTCTGTCCTTCATGCGCCCAAACAAATACACATTCATGTATACACACACACAGACAGACAGACACAGACACAGACACAGACACAGACAGACAGACAGACAGACACACACACACACACACACACACACACACACACACACACACACTGTCCCCTAGCTTGGCACAAGCTGGCCCATGGGACCTGTGCAAGAGAGGATGGAAAGACATTGTCCCAGGGTCACCAACCCTGCGATAAGACCTTCCCTGAGGTGAGCTGAGAGGCAAAGTCCTTTGAAGGAGCAGAAGTGGCCAGGAAACATTGCCAGCCACCTCTGTCTGCACTGGGAAGCCTGGCTAGCCTTGGCAGCCCTCCTTGAAGGCCACCCAACAGTGTGGATGCACTCAGAGTAGACAGGTTGGGGCAGGACTAGCGATGTAGCTCCATTGGCAGAGTCCATGTGTTGCAAGCACAATGCCCTGCGTTCAGTCTCTAGCATGGTATAAAACCAGGCACGGTGGTGACACATGCCTATAGTCTCAGCACTCAGCAGGGCAAGGCAGCAGGAGTTCAAGAGCATCCTTGGCTACATGGGAGGTTTGAGGCCAGCTTGGGCTGTGTGACTGTGACAGTTTGTAAATGCTTGGCCCGGGGAGTGGCACTATTAGGAGGTGTGGCCTTGTTGGAGTAGGTGTGTCACTGTGGGTATGAGTTTAAGACCCTCACCCTAGCTGCCTGGAAGTCAGTCTTCCACTAGCAGCCTTCAGATGAAGATGTAGAACTCTCAGCTCCTCCTGCACCATGCCTGCCTGGATGCTGCCATGTTCCCGCCTTGATGATAATGGACTGAACCTATGAACCTGTAAGCCAGCCCCAATTAAACGTTGTTTGTATAAGAGTTGCCTCAGTCATGGTGTCTGTTTACAGCAGTAAGACCCTAACTAAGACAGTGACCCTTTCTCAACACACACACACACACACACACACACACACACACCCCAAAGAAGAAACAGATGAAGGACTTATTAGTAATTAGCAGGGTCCTCCTCTTGCAGGGAACTGTTTCCGACCAACAGTCTAAGGTGCTTCAAGACCAGCACACCCCTCTACGTACACAGGACCAGAAGAACAATAGAAAAGGATTAGTCAATACAGTCCCCATCCCCCACCCAGACACACACATACACACACACACACACACACACACACACACACACAAACACACACGCTTTGCCCCAGCAGATGCAGACACACACCCTATACCATCCACACAGACAGATCCACCCACACAGAGCCATGCACACACATGCTTAGGCAGCCCCAATACTGGCAGCAGACAGACAGACAGGCTCGGAGTCCCGGCTGGGCGTGGTGGCTGCGGGTGTGAGGTGGGGAGGAAGCTGGACAGGCTGACAGGAAGCTCATCAGAGGGAGACTGGCTGTCCACCCGAACACCCACCTTCTCAATCAGCTCCATCAGGGGCTTGGCCCGAAGTTCCTCGATCCTAGTTTCGTTCATGCACGCACGGTAGTACACTTGGGCCTTTCTCTCTGCCTCGCTCACGCTGGCCGTGTTATTTTCTAGAATGTCAAGAAATAACAGAGTTGCGTCCCAATGGGGTGAGTTCTTCCTGGATTCTTAGCTCTCTCAGCTGTACAGAAGGACTGTGGCAAATTACTGTCCACAGAGGAGAAGCCTTGTCCTAGGGCTGTACTCAAGTGCTTCTGTGTCCTGGGTTTCATCTCTCTGCAAGATGACCTCGCAGATGTCTCTGGGGTGGCAATGTGTGCTGTGCTGGAGAGTTTTATGTCACCCTGACACAAGCATAAGTCGCCCGAGAGGAGGAACCTCAATTGAAAAAAATGCATCCATAAGATCAGGCTGTAGACAAGCCTGTAGGGCATTTTCTTAATTAGGGATTGATGGAGAAGGGCCCAGCCCACTGTGGGTGGGGCCATTCCTAGGCTGGTGGCCCTGGGTTCTGTAAGAAAGCAGGCTGAGCAAGCCATGAGGAGCAAGCCAGTAAGCAGTGTCCATCCATGGCTTCTGCATCAGCTTCTGCCTCCAGATTCCTGCCCTGAGTTTCTTCAAAGACAAAGCTGAATAAACCCTTTCCTTCCCAACTTGCTTTTGGCCATGGGGTTTCATCACAGCAATAGAACCCCTAACTAAGACATGTACCCACCCAGCAGGTCCGGCTGGCTTCCCTACCAGCCAGCATGTGGCCTCAATCCCTTGCAGGGAAGGTGGGAACCCTGATGACTTTGCCTGGGAGAAAGGCAGGAATCGGCTTGCAGCAACCGACTCCCCGATTCCTCCTGAGAGGGCTAGGGGTGTTTGCCACAGCGTTGTTTTCCTTTTCCCGCCCTGGTGGCCCAGGCTAGGGCAGTATCCCATCATACTGGAGTGGGGGTTAGACCTTCCCAGGCACCCAGGAGACTCCTACCTCCTCTTCCTCCTCCTCCTCCCTTCTCCTCCTCGGCACCTGTGCTACATGCCACCTGCTGAAGGCCACATGCCTGCACATGTGTGATCTGGAGGTTTCCTGATGCACCCAGAGTAGTCACACCACTTTGTGCTGCTCAGATCCTCAAGGAGCCTACTATGCACTAAGGCTGCTGTCTGAGAAAGTGTGTGTGTGTGTGTGTGTGTGTGTGTGTGTGTGTGTGTGTGTGTGTGTGCGCGCGCGCACAAGTTCAACTTCAGGGTAGACTCTGTAACGTTGCGGCTTGTTTTCCTCCTTTTACGTTCGTTTCTGACCTTGATCTCCCCAGACTATCTTCCTCCGTGAACAACTCTCTGGTGGGAGTCTGTGCCGCCATTCCCTGGGCAGACATCAGAGGCTCACTCTGTGCCACAAACTGTGTTAGAGTTGGGACACCAAAGGCAAGGCCCCTGCTGCTCCATGGGGCTTCTGCAGGGGACCCTGTGAGAGTCTGCCTCAGCTCCTAGGCCTTCTTAGAGGCCGTCAGATCTGAAGCTTCATTCCAGGGCTTCAGCACACTGGGCATAGCCTGGAGGCCGGACACTGGGTTGAATGAGCATGAAGTTTTACAGACATGGGACCTGATTCCTGAGTCCAAAAAGCTCATGATATAGAGGGATGGGATATGCACAGAAAAGCCTGCAGGGTCAAAGAACGTGATGGCTCTGGTGCCACCATTTAAACACTTCTGGCGTCACGCCCAGGGCCTTGCACATACTAGACAGGACTAAGCAGTCTACCAGTGAAGGCACAGCCCCAGCTCCAGAGGATGTGTCCCGTGAGCTGGCTCTCAGACAGGATGTGAAAGGAGGAAAGGCAGTAGCAGACCAAAAAAAGGAGCATAAACTGACAGGTCTTTGGAAGAGAGAGAGCCCTTTGTCATGGGCAGATGATGCCAAGAGCATGACTTGTTTTCCTGGGAAGTCTGTGTGTGTGTGTGGGTGTGGGCGGGGGGTGCATGTGGTTTTTCGAGACAGGGTGTCTCTGCGGGGCCCAGGCTGTCCTGGAACTCTCTCTGTATCAGAGATCTGCCTGCCTCTGCCTCTCAAGTGCCGAGATTAAAGGTGTGTGCCACCGCCGTCTGGTTCCTGGGGAGTCTGAATGAGCTGCTGCAGTGGTCACCTCCAGAGAGTCCCATTCCCCATCCTCACCAGACATGGCACCTAGGCTGCCACTAATCAGAGTCTCAAAGGCACAGAAACAGCCCACAAAAGAGGTAGGTATAGCCAGGGGGGCGGTGGGATGGTGGGAAGGAATAACACGCACACGCACAGACACACACTCCCCCTGGAGATCCTGGGGAGACACCTGTGAGCCACGCAGGTCCCAAGGGAGTGGGGGGAATAAGGCGTCTTGTAGAGGGAGGGTGGAAACAGAGGAGCTTGAGCCTCAGGCTGGAGATGCAATGTATAAAGGGGGGGGGTGTCCCACACCCAGGGCCTCATCTCCATGGCAACACTTCTTAACAGCTCAACTCTTAGAAGGGAAAGCGGAACCACTTGGTGCTGCTGGCCAGGGTCCAGAAACTTTCTCTCACCATACACACCTGGCTCTGGCCATGACCTTGAGAGGCCATGGCCAGCATCAGAGGCGAAACCCTGTGCTCAAGAATGGGCCTGGCATCTGCTTTCCCTAGGGCCCCAAGGCCACTGAGATAAGAGACCTAGAGACAGGCTCCCCAGGACAGCTTGGCTGTGCTGGTCACAGTGTGTTCTGAGTTCCAGCTGGAGGCCACAGACTGACTCCCTTTTCCCGGCATCTGGAGGGAGAGAGAACACTTGCTTCAGGGATAGCTGCCCTCTCGTCCTTACTGTGAGGCCTCGCTGACCAAGCTCAGTTCCTGGGGCCACGCTCATGGCTCTTCCACAGCTAATTCAGCTCTCAGGGCTGGCAGCTGCTGGGCTGGGTGTAAGTGATGCAGGGGCAGTTGGGGGCAGGGGGACAGCCACCAAGCAGTGACAAGAGCATCTCGGTACACACTGGGATAGAATGGGAAGAGAAGCTCCAGGTTAGCCCACGAGGATGATAAGAAGAAGCCCTTGCTCTAGCTTCAGGCTGAGGGGTAAAAGCAATGAGAATCCTGACTGAGCAGGGGCTGTGCCTGCCCTGTCCACCTCACGTTCTGTATCTTAGTCATCTTTGTGTCCCCGGGATCAGGCACACAGTAGGCCCTCAGCCGCGTGTGCTGCTACAACAGCAGAGCTGTTCGTGTAGAATAAAGAAGAATATCGTGTCTGGGAGGGGGGAGTGAGGAATGAAGGGCTCTAGTAGGCCCAAGCGAGGCAAACATGGCACCAGCACTGCTTGCCCACCCCCTTCCTCTCCCTCGTTAAACCATTAGATTACATTCCTAAAGCAAGCCCCCCAAGGTCTATTCCCTTATTTGGCCACTGACTCCTTTCTGAGACTAAACACTAAAATCCAACAATCAAAACTCATCATTTGCCTACCCTGGCTAACCTGTCCAATCAGGACCTACTAACTTATCCTAGCACAGACGTCCCTTTTCAAAAACCCAGTCAAAAAAAAAAAAAAAAAAAAAAAAAGAAAAAGAAAAATACCAACAACCCCCCCCAAACATCTGTTGTTGCTGCTGTCTGCTTTTGTTCAATCCAGAGGCAGCCCCCCTGCCTGCCCCTCCTGGGTAATGAATAAATCTTCTTTGCGCTAAGAACTTGGCATCTGAGTGTGTCCTGTACCAACTCCGAGGGGCCCCCAAGCTCTACAATAAGGCCAGTGCCAGACTGAGATCTATAAGGAGAGGAAGGAAGACAGGATGTATGGGTGCCACGTGGCAACAGGCATTCATACTTCTGCTAGGCTTCTCTCGCTGTGTGCTGGTGTTGCCCAGGTTGGGGCCGAAGCTCCGGGATAGCCCGAGGCATACCGCCCTCCTGCTCCCTCCTCATGCAGGAGCAGTTACTACCTTGCAAGCTCCAGAGGGACCTGGACTGACTGAGTTAGCCACACAAAGCTGGTGAGTTGGCTCAGTAGGTCCAGTGCCTGCTAGGCAAACATGAGGCCCTGAGTTCAGATCCCCAGCACCCTCTAAGAGCTGGGTACAGCTGCATAAGCTTGTAACCACAACGCCAACGCCGGAGGGCAGAGGTAGGGGCATGGAGGAGGTGACTCCGTGCTGTTCACTGGCCAGTCAACCTAGCTGAACCAATGAACTCCAGGTTCTGTGAGAGATCTGTTTCAAAAAAGAGAGCGTGCAATGGAGAAAAACAGCTGACCTTGCCCTCTGGCCTCCAAATGCACACGCACAGACATGCACACACCTGTGAAACGCACATGCACACACATGCACACACGGTGGCAGAGAAGGCGTGAAAGGAGCTTGGAAAGTGAAGGAAGGAGAGCTGAGCCCTGGGCTCCGCTTCTTCTGCAGCTGCTGCTACTGACTGGATGTAAAAGCCCGGAAAAGACTCTGAGGAGAAAGGAGACCTCTTGGTCTCCAATGGCGTGAAAACCATTTGGCAGCACGGGACCAGACAACAGAGTTTTCAATTGCCTAGTTACTTCCTTCCAGGGACCCCATGTTCCAGAAACTTGTGTAGTCACTTCCCCAAAGTCCCAGTGAGGAAAGACAGCACACCATTTAATCGGCCTTCTTTTTCCTCTGGGAGTTTTTCTTGGATCTCTTTCTCACATCGCTGCTGGTGTTAGGAAGCAAACGCCCAGGCAGCCAGGCAAGCAGAGGCTGCTGAGGTAGGCTGTGGGGAATCGGGTGCCTGGGAATTCCTCAGGCTCCCTGGCTGCCATGCCATTGTCTGGGCAGAAGCATGCGGGACCTGGAGTCTCCATCAGCTAAGGCCAGTGTTTGTTTTAGATAAACCACAGACTGCTCCAGGCCTCAATAGCTCCATCCAAGAAGCGGGGTGGGCGGACTGATATAGGAGGCGCCCAGCTCTTTGGGATAACACCATTGCCACTTCCTGGTGCCGAGTGCAGGCCAGGGATCAGGCCTGTATCTCATCATCAGACAATACAGAAAGATGGATGTGGTGTTACTGGCCAAAGAGAAGGAAAGGAAGCCCAGGAGAGGGAAGGAGCCTGCTGACAAAGGCAAATGGGTGAATGAGCGTTCTGGAATTTGAACCCAGGCATTCTTAAGCCTCCCTGAGAAAGCGGACTGGCTCTCAGCAGGTGGGCGTGGCTATGTGTGCAACTTGTCATAACATTTCCCCACAAGTGGCTCTTACTTGAATCACACCCAGTTTATAGGCAAGTGACTTGGTAACTAGTCCAAGGTCACATAAAAGTGGCTGAGGCCTGGGCAGGCGTTCTAGTCTTTCTGTTTTCTTGTTCCTTTTTGCCAGTCAGTACGCTGAAAAATCAGGCCAGAAGACAGTCCCCCCACCCCCACCCCCACCCCCTAAGAGGTCCTGGCCCCACCTCCCTGCCTGAATCATCAAATCCACCAAAACCATTCTCCGATGGAAGCGACCCACTGCTGTGGACACTATGCCAGGGGGAAGTGTCTCCAAGGCAAACAGAGCAGCAAGGGAAAACATAGACGGTAAATATTGAAAAACCATAATCAAAGCGGAAATAAAAAGACATAGCATGGTACAAATTCATGCCAGTCACCAAGAGAAGCTCATCTCATGAGACTGGAATGTTCCATGTTCTCAGAGACTGGTATGAGGGACACAAGAAAGGAAAGGAGATAGCTACTGGCCCCTCCCTCACTTCCCCCTGTACACCACCCTCTGTACCACCCCCAACCCCAGCTCTGGTTCTGGGGATGGACCCAGGGGCTTGTGCATGCCGGGAGAGCACTCTTCCTCTGATCTGTCTCCCCAGCCCTGATAGCTAACTGTACTTTATGGTCACAATAAGCTTGTGTTATATATTGTCAGTATCTATCCTTGTTTTGCTTTTGAGACTGGCTCTCATATAGCCCAGGCTGACCTTGGACTTAATGTATAGCAAAGGATGGCTTTGAACTCCTGGTCTTCCCATCCTGCCTCTGGATTGCTTCAATTATAGGAACTCACCACATGCCAGCTTTATGCTCTCATCTTATAAGATGCTCTAAGTCTGAAGGGTACATAAACGGCAGTGTGGCTCAGGCCCCGGGAGGCTCTTTGATAGAGGAGACACAACAGGGAAAAAGGCTTAGTCTAGAAAGAGCCAGGTGGTGGTGGCGCACACCTTTAATCCCAGCACTTGGAGGGCAGAGGCAGGTAGATCTCTGAGTTCGAGGCCAGCCTGGTCTATAGATAGAGTTCCGGGACAGCCAGGGAAGAGTCAAGGACAGTAGGGTTTCTACAGAGAGAGAATCTCTATCTCAAAAAAAAACAAACAAGAAAGGAAAGTATAGAAGGGTCTGAGGAGATGGCTCAGTGTCTTAGAAACGTGAGGATCTAAGTCAGAGGCAGGGTGTGGAGACGGGTCACTTCTAGGTGTCAGTGCTCAGCCAGGCTAGTGCGAACAGTGAGATCTAGATTCAGTGAGAGACCGTGCTTCAAAAACATGAGGTAGTGGAGCAACTGAGAAACACAATGGTGACCGCACATACGTGACACGCAAGACAGGGAGGGAGGTATGGGTCTGGAAGGGTTTGTGGGGTAGCTGTGCAGTTGGTTAAACAGTATGAGCTAGCACAGGCAGAAAGCCCAAAGCAAGCCAAATCTAAGGGGTGATGGGAAGCTGGCTACTTCCTGCTGCTGTGAGGTCACATTCCTTTCTCCCTAGTCCTGGGAGGCCCTGCCTGAGGGAAAGGTAGTCTATGTTCCATACGAATGAGCTCACCCTCTTCCAGCTAACAAGCTACAAGGACATGCCACAGTGGCACCTGGCCCACCCTCTGGGAGGTCCCAGGTGAATTCAAGCATCAAAGGAATATGAGGCTGGGGCTGGAGCTCTCGTGGCAGTGAGGCTTGCCTGGGGGTTCCATCCTCAGCACTGTATAAGCGGGGCCTAGTGATCCCAGCGCTTAGGAAAGATGAAAGTTATCTTTAGCTTCATAGGGAGTTCAAGGCAAGCTTGGGCTAGAGACCCTGAGGAAGGAGGAAAAGAAGGAAAGAAAGGAAGGAGGGAAGGAAAGAAGAAGAGAGGGAAGACACCACACAGAATCCACATTCTCTGGGTACTGCGTTTCTCTGAACTGGGGTCAGGCCCCATGTTCATACCCCAAACCACTGCATGCAAGTCTACACTCACAGTGCTCTTCTATGCACTGAAAGTCGGGTTTAACGGAGTTGGGAACTGTGGCATACAATAGATCCCTGGACAATCAGCCAAGGTGGTCTATAGGGGGCCTATTTGGCTTTAGAACTCTGCAGTGTGGCCCTGATGCCAACAGGCCCTGCCGGTTACCCAAGTCAAGTTCTTGATTGGTTTTTACTGTACAGAGCAGATCCTACCATCACCTTGATCCAGAGGGACAGAGTAGATAGAAAGTCATAGGTCAGGACTGGAAGCCACTCCCCGTGAATCTGACAGCTTAGTGGGGAAACTAACGCAAGCAGACTCAACCTGCTGCAGATGGGCTGAGGGGGTCCTGCTGAGGAGCTGCAGGGGACTGTGGGGGAAAGGGTGGGTAGGTAGCCTAGCAACAGCCATGGTCTGAGGCTGGGTTGGAGAAGAAAGACAAGGTGTCCTTAACCCACTTGCAACTGAAGGCTGTGGCTACCTAAGGAGCAGTTGTTAAAACAGAACCATTTCCTATCTCCTGAGACGACTTTGTCACTTAGAGAGGATCTGTCCTCCTTTAAGCAGCTACCTCTGTGCCACTTACTCCTCAGTACGATGACGGGCTTTAAAAAGCCTGACAAGCTGGATGTGGGGCCTCACACCTGTAATTCCAGCACTTGGGAACAGAGACAGGAGAACTGCTTCAAGTTCAAGGAAGGGCAGGCTGGACTACACAGGGAGACCTTGTCTCAAAAAATCCAACCAACTGCCAAGACAGAGTTAAGTATTCATGAATCCAAGTGGTGTCAGCGACCGATGGATTAATAGGTTTTTCATTCTCTGGCCCTTGCCCAGCTCTGGGAGCCCTAGGAGCGGGCAGAGGGCAGCAGGAGAGGGAGCTGCAAAAAGTTTCACACATCACTGATAAGGATGCAGGGATGGATCAGAGGAAGGCAAAATCACAGGTCAGTAAGTGTGGCCTAGTATATGCTGGGACTCCTTCCGGGAGAGGAGACATTGGGTGGGCAGGATCTTATATATTACCCAGGAATACAGCAGTAAGCAGGACAGACTTGGGAGTCTAAGTGTGAATTCTATGGTCAAAAGGACTCTGAATAGTCTTTTTCAAGGCTGATCAGCTGCAGCCCAGGTCCTGCAGAGTAACAGATTTCTCTCTCTCTCTCTCTCTCTCTCTCTCTCTCTCTCTCTCTCTCTCTCTCTCTCTCTCTGAGACAGGATCTCACGAAGCCTAGGTTAACTTTAAATTGAACTTTTGATCCTCCTGCGTCTGCCTCCTGGTACTGGGCTGATACCACACCTGGTTTTCCTCGAGCTGGGGACTGAACCTGTGGTCTCATGCACGCCAGACAAGCCGTCTACCAACTGAGCTGTAACTTACCCTGCCCTCCGTGACACCACCACTGATCAACACGTATAGTCTGAGCTGGAGTGTCTGGCCTCAATTGTTTTTACTACACAATACCACAAACTCAGTCCGTGCCAGCCGGGAGCTAAGTGATCTGTGCCCTGAGAGCCGAGGCTTGAAGCTCTGCGTACTCTCTTAGTGACAACCGCCTCACACGCGCTCTTCGGCGCTGCGAGCTGTGGGTGCTACAGATCTCAAATGAAGAGACTAAAGCTTGGAGTTAACCAGTCACTTGAGGTCCCATTATAGGGGACACCACCATCTCCAACCCGTTTGTCGCTTACCCAGCAGGTGCTTGATGATGGCTTGGTTGTGTTCCCAGAGGTTACTGAAGGTCCCCCAGCGTGAGTGGCCGTCGGGCACGGGGTTGGCCTTGATCCAGCCACCACAGGCATAGCTGAAGAAGTCCTGGCAGGGGTCTACCGTGGGGTCCATGGAGTTTAGGATGGAGCTGGTCACTGAGACACAGGCCTCGGTCAGACATACCGGAGGCGTTCCTGAGGGTCAAGGACAAAAGGCCAATGAGAGGAGAGCAGTGCAGGGGCCCAGGGGCCCAGAGGCCAATGCCCCACCTGGTCCTGACTTAGTTGGGTGGCTGCTAGATCCCTCATGGGGACAAACTCAGTAGATTTAGAGTCTCTGGACACAGAACTTCTGTTAGCTGCATAAACTCCCCTCTGTGGTTTCAAAGAGTTCAGAACTAAGCCGATTTTCTCTCAGTGATCTTTCCTCCATGACGACTTCCGATCCTGATGTCAGCAATTCATTTTCCAGTCTACACATTTATCCTCTCAATAAAATCAACACTGAATGTTTTCCAGGTTCTGTCTGTCTGTCTGTCTGTCTGTCTCTCTTTCCCTTTCTCTCTCTCTCTCTCTCTCTGTCTCTCTCTCTCTGTGTGTGTGTGTGTGTGTGCATGAGAGAGAGAATTATAAATGTGCATAGGCCACACGCATGTCACATGTATGCATGCATACACACATGTGCACACACATGCACAGACATACACAATGAGGGTAGAGACTATGGCTCAGTCAGTAGAGGCCTGGACCCAGTCCCCAGTACCACATAAGTCAGAGCATGGTAGCACAGGGTTGACAGGCTCACTTGGGAGGTAGAGGCAGAAGGAGCAGAAGTTCAGAATCATCGTCAACTACAAAGAGTTACAGGAAGGTACATGAGACCTTATCTCAAGACAGAAACAAACAAACAAAAAAACCCCTGAAACAAAGTTATTGCGCTATTGGCATTTGAATGGAAAAGAATCTTTTCCAAGGGCCACTTGGAAGGGAGCCAGGCCCTTGCACATGCCAGGCAAGTGCCCTCCCACTGAGTCACAGCCCACAGAGAGCCTTTCCGTAGCAGGGGTGACAATGCCACTTACAGGAACACTTCATCAGATCCCCTTAATCAGAGTCACACACCCTGGTTCCTGGCCACCGGGGAAGGCCAGAACCTTATGAGGGGAGAGAGAATGTCTGTGTGTTTGAAAAGGCCATTCACGGTTATGATATAACTCCATATTTGGAGAGGAGAGGGGAAATAATACCTATTGTTTTTACTCAGTAAGCTGCAGGAAGTCAAGTCTGACAAAATCTTGGCTGGAAACGCCCACAAGACAGACAGTAAGGGGACCTGGATTTGAAAACAACAGGAGGTGTTGGTGCACACCTTTAATCCCAGTGCTCAGGAGGCAGAGGCAGGGGATTTATGTGAGTTTGTGGTCTACAGACTGAGTTCCAAGACAGAGAGACCCTGTCTTGAAACTCCAACCCCCCCAAAAAAAACCCAACAAAAACCAATAAACCCCCAAACAAAACAAACCAAAAAAACCAAAACCCCCAACCCAACCACACCAAATTAAACCAAATATCCCTGACCCATCAGGAACTCAATGTCTACTTGATTGACTGGTGAGTGGTCTGGGAGTCCCCATCTGACCAACTGATAGTTTGTGGTCCTCTCATCTAAGTTCCCTGCTCCTTGGAAACCTTCTCAGGCCCTCTTGTATTCCTTCCTGTCTCGGGCATCTGCGGTCCTATCATGTGCTATGTCACAGCTTCTCCCTGTCTAGTTTCCGACTAGAGGATGCACTTGTTTTCACACGTCCTTCCTCCAGAACTGTGCTTGGCATCCGTTGCTGTTCAGTGGATGTTAACGGAATGCATACGTGTCCTATGGAATGACTGAATGAAAGTGTCTTGAGACCTGGTCACCTGCTAGAGAGGTAGGTGGCAAACACCCCTTCGCTCTGGGACACACGTGATCAGTCAAGAAGGCAGCACTTACTCATCCAACAGTATTTGCCCGCAGTGTCATCCAAGACGCTTTAATTCTTTAAAAACGTGTATAGTGTGTGTGTGTGTGTATTATGTGACTGTGGGATTGTGTGTCACACAATCTACTGGAGTCAGTGCTCTCTTCCTTTGTTCCTTTCTACCGTGTAGGTTCTGGGGTTAGAACTCAGGTCATCAGGCTTAAAACATCAAGCAGCCTTACCCACTTAGCCATCTAGCTGACCCTTACAATGCTTTAAAATACTTCACAGAACAGGGATAGGGAAAGGGGTTAAGTCAGTAACCCCAGAACCAATATACAAATACCAGGCATACACTTGTAATCCCAGGGCTGGGGAGGTGGAGACAGGAGGATCCCTGGGCTCGCTAATGAGCTGGCCGAACATAATAGGTGAGCTCCAGGCCAGTGAGACACAGCACCATCATGGCGGTGAAGGTTAGCCGCATTGTTGAGAATGACACCCAAGGGCTGTCCTCTGGCCTGTTCACATGCACATGACTGTACATTCACCAAAACAAAACAAAACAAACTTCCAGCTAGAAAGATGGCTCAGTGGTTAAGAGCACTGCTCTTCCATAGGCTCTGGGTTCAATCCCCAACATTCACATGCTGGCTCACAACCATCTGCAACTGGAGATCCTAAATTCCAGTATCTTCTTCTGACCTCTGCAGATACCAAGCATGCATGAGGTTCGCAAACACGCAGGCAAAATGCTCGTATAGATAAATAAAACAAATAGAGTTTTAAAAAAAGTGTTAACAATAAATAAATAAATAAATAAATAATCCTTCCCGGATGGAAGAACTTCTGCTGCTGTCTGGAAAGCAGCTGCAAGCCTCTGGAAAGGAGGCCCAAGCAGGGAGGTAGGTCAGAAAGTCCTCAGGGCCCAGACACTGCTTAGAGGTGGGTCTTCCAGAATCCTCTGAGGAGCTGCTTTGCCTGGCCTGGTGTTTATTCAGATGTGGTCACTATTAGGGCCTGGTGATGCATAATGAGGTTCTGCCAAGACCCAGGCGGCTGCTGCTTTCTCAGGTGCTGCATGGGTCACCTGATCCTTGGCCTAGTTCCCTCCTAGGGCGAGAAGGCCATTCTGCTCCCAGGTCTGGACTTGAAGGCAGGGAGAGGAACAGGCCAGAGACAGACACTGGAACCTGCCCCTACGAGTCCCACTTGGCAGTAACAACTGCTGTTTGAGACCTGGGGATCAAACTCATGTTGTCAGACTTGGTGGCAAGTACCCTTACCCACTGAGCCATCCTGTCAGCCCCACAATGCGTTTTATTTAGGAGATGTCCTTTGGGAGCACCCTTTGAGTCCTGGAGAAGCATGTTAGGGTTCTTAAGGGGAGTCTCAGAGCAGCCTGCTCTCGGCCCTGGGCCAAGAGCTGGGCAGACAGTTCTGGGCCCGCCCTGCCTAGCAGGATGCTCTGAACTGAAGCTGGTTCAGAATGGGGATAGCTGTACAAAGAGAATGCTTTGTTGTGCCTTGCTGATGAAGTGAAGTGGACAGGTATACACACTCATATATACACCTCCACAGTCACACACACACACACACACACACACACACACACACACACACACAGAGGCTTGATAGAGAAAGGCTGTCTCCAATTCCACTGTTTTTATACACCTTTGATTACCCAACCATTCACTCAGCTTCTACACAGCCATGGCATTCAGACACAATGCTGGACACAGGGCTAAAGGCCCAGAAATAAGTATGTAATCAGTGAAGTATGAATCCAGCACCTCTGAGCCAGGCACACATAGAAAAACACCTCTATAAGCCATTAGTTATTTAAATAATCAAGCAATTATTTCTTAAGCACCTTGTAGATTCTTAAGCCTCTAGTCACATAGGAAGAAGCAATCGTGAATTGTTTGAATGAATGAATGAATGAATGAATAAATGACTAAGTGTCCCATACAGGAAGGGCATATGAATGAAGTCCCAGCCCTCTATTTAGGAACCTAAAATGTCCCCATCCCATTTCAGGATGGCTGCCCTCAACCAACTTCATAGTGGAGAAGGTTCAATACAGCCATTGTGCTGGGGTGAGTGACAGCTGGTGGGTGGGACCACCTCCTTAGGTTCCTCTGACTGATAAGAAAGTAGACAGTTGTGGGCAGGAGAACAGGAGACCCTGGACTTGACTTGAACTTGGATCTATTTTTCCAAAATCCATTCTTCTCATGACCCCAGCATGATAGTGGGGTCGGAGGAACCCATCAGAACAGAGTCAGAGGGGCCAATAAATGTAGGAAGGTGAAAGAGACTCACCATGACAACAGGGCCAGAAGACCCATCACAACAGGTCTGAAGGAGCCATTATGTGACCATCCAGTGTGGAGGAGAGCCATGCACGCAACAGAAACATACAAAGGCTCTGGGGCATGCAGTGCCATGCATACAACAGAACTACACAAAGGCTCCGGGGTATGCAGTGCAGTCCTTCCGGGATACTGACATGCCCTGGGAGTGAACCTGTTACAAAGAGGCAGGGCCATTGTTCTGGATTCTCTAAAACCTAGAGACTGAACAAATGCAATCTCTGCACTCAATCCCCCTGGTTTGCAGCCTGGGGTGAGTCGATCTCAGGGGCCCCAGTACACGTCACAGGGCCCCAGCACACGTCACAGGGCCGCAGGGAGGGGGAAATAGGTTGCATGTGTGAGGAGAGGTCCACGGGAAGTGCCCAGTAAATGGAAGCCATCACTGCTGTACTCCTGAGATTAGGGAAGGCAGGCGGCCACGCCTTCGCAGTAACAGAGCCAAAGCTAACTGAAAAGGTCCTTGGGAGCACCAGATACATAGGTCATTATAGTCATCCCTCAACTAGGCACTTCCCCCACATTCAGAGTAGGGAAAAAAAAAAGTCAGTTCTGGAAATTAAGTGGTTTCTCTAACCATTAAGCTGCTGAGTCAGTCTAACATAGCCTAGGAAAGGCTTTGATCTCACCAAGTAGTCCAGGCTAGCCTTGAAATCCTCATCCGCCTGCCTCAGCCTACCAGGGTATTGAGGTTATAGGCTTGAGCCATTGCACCCACATTTGTCCTCATGATTTCAAAACATTTTTACATCTCTCACTCTACTAACCTATCTGTCTGGACCCTGGGCCCCCAAGGCACCTCTCTCTTTCTTTGGCTTTGGAGGTCAGTCTCAGCTTGAACAAAGACTCCTGCCTCTTGCACAGAGAGACAGAGAATAAGTAATCATGGTTAAGCTTATCCCCAATCACAGATGCACCTACTTGTCCGGTACTGGATGCCCAGGGCTGCCAGGCAGGCCACCAGCCCCGCTGCCAGCAGCGCCACCAGCACCACCAGCCGCTTCTCCACTGAGGTCCGAGCTGCCCAGCACCTCTGGCCGCTCCGGGGGCTGCGGAAGTTCACCTGCACGGAAGAAGCCAACAGGGGCAGCGATACCATGAGACCAGGGCCCTTCTTTCCCAAGAAGAAGGAGCTCTGCTGCAGGCCCAGACCCTGGGGAGGCATCAGGCTGCCTATCTGTCTCAGAGGTGGTCCAGTTCCCACAGAATTTGCCCTAATCCAGGAAAGGAACCACGGCCCTGGCCAGTAGCTTCAATTTGCTCTCGGACATCAGAGCTAGCAGCTCAACTCAGGCGGGCTTGTGTTTTCTGTGTCATTTGATACCAGTAGAAGAAAAAAAAAAAAAAAAACCTACAGCTTTTCTATTTCTCCAGTAAGGAGCTAAAAAAAAAAGAGAACAGGATGTTTGGACTTGAAGGCCCTCAGAAGGCGGCTGGCTGGGCCCTCCCCTGAGCCCCAGCATCTACAGAGCCAGAGACAAGCAAGGCAGGACCACAGCTCCTGCCTGCTCTCTGCAAGTGGGGACAACTCAGCCCATTTGGTCATTCTAATCCTATCAGGGCTGTCTCTCTGCCTCTCTTTTAACAAACAAGGTTCCCTGGTCACTCTCCTCATAGCTGAATGGGTAGGACTGAGAAAGGAAGTAGATTCTAGAGCCCACCAGTGGGTGAGACATGGTCAGGGATGGTCAGGAAAGACAAGAGGAGAAATAACAGCTCCGTTCATGCAGGTCCTCTAAGAGGGGAAAACGTACCAGGCCCCTGTAGTCTGGCTAAACAGGAAAGAAAGCACAATGAGGGGAAACGGAGGGTGTGGCAGGTCTTTGGGGGCAGGGGACCAGAGGGGACAGGCTTGTACCCAGGACCCTCAGCTTATGCTTTTCACACCCAAAGCCAGCACGGAGGTGGGGTTGTGGGAAGCCCCTTCTGTTCCAAGAGGTACTCCCTGCAAAAGCCAGGAGGGGTACCGGACAGGAAGAGTCTCCGGAATGTGGGGTTGTTCAGTGACATCACCCTGTACAAACATCTGGGTACCAACTCAAGGGAGAGAAAATGGATTCCTTTGCTTTCAACTGCTTACAGCCAAGACGGAAGGCAGATAGCGAAGGCTTCCTGGAGGTGATGTCTGGGTTGGGTGTAGACAAATAAAAGAGAGAACGAGTACCAGGCATAGCTCTGAGAAAGAACAGGAAATTCGTCCAAAGGACTGGAAGAGACGTCACTGCCCTTCCAGTGGATGAGGACGAAGGAGCAAGAAGAGGAAGGAAAGGAATCCTTGGGAGGTTCCCAGCATTCCAAGGGACCTAGGGATGCCCAATTCTGTCTCGCCAAATCCCCACACAGATGTGCAGGGGGTGCCCCCAGAGCAGGTCAGAGCCCAGAAGGCATCTTACAACTGGCCCATGAGATCTGAGATGGGTTCCCCTACAGAAGGTCCATTCTGGGGTATGTCCTGGGTGCTAAAAGGAAAAGCGGAACACGAGAAGGAAAATCGGGACCCAAAACTGAGAAAAAGATGTTGCGAACTGGAGACACTCTGTGACTGCCCGGGAGGCGTGCACCCCACGGTGGCAGCCTGGTGCTGGCAGGGGTATGCCTGAGGAAATCCCCTCAGCTTTCTTAAACAGGAAGAAGTAGAGGTTTCTTCTAACCAGGAGACTCTCACCGGTTCAGAGACAGCCTGGGACACGTGCTCCCATAGAGACACCATTTGGCCACCTATTAGTTTACTCAAGTTTACCTCAGATTTTGGCGTACAGAGAGACCCCAAGGCCTTCAGCCAGGTGCAGCCTTGCTGGGGACACATGGCTGTCCTGCTCCAGGACTTGTCCCAGTCTTTCTCTCCCACCTGTGGCCTCTCTGGCCTACAGGTTACAGCTCAGTTAAGAGAGCCATTGAGACCCTGGTTTAAGAAGCTTCCTTTGCCTGAGGGAGCTCTAGGGAGCAGCTCTAGGGACAGACTGTTCAGCTTTGGGGAAAGCAGGGAAATGCCACTTCGTTGGGACACCGAAGTGCTGTGGTGAGGGGGATAGGGAGACAACCAGGTGCAAAGACATCAAGGAGGTGAAGGAGAAGGAAGAGACGGCAGATAAAAGGAATCCGGAAGGAAACAAATGACTAGCAACTTATACATGTTTGACAGCTGACTTTTTTTTTTTTTTTTCCTGCGTTGGGCAACCATTTGTTCTGTTTCGTTGATTGGCAAGGGAAGCTCCCAAGACCGGGTTCTTGTGTGAGCTCCAGGGGAGGCACAGCTAGTGGGAGCTTGTGGGACAGAAGTGAGAGAGGACAATGAGGCAAGCACCTCTCCAGATTGTACAGGTCACGTCTGTGAGGCCCCGCTGCCCCCGGAGAGAAAACAGCCAGGCTGGGACATCACTGTTCCATGTCAAACTAAGTGTTGAATTTAAACAGATGGCTTCCACTGTGGATTAATTTAGAATTAAGTCAGAATGGAACTAAAAAGTCTCAGTTCCCAGCAAGAACTGCAAGCGAGATTTGAAAATAGGATCATTACTCTTTACCGTGTTCCCTTTACCGTGTTGCCCGTTTGACTTTCGTTGTTGGGCCAAGCACTTCTGGACAAACCTTCCCTGGGCAGAGGGAATTAGGAGCAGCTCCTGGGGGCAGACATTACCTCAAAGCTTTGGGCTGGGACCAGAGGAAGCTGGGCAAATCCCAGTACTGTGGATGGGTCTGGGTGGTATCAGGGTACCACTCTGTCCCTTTTCCCTGAGCCCCACCTGCAATACCTGGGCCCTGGGGAGGATCCCATGAAACGAGGTGACAAGAAAATGTGTTTTCACGCTTTCTTTTAGAAATGAGGGCATGCCAACTGTAGGAGACCAGGCTGTGGCCGCTTGGAGGGCAGTAGGCTTAGTGGTGAGTAGCCTAATCCATCTTGAGAGAGGTGACTGGGAAGTGGCTGTTGGCCAAGGTACAGAGTTGATACCCCAGAGATGGAGTTAAAGTCACTTGGTAAGCTGGCAGCCTTAGGGCTATTTAACATTGTGAGGTGGAATCAGAAAGAGGGGGCAGGTAGGGAGCTGAGGGGTGGGAGAGTGGAGGGTGAGGGGTAGAGGGTAAGACAAGGATGCCCTCAGAGGGGAGGGATGAGGAACAGGAAGAGGGATGGAGCTAGAGACAGCAGCAGAAAGGGAGAGACAGAGTGGGAGAGGAAAAGCAGAGGTGTCTAGCCTTGGCGTTCCCAGGGTTTGCAGAGCACCGGAACAAAGCCCATTATAAGAAGGGATAAGTATTCAGTTACAGAAGTGAGCGCCTGGCTCACCTAGGCTTACACCAAAAACAAGTTCTGCAGGTGAGGAGGGGTGCCTGCCCCAGGGCCCAGGAGAAGAGCCAGCAGCATAGGGGTGGAAAGCAGGCTAAGCAAGCTTTCAGAGTCTAAGGGCCCCCAGCAACCTGGCTTCATGGGTAGCAAACGAAGATTGTCCACCAAAGCTCTGGCGGAGGGCCCACCCTTTACAGCCCAGAGGCCCAGCCGTCATGACATCATAACGGCTCTCTGCCTCAGGCTCAGCTTTTTAGAGCAGGCAGAGCATGGCAGCTCAGCCTCACAGGGGGCCCCTGCCCCTGTGGGGGTGCCATTTTGGGCAAGTTCCTTCCAGTAAAGTTTCCATGAGGTAGACTTCTGGCTGAGACTACTGAGTTGAGCCCTGAACAGAACAATGATGTCTTCCCAACTGTCCGAGTCCTACCTGCCACCTGTCCCTCCATGCCTGACCTTGAAGGGATGGTGACAACCTTTAAGAGTGACCACAGTCTCAGGAAATGTCTGTCTTCCCAAAGGAATAGCCATCTCTCCAGCATGGAGGACAGGAGATCAGACACACCCTGAGGGGTGTGCAGAGGCAGCCCCCAGCCTGTCTCCCAACTCTAAATACTAGGAAGTTGGAGTGAAGTCCCCAGGTGTGAGTGGCCATTTCAGATACACCACAACTGGTGTACAAAGAGGACACTCCCACCCCACAAGGGGAAGTTGTTTGAAAATCTTAAGAGGTCCATCCCTCAAAGCACTCTCCAAAGACAGCGCTATGCAGAGGGTGGGAAGGTGAGGGTCTCGGATTTTTGTATCTCAGTTTTTCCTGTTGCTTAATCTTTCCCCCCCTGAAGTAACCAGATGTATTCAGTAGACCACTGGGCCAGGCTTCCCAGGCTGGCTGCAGGCTAATCTCCAGGATTTCTCTCAAGCTCCTGCAGTTGATATGTGTTTCTGTCCACTGTGTCTGTGCATATCTGTCTCTGTGTGTGTCCGTGTGTCTTTCTGTGTGTGTGTGTGTGTGTCTGTCTCTCTGAATATTCAGGGGGGGCAGGGAGGAAGGGAGGGTACCAGGCAGCTGGTATATATAAAGCAGAGCTTTGGAGGGAAAATGCTATTATACCTGGGGCATCACTGAGGTATTAGGCACAGTAAGAGTCTGAGAGAGGTAAGTCCATTTTCAGAGCACCAGACGGACTTTTTTTTTTTTTTTTTTAAATCATTATTGCTTCATCTGAATCTCAGCAGCGGCCTGAGAGGTGGGCCAACAACAATAACACATCTTGTAAAAAAGGCTGTATGAGTGAGATGCTTTTGGGTCTCAAAAGCTCCTGACACACGGACAGGGCTGCAAAGCTTTAAACTGGAGGGCAAACAGTAAGCCCTAGGTTTAGTCCTCAGCACTGCAGACAACAGAGTACGAATGCCAGGAACCCGAGGGTGGGAGGCAGAAGAGGGATCAGAAGTTCAAGACCATCTTTGGCTACACAGTAAGTTCATGGCTTGCCTAAGCTACATGAGACCCTGCCTCAAACAAAACAATAACAACAGCAATAAAACAAAAATGTAACAGAATACAAACATACAGGCCAGGTGTGGTGGTGTGACTGGGAGAAAAGTGGGGGGGGGGGTTTCAAGTCAAAGGCTGTCCTGGCTTATAGAGTTGAGAGTCTTGTCTCAAAAAAAATGAAAAGTGTATGTATATATATATGTGTGTATATACATGTATGTATATGTATTGTATGTGTGTGTATATGTGTGAACATGTATGTGTATACAAGGGAGATGTTGGCAGAGCTCATGCTAGGGAAGGAGCCTGAGTTAGACACATCCCCCCAAAATATATATACACACATAGATATATATATTTATATACGCATACATATATGGATATATACACACACTCAAATATAAAATACTAGAAGTCATTATTTCTAAGTAGAACTAGTTTCTTTTTAAAGCCTCTTTGTAAGTGTGTGCGTGTGTATGTGTGTGTATGTGTGTATGTGTGTATATGTGTGTGTTTGTATATGTGTATGTGTGTACATGTGTGTATGTGTGTGTACATGTGTATGTGCATGTATGTGTGCATGCATGTGTGTGTGTTTGTGCATGTGTGTTGTCAGAGAACTATATCCAGGCCTCAAGCGTGCTAGTCAAGCTCCCTTACCAGTGAATTGTAGCCCCAACTCCTTAAACCGTTTTTTTTTTTTTTACCCTTGTCCTTTCTTAATTGGTAAGTGAACATGTAAAACATTTATACTGAATAAAGACCCAAAAAACTTAAGCATTAAACTATGAGAGAACTCTACCTCATTGTATAGACAGGCCTGGTGTGCACACCTGTAATCCTGGCACCGGGAGGCTAAGGGAGGAAGGCCTGGAGCTGGGAGGGGGGCTGGGCTATAATGGGGAGTGGGGAGGGGAGGGGAGAGGAGGGGAGGGGAGGGGAGAGGAGGGGAGAAGAGGGGAGGGGAGGGGAGAGGAGGGGAGGGGAGGGGAATACAGGAGATGGTGGCTCTTAGCTTCTAGCAGAGCAAGCACCAGCTAGCTTGTGTTTAATCTGGGGAAGTCATGGAGGCAAGACCTGCAGGGGACCTACAGAAATGCCCCAAATTCTCATCAACCTTCCTGCGTTTTCTTCATGGAAATCAGAAAATACACCTAGACAGGCAGCCTCCTGTGGGGACACCAAGACTAAATGAGGTTCACCCCACACAAGGATGCTTCATCCCCCTTCCCGTGTCTCAGCTTTGGCCCCTGTGGTATAGCTACCACGTGGCTACCAGCCCTTTCCTCATGGGTCACAAAACAGTGACACCAGTCACTCCATTTCCCTTACCCTACCTTACAGACAAGGCCTGAAAGAGATTCTTCAGACAGGAGGGTGAGGAGCAGGGGTGGGGGGGGGAGAAAGAGGAGGAGATCTGTGCTCTGGGGGAGGGAGCAAAGCCCAGAGAGTGACTCGGGGCACTTGGGAGAAGTCCCACACTCTTACATCACTAACCAGAGGAGCCCAAGATTAGAAGTCCATCAGCCTACACCTGTGCTTGACAGGAGCTGGGCCTGGCACAATTCGGCTTCACTCCCGTGCACGGCCTTGAGATAAGTTTTGAGTAGGTGTCCTTCACAAAGTACCCAAGACTCTTTCTCTCTGGCCCACCTTTGGCAGAGACAGCAGAACTCTTGGTCCTGGCTCTCTCCTGATGGTTTCTCAGCAGCTGGGTCACACAACTGCCCTGGGTGTTCCTATTCAAACCCCAGCTTACCCGTCCATGTCCAAACCTTACCCAAGTTCTGGCTTGGCCAGAAAGCTCTGCTCCAGGCAGAGGAGAGGAGAAAGGCTGGGCACACCCCACCTACCCCACCCACACCCCTGTCAAGCCAGAGACTTGATGTCATGTCAAGTCTCTGGAGATTCCCACAGGGGCAGACCTTAAAGGGAAGGAACCAGGCTTCCGGAGTAAGTTGGCAAAGGACACAGAGAGAGGACAGAAGGCCACCCCCACCCCACTCCTCTGTTAACTGAGGTAGTCAGAAAGAAGAGAGAGAAATAAAGGGATAATGTTTTATAGTTAGGACTTCAGGGAGGCCGGGCCCGCCAAGCTGTAGCTGGGATAACTTTAGACTGTTGGTGCTGGGGGCTGGGTCCCTATAACCTCGGAGAGTCCTCCCCATCACCACTACCACCATCCTAGGCTGTTCCGTGAAAAGTTCAGGGCAGGAGAGTTCAGGGCTTCAACTCTGCCTCTGAGTTGTGGCCCAGAGCTCCAGATGAATGGGCCTGAAAGTGGGATGGAAGCCAGCCTCAGAACACAGCTACACAGGAAGGGGTCCTGCGGGACACAGAGCTGCTGGGTGCACGACCCCTACGGACTGATGCGGGGAAGAGACGCAAGACTGCGCATGCTCGAGCCGGGGCACTGCTGAACCAGCAAGGGTCAGAGTTCCTACCTGTAAGCCATTGGGGTACACATCGCCCTCGGAGAGTGAGTCCACCAGATCCTCTTCGTCCAGCGTGGCCCGCTTGTAGGTTGACATCTGCAATGCCAAATGCAGCACGGACTCCCTCAGCGTCTCCATTGCCCAAATGGGGAAGCGGGCCCCGGCGCCCCGCCCCGGCCACCCGAGATCAGCCCACGGATGGTTGGCCCTCCCCGCGCGTCACGCCCGCCTCACCCCCAGAGCGGCCAGAGCAGCGGCCAGCGGCGGCCACACGGTCCGCATGCTGCACCCCGCGATGCCCAGTCCGGGTCGGGTCCCCTCGAGCTCCTGTCTCCACGCGCCCGGCTGCTGGGGGCGGGTCCCGCTGGGAGGTGGGCGTGGCCCGCTGGGCACGTGCCTCTCCCAGGCCTTCCGCGAGAGTTGGGGTGGGGTGGACTAGCTTGCAGGGCCGAGCTTCCTAGAGGTTTCTTTCACAATGAGGTCCCCAATGGCACAGACCAAAGAGTCAAGGTCACCAAAGCCTAGCTGAATCAAGACAGATTCCTTCGCCATCAGCTGAGACACGGGGGCTGCCATCGAGCTAGAAAGGCTAGGGGGACGGAAGGGGGGAGGACGAGAAGGGGAAGGTAGAGCCAGGAATCCCCCCACATCTCTGTTCCTTTTCTCTCTAATTCGGAAGTTTTAAAGCCAGAGTTCTGAATGAAGTTCAGACAGTTCTTAAGAAAGTCCTCTGACACGACGAAAACTGCTGAGTGAATCTGGAGGTCTGCCACCCTCCCTCAAAGGAGGTGGCCCTCCCATACACACTAAGAATCTTTGCTTCATGGGCCAGCCAGATGGCTTAGCCAGTAAAGTGCTTGCAGTTACATCCGACCATTTGAGTGCATCTTCAGGATCCAAAGGCGCCAAGGAGAGAACCAAGTCCCACAGGCTGACCTCTGCCCTCTACACGTGTTTTGCACCTACACTCAGGGACATGCACACACAAACACACAAAAATAATGATCTAAATTCTGGCGAAAAGAGGGGGAGGGCATGGTGGTACACACCTTTCATCCCAGAACCTGGGAGACAGAGACATGCAGATCTCTGAGTTCAAGGCCAGTCTGGACTACATAGTGAAATCTTAAAAACAAACAAACAAGCAAGCAAGCAAACAAACAAAAAAACCCCAAAGTGTGGGGGTGGGGGAGGGTGGGAACCGTTGCTTTGGGCTGTGCTGGGGGATGTGGCTCAGAGGTGGTACACTCCCTCAGTTTCATCCCCAATATAACAAAAGCATGTACAACCTCATAGCTTTGGAGCAGATCAACAGTCATGTTAATTAAAACATCCTTTAAAAGAACCCAGGTGGGCGAAGTCAGGTCTCAGGAGTACAGAACTTTAAGTCCCCCCTCCCTTGCCAGAGGGGGTCTCCTGTGACCACCATTCAGTGGTCTCTGACAGGAACGATGCACCAGACACCCCGTCTCCCACCTCAGGATCCCAAAGGTTTCCCAAAGGGTACCTGTCACTTCTAACAAGTCACTCAAACACTTTCAGTTTTCCCAAGAGACAACTTTTTAAATCTTTTGTAGGCTTTTAAAAAATGTGTATGTTTGCCTGTCTGTCTGTCTGTCTGACTAGGTATCACGTGCATGTCTGGATATTATAATCGGGGATTGGATCCCTTGGAAGTGGAGTTAGGGATGGCTGTGAGCCACCATGTGGGTGCTGGGAACTTAACCTAGGTCATCCAGAGGAGCAGGCAGTGCTCTAACCACTGAACCACCCCGCTAAAGCACCATTTCTGTTCAGTCCCAACTTGGTTCTCACTGTTGGAGAGAACCAGTGTGGAGGGAGGGGTGAGATGGTTGTCCAAGGCAGGGGGAGGGACCATCGAGGAAAGTGGGGGGGGGTGAGGGGTGGGGGGGAAATTCCTACACTTTATGGGCCAGCATGATGGCTCAGCAGGGCTTGCCATCAAATCTGACCACTTGAGTTCATCCCCGGAACCCTCCCTCTGACAGCCCACTCGGCTGCCAGAGTCAGCCAGCCATTCTAAATGAAATTTTCATCACAGGACCCTTGCTTCAAAGGCTTCTCCAACCTTCTGCCAGGCTCAGGGCTGCCCGTCTCTGACCCTCCCCTTCAGCTGCACCCCACCAAGGCCCCAGATCTCTCCCCTGGCTTCTGTTCCGATCTGCAGATACCTAAACTGCTCTGCCAAGTCCTTTGTAGCTGCTCCCTCCCTCCATCTGGAACATTCTTTTCTAATCTTTGCTCTTCCCACAGCCAGCCTGACTCTCAGATTAAATGCCACCTGCTTAAACGTTCAAATCACCTCAAGTAGCTGCCGGCATTACTTCCTTATAGCACCCACTGTCTGCTGTGGTTGGTTTGGTTTGGGGTGGGGGGCTGGGTTTTATCATGTAGCCCAGGCGAGCCTGGAACTCACAATCCTCCTGCCTCCACCTCCCAAGGACTGGAATGGCACGTGTGCACCTCCACACACAACCACAGCACCTAGTGAATATTTTCCATGTTTACTGCTCAGTGTTCTCGCTCCCTCTCCCCTGAAAACCACGAGCTTTTCCTACAGCAGCTGGGCCCTCGAGGAAGATGCCCCATCACCCAGCACGCAGTAGGTGTTCAACAACAGTTCTTAAGCAGAACCGTGGAGACAGTGGTGGCGAGGTGTTAAAGTGCCTTCAAGTTCTCGTGAAAAATCTGATGTCTAACAAAATGCCTATGGGGAACACAGAAACACATCCAAGGGACACAGGTCCTGGGGGAATCGAGCTGTGTGTGCAGGGAAAGTATCTCTTGTTAAAGATTTATTGATTTGGGGGCTGCAGCGATGGCTCGGTGGCTCACGTGCTGCTCTTGCAGGGGATCCAGGTTCAGTTCTGTAACTCCAGTTCGAGGATCAGATGCCCTCTTCTGGCCACAGCAGGTACTGCACACATGTGGTGCATGTCATGTACTTGGAGACAACATAGAATAAACATTTTTTAAAAGATTTATTTAGCCACCAAGCGGTGGTGCATGGCTTCCGTGCCGGCCTCCAGAGGGCGACCCGCAGCCTCGCTCTCCCCGCGCCCTCGCTCTCCCCGCGCCCTCGCTCTCCCATCTCCTGTGTGACTCTACCCGAGTCTCATGGGGAAAAAAAAAGATTTTATTTATTGCCAGTCTGGTGGCAGTAGCCTTTACTCCCAGCAGAGGCAGGCAGATCTCTGAGTTGAAGGTCAGCCTGGTCTACAGAGTGAGTTCCAGGATAGCCAGGGATACACAGAGAAACATGGGGGATGGGGTGGAACTTGGTGGGCGGGGGGGGGGGGGGGGGGCTATTTGTTTAGTCTAATATATGTACATAAGTATTTTGCTTATATACATGCATGTATAACATATGAATAATTGGTGTCCATAGAAGCCAGAAGAGGGCATTGGATCCTCTGGAACTAGAACTACAGACAGGAGGGTGCTGGGAATTGAACCCTGGTCTTCTGCAAGAGCAGCCAGTGCTCTTAACCACTGAGCTATCTCTCCAGCTCCACCTCTGGGGGCAGGGGGCAGAGTTAACCAAATTCCCGAATCTTATGGCCCTCTCCCCATTAGGCAGAGGAGTGCCTACTACGGCATTCCAGGGGAGAAAGACATCTAAGGGTTTTCTAAAACAAGAGACTCAGCTACATTGACAGGTGCTAATCAGTCACTGGAGGAAAAGAGTTTTGGTTCCCCCAGCACCTCCCCTGGGACCCAGGAGGGCCAGGGAAGTGACGACTTCTGTTTCCCACCCTCTCCTCTCTGCCTGGTACCTTTTCTTTTTTGTGAGTTTTCTTGGCCCCTCTTAGACAGAACTAAACCGGAACTACGGGAAGCAGCTTGTGGGCGGGTTAAATAGTGGCTCCTCCCACACTTCCAGTTCATTTCAGAGACCTCCCTTTCTGGGAAACCTCCTGACCACTGACAGTATCTGCACCCCCACCCCTACCCCACCCCCATGTGTCCCTCCAGTCTCCTCCCCACACCACCTCCCTAGACCAGGCATCTCTTCAGATAAGGGGTGCTCTGAACACAGAGTCTGTTCTGCTCCTTCAAGGACCCAGTCTGGGGCTGCAGCCTTTAGATGTCTGAGCAAAGGTGCAATCGGGTAGGTGGACAACCACATCCCATCCATCCCACTACAGCTGTTAGTGACTAGATGACATAGCGGCCCAGGTACCTCTCAAGCAAAATAAACAGTTTTCAGGCCACAAAAGCCCCGCTCCATTCCTGCCACCTGGGCTAGCCCAGCAGATGTGTCTTCCATAGACAGAGAAAGGGAAGGTGGTAAGTGGACTCTACACCTACTGGGTGTCACTTAAGATGTGTCTCTCTTGTCTCAGAGCACTTCAGCTCAGCCCACATCCTTATCTCCACATCACAAATAGATGACGGAGGCTCAGGGAGGATTCACCCCTCCAGTGCCCTGGCTGGACCCTGAGGTAGCTGGGATATGAGCTTACAAACCAACCCATAGTGGCTTCAATAGGCTGTCCCCACCCAAGGAGGTCAGGCCACACAGCAAGTCTGTCGGGACCAGAGTCAGGTCACAAGCCTGGGTCCTGGATACCAGGGCCTGTGTTCTTTATGGCAGGCACAACTACTTCCGGTTTGGACTTCAGGGACTCTAGATGCCCTGGGAAGACTAGGCCCTGGGCTGGTGGAACGGCCAGGGCTTGTTTTAATGGCCTTGTTTGGGGTTATATGGGTGCCAAGCCCTGCCTGAGCTTCAGGAAAGCAGAACTGCTTTGTGGGGAGACTCCCCCCTCTACCCCCGAAATCTGGGCTGCATCTGGGCCTGGAGCTCACAGGAGGAATTGGCTACTTCCTGTGGAATGTGGGTCCTGGGTCCTTGATTTCCAGCTGTACAGGGACAGTGACAAGAACCAGATGAGATGGTGGCAGATCTGGAAACTCTGTGGCAGGCATCGTGGGTCTGGGACGAGCACAAGTGAGATACAAAGATGACAAAGGCCTGTGGCCTGGTGGTACCCAGGAATCCCATGAGTCCCAACAGCTTGAGTCATTCATCTGACTCTTGTGGTCGGTTTGCCCAAGGCAGGGAATCTGTGGGGAATCTTGGAGCATGTCAGAGGCGACAAAGAGAGCAGAGTTTCCAGCCTGGGCTGGGGAGCCACACCCTGAGCTGTTTTCACATTCTGTTTCTTGTAAGTCTCCATTGCTCCGGGGGCGGGGGCCACCCTCGTGGCCAAGTGCCCATCATTTATTTCTGCCAGCAACAGGCTGGGATCTGTGAGATGCTACGTGTCACCCAGTACACGCTCATTCGACAGGCGTGAAGATGGCCCCTGCCAAAGCTCACTTCAAACCTCAATCCCTGGCCCCACTTGGCCACTTTCCAGCTGTGTGACGTTGGTCAAGAGACTCCTTCTCTATGCCTTAGTTGTGTCATTTGGAAAACTGGGTAATTAACAGACACGCCCCCCCAGGAGTGTTGTGATACATAATGAGGTAATAGACTTAAGTGCTTAGGTCAGGGCCAGTTCCACAGCAGGTGCCTGTGTTATTCGTATTGTTATCCTGTAGCATGTGCGTGTGCGTGTGCGTGCGCGTGCGTGTGCATGCACTGCGCCTGTGTGACCAGGCACATACTCTGTTCCAAGCAAAACAATAAATAAATGTAAATGTAACTGACAGAGGCTAATGACAGGGTTCAGTGTAGAGCACCTGCCTTGCATGCCCAAGGCCTTGGGTGATGATGATGATGATGATATATGATAAGCCACCCCCAAGTCGCTGACTCGGACAGCACCTAGGTCCAAGGTTCCTTTATGGCTTCATCTTATTCATATCTATGATCACTGGACAGGACCAGTCCTGGGACACCCATTTCACAGGTTTGGAGATTGAGGTCTGCCAATGCACAACTACGACTGGACCTCAGATTCTCCTCATCTTCTTGAGGCCTCTTCCTTCATTTCTCCTTTTCTTGTGGCTCCTCACCAGGAGCCTAGCTTGTAGGCCAGGCTCTTTGGAGGTTACAGGCCACCCCACCTGTGCTATGGGACTAGAGGGAGAGAACTTGGTAGGTGGGGAAAGAGACTTGGCTTTGAGCCACCGAAGGTTCTCATGGCATAGGCGGGCATAGGAAGGGAAAGGGGATGGACGTTGGGCAAGAGGCAGAAGAGGGGTGGGGAGGGGTGGGGGACTAAAGCCGAGGTTTAGGGAACCATCTGAGGTTAGAATACACAGGGGAGGTCGGGTTCTTTACTGCTTCCTTTGAGACACATGGCAGCCCTGCCAGGGAGTAGGTTACTATGTTTGTGTACAGTATGACAGAGACTACACATGCCCAGTTGGCCCATGTTGACTTGTGTACCTAAACCCAGGGGACCCCGAGGGGAGCGGCTCCAGCTGCTTTGGTACCCATGGTAAAGGTGGCCCATGCCTGGCTGTCCACCTCCCGTCTTCCCTAACGCATGGGTATTCCAGCGTGCATCCCCTTCACCAGGGCAGGTCCTCCCCATCGGTCACCTCTGGCCTGCAGTTTGGCCCCAGTGGCTCAGCTCTCCCAGAAAGCCTTTTTCTGTTAGCCCCCTAGTCCCTGGATCTCCCTGTGAACTCATCTCCCACTGAACTCTGGGTACAAAGATGTAAATATAAACTGACAAGAGCCAGCCCGTCTCCTGCTAACAGACTGACTTCCTGTGGGTGTAGAATGCCGACTGGCACCTCTATAGTGGACAGCCAGGCATGGGCCACCTTTACCATGGGCACCAAAGCAGCTGACAGCGATCCCCTAAGGGTCTCCTGGTCTTAGGTCCGCAATATGGACTAATTGAGCATGGGTGGTACCCCGGGATCAGACTCTTAGCATCTCTCCTGTTTCATCCCTCACAGATCCACTCTCATGCACACTGGAAACAACAAAACATAGGGTCTAGTCCCCTAAACAGCACAGGTTCCTGCGCCCAAGCCTTTGCATGTCTATGACCAGCTAACTCTTCATCTCAAAAAATCTTCCTCCAGGCAGCCTTACAGGATTTCACCAGGCCCCTTCCCCACTCCTCACGAACCGGCCTTCAGTGTCTCAATCTAAACACAGCATGGCTTTGGTATCTCAGTCGCTTCCTGAACTTTGGCTTTCATCATTTCATGGGGATGGGAGGAGAACCCAGCACGCAAGGTCTTTATGTGTGCTGGGCTAACTAATAAAGCACTTAGCAGGAAAGTGGCATTCAGTCACTGTCCCCTTGCAGATGGCCTGCTGTGAAAAAGCCAGCTCTTCAGAAGGGAAAAAGGAAGACCCGCAGATGAAACTAAAAGGGCTGTAGAGGGTGTTCACACGGAGGGCGCTCACACAGAGGGTGCTCAGAGAGGGCGCTCACACCTGCCCAACAGCCACACACACATCTGGAAAACCTCTGAGTCTGGGAGCCATCCCTGGGGGCTCCATCACACAGCAGACAGTCCTACCACGAGCGCAGCCAGCACCTCCCGCCTTCCCTCTTCGCACCTGTTTGTTCCTGTCCACCTCAGACACCATCTCCCAATCTTCTCCGTGCTCTGTGCACGAGGCAGACCAGCGAGCTGGCCCCGAGTCCAGAGCCACAGACAGACACCTGCACCTTGGTGCTCCAGCACCCTTGTGAGGGACAGCCAGGCTTCGTCAGTCCCAGGCTGAAGAGGCCGGGGTGCTGGAGCCAATTTGCTGATCTAATCACGTAAAACTTAAGACAAAGCTAATCTGTCTGGTTTAATGATATTTATAACGTGACTGACCTGCTTGGTAATTAGGTTCAACCAGGAAACAGCTTGTGGAAGTTCTCGTAATTAATATTTGTGTTACCCCGGTGGGCAGGCTGCGGCCAGGAAGAGGAAGAAACAGATGGGACAGGAACTTGTGCACAACCCCAGGTTTCTGAAGCCTCAGACCGCCAACTTATGTGGATGATCCTGTCAACCTCCCTTGAGGTCAGAGGTGGGCATGAGTCCGTCTCAAGGTTGAGAAATAAGCTCAGAGAGGCCCAGTCCCTTGTCCAAGGTCACACAGCCAGCCAGTGAATGACAACCACGGTTCACATACGTTTTTTATTCCTCGGGCAGCAGGTGATGACTCGGGCGAGGGCTGGGGGACCAGAAGGTGACACGGTGACGTGGTGACAGGTCTCACATCAACTTGCCTTTTAACAAACACAAACAGGTGTTGGAGAGGCTGAGGGCGTGGCTCGGTTGATACAGGCTTAAGACACATGAAGCTCTGGCTCAGCATCCAGAGCAGAACAGCAGATAGTGGATGTGTGGTACACACCGGCCATTCCTGCACGGGGTCGGGGGTAGGCAAGAGGATCAGAAGTCTAAGGCCATCCACGGCTCCAACCTAAGCGGGAGGCCGGAGGATATAGGAGACTATCTCAAAGAAAATTCAAAAGGAAGGAAGGAAGAAAGGAAGAAAGGAAGGAAGGAAGGAAGGACGTCGGTCAGTCCAGGGCTGGAGAAAGGGTTCAGTAGTTAGCAGCACTAGCTGCTATTGTAGAGGATCCAGGTTCGAGTCCCAGCACCCACATGGTGGCTCACTACCGTCTGTACCTGCAGTTCCAGGGGATCGAAGCCCTCCTCTGGCCTCTGCGGGCACCAGGTACACATGTGGTACGCAGGCATACGTAAAGACAAAACAGGGATAGGCTTAAAATAAAGTAATTTAACACAAAATTCAGCCAGCACCCAAAACACAAAGGCAATGTAAGTTGGCCTAGGAATGGTGGCCCAGAAGGATGAGAACTTCAAGGATATCCTCAGCTACACAGAAGTGGAAGCTAGCCTAGACTAGCCATTTGATACTCTGTTTGAAACGAACAAAAAGGGCCGATGAGGCTGAGCGTCTCTTCTATGGGGAATTCTGGAATGTGGCTGAAGCTCCACTGAGTTAGACCAGGGACCTGTCTGTCCCCTGTCCTTAAGAGATCAGTGCGATTTCACAGCTACCTCAGAGCTTCTGTGGGCATGTACTTTAAGCTGGGCCTTCCCCACAACCCATCAGGATAGGCAGCACTCTTTCCATTTCAGAGATTGAGAAACTGAGGCTCCAGAAACTTCAGAGTGAGGGGACACAGCCAGCTGGAGGTGTTCCCCAGGATACAGTCTTGGTGCACAATATTTCGTCACAGTTGCCTGAGAGGCAGAGCCCCCAGCCTAGCTTCTGGCCCATGCCCTAGGCTGGCAATGAGTACCCTGTATGCTTCCTTCTCACCAGCTACCACCTCTAGCTGTGTGACCCTGTACCTCTTAGAACTCTGGGTAGAGAAGCCAGGCTTGGTGGTGCACACCTTTGATCCCAGGACACCGGAAGTAGAAGCAGGGGGACTTCTGAGTTCAGGGCCAGCCTGGTCTGCAAAGTTAATTGCAGGACAGCTAGAGAAGCCCTGTCATGAAAAACCAATCATTAACAACAACAACAACTCTGGGTGGTGATAACATCACACATCTCAAAAGTGGGATGCAAACTGGGAAATTCAGTTAAAACAAAACAGTAAGCACTTATTTAGCACCCACTGCGTACCCACGCAGGGACTCGCAGGCAGGCTACGGCCACAGGAGAGTCTGGACACATCTGCTGGCCCTTCTATACCATTGTCTTCAAAACACTAGAGACTACAGATGGTTTTCACCCCCTAGGACCCACAGACCCTGCAACAAGGACTCTGGAGTGAGAGTCGGGATGAAACTCCAGCTGAGCACTCCCTGGCCTCACCCCTGGGGCTCAGGAGGTTACCCTGCCAGCGAGAGATCCTTATCCTCTGCTTCTCCAGGTAGCAGGCTTGTCTGGACATATCCCCAGGAAGTGGGGGTGCCCAGCGCCTAGCACCCCTGAGGCAACAGTACATCCTGGCCCTGTCTGATTTCACCCTCGCCTCCCTGGGCTGGGCCCCACCTCCTACCTCCCGCAAACCCCTCTTCAGGTATCTACCAGGCTCCCAACCTCCTCGCCTCACCTCACTGCCATTTTGGCACTGTAAAGTTGGGGTCCCATCACCTGCCTGCTAAGAAAGCACCCGCACGAGAAATTGGTCCATGCCAGGGAAGTCTCAGTGGGCAGGGCTCAGGACCTCTCAGGCCTCTCCAGGGAAACAGCACCTCCCTGGCTGGCAAAGCTGCCCCTCAGGTGGCATCGCCATACAAAGAAGCGTCATCTTCCCTGAGCCCTGAAAGGAGTATGGGTAATAGATAGGAAGAACCAGCTGGGTTCAAATCACTGCTCATACTGGGACTTGGTCTATAGCCCAGGTCAGGCACTTAATCCTTGCCCGTGGCTAAGCCTGCTCAATTATAAGAAGGATTTATTAGAAATCATTACAAGGATTAAATGAGTTTGCAGGACAAGGACCTGAGACAAAGGAAGGGCCAGACCAAGTATCAGCTGTTCCTGTCAGTGCCGTGCCCAGGCTCCCGCTCACTGCCAGCTGGCCCTCAGACATGTCAACGTTTTTAAAACACCAGCATGGTAGGGATTTTTACACGAGAAATCGATATTTTTAAATCTTTCATTGTAAAAAACAAAACAGGAACGCTGCTCGGTCCCCATTCTCACGGAGTTGGAGGATAGATGCCTCCGGTGACAGGCCACAGGTCCCCAGGGCATTACAGCCCTGGCCCCACTCCTCCGGGCTTCCTTTCTGAGGCCCAGGCTTGGCGGCTCCTTTTCACCATGTTGGCGCCACCACATGTTCCAAAGACGCCTCCTGCTAGGAGCCTCCCTGTCAAATGTGGGAAAACAATTCACGTGAAGCTTGAAGCCAGGCCAACCCATCAATGGTGACTGATGCTCTGGAGAGTGGTAACCTCAGACTTCCTCAAATGGAGCAAGACTGGGAAATAGAACATTCTGGAAGTGTCCCATCTCCTGTTTCACGGCGGTTGATTACATACGGGTGTGCTTTGTCAGAACACATCCTGCTGTCACCTGCGAGTTTTATCCTGTGCAAATGACAGACACCACCATAGAAAAGAAACGGGTAGGGAAGTCTGGTGGGGAGGGGCTCAAGGTCTAAACAGGGCCTGAGTCCTTTGGGTGTGAACACTCAGCCTGTTAAGTGTGACAAAGACAGGTGAGCTGTTCCCTGGCAATCAGTCAGCTCTCCTTGCCCAGTGCAGGCCACACAGCAGAGGCTGAAACCTAGAGTGTCAAGCTGCGAATGGCTGATCTTTGAAGAACTGTACAGACCCATGGTGTCCAGAACAGAAGCCATCAGCGGTGTGTGGCAACTTAAGTGTGTTAAACTGGGGCTGGGGATGTACCCCAGTTGGTAAAGTACTTTGTCTGTACTCCAGGGTGCTGTGCATCTCAACCCCAGTACCACAGAAACTGGTGGATGTGGGGTACACTCAGAAAGTAGAGGCAGGAGGATCATCCTCAGAGATAATGAGTTCAAGGCCAGCCTGAGCTATGAGACCCTGTTTCAAAAAAAATTGTTTTAAAATAATTATTTATTATATGTATATAAGTACACTGTAGCTGTCTTCAGACACACCAGAAGAGGGCGTCAGATCCCATTACAGATGGTTGTGAGCCACCATGTGGTTGCTGGGAATTGAACTCAGGACCTCTGGGAGAGCAGTCAGTGCTCTTAACTGCTGGGCCATCTATCGAGTGCCTCTTCCCCCCACCCTCAAATTAAAAAAAAAAAAAGTTCTGTTTTGTTTTGTTTTGTTTTGTTTTGAGACGGGTTCTCTCTTCTGTGTAGCCCTGGCTGCCCTGGAACTTGCTCTGTAGACCAGGCTGGCCTCAAACCCATACAGATCCGCCTGCCTCTGCCTCCCAAGTGCCAAGATTAAAGGCGTGCGCCACCACCACTGCCTGGCCATTTTTGCTATTTTTTTTAAATTTCTATAAAAAGATGCATTTTATTTTATTTATGTGTATGCCTGTGTGCCCGCTCATATTCATATTCACGGCCATGCCCATGCAGGTCAGAAAACAGAAAAGGGCATGAGACCTTCGGGAGTTACAGGCAGTTGTGAGCTGTCCTATTAGACCGGAGGGTAAAGCCACTTCTGGCCACATCTGGCCCTCACCACTGTGAGGCATCCGGCAGACCTGTCTCTCAGGCCCCAGTGACCTCCGTTTAGGGGTAACATTACACCTCTCCCTCCCTCTTAAGATCAGACACAGCCACGCATGTTTCCAGGGCACACGGGGGCTCAGAAAGGCTTACAGGAGTAGTGCTATGTCAGCAGCCCGCCCCCAAGCTAGAGCCGGGAGGCAGGGGAGCAGTGTGAGGGCCAGTGGGGACATTTCTATTTGTGAGGGTGTGGAAAATGAGTGGGTGGTGAAAAAAAAAAAAAAACACAGGCTGGATTCGATGCTGCGGGCCTGGGAGGAAGAGGTGCTGAGCACAGGGAAAACTCGCAGGGGCCCCCATGCCCCGTGCTTGGAATAGGATCTGGGAGCAGCGCTGAACAGCACCCGACACTGCTGTGGTCACACCGGGGCAACAGGAAGCTGTGTCCTTCTTGAGAGGTTCCTCTGTCTGGAGGGGCACGGTACCCCCAATAGGGACAGGCGGAAATGGGCTCGCCCTAGAGGCTGCTGGGAATAGAGAGTTGACAGGGCTCGGAGCTCCCTTACCATCAGATAGATCTGTCTTGCCAACCCCACTCAAAGCTCCTCACAACCTCTTCGAAGCACAAGATGCTGGTATTCATCCGCTCGCTCATTCATTCATTCATTCATTCATATTCATTTATTCAGTCAGTCCTCCTGCCCCTGCGACAACTCAGGAAATGAAACCCCTACTGAAATCATTGAACAAGACACGGTCCTCACTCTCAGCAACCGAATTGTGGTGTGGGAGAGACATAAACAACGTGGCTGAAAGAAACACATCAAACATTTATTCAGTGCTTGCTGTATACCAGCCCAAACGCTACATGACAAGTGTTTTAAATGCTTCTATTTGATCCTCATAAAAACAGCAATATATACCGTTACTAATTCTCTTTGGGAGGTGAGGGAACCCAGGCACCGAGGGCTCCAGCCCTCAGGGGTGGGGTTTGGGAGCTAAACCCAGGCACCATGACTCCAGTCTGAGGTCCTGAACTAACAGTGTGCTGGTGGCCTCATGCAAGAGAGGATAGCAGGGAGGGGTCTGTCTGGCAGGTGCTGGGAGAAGATGGCGACACATCGACACAGTGTCTGAGACCAGAAAGACCAGGATGAGTCAGAAGTGTACTTCAGGCCCTCTGAAAGGCAAGGCTCCCGAGAAAGAGAGTTTAAGGAGGCAGTACAGTGGGGAGACTCTGCCTTCCAGCCCTGCAGCATCCGATAGAAAGGAAATCGAGAAGGCTCTGAGAGAAAGCCCAACCCTGGGGCAGCTGAGCCGGAGAAACAGCCAGGAAGAGACCCTCTGCCAAGCATCCTGCGCTTCCCACAATGCCCGCTTCTCAGCTGCCAGTGCTAAGGGGTCAAAGCTGAGCCAACTTTGGATGCAGGATGACAGGCCAGCCAGGTGGTCTTTGTTCCTCACACCTAGACTCTACCCTTACTGCTGAGTGCAGTGTGTGCCCCCCTCAACCCTGTCCCAGTCAGGACTATGTGATGCTGGCCACCGGCTTTAGCGGTCTCATGTCGGGTCAGTACCCTCTTGGCCGTTGGACCACCCGGAGGTTGTGACAAGGCAAGGAGGTGGGTGTTAAAGCCGGAGCATGTCTGGCTCAGCTGTTTAAGAGCCATGTCACCGTCACCGACGGAGCCCCCTGCCACTCTCAGAAGCTCAGTTTCTTCCTCTACACAGGAGGGCAGCCGCTCCTTCCTCTTGGGGTTCTGAGGGAGAAAAGACCCTGTGGGTAAGGTGCAGGCACAGCGGCTGCCTTTGAGTGCTTTGGGAAAGCGAAGTTTCAACATCACTGGCGTAGTCCAAGGACTCCAGCCACACGAAACCCTGGGGAGACCTTACCACGAACTGCAGAGGCCCTCCTGGTTACCTGCCCCCACCAGGTTTGAGGTTATGGATTCTTCATACCTCAGCAAAATAACCAAAGGCAGGAAGTGGGGAGTTTGGACTTAATCGCCAGGAGAGTGAACCGCATGTGCCCACACAGACAGCTGCTCTGAGCAGCTCTAGACAGGAAGTGGGAGGAGACAAGCCTCTAGCATGGAGGTGGCCAGGCAGAAGAGAGACCCAGTCTGCTAGAGGTGGGATCCCGCCTCCAGTATCTCTCTTGCAAGCTCACTGTTTCCTTCCTTTTCTTTTAAAAAAAAAAATGACATATGTATTTTATTTTACATGTATGAGTACGTTGCCTGTGTGCACAGGTTTGTGTGCATGCATGCTTGGTGCTGGTATGATGGATTCCCCTGGAACTGGAGTTAACAGACAGCTGTGAGCTGCCATGTGGATGCTGGGATTTGAACCTGTGACCTCTAGAGGAGCAGCCAGTGCTTTTAACCGCTGAGTCATCTCTTCAGTCTTGTTCTCTGTTTCTTAAGCCCACAGTGGGTCCCCGTTTGTGTCCTCAGGAAGTCTAGAATAGGCCACTTTGTAGAAAGCTGGCTGGCCTACTCTTGCTAAAGAGCCATGACCAAGTCCTCTTACCCATGTGGGACTGGCACACCCGCCCTTAGGGACACTGTCTCTTTCCCTGGGTCCAGATCATCACTTAAGCTGTCCCTCTTGTCATTCCCCGCGCCTCGTCTTTTTAGCAAAGCTCTAACTTCCAGGGCTGGGTCTACAGAGTCTCTTCTGCTCCAGGGCCAAGAGGCTCCTATCACTAAAGCTCCCAAGCCTGGGCTGGCCTGACATCCTAGCTCCAGTCAGTGATAAACAATGGAAGCTTCAGCCCCCAGTCCCAACCTCACAGGACACTTAAGTATGGATTCCTGAGCTTCTGTGTCCCCCTCCACAAATGCAAAAGCACCTGTTAGATATTGTCACCAGGAAAAATCCCTTCTCTGAAATTGGTGATAACAAGAGAAAAGGTGTTTGAGATTGGGCAGGGAAAACTGAAGGGCCCCGCCCCTTTCTGGCATGTCTTTCAAAAACACTTCAGGTCAGAGACAAGCCAGCCAGGAGAGGTCCACAAGGCCCTACAGAGCCAGGACATGGAGTCTGGCAGATGGACTGTTTCCTCAGGGAAGCCTCTTTCTCTGGTTGAGCCTCCACCTCTCCCTTGTAAACAGGGCTTTAGCCTTTGGATGAGAGGAGAAAAGCTTGCAGAGGTGCCTGGGCACAGAGGGCAGGCTGAGGCCTGGCCACTGCACAAGGTCCCTGGGGCTCCTGTGTTCTCCAGTTTGCACACACAGCATCGTTCAGTGCACACTCACCCTCCCGCCTTCTCAGGGCTTCCCTGGCTGGAGCCACTGAAAACTTCCCAGAACTGGGCTACCAGCCAGGGCTTCTTAAAGTCACCAGCCTCCTGCCGAAGGCTCAGCAGGGCCTAGCCAAAGCCCATCACTCACCACAGGAGATTATCACATCTCAGCCTGCAGGATGGCAGGGTGCCTGGCAGGAGCCTGGCACCAGCTCCATGTCCGCCATGGCTGGGGAGTGACTAGGAGAGCATCCCACTGTCCTGCCCTCCAACCTAGAGAATCCATAGGCCAGCCTTTTGTCTTCCTACCCTGTCAGCCAGGCCACACTGGGGCTCCAGAGCTCCAGGACCACATCCCAGCTATGGACATGGCAGCCTCACCCCACACCCCCTGGGCTAGGAGACATGCATAGGATGCTGGGTTCAATTGGGTCTACTCACACCCCACTCTTGGTTAAGAACAGAAATTTGGGTTGGGGGTGGGGGAGCCAAGCTGTGTGGAGTTCAAGTTTAGCTGTGTGAGCAGTTTAAGCACTTGGGGCCTATTCTCGTACCTATAAAGTGCCAAGATAACAGTATCCACTGTCCTGGCTTGTCGGGAGGATAATCAGTTCTTTGTAAGCTGTTTGCATGGAATGTGGCCTGGTACTGCCCGAATGGACGGCTGAGTGAATGAGTGCTCACGGCCTCCAACTCTGCCGCCCAGACGTCTTCTGCAGACTTGCTATCACAACCCTGTCACCAGCTGTCTGCCATTGCTGCATATGCCAAGAGTCCTTCCCGCACAGGACCCTGGGGAGCCTCCACAGTTGGGAGACTATGACATAATGACATAATCTCAACTCTTTTTGCAAGGCAGTACACTTTTTGATGGCGTTGCTCGGATAGGATGGAGGATCAGACACCAGGTAGGACTTGGACCCAGACCTTCTTCAGATGATGCTACTAGGGAATGCTTCCATCCTCTATGCTGACACAGTGCCCCCCCAGGGGTGCTACCCTCACCCACTCCCCACCTCCTGAGATCAGACACTCTTCCCAGTAGGGGAGCAAGCCAAGCTCACTTGTGCCAGCCCAAGTCCCTTCTCCCTGCCTGTGCTGAATGATGAAATCCAGAGGCGAACTCAAGTTGGCCAGTCATGGTCCATATGCCCTGCTCTGTGACAGTGGGGGTGGGGTTCAATACTATGGTTGGCAGCTTAACTACTACCACAGGGTGAATTCCCAAAGGGAGGGCACTGCTATTGGCAGAGTGGATGGGCGGGAGTAGCACACACAGTTGAGCAGAATCAGCCTGGGCCCACGTTGGCTCAGCTACCATCAGACCCTGCAAGTTCCTCTTGTCATCCGTCCATTGTACAGTCGTCCATCAGACACCATGATGCTGCTAGAGATGACTCTGAGGCCTATCTGCTCGATACCAGAGCAAGGAGCCTCAAATGGTCAGGCTCTGATCACCACCCCACCCCCCATACCCAATTGAGGAGAAAAAGCTTGGCTTGGGCTCCTCCAAGCCCTGCAGCCTCAGCCTCCTCCTCTCTCTCCATTCCCACATACCAAGAGCGTTCCAGAAACCCCACAGGACAAGAAGATGGTTATGTGGAAACAGGAGATGGGCCCCTGTGCCCCATGCGGAAGATGGGATCTAGGCTGAAAACAAGCTTCTTCCAGTGATACTCTGCAGCCCTGGGCATTCTGAGAGTTGGACTCCGGCACACTCTGGAACACTACTGAGTTATCACGCCAGCAGCTTCCTCCTGTCCCACATGCAGGACATCCAGAGCTCCACTGATAAACACATTGGTCCTGTGCTGCATACCCAGCCACACCATGAGCTTCTGGGGCGAGAAGACACCCCATCTGACTTCATGTTTTCTCACAGACACGTGTCATGCACGTGTGAGATAGGCACATAGCTTGGAGGACACCAGAAAACGGGACAGCGTAGCAGACAAGTGTGTAATGTACACCGGCTGCTGACAACCTGCATTTTAAATCCTGACTCTGTCACCTGCCACCTCCATGACTTGGGCAAGTGACGCGACCTTCCTAGGCCTGACTCTGGTTTTTTCAGATATTCATTTAGGTATATACTGTTTTCAATTTTACACTTATTTAGTGTATGAAGTGTGTGCGTGCATGTGCGTGCGAGAGAGAGAGAGACAGAGAGATAGATAGATAGAGAGAGAGAGAGAGAGAGAGAGAGAGAGAGAGAGAGAGAGATCAGAGGACACCTTGCAGGAGTTGGGAGTCACTTCTCTCCTACCACGTGAGCAGTTCTGGGGTGGTCACCAGCTTTGCCAACACGTGTTTTTAACTCAGCCAACCATTCTGCAGGCCTTCCATTGTTTGTGTTTCTTTGCTTGTTTGGAGATGAGGAGCTCAGTGTAGCCCAGGCTGGCCTCAAACCCATGTCACTCCTCTTACCTTAGCCTCCCAAGTGCTGTATGACAGGCATAAGCCACCAGCTTGGGTTTCTCTTTTTCTTTTTTGAGACAGGGTAGCCCAGGATGATCCTGAACTTCTTCTGGTCCTCCTTCCTCTACCTCCCGAGTGCTACGATCACCAGCCTGGGTGTCAGGCCCGTTGTTGTTGTTGTTGTTTTTTTTTTTTTTTTTTTTTTTAATGTGGTGCTGGGGATGGAGCTTGGGTTTTGCCTGTGCAAGGCAAGCACTCTACTAAACGAGCTACATCCGTAGCCTGGCAGCGCCTTTGTTAGCCAGAGATAAGAATCCCACAGTCTCAGCTTCCCGTGAGAACATACTGGTGTGACCCGGCAACGCGTTAGGTGCTGATGCTGTTTATCTGATCCCCATGCACCTTGAAATAAGTGCTGTTCAGTGACACTCAACCTGTGAGGGTAGAGACCTACTCTGGCTTCTCAGCAAGCAAGACTCAGAGCCAAGTCTCTGTGGCTCCAAATGCCTGTGTCTTTTATGTGCCTCTTTAGCCACACCCATGCCAACCACGATGCAGAGCTTCCCTGTCAGTCTGAAGGGCTGGTCCCCACTTCACACAATGCCTAGGCCTCTTAGGACACCAAGGCTCCAGACACACTGTCAGCCCCAGCCAATCAGAGTGGATCCTCAGTCCAGTGTGCTCCTGAGCTGCTGTTGCCTTGGTGACCAGGAATGTCTGCCTCAGGAATCCCACCCAGGCTCTACTTCCCACCAGGTCCCTAACACTCCACCCACCACCACCATCACACATGATCTTGTTGGGTAGGGAAGAGCCCAGAAGGAGAGGCCTTGGAGGGGCTGGTTCCTCCTAACTGCAGGGGAGGGCTGTATTGGCTCAGAGGACTTATCTTGGATCAGAGTGGTCCCCGAGTACAGCAGTTTGGGGGAAGTACTAGGCTCAAAGAAAGGAGATGGGGAGTGAGCACCAGGCTCAGCTTCCTTGAGAACCAAATGCCTCCCCAGTTTTGGAGGAGGAAGTGCTATATGCACCACGCTGCGGGTCCCTGTGGTGACCGATGTGTGGCTCTGGACAGGTAGGCGTACTATTCTGAGTACCGGGCCTGGCAGGGATGAATGCAAGGACCCAGGAAGAGACACATCAGAATCAAGTGCTGTCTCCCAGGAGAGGCACTCCCAGGACACCTGCTGTGATGCTGGGTGCTCCTGTAACCACACAGGAATGCCCTGGCCACAGAGACACAGCACAGACAGCTGGAATGTACTCCCGGGTTCAACCTGAGGACTACAGAGACCACTGTTGTTACTTGTAAACTGCAATGGCATCTGGAAGAGCAACAAATGCCACTGCCCAAGGGGTGAGTCAGTTCTGAGCCAAGCAGGTTCTAATGCAGCCATCCCAGCACACCCTCGTAGAGGCACAGAGAGGGCAGATACAAGGTCACACAACTGGATTGAGGAGGAGATCACAGCTCTCCGCAGCAGTTAGGTACTATGGGACTCTGCCAAATGGAGTGTTCTGGGAAGGGTGTCTCTGCCTGGGATACTCACACAGACGACATTCCCAAACCCCCTTTTGGGTCCCCGAAATGCTGGTTCTGTAGCCACCCAGCCTGGGGTTCCCCTCCCCTCTAGGGCTTGGCTCTGCTCAGCCCAGTTCCAGTGCCAATTTGCAATTGCATAATGGACAATTAGGGACAAGCTTTCTTCTCTTCTAAGGGAGCAATCAGCCTGATGGCAAGGACAGAGCAGAGAGGACCCAGGAAGCTTGTTCCCTCGTCCCTGCCAAGATGGAGAGCCCTTCTCCTGACCCAGTCTAGCTGGAAAAAATCAGGGCTCACTAGGGTGTTCCCCTCACTTCTCTTCTGCCTCCTATCTCCCCTCTAGGAAGACATCCTGACAAAGCTGGCCCATGGCTTTCCTGTGAAGGTATGGCTCCACTGTCATCAGGGCAGTCTGGCTGGTGACACCTGGCCTGTCCCACCTGCCCCCATGTAATTACTAACTATTTAGGCACCAGACTGAGCGTTAACATTATACTTGCTGACTCTACATAGTCTTACTTCACAGCAAATGGCAACACACAGCTAACAAACAAGGCAGCCCATGCTGCAAGCAAGGGACTCTCCTCACTGGGCTTCAGTCGCTGGCCTGGTCCTAACCTCGCAGTTCCCTCTGGGTCAGCTCCAGACACAAGAGTCTCCTCATCTCCTCAACTCCCAATCCCTGGTGTCTCCTAGGCCAAAGGTGACCAGCCAGCTGGTTTCACTCAATCTAACAACTCCCAGAACACTTCAGAAAGTGCTGCATACTGCCTTCTCGGCCACCAGGCACCTAAAGCCTATCTGGGTCCCCTGCGTTCTCACGTGTCCACACAACAGCTTCGGGAGAGAAACAGCAGACCTGAGGGATACAAGAGGACCCGGGGAGTGGAATGGGGGTCACGATTAACTGTTCTCTGAGGTAGGAAAGACCCTCCTTTAAAAGGCTTAAGCAACTCCCTGATAATGTTCTCCAACATCTGATACAACTTAATCAATGACCAGATGCCTGCCCGGACCAGACACCGTTTCTGCCTGCTGCTCACCACCGGCAGATCTGGAGCCTTCCTCAGTTCCCCTTCCTGACATATACCCATCAATACGCATCCCCTTGGATGCTACTACCATAGTCACCAGGAGCCAACAGGGAAACGTCAGAGCATTAGTAATGGCAGCAGAGGCTGGATGGACCCCAGGACATCAAGTGGACACAACTCAGACCCAACAGTTAGGCCAGAGGCAGAAGTTAGCACCCTGTGGTCTGTGACTCATGTGGCTGGTGTTCAATGACCTAAGCCACAGACACTCAGGGCAGGAGATTCCCCAGCAGAGGGAGTGGCAAGCCATGGGTCCCCAGGGCCACAGGAGTATGTCTCACTGTACATTCTGGAATGTTCTATTTCGAAGGATGGATGGCTTCTCTGCCATCCTGTAGTTTCACTGAGTCTGTACTTTTGATGGATCTCAAGTACCTTGCATGCATGCGTGCGCGCGCACACACACACACACGTATGAGCTTCAGAGGGAGACACATGTGGGGGTCTTAAATGCACAGAGGGCAGGGGCTGGTTCCACAGGCTTTAGATGAAGTGCCCACTTGTCACCAGGCCAGCCCCAGCCTACAGTGATGCTCAGCTGGTGACATGCCAGCCCTCAGGGTATTGGGCAGTTTCGGCTTCCCTGTCATGGGCCTGTACTGGATCCTCCATCCCTGTTACGGCATCTCAAACTTCTGCTACTTACCTGGGGAGGAGGGTCCATGTCACACAGTCCCTTATCCTCAACAGACTTCCTCATCTTGGTGATATTTCCAAGTCTCTGGCTAGGACAGGGCTATTCAAGCGTGTGGTGCGACTGCCCATCTCCCACCTCAGAGACAGACTTGGATGGGACCTGAATAGTCTCCAGCCAAATTGGCACCAATGTCACCTCTCTCAGCTTGAGGTGTTGCCTCGAAGGCACCAAAGGACACGTCCAGGTGGCATCCAGGTCCGTGTCCCATCTGTGTACACTGCAAGATCAATAGTGACCCCCAGCTCTGCCACCGCCCTGGTGGTCTTTCTGTGGGACTGAAAGGTGATAGTAGCCAGGGGGAATGTGGGGGAGCAGGGTAAGCCTCAGGACTGGGAAGTGGGGAGCAGGAAACCCTCATGGAATGCCCAGTGCCTGGGTCACTAAGAGGACCTGTGCTGTGGCATATGTGAAGAGCTGTATCTGAGTTCCTAAGGACATCTTTTTCCTGGTGGGAGGAAAGAGGTGACAGGAAGCTTCAGAGAGACTATCTGTATCTGACAGTCACCCCTGTCAGATCACTGTGTAGACCAGACTGGCCTGCATCTGACAGTCACCCAGGCTGGGCCTGTCCCTCATCCTGTGACAGAGAAGGCTTGGAATGAATCTCTGTGGCAGAACCACTTACTTGCCCACCATACACAAAGCTCTGTGCTTCAGCCCCAATACTTAAGTAAATGACTAAAACCAATTTCCCTTTTTGGGGGGTGGGGGTGGGGAAATGGTAGACCTGGGAGAGAGTCTGTAGCAAGAATCAGAGTAGGCAGATGGAGGGATCTCTGAGGTGGGGGCTGATGGTGCTGCATAGGGTTTGGAAGGAATTAAGTTAGCCTGGGAGGTAGCTCCACTGAGGCAGGCTTGGGGATACTGTCCGAGCTGCACTTTATGTATTCATCCTCTGATGTGGTTTAAATGTATCCCCCAAAGTTTGTGTGTTAGAAGTTTATTATTATTATTATTATTAGACTCACATTAGTGTAAGGATGTGTGTGGTCATTGGGAGGTCACTGGGACTGGATGTGGCCATGAGGGTAGTCAGGACTTCGTGGTGGTATTAGTGGCTTTGTTAGAAGAGGAAGAGAGGGCCTAGTGTGGTGGTTCTCGCTTTGAATCCCAGCACTTGGAAAGCAGAGGCAGGTGGATCTCTGTGAGATCAAGGCCAGCCTGGTCTACACAGCAAGTTCAAGGCCTGCCTGGGCTACACAGTGAGGCCTGAGATTCTGTCCTCTCACCCTCTGGGATCCAATGCCCTGAATCATACAAGCAATGGCAGAAAGGTCTTTACAGGTACAAGCACTGTGTTCTTGAGCTTCCCGGCCTCCAGGACAAATAAACCTCTACTCTTTATAAATGACCTAGTCTCATTTATTTTGTTATAGCAACAACAACAACAACAAAAATAGACTCCGGGATTACCAAACTTTGTGGTTTTCAATGGAATTAAGTTAACACAACTCATATGATTCAGTTTCTACATCAGCTAAGTAAAATAATAAACCGGACCACACAATGTGCTAAGACACTGTCTGCAAATGGCCGGGCACATGCGAAGGGTACAGTAAATGTCAGTTCTGTGGCGCCTTCTCATCCATCCACCAGGACACCCCAGAGTCAAGCGAGGTACAGAAAGGCACTGGAAGCTGGTCTCTGGTTTGCTTCTGTCCTCCACTGAGCTGACAAGTGTCCGGATGTTTATCCTAGATGCTCCAGGGCTCCCTGCCTGCCCAGGACAGGCTGGATAAACACATGCGGTCCCATGGCGCCTGCCATAGGTTTCCCACGCACTCACTGCTCATCTCCAGGTGGGCCTCATTTTTGTGGTGTGCCTCACCCAGTCAGACACTCTGCCCATGGGCACCTGCTGTATCCCACTGGCACCTGCAAGACGTCCCGACAGGGTCCATCACCTCAGATTAAGGATGAAGTGAGAGAGCTGGGCTCTGCTGAGCCAAAGGCTGGAAGGTTCTGCCTCCACATTTACAAAGTGGGGGTGACGACAGAGCTAGCCCCAGAGAATGGTGACCCTGAAATGACGTAATATAGCAAGAGAACTCCAAACAGTGCCTGGCTCCAGGAAGGAGCCAGAGAGATAAGAGAGAACAAAATGTATTACTGCTTCTTGGGAAGAGACTATGGCCAAGAAGTCACCGAGACACTGAGAACACATCCTTAGTCCAAATAAAATCTCACAGCTAGACTGTGCCAAGCACTTTCCTGATGTCAGTTCACCAACTACGTACAGTAACTTCCAGAGTTACACTACTGGCCCATTTCTGTAGAAAGGAGGCATATCTCAGAGAGGTCAAGTCACTTATCTGGGGTCACACAGTCCCACCACATTATGATCCTCTAGAGATTTGTTTCTGGGGCTTCCTTCTCCATCTCTCTCTTCATTCCCAGAAGCCTCACAGGTGCCCTGCTTCCTCTAAGCCAGTGGTTCTCAACTTGTGGGTCGCTACTCCCAAGTGGAGGTTAAACGACCCTTTCACAGTGGTCACCTAAGACCGAACAGAAAACAGATATTTATATTACAATTAATAACAGTACAAAGTTACAGTTATGATGTGGCAATAAAAGTAATTTTACAGTTGGGGGTCACCACGACATGAGGAAGTACGTTAAATGGTCACAGCATTAGGAAGGTGGAAAACCACTATTCTAAGCCATCTGAGCAATGGGAGCCTCCTGAAACCCAGGGCTCAGCTGTCAGACAATCCTTGCCTGCTGCTGCCTGAGGCCTGGCGCTGCTGGGCTTCTTGGTTTGGAAGGAGGAGTGATCACCCCATCTAAGCACTTCACTGATACGTCCCGTGACCCTCATAGTCACCCAAGGCCACAGAGGAGGAAAATGAGGGTCCAGTCACTTGCCCAGGGACAGGCCAGGGACCCAGTTTAGTAATAGGCTGCTTAGATGTCTCCTAGGAGACCCAGGACAAGGACACTAGATGGTGGAGGGGAGCACACTCTATGGGCTCCCGAAGAATCTGTACAACACATAAAAGGGGCCTACCCACTAGGAGGAAAGTCTCTGAGATAGACCCAGAATCTGCTGGGAGCCAGCCCTGGCCCCAGGAAATACTTTCCTTGGGCAATCTTCCTAAGGACTGGAGATTGCCTGCATGTTGGGTCAGGCATGGGCTTGCAGTGCCAGCTACCATCTGACTCCTTTTTTTTTTTTTTTTTTTTTTTTTTTTTTTTTTTTTTTTTTTTTTTTAAGAATTTCATTTTAGAGAAGAGAAGCTAAAAGTCAGGTGCCAGCCGTATTCTTTAAGACCACACTGATTAGAAGGTCCTAATGATGCCCGTGTCCCTGGCCACCTTCTTCTTCTCTCTGGAGACCCCTGACTGTGGCTCCTGTGACTACCAAGCAGCTGGGACAATATCTGAGGTAAGGGTTAGGTCCCCGTCTTAATTATCCTGCACACCATTGTGACCAAATACTCAACAGGACAAACTTAAGGGGGAGGGGTCTCCTGGCTCACAGTTAGAGGGTGCCGCCCTACATGGCAGGGAAGGTACGACAGCAGAACTGTGGGTGACCAGTCACATGGCACCCACAGTCGGGAAGCAGGGGGGGGAGGGGGAGGGGGAGGAGGAGAGGGAGGGGGAGGGGGAGAGAGGGAGAGGGAGAGGGGGAGGGGGAGGGGGAGGCGGAGAGGGAGGGGGAGGGGGGGAGAGGGAGAGGGGGAGGGGGAGGGGAGGGGGAGGGTAGAGATGTTGGCGCTCACTTTCTCTTTTTTATTCAGTCTGGGACCCAGGGGACCCACACTTGGGGTGGGGCATCCCATCTCAAATAACCCAGACTAGAAACTCTCTCACAGGTGTGCCTGCCTCCTGACTCTACATTCTGTCATGCCCCATCACACACAGGAGGAAACAGAGGCTTGAAGACAAGTGTCAGAGTAGCTTTCTGTGAGGTGTATGGGGGAAGTGATGGCCATGGATGAGCACTGCCCACCCCACAGCTCTGGGCACGCTCCATGCTAACGGTATGGATGTTCAACGTGCTTAGTGACCACCCCCTGACACACACAAACAATCTGTCTCCTGACAGAGATGTCTCTCTCTACGTCATGAACCCCCAGCAAGGAAGATTTGATGCTCTTTTGCAAGCCGAAGCCAAAGCATCCATCCTGGCTGTACAGTTGCCATGGAAATACCAAAAGATGCTCCCAAGGTGAGTGAACAGTTAAGTCCTCTCACCTAGTCAATACATACAGCAGGCAAGGGCACAGACTGGGACTGTGTCAGGTCCCTTCCTCCCATGTCCCCCATCCCAAAGCCCTAGGATGTGTGACAAGGATAACAGGCTCCAGAGGGTCCAGGACCAATGGAATAGCAAAAAGGTAGTGTTTGTTCTGGGCCCCACTTGTTGGGAGTTGAACAAAACAGCTACCCAAGTGAGTAAGACAGAAAGGCACAGAGATAAGGTCAGGTACAGTGGCACACATCAATAATCCAGCACTTGAAAAGCAGAGGTAGGAAGATCTGGAATAGCTATCCTTGGCTACATAACAAGTTTGAGGCCAGCCTGGGCTACATGAGATCCTGTTTCAAAAAAAAAAAAAAAAAAAAACTGGCAGAGAAACAGTTGGTAACTTCAGAGAACCCTCTCTGTGTCCTTCACCTCCAAGTCCAACAGAAGGGCACCTCCCAGGGCTCTTTCCTCATCTGCAAAGGCTGAAGACTGATTATTTGTGCCTTACAGTTGGTGATTTAACCAAGGTCACAGCTATGGGACATGAATGCAGGTGATTAGGGAGAGAGGAGCATGACTCACCCAGAGATGGGCACCATGCTGTTCTCAAGGAAGTCAGGTGGGCTGATGGTGACTTGCTACTGTAGTTGAAGAATGAACAGCTCTTTTTTTGTTTTGTTTTTTCGAGACAGGGTTTCTCTGTGTAGCCCTGGCTGTCCTGGAACTCACTCTGTAGACCAGGCTGGCCTCGAACTCAGAAATCCGCCTGCCTCTGCCTCCCAAGTGCTGGGATTAAAGGCGTGCGCCACCACCGCCCAGCAAATGAACAGCTCTTAATCCCACCCAAAGATGCAGCTAGGCCAAGAGCCTGCTCTTGTAGCCCACTAGGCCAGGTGGGCCTGGGAAGGGCAGGCCATGAGGATATTAGCACATCACTAACTAGAAGACAGAGTGGGTGGGGACAGAGTAGATGGGGCAGGGCAATCAGAGAGCAAGGCCTTATTGTCTAGGCAGAGGTCAGCGGTGGCCAGCAGGGGTGAAGCCCAGGTTTCTGAGATGAAAGAGAAGGCTAGGCTAGTCTGGAACAGGGCTTTGTTAGTGAGCTTAGCAGCCTGGGGCCATAGGAGAGTCCAGAGAGAAAGAGTTTATCTGGCATCTTCATGGGGATCCCCCAGGAGCCTGCATCTCTGTTTCACGGTCCTTCACAGAGTGTCCCTGCATTTTACAGATGGGTAACACAGGAGCTGAAGCTTCAGTCCTGGTTGTTCAAGGTTACACAATGGAAAAAAAAACCCCACAATTCTTCCTCCTCCTCCTCCTCTTCTTCCTCTTTCTGCCTCTCTCTCTCTCTCTCTCTCTCTCTCTCTCTCTCTCTCTCTCTCTCTCCCCTTCCCTTCTCCAATCGGTGTTTTGTTTACCTTTTTGAGTAGGGTCTTATGTCCCCCAGGCTGGCCTTGAACTCCTGATCCTCCTGCCTTCACCTCCCATGTGCTGGCATTACAGATATGCACCATCACATCTGGTTTATACCACACTGGGGATGGGACCCAGGCCTTTAGGCAAGCTCAGCAAGCCCTCTACCAACGGAGCTACATCTCTCTTCAAACCCTCTTCAGTGGCTTCCTACTGCTCTGAGAACCAAGGGAAAACTCTCAACTCTGGTCTACAGTTTACAAGAATCTTAGGCTCTGACCCTGTCACCCTGCTCAGCTTAATTTCACAAGCTGTCCCCACCCTGGTGACCCTGGGTTCTAGTGACCACTTTTTGTTTGTCTTTGCCTTTCACATTCCCTTAAACCACAGGGCCTTTGCACACACTATTTTCTGACCACACAAGGCTCTTCCCTTCCCACCTAGTCAACAGTCCCTCTCCTCAGATCACACAAAGTGCTTCCTCTGCAGGGAACCTGCTCTAAGCTCCCAGGCTGGAGTATGTCTCCTGTGACAAGAGGCATTTGCTGCTGATCCAACTTTACCCTTTCTGTAACTGTCTGCTAAAGCTCACCCTTGTCTTTGTGCCTCTGTGTTAAATAACAGGCATTTGTTGAACAGGCACTACAATCCAGGCCCTATCCAGGGTCCTGCAGGGACAGGAGAAAGCAAGTGATGTAGGATCCCCACATTTGTGGAATTCAGGGTTCCAGGTCAGGAAGAGAGAAAGGCATGACCCATGAGGCAAAGGTGCGGGAGGAGGGAGAAAGCAGAAGCTGTGTGACAGGCCTTCCTGTCTCTCTATGGGGAAGACTGAGCCTCTCCCTGGGGCAACAGGCAGCAAAACAGGAGGTTTTTTAAGCAGGACTGTGTGACCCGGTCTAGATGTAAGTTTCAGAGATACAGGGGGCTATGAGGAGGTAGAAAAGCAGGAGGGGACAGTTGAGGCTCCTGCTTCATCCAGGTAAGCATGTGGCCTGGCCTAAGCCAAGTGGGAGGGGATGGGCAGTAAATAGGTTCGGAGAAGAGAGAGAAACAATGGAAGTGGGTCACATAGGGAGAAACAGGAGCAGCTATCAACCCCGCAAATCCCACACTGATGACTGTCAAGGCTACACACAGCGAAATTGTGCAGCCAGGGCCAGGGAGTGGGCAGAGGAGCCTTCGCCAGGAAGATATCTCAGACAAGCTGAGGGGCATTCCCCCAAACACCTGAGCAGTACCCAAACCACCAAGGCTGTGGAAAACAAGCCAGGTGTGAGAGACTGTCACATGTCACAGCCAGAGGAGGCGAAGAAGAATGCCAACCAAATGTTACACGATAACCTGACAGGATTCCAGAACAGGAGGATGTGAAGAAAGGACATGTATGCAAAAGCCTGTACGAGTGCACACAGTATGGAGCACAGTTACAGAAAGGGACTGTCTGAGGCTTGACCACTGCTCCTTGGGGAAGAAAATGAACCTCATCAGGGAAGCTGGGAGAGAAGAAACCGGATGAATATGCATGTCTGTAGCTTCCAAAATCAAATGTTCATTTCTTAAAGACATAATACAAGTTTCCTGGTCTCGAGGACTAACTGCAGAGAGAAAAGAAGGCAGGCCTGAGTACTGGAGGCCGCACAGAGGGATTAGATCAGCTAAAAACCCCTGGCCTGAAGTCTGGGACCCAGGAGGTGAGTTCATTTCCCAAAACAAGGCTTCTTGTGCTTTCCCAAGGTGCCCTGGGGACAGAGGTACAACCTGTGCCTGGTGGGCTGGGGGACACAGCCTGAGCCTTGACTGAGACTTCTTTCTGTCTAAAAAGCCTACTCACATTCCACTCGAAACAATGGCTTCTGATTTTACCGTGCAAGTGCTCGCTCTGTGCCCCAGGGGAAATCCAGTGCCCAGCTGTGAATGCAGGAATAGGAAAATCAAGCATGAAGCCTCAGGGGAGCAGCCGATGCTAAGCAGGCGGGTGAGGGACCGGAGTGTACCTGGCTCTTACCCAGGCTGACACCTGGAGCTGCTCACATCCACCTAACCATCCATCACTCACGTGCATCCTCATTTCTCCCAGTTGCTCCTTCTCTTTAAGGATTTCTCTTTGTATTCTTTTATTTATTTATTTATTTATTTATTTATTTATTTATTTTTTTATTTTTTGAGATAGGGTCTTTCTATGTAGTCTTGGCTGTCCTGGCTGTCTCTATGTAGAGCAGGCTGGCCTTGAACTCACAGAGATCTGCCTGCTTTTGCCAACCAAGTGCAGGGATTAATGGTGTGTGCCCTCATACTCAGACCAAACATTTCTTTTTCTTTTTTTCCCTGGCTCTGAGGACTGAGCCCAAGGTCTTACACTTGCTAGACAATGAATCAATCAATCAATCAATCAGTCTGCTACTGAGCTAAATCCCCAGCCCCAAGATTTCTATTTTTTATTTTAAAAAATATTAATTTTTATGAGTGTTTTGCCTTCACGTATGTATGTGTACCACATACGTATGTGTCCACAAAGGCCAGAAAAGGGCATTGGATGCCCCGGAACAGGAGTTACAGATGGTTGTAAGCCACCATGAAGGTGCTAGGAATCGAACCCAGGTCCTCTGCAAGAACAACCAGTGCTCTGAACCACTGAAGCATATCTCCAAGCCCCTAAAGATTGCCTTTTCTTTTTATTTACACAGACGTGTATGGAGTTGCCCTCAGAGACGAGAGGGCATCAGATCCCCCGGAATGGCGTCTCAGGTGGTTGTGAGCTACCACGTGAGTTCTGGGGACTGAACTCCGGTCCTCTGCAAGAGTCAGAGTGTTCCCAGGCACCTCTCCAGCCCTCCCTCCATCCTTTATACTTATTACTCGTGTCTGCCTGTGCATGCACCATAGTGTGTCTACAGAGGCTGAAGGACAGCTAGTGCGAGCCACTTCTGTGTTTCACAGCGGGTCCCAGGGATAAAACTCAGGTTGTGAAGCTTGTTGACATGTGCCTTTGCCCGCTGAGCCATCTTGCTGGTCCCCTAGTTATTGATTTTGAAGATACCTGCATGGCTACTATATGCCGGCACTGTTCCGAGTGGGCTCCACAGGGGACAAAGCAGACACAGTCCTCGCCTTCATGGAACCTCCATGCTGGGAGGAGGTGGTACACTAAACAGGGGAGGGCGCCAGACAGGAGCCCAGTGCCTCAGGGGTGGAAGCGGGGGCATGGCAGTGTGAAGTCTGCTTGAACTAGAGTGAGTTCCAGGCTAGCCCAGGCAACTTAATGAGATGAGACCCTGGTTCATAACACCAAGCAAAAGAGGCCTGGGGTCAGAGCTCAGTGGTAGAGTGCTTACACAGCAGGAGGGCCTGGGCTCAGCTCTTGCTCTCTCACACACACTCATACATACAAACACACTTGTATACACATATACACAAATACACACACTCACACAAACATACACACACCTAAACACATACACACACTCACATAAACATACACATACTCTCACGTAAACATGCACACTTACACATACATACAAACACATACATGCACACAAACATGCAAACACACACACTCACATAAACACATGTATACAAACACACACATATACATACTCTCTCACACTCACAAACATACATACATACATACACTCACACATACACACTCAAACACACAAACACACTCACATACACACATATACACTCACACAAACACATACACACACACTCACACACACAAACACACTCACATACATGCAAGCACACACACTCAAACACAAAGAAACACACATACATTCATACACATAAACACACAAACACATTCATACACATACACAAACACACACACAAAAAACAGGCAAACACACACTCACACATTCACATAAACAGACACACAAACAACACATACACATACTCTCATAGACTCACACAAACACACATACACACACATACATGCAAGCATACACACTCAAAGAAACACACATACATCCATACACATCCACAAACATACACATCCACAAACATGCAAACACACACATGCACACTCACACAAACACACAGCACAAAGGGGACAGAAACTGGGTGGTGAGGGCCAAGTTTGAACACATGCCCAGAGAAAGCCTCTGTGAGGTGACCTGAGTACAGACTCAGAGGAAATAGCTGCTGTGCAGATGTTTCCACAGCTGTGACGGGCACTCAGTTCTCCTGCCTTCCAGATGGGAAAAGGGTCTGGAATAAAATGGCTTGTTTCAAGTTACCTCAGAAATGCCTGGGACAGTGGACGAGCACTGGGCTGTACCCAGGCCTGGAGTCTGTCACTAGGGATGCTGGCACAACCATCCTTGACTGCCTGGCATCCACCTTGCTTCTCTTCCTCACTAAAGCCAGATTTCTGAAGCCTCACAATAATCATGGGTATGAGGGCACCATGGAAGGACCAAGAGGAGGAGGGGGTTGGGGAAGGCATTGTCAGGGGTACTCTTAGCTCACTCGGATTTATGAGGAATGATTCTACATGCCTCCATCCTAAGGATGATAGGTGATCAGAGGAAGGGGTAAAGGATCTATGCCCATTAGCAAGCCCACAAGACAGACACCATCCATGAGGGACGGAGGAACCCTCTATCTACTCAACCCTACCCAGTCTTATAGAGGCAATCGGATGCCCTCAGGGCTGGCAGCCACTGGTGCTATCAGTTCTGGCAATAGTGGCCCTAGTGTCCTTCCAATGGGTGGCTGAAGTGTTCCTCAGAACTGAGAATTAAGTTTGAAGGGGACCAAAAGGGACTGTCCCTACCCTACCCTATGCCTTCCCTCTTCCCACATAAAGTGAAACAGCTCATTAGAAAAATAACTCATTTTCCTCGGAGGGCTGAGGTAGAGCAAGTCAGGCTGGGGAGCCTCAGGTCACTAAATCCATTCTCCGCCCATCTCAAGTTGAGATGGCTCTGGGCGGGCAAGAAAGGAAGATACCAACACACACACACAGAGGGTGCCACTTCGCCTCGCCTCTCCTCACCCAGCTTCATATGACACTGGGTGGTGTTCAGACTGTTCAGTTAGAACTGACTGAAGAAACATTCCTCAGGACTTTCCAGAGTGAGTTCTGTGGCTGACTCACAGAGGCAGCCAGAGACAGTGTGGCATTCACAAAGCACCACAGAGAAAGAGCCTCCCATGGTTTGTAAGCTCCTTGGTAGAGGGTCCACAATCTCAGGAGAGAGGCGTAAGATGTGGTGCTTGGGAATCTGCTTTCTAAAAACACACATTACAGGCAGCTAATGGCCCCATGGTAAAGGTGCTTGCTATGCAAGCCGAATGACCTGGGTTCAATGCCTGGCACCCATGTGAAGAGAGCAGAGAACTGACTCCACCTGCCTTTCCCATCACACAAACCACACATACTCTTTAAAGCCTTTTAAAGAGCAACAGACAGGGAGCTGGGGAATTGGCTCGGAGATAATATAAAATAAATATATCTTTTAAGCTGGGTGGTAGTGATGCATCTTTAGTCCCAGCACTCGGGAGACAGTCTCTTTGAGTTTGAGGCCAGCCTGGTCTTCAGAGTGAGTTCCAGGACAGCCAGGGCTGCACAGTGAAACCCTGTTTTGAAAAACCAAATAAGTAAATAAATCTTAAGAAGAGAGAACGAGAGAATGAGAGAATAAGAGAAAGAAAGAAAGAAAGAAAGAAAGAAAGAAAGAAAGAAAGAAAGAAAGGAAGGAAGGAAGGAAGAAAGAAAGAACAGACAGACAACCAAGGGCATTTTGTAAGTTCACCCTATGTCATTAGCTAATACTGAACCCTTAGTGATATCTCTCTGGTGACCATGTGAATATGAGAAAGTCCCAGGATTGCTCACTTGCATAGGGCACAGTGCTGGCAGAGGCTCCCTCCCTCCCCTTCCCCATGCAAGCATGGAGCCAGGACATAGGTGGTGTCCTCCGGGAAGTCCCTGTCTCTCTAGAAGAGAAAAGTAACAGTCACTGTGGAAGAGCATGCCCGTCCTAGGACAGAGCTGGGCTACCTCCCCCCTCAGCTCTGAACTTGCTCCCACCGGCCTGTACTCCTCTACAGTGCACCCCCAACCCTCCTCGCCACTCCCTCATCTCTTCACTCCCCACCCCTATTGGCTCCCAGGCAGCCTCTCTCCTTCCCCCTTCTCCCCCCCCCCCCCTGCCCGCACACCTGTGGCTTCTCTGAGACCTCTGAGGCCTCTGAGTTGACAAAGCAGGGACTCATTGAGAATCCTGCCACCTCTTGGCTATAGGTTAACTGGTTCCCTCACCTCCCCAGGCCTGGGTTTCCTCGTGTAAGTATGAACACCAGCCAGGCAAGCCAGATGGTCCTAGTTACTCAGGAGGCTGAGGCAGGATTGCTTGAGCCAGGAGTTCAGGACTATGTCATACATTACAGCAAGAGCTTTTTGTTTGGGGGCTGGGGTACAGTGGGACCCACTTCTTTGGGGCTAACTCTATATAAAACAAACCAATGTATTTGCTACTTAGCTCGGGCTTGGCTCAGAGTTAATGTCTAATAAGTCATGGTTCCATTTCAGAGGGAGAACAAGACCGGGAGCTAATAAAGACAGGTGGCATTAAGGGTCCCGGCTCCTGTCCTCCTGGTGCCAGGTGACGTTCAAGGACACCTAGGCTTCTCCGTGGAGCCAACAGGGGTCCATTACTATCCATCTTCTTTGCACACTTGACATCCTTTGCCCCGATGCAGTGATCCCCATAATGGAGCCTCACCCTGGCCCAGTTAAGCTTGCCTCCCCCCTGGTTCACAGGGTATGGGCACCTGAAGCTAGGGGACACTGAGCCTGTAGCCTTTGGTGTCCTTCCTGCTCCCCAGCCTCATCTTCCGTCTCATGTCCTTAGCCAAGAATGGCTGCTTCCCAAGTGAGTTGCCATGTACAGCTCTCTGAACAGAAACATTCATATGGGAGGGGCTAGGGAGTCTTGGGGGTGGGGGTAAGGCAGAAGATGGATTGGGGGTTATGTTTTCTGAGCACCTATTAAGCATCAGGCAGATGTCAAAATACAAGACCCTCTGAGACTGAGGGCAGGGTGGGCAAGGAAGCTTGTGTCCAGGGACTGGGAGAATTCCAGTGGCTAAGGGACAGCAGCCTAGAGACCTGGTGAGTTAAATAAAAGGGGGTAACCCCAGAGAGAGACGATGCAGGGGATTCCCAACTGTTTGGCTCCCAGGGAGGATGCAGAGGCAAAGTCCCAGATGAGCATTCTGGTAATTGGGCCCTAAGATAGCACTGGCCAAAGAGAGGCAACCAAGAAAAAAAACGGGAACAAAAAAGTGGCTGCCGGAAGCTTTCAGCTTAGAATCATCAGCTGGGGGACTGTTTCAGCTTCTGAGGAGACCCCATAGCTCATCAGGGGCCCAGACTTTAGCCCTTTCTGTGGCAGAGATGTCCTTACAGACCCCTAGGACTTCTTCCCATCCCCCAGGGAGAGGCCCTTTGAACACTGAGGATCTCGCAGCCACCCCCACTTCTTGTGGCCCTCCCGGATCCCAAAGGCCTGGGTCTCTCCAGGGTCACAGAGGTCACGGGGAAAGAATTTGGAGGTCAGAGTGCTGCCCCTCCCCCACTGAATGCTTCAAAGACAGAACTTCTGCATCAAGGCATTCCCTGCCTTGAAGTCCCAGGCGCGGCGGGGATGCAGGGGGTGGGGGTGGGGGGACAGCCAGCAGAGGCCTGGAAGAGAACTCCAGAAAAGCAGCTGCCAGCAGGGAGCATCCCAGTCAGGGCTTGGCTGGAAGGTCTGGGGGGGTTGGGGGGAGCTTCCACCGGCTCACACACAACCCTTCTAGGCTCTGCACTGTCATCTGTCAAAGCAGTGGGCTGGATGTCACCCTGTCTCCATCAGTCACAACTGGTCTGACAACTCCATCCCTCCATGTCTGCTGCCTCTCCCTCCTTACCTTGCCAACCCAACGCATGACCCTACCCCAAACCCATCTCCAACCAAGGGCCAGAATGGGCCTGACAGAAGGCTAGAGCGATCTTGACATTAATTCAGGGGAAACTCCACTCTGCCAGCTACCAGTTTTTGCCTCTTCCTTTCAGGGCTTCAGTACGACCGTGGTCATGGAAGAAATAAGTTCATTGCTCTGGGGGTATTAGGGTCAAAGCTCTCGCCCGGCTTGGAGGGCTTTGCAGGGCCCAATCTCTGGCCATCTCCCGTTCCTCTCACGCTTGCTGTTGATTCCACAGAACAATACTATGTAGGTCATCCACCTCAGGGCTTTTCCACATACATATACTCTCTTGGCCAAGGCTCCTCTGTGAACCATCTCTTCCATCTCTTGGTTTTTTTTTTTTTTTGTTTGTTTTGTTTTTTGGTTTTTTTTTTTTTTGTTTTTTTTTTTTTGTTTGTTTGTTTTTTTTTTTTTTTTTTGTTTTTTTTTTTTGTTTTTTTTTTGTTTTTGTTTTTTTTTTTTTTTGTTTTTCAAGACAGGGTTTCTCTGTGTAGTTCTGGCTGTCCTGGAACTCACTCTGTAGACCAGGCTGACCTCGAACTCAGAAATCCTCCTGCCTCTACCTCCCAAGTGCTGGGATTAAAGGCGTGCGCCACCACCGCCCGGCCCATCTCTTGTTAATTCTTACCTCACCTTACTAACTTCTCCAAGCAGACTTTTCCCCTTGGGGAGCAACTCTTCTGTCTGGGGACAGGATGGCTCCTCAGCCTTTACCTTACAGCACACACTACTCTTAATCAGACAGCCTATGTCTAGCTCGTACTGGGCAATCAATAAACGGTTGGCATCGGCACTGTTGTGATTGACTGACTGATTGATTGATTGATTGATTGATGATTGATCTATCTGTATGTGTTTGTATGCCTGTGTAAAGGTCAGGACTCAGTTCTCTCCTTACACCGTGTGTATCCTAGGCATTGAACTCACACCATCAGCTTTGGTGACAGGCGTCTTTACCCACTGAGCAATCTTGCCAGCCCTTCACAGATACCATTAGTCTCCCTAAACTCTGCTCTGACCATGGTTGGCAGCTTGAAGCCTCTCTTCCAAAGCTCCTATGTAGGAGGCAATAGGATGCTGGGAAGAACATAGCCTCAACAGCTCAGGGATGCAGGTTCTAATCTCAGCTCAGCCACTGTACTAGGTACATTTCCTGATGTTGAGATCAACTGCTTGGGGGTCGAGGTGGGGAGGCAACATAAGGGAGGCTTATAGTTCAAGACAGGATATTGGGGCTCAGATGGCTCAGTGGTTAAGAGCATGAGCTATTCTTGCAAAGGACCCGAGTTCTGCTCCCAGCACCCATGTTAGGCAGCAGACAATCACTTGTAACTCCAGCTCCATGGTGAATCTACATCTCTGGCCTCTGTAGACACACACACACACACACACACACACACACACACACACACGCACCTGCACATGGAAAGGCAGGAGTCATGCTGTATCCAGGGTCTGAATGACTAGCTCAGCTTTCTCTTTCTGGTTCAGTCTGGAACTTCCAGGCCTCAGAATGATGCTATCATCCAGGTCTTTTTACCTCAGCTAACCCAATGCAGAAACTCTCTAATGGATGTGCCCAGAGGTTTGCCTGCTAGGTAATTCTACATCTTCTCAGCCACTTTAAGCTGGCTTTGGGCACGATGCCCAAACTCCCCGAGCCACCATTTTCTCTTTTGATTGAGAATTCCCAAGGTCATCTTGATTGTTAGGAAGGGAATCTCAAGATTGCTTTACACTGATTTCCCATATTGAGTGATAGTCTGATGGTGGAAGTAACAAACCAGCATGCCGGGGGACAGTGCTGGGTCACCACAAACAGCTGTATAACCAGTTGGAATTTCCCAAGTGAAATCTGCCACACACCCCCCCCCCCCCCGCAAGCTGAGACTCGGGGACTCAGCTGGAAATGCAGGTTTCTGAACCCCACTCAAAACCTAATGAGTCAGGATCTCTGGAAAGAAAGTAAAGATGCCGTGGTAGCCAGTATTCCTCTTGGTGGCTCTCCCACACACCCGAGAACCTGAAAAGCAATGCCGTACAGTCTGCTTCCTGTGGCCCTAAACTCCCAGGAAGGCTTAGCACATGCTGACAACACTCACTAGAAAGGTGCAGATTCCAGCCCTTGCACTAGCACAGCCTGTGACATTGAACACTGGGTACATCCGTTAAGAGCAGCCTTCCCTGTGTCTAATGGCAGCTAATGGCCTCAGAGTAGATGCTATGAGCAGAGGAGGTGCTGAGTGTGGGGCAGAGGGTCCTCACAAAGCAGAACAACAGGAAATGCTCCCCTATAGGTCTCTCTGTAGCAACAGGCACTCTAGGGATGGAGTCAGTGCGTTCTGGAGACACCCCACGTCCTAGGCATCTCCAGAGGCAGAGACTCTCCCTGATAGAGGGCAGACATTTACCAGGAACAGAGGCAGAAGGTTAAAGAGAAAGCAAATGATGAATTGTCTAAGGTGCTGTGGAGTGAGCAGGACGTAAGTCACATCTCCCAGAACAGATGTGCAGGGCAGCGGAGCTGACAAGCCATGTGGGTGAGAGTGCAGACTCCGTAGCCAGGCTGTTCAGATTCACTTCCGGCTCCGGCTCCGACACTCCTGGCTCTGCCTGGCTGGTAAACTTTAGGCGTCAGTTCAAACAGCAAATCCCTGGGTCCAGTTAGTGGCCCGTCCCTCTGGTTCTTTAAAGGTTCCTGCCCACACTCCTACACAATACCATCCAACATCTTCCCTGCTGGCGTGTCTAGCTCTCCAACAGGCTTTGCTCACGCTTCCTGGAGAGCCCAGATACCCCATGCCTGGCACCAGATGCTAGTTCTGTTAGAATCCCACCGTTGTCTGCCTTCCAAGTTGCCTTCCTCCCCCTTCCTCCCGCATCTGTCCTAATTCCCCTTTCTCCCTCTGATGCTGCCCCTGGATCTGCTAGGGTTTGAACTTTTGAATTTGTTTTCCTAAGGGTCTCAATCTGCTCATCCCAGAGTTGTGCTGAGGAAAGACTCCTGAAGACCTACTGTGAATTTCTTCCCATCGTAGATGAAGCACAGGTCCACACAGCTGCCTCGGCAGAATGACTCTGGCGGAGAAGTAAACTGAAGGAGAGTAATGAATGACCAACACGCACTGTGCTTAAGAACTTCCACTCGACACCATGAGATGGCTCACAAAGCACTTGGACTCTGAAGCCAAAACACCCAAGTTCAAATCCAGTTCCCAGAACTAGAAAGACGGCTCAGTGGTAAAGAGCACTGGCTGCTTTTGCAGAGGACCCGGGTTCAACTCCCAGCACCCACACGGCAACTCACAACTGTCTGTAACTCCAAGGTCAGGAGATCCAATGCCCTCTTCTGGTCAACTTGGACACTGCACATATCTGGTTCATATGCATACTTATACACATATATACATATTATGTACATACGTACATGCAGGCTAAACATTCATATATATATATATTTAAATATATATTTAATTATATATATTATATATTATATATATTTAATTATATATATTATATATTATATATATATTTAAATATATATTTAATATATATGATATATATTTATATATATATAAATATATATATTTAAATATATATATATGATAAAAGTAGATAAAATATTTTAAATCCAGTTTGGCCATCTTCTGGCTATGAGAGACCAGTAGCCCTCTGTGCCTCAGCCTCCCCATATGCAAAACAGGAAGTGCCTTCTAGTGGGGGCTGATGGGAGGAGCCAGGAATTTATGCCACAGCACACTTAGTCCTGTGCCTGGCACACTGCAACCCGTCAACAGAATCCATCATTATCAAAGATGGGCGACCCCCACAGAAAGAACAGGAGTAGCTCTGAAGCAGAGTCACTGGGCCACCACCAAGAGCCTCCAACTAAGCCCCGCACCTTCTCTGGAGCAACTCAGCCTGGCTGTCCTCATATCATTTCTGTCACTGAGTAAAGCAATCTAGGGGAGAAGGGTTTGTTTTGGCTCAGAAGAGACTTCGGAAGAAGGAGAAAGAAGAGTAACGGAGGAGGAGCAGCCATGAGAGGAGATGGACCATGAGCATGTGGTCAGGAGAAACAGCAAGGAACAAGGGACATACAGCTAAGATGTAAGTTAGAATAGCTCAAAACCTGCCTAGTCTAGGCTTACAGTTTATAAATAAAATACCAGGCTTCTATGTCTCTGGTAGTGGCTAGCTAGAATATAGTAATTTATATTATATAAGATGGGCCAATAACACGAATCTCCTCACCTCCCTTCTACCCACATCCTTCAGGACTGGGAGAACAACATGGAGATGGCTGCAGCCCCTTCCGTCTCTTCAAAAGACTTAAGACAGGGCCTTGGGAATAGAGTTTGTCTTACAAGCAAGAGGATCTGTGTTCTACCTCAGAACCCACACAAGAAAGCCCGTGGGTGGGGCCATGCTGGAGCCATGGCTCATCACTCTTGCAGAGGGCTGGGGTTTGGTTTCTGGCTTACAACTACTTGTAACTCCAGTTCTAGAAGATTCGGTGTCCTCTTCTGGCTTCTGTGGGCACCTCCATGCACATAGTGTGCACAGTCATGTAGGCACATACAATGTGGATAGATAGAAAAGACAGATAGACAGATGGACGGATGGATGGACAGACGGGTCTTTAATTAATCCCCAAATTAGGAAGGCAAAGACAGGCAGATCCCTTGGACTGGATAACCAGATGGCCTAGCTGACTTGGTAAATTAGTGACCATTTCTGTTTTGACAAACAAAAACGGAGGGCAGGGTACACAGTGCATGCACATGCACGTGCACATGTATGCACACATGTACAAACTTAGGTCAGAAAACCATCACAGTAGCAATAGTCCCCATTACTAATTAAAGGCTCGCCCTGCACACCACCTCCAGGCCTGACAACTTGTCATCTGTCCTCAACCATGCCACACAGTGTTAGCATCCATCCTAGGTCAGAGAGGCCCATTCACCAAAGGACCCCAGCTGGGACTTCGGGGGAGAGAGGTGAAACCCTTGCCTGTTGGCCTCAGAAGCAACATTCCAAACAGAAAGAACACAGGACCAGGGTCCTGGATCCAGCTCTGAGTCACTGGATGGCTTGCAACTAGCTCTTGTCCTCTCTGAGCCTTTGTGTGTGTGTGTGCGTGTTTAAAAGTTTGGAGAACAGGAGTGCAATATTGATGGTGCACGTGTTGTGTGTGTGGTATGTGCATATGTGTGTATGCAGGTACATGCTCCCATGTATGTGTGGAGATCAGAGGACATCGGATGTGCTACTCTATTGGGCTCCAACTTTTTCCCTTGAGGCAGGATCTCTCATGGTACCTAAAGCGAGGCTGGTAGCCAGCAAGCCCCCGTGATCCTCTTGTCTCTGAGCCTCACAGTTATCTGAGTGTGTGGCCACGCCCATCTTTTTACACAGTGTTGAAGATCTGAAGTCAGGCCCTGATGGGAGCACCAAGCATCCTTATTTACTGAGCTATTTCCCCAACTCTCCTCTCTAGTCTTTGTCTCCCCAAGAGGAAGTAAGTCTAGCGGACGCCTACATTCCATTCTCAGAGACTTCTGTTGAACTCTCTTGCCCTCTTACGTCTCCCACACCCTGCCCACTGTTCCTGGAAGAACAGGAAGAAGTCCACTGACCACCTAGATAACTCGAGGAAGAAGTGCCATCAAGAAGGAACCACAAAGCCACAGAACAGCCTCCAGTAGGGCTGTAGTCGAGGGCACAGAGCTGGTGTCCCTTGTAACCGTGACCCCTGACCTTGTTTCTCAGTTGGCAGGGGAAGTAGGCTCAGGTCCTCTGGGCTCCTGGGAGCTGGGCGGTGAGAACTGGGTCACCTTGGGGGAACGGCAAGGCTGAGTTCAAGTGTGGGTTTGAGATGGGTCTGTCCAGTCAGTGATGACCCTGAGCCTTCCTACCAGGAATGGTGGTCTAGGATTATTTTGGATGGCTATCCCCTACCCTTTTCTATTCCTACAGCAGCTAAAACCCAGACTCTGGAGCGGCATAAGCACAGACACGTCCTTAGGTCAGGGCACGTCTCTTATTGGACAGGGCTTCTCTGCCTCGCTCCTGCCCCCTACAGTCTATCCACCACATAACAGCCAGAGCCTTTCTGAAACAAACCCAAAGGAGTTGTCACTACATAGATGTCCTCCAGGGACCTGACATCACAAATAGAATGAAATGCCAATTTTTCCACTTACCCTCCCGATAAGGGCTCCCCTGACTACCCCCTTCCTGTCCACCTCTTCATACTCCTGCCCGAAATGCCGCCCCTCAGCCACGTCAGCCACCCTCCACTGTGACGTGCCAAGTCCTCTGGCTCCGTCACAGACTCTAGCGCCTCCTGTTACTTCTGCCCCAAATTCCTCCTCCACATCTTTACCCGACTGCCCTGCTCCTGACTGCCCTGCTCCCGACTGCCCTGCTCCAGCCACCAACTAGAGCCTCCACATCTCAGCCACTCTCCCACGTCTCCCATTTTGCTTCCTTCCCTCTCTCTGACATAATGTCTCTGGCGGGTGGCTTTGCACGTGGTGTCAGATTTTCCCCTCACTGGACCTGAGCTCCTTGCAGGCTGGGATTTGATGACTGCAGAGATCTTTGGATGAGCCCACCTTTTCTCCTAGGGCCTTCTGTCAAGGTTCAGGGCAGCTGAGGTTATCTGGGTCCAACCCCGGAGGTAGGAAAGTCCTATTGATGGGAATAAATAGACTTCGAATGAGGGAGACCATCAGAAGCCAAAGATGGAGACCTTCAGTGTGATGCTTGGCAGAGGGTGGGAACTCAGGGTCGGGGAGGAGAAGGTATGAGCCTAAGCCATACAGCCAATCGGTGGCAGGACATACCCAAGGGCGAGGGGTCCCCTCCCTTCCATAACCTGAGGAACACCAGGGACAGTGGAATCCAAACCTAGTAGAATGCAGCTCAGGATTTGCCAGGCCCCGAGGGCAGGGGTGGGGCTTAAGAGGAGGAGCCAGGGGCTGAGACAGACAGGCCCTGGAAGCACGTTCCAGGGCAAGCACTGGGCTGGTGACAGGAAGGGGCTCTGAAATGGAACACCCACGTCAGAGGACGGTGTGGCAGCTACATAAGTCAGACGCGTATGGACATGATCAAGAATGTCACGTTGGCCCCAAACAGAGAGCAGCCCAAACATTCGTCACGGATATTTACAAGTTTATCTACCCAACAGGACACAACTCAGTTTCACAAAGAGCAGATTCTGGAACAGGCACCAGGAGAGGTCCCTCAGAGACACGTGGGGGTGACTCTGAGCTGATGGGAACCAGGCCCCGAGGAACTCTCGTGTGTTAAAAGTTGACACTGTACAGACGCTCACAACCAAACAGTGCGTGGAGCTTGGGGATTCTTACGGAAGACTAGGAGGAAGGATTGTGTGTCTCCAAAGGGGACAGGAACTCCACAGAAAGACCAACAGAGTCAACTAACCTGGGGGGCTCTCAGTGTCTGAACCAGCAACCAAAGAAGATACATGGGCTGGACCTAGGCCTCCCCACACATATGTAACAGATGTGCAGCTTGGTCTTCATATGGGTCCTGAACAACTGCTGTGGGGTGGGGTGGGGGTGGGGGGCTGTCCCAAGCTGTTGCCTGTACGTGGGATAGGTTCTACTAGCTGGGCCGCCTTGTCTGGCCTCAGTGGGAGAGGATGCACCTAGCCTCATAGAGACTTGGAGCGCCAAGGTGGGGAAGATACTCAGGGGAAAGGGGAGAGGGGAAGGACTGTGGGAGGAGGGTAACCGGGAGGGGAACAGTGATCGGGATGGACTGTGGGAGGGGGGGTAACCGGGAGGGGAACAGTGATCGGGATGGACTGTGGGAGGGGGGTAACCGGGAGGGGAACAGTGATCGGGATGTAAAGTGAATAAGTAAAAAAAAAAAAAAATTAATTTAATTAAAAAAAAAAAAAAAAGACTTGACATTGATCAAGTCCATTCAAGGCAAAGACAAGGAATAGCTCTCAGACCTGGGACAGCCTGTCTGTGGTGGGGGACTGATGGGTGGGCCTGTGGGAGCTGTGGAATCAGTGGCTATCTTGGTCCAGATGTTATGCAGAGGAACATGCCCTGGGACCACCGCTCACACTTGTGGTATCTCAAGATCTCTGTGCCAGTGTTGTCTTAGCACAGTTGGGCAGTGACAGCGGCTGGGACCTATGAAGCCCCTGGACTCTCCAGCACTGAACTGGGCTCCTGAAACAGGGTTTGCTTAAACTCTTGCAACTACTGTCCAGAAAAAGTTCCAACGGTTCCACGTAAGAGAGGAAACCAAACTCAGAAGACACAGCAAAAAGTCGACATAGGATCAGAGGCAGATTCAGCTTAATGGGTAGAGTGTTTGCCTGGCATGCACGAGGCCCTGGGTTCAATCCCCACCGCTGCATAAACCTAGTATGATACCTGCAATTCCAGCACTCATGAGGTAAAAGCCAGAGGCATAGAGACTCAAGGCCCACTTCAGCTACATAGAGTGATCAGGCTATATCAGAATGATCCAGGACAGCCTGGGCTACATGAGACCAATTCTCAACAGTTAACTAAGCAATTTTAAAAAGAAATGAAACCAGGCTGGGAGGTGGTGGCGCACACCTGTAGTCCTAGCGCTCAGGGGACACAGGCAGGCAGATCTCTGAGCTGCCAACCATGGTCTACAGAGTGAGTTCTAGAAGAACAGCGAGGGCTACACAGAGACACCCTGTCTCAGGGGCTGTTTGCTGTTTGCTCTTAAGCCTGCCAGTGCCCCCTGCGGCCCCTTCTTCTCTGACCACTCGTGCTCAGTGGACTCCATTCTGCAAAATAATTGCTTAGGAAATGAATCCTTTCTCTCTCCCCATAAGATGCCCTGCACCCCTCTCCCAACCACACACATCAATGACGTCACTTCGGTCCTGGACCTCAGCCCATGACTGGGGTGGGGGTGGGGTGTCTTACTCAAAACCCTGGCTTTCCAAGCCCAGCGCCTGGCCCCAGAGCACTGGGAGGCCTTGAGGTTAACGTCCCCACCCTTGACGCAAGCCAGAGTCTGGATTCAGAGAATCATAAAACGTTTCTTTAGAATAACAAGAGCTGCCACAGCTGTTTCTCTGTCTTTTCCTGTGCCAGCTCCGTTGAGCATGCCCTGGCTGACCATCCCTCTACAGGGCACAAGGCCAGTGTTCAAGCTCGTATGAAACATGCCCACCATCGCCTGACAGGCCCACACATGGTCAAGGCTGGGCTCAGTATGCTGACCGCTCTACAGGAGGTGCCTGAAAACGGCTGTGGATTGTTCCAGCCAGGTCGTTTCGCAAATGGGGAAACTGAGGCCTGGGAAGAGAGAGTGTCTTAGTGGGAGTCTTTGCACTTGGGCCTTGATTCTCCTCACCAGGCTTGTCTGGGGCACCTGCAGGGGCAGCAGGTGGGAGGGGGAGGCTCTGGCTCCCGGCAGAAGTAAATATTGACACTCTGTGTTTACACTGTAATCCGAGTCCTCCTGGCTGCCGCCCACGCCCACACCCGCACAGCCTTGGCACCCCAGCCAAGAAGGCAAAGGAGCAGGCCAGGAGGTGGGCTCGGAGAAGCCTCTTCTGGGCCCGAGGCTGTGCCGCCTACACACAGGAGGCATTTGGTCAGAAATCCAAGGGCACCTCCAGTCAGGGTCCTAGGCAGTGCCAGACTTGGAGGGGTTGTCACTAGAGCCAGAGAGATGGGAGGTCGGATTGGGTGCCTGTACTAGCTCAGCGCTCATCAGCGGTAGGACCCAGACCCACGAATAGAGAGCAAAGGCGTTCCTGTCAGCAAAACAAAACAAACAAAAAACAAAACCAGACCACCAGTCTTTCAGCCTGGCCAACACCCTGTCCCAGGAGTCCCCAACACGCCTGCTTGTTGCCCAATAGTACCGTCTCCATCTCCAGGAGGCTAAACGGAGTGGCAGCTAGGGGCCAGAGCCTTGTGGTTTCCAGTTCAACTCCTCAACTCCCAAAGCAAACTCCAAGCATCTACTTTCACAACCCAGACCTAAGAAGCCTTATCCCTGGACTTGAAGAGAGGATGAAAGCGAGTAAGGGGGTGGGGGGGAGGCAGAAGTCCTCACCCCAAGCTCCTGAGTGGCTCCCCACTGTCTTTAGAATAGAGACACAAACCCCTCATGTGGTCCTCCCTGAGAGCGCCTGCTCTGGCCAGCTGCCAGACACCAGCCTCAGCACCCTGCGTGAGCGAGCGAGCGATTGAGAGCCTAGAGGCCAACTGCCTCAGTCTTGCCTGCACAACATCTCCGCCTGAAGCCCCGCCCCGGTCCCACTCAACCTTCTGTGTCGGTGGGAGCTTTTAGTTTTCACCACGTACTTCTGGCAATCCTCTTCAAGGTGGGATTACAGACTTGTAACACCAGGCCAGGCTCCACTCACTCATTCATTCATTCATTCCTCTGGCTGTAGCTTGAGGCTTGAAGAATGTTAGTTCTCACGGAGCCTCTACGGATCCCCAGGCCAGGTTCCTCACCCCCACCCCACCCCACCCCACCCCCCACGTCTCCATAGCAACAGGAAATGCGCTTGTCATTTCCTGCCCATCGGCTTGCCTATCAGACTGTGGCAGAGACCTGTCAATCTCAGCCACACTGACCACAGCCCAGAGCCTCATGCTGCCCCAGACTGAGTTGGTGGCTGCGTGCACTGATGATGGACAGCACACTGTTACTAGAAGTGGACTCGACAGAGCAGACATGCAAACACTATCTATTGGCTGATGGTTTCCTTCCTTTCCTCCTGCTCTCAAAGCTCTTCACTCCTGAAAGGAAGGGCAAGTCTCTATGGTTCCTAGAAACTGGGGCCACTCTTTCCCAGAAGGCTACCGGATCCTTCTTTGCTAAAAACTGAGGCAATGCAAGCAAACCATTACCGCTTGGCTACTCCGCCGCGAACAAACATAGAAACATGAAAAATCCAGAGTAACGCGGTTTCCAGGACAGGCCTGTTGCTCAGGGCAAGGTGGTTGTCACCATACTCTCAGAATGCTTCCTCTCCTATCTTCAAACAAAAACGCTGTCCTTGCATTTTTAATGACATCCACATGTTTCTATGTCGGCACCCTCAGGATAGCCTCCTCAAAGCCAGAAAACGTCTGTCTGTCCACATGATAGGAAAGGAAGCACAGAGAGGGAGGATGATTGACCTAAGGTCACACAGCAAACTCAACAGGACGCCAGGATTTAAACTTGAGACCTGGATCTGGTCTTCAACCTCCTTCAGCATCCACCCTCCCCAGCGTGGAATGTGAAGGACTAGCTCCCGAAATACAGTAACCAGAACAGTGTGGGAGTCTGAGCTGCCTCCGCCTCAGCCCCTCTGCCTGGTTAGTCCTCCTAGCATCTGGCAGGCTCGTGTCTTCTCCACACTGTAGCTCTGTGCCCCTGGACCACCTCCTTCCCATCTCTGTGCCTGCTGCTGGGTGGTTTGAGGACAGCTGGAGGTAGGAGATATAAAAAGCCTCTTGGGAGCCTTCATCCTACAGCTTGCGCTGAGGGCGGACAGAGGGAGGAGTATGTGGGGGTGGGGGTGGGGGCTTCCGACAGGAGGCCATTAAGAATACTGCTGATTTTCTGCCAAGAGGTTAGGGACCTGGGTGGAGAGCTGGGATCCAGGGCGATCCAGGGCCAACAACAGGAAACGGCCTGGACAGGGCAAAGGAACCCCATTAGGCACCTGGGGGACAGAGGAAAATGTGGGCTCTCTGCTGGTAGGGTGGGAAGCTGGATTTAAGATTCAGGGTAGAAGTAGCCCTGAATTCCAGCCCCTCTTGGGAACTGGCAAGAGAACCAGCGTTAGGGGAACCCAAGGAGGCCTGACGTCAGCCCTCACCTCACCCACTCACAGTGCATCAACACTGTGCGTCAGCAGACTACATTGGGCTCCCGCCTCTTTCCCTGGGCAGGGCAGTAGAGGTCTCTGCTCTAGATCCCGGCTGTTTCCCATGCCTGCTTTTTCCCCTCTTGCCTGTTCCCACATACTTGTGGAAAACCAGCCCTATACTAGTCCTGCACTGAATAGTCTGTGTCCTCACACCTCTGGTCTGATATCACCCAGGTTTCCCCTAACTAGAACATGTCTTCTTATTCAGATTGCATCGGCTTAAAGACTCTCCCACCTCTCCAGCCAGAAGGAAACACTTGCTGGGCATGACATAGCCACCACCCTGAAGGACATGGCCCCTGGCCTGAGGACGTTTAGGAACAGGTAGAAGCCCTGTCCACACAGTTTGGGCCACTTCTTCTTGCCTTGTACAAGGTCCGGCACAGAACAAGCCTCCTATAAGTCTCCGTTAAATTAGAAATAAAACACTCTGTTTAAATCACTGTCACCCAAAGATGAGAAATCTGAACGGTTCTTTCATTCCAGCAAATAGGTTGGATGGTTATCAGAACTTCCCAAGGTTGTAAAAGAAAGTAAACGGTATTCGAGCCAAACACTCTTGCTCGGATTTATCTCAACCTGATTCCCAACAACATCCGGGGAGATAGGAACCAGTATCATCTTTTTTTATCTTTCTTTCTTTCTTTTTTTTTTTTTTTTTTTTTTTTTTGTGTGTGTGTGTGAGAGAGACAGGGTTTCTCTGTGTAGCCCTGGCTGTCCTGGAACTCACTCTGTAGACCAGGCTGGCCTCGAATTTAGAAATCTGCCTGCCTCTGCCTCCCAAGTGCTGGGATTAAAGGTGTGCAGCACCACTGCCTGGTTCTATTATCATCTCTTGATAGGGACAGCACACGGTGGAGTTATAACCTGACCAAAGTCTCTGTGGGGAAGTGAAGGAGCTGGGATTAGAACCCAAATCTGTTTGGGGCCAAAGTCTACGGTCTTTCTGATGGGCTGTGAAGCTTTTCAGGTCAGAGATGGCTCAGCCAGTTAACAGCAGTTGTTGCTCGCACAGAGGAGCCCTGGAATCAGTCCCAAGCACCTACACTGTGGCCCATATCTACTGCTCCAGTTACAGGAGATCCAACACTCTCTTCCGCCCTCTGCAGGTACCAGGCACACGTGCAAGCCAAACACGCATACAAACAGGGCAGGGTGGGTTGGTTGGTAGTTGGTTTATTTGAGTTCAGGCTGCCCTTGAACCCAAGATCTGCCTGCCTCAGCCTCCTCCCCAAACACTGCAATCAGAGCATGCACGACCACACCAGACTTTCTGGTACTTTGTAAGGAGGAAAGCTGCCCTATATGTGAGCAGCTCAGGCCAGGGTGGGTACCGAGAGAGGATGTAGTCTCTCAAAGTCTCTCTCCTTTTTATTGCTCTCCCACTTCCTCAAGCTTTAAAGCAAGAGCTGGTCCACAGGTGACGAACTCCCTGGCCATGAAGCTACCCAAGCAACACATTCCTGGGAGATTCTCAAAGGGAGAGGTAGGCTGGGTCCGAGATGATCTCTGGGCACCTTTGTGGGGAAGAATTAAGTCATCAGTCTCTAGAGAGACAAATGATGTCTCACGGGAAAGATGCCAGTGGGTAAGAGAAAAACGGGGTGTCTAAGGGGGACTTAATTTCTGGTCAGACATGGGTTGGTCCTGGGGTTGTCACTGAAGCACCTTCACCTCTCTCCATGGTACCCCTCCATTCTTCAGTGAACCCCTCAGGCTTGGAAGGGACATCACAGATGTAGGCAAGTCTCTGGGACCAAAAAGCAGAGAACCCAGGCGGATCTCCTCGGCCCACACAGGGTGTCCTGGGTCCAGTGCACACAGCAAGAGCCCAGCTCTGGGAGATGCAATCAGAGGTCTCCAGGGAGAGAAGCAAGCGGCTCTGGGTGTGATGGAGAGGTAACCAGAGGCCTTGGCTCTGGCCAGAATCAACTCACCACCCTGAAGCTCTGAAAAGCAGCCAGGTCTGGATTAGATGGATGTCAGGCTTGAGGCTTGAGCCCCCAAAGAAATTTTCTTCCTCGAGGACCCCCTTACCCTGGTGCTTTGCCCACAGGATTCAGCACTTGGATCCTCCTCTGAGGATTCCTTACTGGGAGATGCTGGAACACCAGATAACCCTCAGAACCTCAGACTATCCCCTCCCCTCTGAGCTATCCTTCCCCTTCTCATAAGCCAAGCAGCCACTGCAAGATCGGGAGAAAAGTGTTCTAGTCTCCCACGATGTCTCGAGCGTTCCCGAATCCCAAACCCACTTGAACTATGCGGGGTGCGAGCTCAAGTCCAACTAACCCTGACATCTCTGAATCGACCCGGCCTAGCTCTCCACGGTCTCCACAGCAAGTCAAGCCAAGCTCAGGGACTTGCACACCCCAAACCTATCTCACCAACTATCCCCCGAAATCCAGCACGCGACCCCGAGTCTTCCATGCCAGGAGCAGCCAAGCAGCCCAGCACCAAGGTCCTCACGGACCGGACACCCCCCCAACTCCCGCCAGGGTCCAAGCCAGAGAACAGCGGGAACGCGGGCCTCAGCTGCAGGGGACGCCCAGCTCGCACCGAACCAGCCAGGATGCAATCGCCGCGCCGCTGCCGGGACCGTCGGGGCTACATGGAGCCGCAGCAGGCTGCGGGCGTACTCACCATCGCTCGCGGGCTCCGAGCGGCCGGGCTTTGGATGCAGCTCTGGCTAAGGCTCCGGCTCCGGCTCCGGCTGCGCTGCGCTGTGCTCTACGCTCGAACCTCACGGCTAGCTGCCCCGGCGGCGCGCGCGGCTGGGGCGCCCAGGCCAGAGGGTGGGGCCCGCCGCAAACCAATGCTGAAGCGCGGGGGCTGCGGGCCCCAAAGAAACAGCCAATCAGGAGCGTAGGTTGGACTCCCCCACCCCGCGGACTCCTTAACCCTTGGCTTGCTGGAGCGCTGGCTAGTCTAGCTGCCCCCGGATACCGGTGGGTCTAGGGGTGCGCGTCCGAACCTCCAGCTTGATGTGCCTAATCTAGACCTCGCCGGGACCCGCTCTAGGGACAGACGGAGCCGGAGTCAGGCCCACCTGTGCCCTGATGGGGCTCTGGGAGTCTAGACGACCTTTGTCTCCTGCCTGGCGCCTGCACTGTAGTATGACCCTGGGCACTGCAGCTGTGGGGTGTGTTTGTGTGTAAGAAGGAAGAAGGGCAGAGAGGAGGAGACAGAAAAGGGGGAAGGGATGGATTTCGCATGCCTGTGTGTTTATGTGGAGAGACAGAAGACTATATTTGGGGATTGTTGGTGTGTGTGTGTGTGTGTGTGTGTGTGTGTGTGTGTGTGTGTGTGTACACCCGCGCAGGCGCGCGATTCAGAGAGGGGCGAAGGAAAGAGAAGTGGAATGGAAGGAAGGCCCAGTAGGCGTGGGCACTTAGACCTCCAGTAGAGAAACTTTCTCCTTATGCCTGCTGCGCAGGTGCAGAAGAGGGAAGAACAGGAAACTGTATGTACTGAGTGAGCCCTGCATTTGTGACCTGTTGAGCACACACGTGGGTGTGGTAGAGAGAGGCTTTGTGCCCCTGCCGTGAGAGAGTAGCCGGTGAGTCCCGCTTGGTGTACACCTACGTACGCTGGAGCATGCAGTTGAAAGACACATGGCAGAGATTTACCACAAAGTTGTAGATGGCTCAGTTTGTGAGACAGAGAGGTCAGTGTGGTAAATGTGCGTTTTGTTTGGGTGACTTTGTTGTGTGGCTGTTTTTTTGTTTGTTTGTTTGTTTGTTTGTTTGTTTTTTGACAGATCTCAGGGCTGGAGAGATGGCCAAATGGTTATTGCTTTTTGCATGGGTAGGGGGAGGAAGAGGGGCCCAGTACCAGTATAGCTCCCAACTGCCTGTAACTCCAGCTGCAAGGGATCCAGTGCTGTATCCTGGCATCTGCAAACACCTGCATTCACACGTGCATATTCCCCACCCCAGACAGACACATACACATAATTCAAACAAACAAACAAACAAACTCCCAGACCATGGTGGTGGCTCTTGCCTTTAATCCCACCACTCAGGAAGCAGAAGCAGGTGGATCTCGAGGCCAGCCTGGTCTACAGAGCAAGTTCTAGGACAGCCAGGGCTACACAGAGAAACCCTGTCTCGAAAAAACAACCAACCAACAAAACAGAGATGAGTCTCAGTAACCTAGCCCAGGCGAGCCCAATCCTCCCTCTGCCCCTGCCTCTGCCCCTGCCCCTGCCCCTGCCCCTGCCCCTGCCCCTGCCCCTGCCCCTGCCCCTGCCCCTACCTCTGCCCCTGTCCTACCTCTGCCCCTACCCCTGCCCCTGCCCCTGTCCTGCCCCTGTCCTACCTCTGCCCCTGCCCTACCTCTGCCCCTGCCCTGCCCCTGCCTCTGCCCCTGCCCCTACCCCTGCCCCTACCCCTGCCCTGCCCCTGCCCCTACCCCTGCCCCTGCCCCTGCCCCACCTCTGCCCCTGCCCCTGTCCTGCCCCTGTCCTACCTCTGCCCCTGCCCTGCCCCTGCCCTGCCCCTGCCCCTATCCCTGTCCTGCCCCTGTCCTGCCCCTGCCCCTGCCCTGCCCCTGCCCCTGCCCCTGCCCCTGCCCCTGCCCCTGCCCCTGCCCCTGCCCCTGCCCCTGCCCCTGCCCCTGCCTCTGTAGTGCTTGAGGTTACAGGTGTACCCACCATCTCCCACGTATTTGACTTTGGTCATTCCCTATATTTGTATGATGTCAAGAAAAAAAACTAATGTATAAGGGATATGAGATATATGTTCAGAGACAAAGACATCCTGGAGGATTTGAGATGGGGTTCGGAAGGAAGGAAGGAAGGAAGGAAGGAAGGAAGGAAGGAATAAGGGAAGGAGGGAGGAAGAGAGCGAAGACCTGGGAAGTCTTGCCCACCATCCACAAAGAGGGGAAGAGGGGAAGAGGGGAAGAGGGGAAGAGGGGAAGAGGGGAAGAGGGGAAGAGGGGAAGAGGGGAAGAGGGGAAGAGGGGAAGAGGGCAGAGTGGCTGAAGATGGTGGTGGGTTTGAGAAGAGTGGCAAAGCTGGCTGAAACCCCCTTCCAGGGCCTGTCCCTGAGTGCCGCTTGACACACCAGGGAAAGAAAGGCCAGGCTGAGGGGTTGGATGCCAAGGGGACTGTCTGCTCTTCCAGTGTGTGTCTGCGGGAGCTTGGTGGGGCGGGAGAGGGGACCCATGGAGTGGACACTGTGCTCCATAGCCCCCTCCACTTGGCAGCACTGAGTTTTCCACTGTGGAGGTGCAGGGACAGGGAGGAGATCGCAGAGCTCGTACATTGGTGGCAGCAGGATTCGTGGCCAGGAGGGCAGGCTGTGCGGTGTTGTACATGCGAGGGCCTCAGAGATGACTCTGCCTGACGTGTCAGAGCCCATCTACGGGGCAGACCTCGTACACACACCGTCAGCCCCTGACCTATTTCTTGTCTTTTTGGTTTTGTTGCTGTTGTTTGTTTTGTTTTGTTTTTGAGCCAGGCCTCTTGTAACCCGAGCTGGCCTCAAACTCCTTTTATAGAGGATGCTGGAAGGTATCTTGGGGCTTCTGATCCACTTCCCAAGTACAGAGATTACAGGCACTTGCTACCATGCCCTGCTTATGAGGGCATGTTGACTTCCCAGGAGTCTCTGTGTGCCACTTGGGGAGATTTCTTAAATCCAGGAAGATGTGAAAGCTTACCCAGTTACTCTGGCTCTGCACTTGTTAGTACATGGTTATGAGGATTCTCTTCTCTCTCAGCCTTAGTTTTCTTCTCTGTAAAATGGGGTTCCAGCCCATCTCATTCTACCACTGGGAATTCTATACTATTCTATACTAGGAATTCATGACTACTGTGCATGCTCTGTCAACTGCTACAAAGCCTGAAGTTCACTTGTTCTTCTTACTAAAAAGTTCAGGGGCTGTTTGTGGTAGCATGCACCTTTTATCATGTGGTGGCACATGAGAGGCAAAGGCAGGCAGACCTCTGTGAGTTCACAGCCAGCCTGATCTACATAGTGAATTCCAGGCCAGCCAGAGCCACAAAATGAGACACCTCTCCCCACTCCCCCCCAAAAGCAGAGAATTTAGATATGAGCAGAATGAGCCTGTGTTGTCAGAGTCAAGCTTCTGTCTGAGAGAATGACTTACTAGGAAGCTTCTGGTCTGCTTTGTGACATTGTGGCATAGGGACACAGAGTGAATGTGTTCAGGTAGGAAAAGTCCTTAGCAGTCACATAGCCTCTGTGTGTCCTTTGCTCTCCAGTACAGTCCAACAATAAATCACAAAGAGGGTGTGGTGGCAGCACAGGTCTGCAGTCCCAGCACATAGGAGGTAGAGGCATGACAAGCAGGCTAGCTTAAGCTATGTAAGTCCAGGCTAGCCTGGGCTACACGAGATCCTATTTTAAAACCAAAGAAGAAAAAAAAAAAAAAAATGGTCAAGTCTCATGACCACATTTTGCCCACACACACACACACCATAGACATTCTGGAATGTTCTATCACTGGAGCAAGACATGGGGGCCAGCAATAGCAAGTGTGGTCCTAGCTCTGTGAAGATGTGGAGACAGCCTGGCAGGATGGCCCAGTAGGTAGGGTGTTGGCCACCAAGCCTAAAGACTTGAGTTTATCCCTAGGAACTCACGTGGTGGAGGAGAAAGCTGACTCCCACAAATCATTCTCTGACCTTTTTCTATGTACACTGTGACACGTGGACACACACAAACACACACATACTCTCATACCAAACACAGAAACACATACACACATTCACACACGCAGAAAGACACACGGGGACACACACACACACACACACACACACACACACACACAGAGAGAGAGAGAGAGAGAGAGAGACATATACACAGAGAGACACACACATACACACACTGACACACATATTCTTACACCACAGACACATGCATATACACAAACACACACAGACACACATACTCATACACCATACACAGAGACACATATACACACAAACACAGAAAGACACATGACCACAGAAAGAGGCACACATTCTCACACAGAGACACACACACTCACACATATACTCTCATACCAGACACATGGACACACAGAGACACACACAGAGAGACACATGCACACACACACAAACACTCACTACTCTCACATCACACACACACACACACACACACACACATGCACACACACAAACACATGGACACACAGTAAACACATAAGTATGTAAGAAGGCAAAGGAGAGGAACCACACCTTCCCCGTTCTTACAGAGCACATGGATGGGACAGGTCGTGCAGCCTGACAAAGCTACTGGTTGGGCCAGCACTAAAACCATGGAGACTTCCTGACGACATGACCAAGGCCTGTCTGTGACACTCTGCTGATCTAGGGAAGGCCACTCTGGTCCTTACGGAACTCAACTGCAGTGGCCAGTGGTGGGAGGGGGTGTCAATGTGAGGAGCCTCTGACATCCCAAGCCTCACCCGGGGATCTAGAGGTCATGTCCTCCAGAAGGCTTTCTGAGAAGCCAGGAACCTGCCTTTTTCCATGAGCCAGACACATACCCGGTGGCTGGTGCTTTATGTTGTTGGCTTGACAACTCTGACAGTTCTGAAGTGGAGGGACCATGATTCAATCTGTTTCCTCGTCACTGGTGAGAGAAGAAAAGAAAGCAGACAGTGTGCTTCCACACCAGCTCATGCCTGGAGTCCAGCACTTGGGAATCAGAGGCAAGAGGATCAGAAGTTCAAGCTCTGGCCTGAGAGACGGCTCAGTGGTTACGAGCACTGCCTGCTTTTCCAGAGGAGCCTGGTTCTATTCCCAGCACTCTCAGTGGCTCACAGCCATCTGTAACTCTGGGGCCCTCTTCTGGCCTTCATCAGTCCCAGGACTGCATGGTGTTCAGGCACTCACAGAGGCAAAACACCTATAAACATAAAATAATAAAATTAGGCTGGACGGTGATATCCCACACCTTTAATACCAGCAGTTTGGAGGCAGAGGCAGGTGGATCTCTATGAGTTCAAGGCCAGCCTGGTCTACCCACTAAGTTCCAGGACAGCCAGGGCTACAAAATAGAGAGAACTTATGTTGCAACTTTTTTCTTTTAGAATAAACAAAGGCCGGGCAGTGGTGGCACAGATCGAGGCCAGCCTGGTCTACAGAGTGAGTTCCAGGACAGCCAGGGCTACACAGAGAAACCCTGTCTCAAAAAAATCAACAACAACAAAAAAGAATAAGCAAAGATATTCCATCCCCCACCCACTGAAATGCATGACCTCCTTACTGTGCACCCAGAACTGGGCCAGGTACTCTTCTGTACGGATCCATTTACGTCTACAGCAGCTCAATGAATATGGATATCCCCATTTCACAGATGAGAAATCAAGGCTGGGAAAGTAAAAGCACATGTCTAAGGCCACAAGTGGAAAAGCTGGCACAAAACGACTTGTCTATTATTTTTAATCTGACAAATGCGTTTTTCTCTTTTTTATGTGACCTGTTTCGTATCCTCTTTACGATGATGGTATGGATATATAGGAGGGGAAGGCAGGCATGTGCCACCACGTGCCCACCTTCACAACCCTCTTCTGTGTTGTCTCCATTCTCAGTATTAAGTAGCGAGCTGGAGTTGCGTGCTATGACGTCATCATTCCACTGAGAGAACTGAGTTCAGTTTCCTGGAGGAGCCATTGATGAGACCCTTGCTATGCTTGCAAACAGCCCAGAGCCAGGAAGTAGCTGAGAAAGCAAGCAGACTAGGGTGCATCAGGCCAGTGTAGGGAGGTGTGTGGGTTATCAGGTTACCTCAAGGTTACCAGGGGGTACCTGAGGGGTGGTGTGGAACACCACCTTCTCTGGTGCCCTCCAAGCCTTTGGACAGCAACTCTTTAATACAACCCTGCCTGGCTGAGGAACTAAGGATGCTCTTCCAAGGAACCAAGTCATCCTAGAAACAGACTCGTATAATTCCATGTATCTGCCTTTTTGCCTCAGCTGTTGGGAAGCTCTTAGACCAGTTGCCTCTTTCCGTCTCAGTAACTAATTCAGTCTTTATTGATTTGTTTGGTTTCACGTACCCCAAGCTGGCCTCGAACTCCGAAACCTCCTGCCTCTACTTCCCTAGTGCTGGAGCTTAAGCCCGGGACATCATACTTGCTAGGGAAACACTCTACCACTGAGCTACCTCTCCAGTCCTCTTGAAAGTTTCTTTCCATTTCTCTCTTTGTTTATGTTGTTCTAGACATGTGCTTCTGATTATAGCTGTCCTGGAACTTGAGACCTCCCTGCATCCATCTCCCAGAGCTGGGTTCACACGCAAAAGGCTCCACTTTCCTTCCATTTTTTTCCCTATTTTGTTTGCTTTTATTTTATTTTTGTTTTTGTTTGTTCTAAACATTTATTTATTTATTTATTTATTTTATGTATATGAGTACACTGTCTCTGTTTTCAGACACACCAGAAGAGGGCATCGGATCCCATTACAGATGGTTGTGAGCCACCGTGTGGTTGCTGGGAATTGAACTCAGGACCTCTGGGAGAGCAGTCAGTGCTCTTAACCACTGAGCCGTCTCTCCAGTCTTCCTTTTAATTTTTAATTGTTCTTATTTTTTTAATTTTGGAGGTGGGGTTGAAGCAGGTGCTTACTATGTAACCCAGGCTGGCATAGAGTTCATGATGTATACCAGGTTAGCCTTGAACTCATGGCAATCCTCCTGCTCCTGTCTCTCAAATGCTGAGGCTCAGAAGCACATTGCTCCATCTGTGCTCGTTCTCATTTGGAGACTGAGGAGCAGGGTCTCATTGTGTAGCTCTAACTGGCTTGGAACTCACTATGTAGATCAGGCTGGCTCAAAATCTCAGAGATCCTGCCTCTGCCTCCAGAGTGCTGAAACTAACCTAAAGGTGTGTGCCACCAGCCCTGGCTTGAACTCCATTTGTGTGTGTGTGTGTGTGAGAGAGAGACAGAGAGAGAGAGAGACAGAGAGAGAGAGAGAGACAGAGAGAGAGAGAGACAGAGAGAGAGGCAGAGAGACAGAGAGAGAAAGAGAGAGAGGCAGAGAGAGAAAGAGAGAGAAAGAGAGAGAGAAGGAGAGAGGGTTCCAGGTTGATCTTGAACTTCTGATCCTCCCGGATCTACCTCCTGAACTCTAGAATTACAGGAGCTGCCAGCATACTGAGTTTATTTAGTGCTGAGTTCCTTGGGCTTTGTCTGGACTAAGCCAGCAAGCACTCTGTATCACTATGTATGGAGTTCAAGGCCATCCTAGGCTTCAGTGAGTTCTATTTTTTTTTCTTTTAAATTCACAATGTGAATGAGGTGGTTACGATTCTGACAGAGGCAGACTGTTGATATAGGAAAGAGCATAGGAACATGGAACTGGGGCCAGGCAGCGTGGCTAGAAGGGAGAATACAGTAAAGCCAGCTCAGTCACGATGACGGGTCACTAGGAGCAATGCGTCCTGAAGATATTTACCTGGGCGGCGGGAGGGGGGAGCTGAAAAGGCATGAGAAAGACAGAGTTGGCTATGTCAGTAGAGTTTACCGGAGTCCTCCAGGTAGTGGGTCTCACCTGTGCAAAGCCCCAGGCATGGGAGGAAATGCCAGGCCTTTGAAGCTGGGGCAAAGGAAATGCCAGCAGCTGAGCGGGCTGGAGAGTTCACCGTGGGCCATCTGAGGACTGCTGACGTTAGAGAGCCTCAGAGGTAAAGCGGGGCCTGGCAGTCCCAGGGCCGGGCAGGGGCTCCACGGGGAAGCCGTCGGCTGCTGCAGCTATGGCTCCAGACCTTGGACTGAGGAGGGGGATGGAAAGAGGCACCAAGCCAGGCGCCCTTGAAACAGAACCAGGTTGTTCTGCTTGCTGAGTCCAGGGCATGGGAAAGGTCAGGGCCACCCTGCCAGTCCCAGCCCAGGGTGAGGGCTCAGGGCTTCTGGCAGGGCTGTTGTCTTGGACAAGCCCCTAAAGCTTGAAGCAGACTGGATTTGTTTGTTTGTTTGTTTGTTTGTTTGTAGCACTCCAGTACTGAGGCCTCTGAATCTGGCTGCCTGCCTTCATTCTTTCATCTCTGTCTGCTGAGACCTTGTCTCACGATGGTGAGTTCCAGGCCCCTCCCCTGATTTCTTTTCCTTCCTTTTTTTTTTTTTTTTTTTTTCTTCTTCTTTTAGAGACAGGGTCTCACTTTGTAGCCTGTAATACTCAGGATCCTCCTGCCTCGGCTTTCCTGGGTGCTAGGATTAGGGGTGAGCACATTACACCAGTCACACTCCTTGGTTCCATTGGGTGTCATTGAGCTGACCCAGGGAAGTCTCTTTACTCTCTGGACTTGGTCTCTAAGTTGACAGTGGTTATCTACACTCTAAAGTGGTGCTTGGAAGATTAGGTTGATTTTAAAAATGAGAAAGACACAGCATAAAGCAATCAATCAATGTCCATTCCTTGGGTCTCAGAGACTGGGAAAAGAGACCCTAGATACAGCCATTCCTGATGCCCATTCCTCTGGACTATCCTAAACCTGCAGCTCAAGCTGCAGAACCAGCAGGGCATGGCCAGATGTCCTTCAAGCTTGTGCCAAGCCTCAGAGACTTTGTCAACCATGTCCCCTCCTCTCGAATACCCTTCTCTCAGCTGCTAGCTGCCTGAGTCAAAACAGCTCCCATGAGCCTTTCCTGACAGCTTTGATCAAACAGGGAGCAGGTAGGGGCCTTCCCCATCTCAGTTCACCTCCATGTAGCTGCTCATACATACCGCCTGCCCTAACCTGCTTCCTCTGGTGGTTGCCTCTGCCTGACCCCAATTCTGCAGCCCATTTACAGGCCCAGCACACAGTGCTCCATAAATGTCAATCAAATTCCTCTCTGCAGGGACTATTGCTTTAGGTTTCATAGGACCCCCCATTTAACAGAAGAAACCCTGGGGACAGACAGGTAGATGCATACCATAGCTGCATATGGTGTGGCCCTTGGGTACGGAGAAAGCTATGTAGGATTTCCAGGCTTCAGTCTCCTTGGCTATGAAATAAAAGGTTGGGCCTCCAGTTTTGTGACCCCGCTGGTCTTTTTTTGCATCATCTGAGGAGCTGTGAGAAGTTCTTGATGGCCGATCCTCCCTGATCAAGTGACTCCTAATCTTTAGGGAAGAGGTCCCAAAACCTCTTGAAGATCTTGGGGGCTTTGTATTCATGGATAGAGAACACAGGGTGAGCGCTTGGTAGGAAGCCACTCTTCCTGACAGGATGCAAAGAACAGGACATAGAGCTGTGTAGAGGATTCTGGTCCTGACCTACCTCTTCCTTTCCCAAGTGTGGCATGGCCAGCCTCTACTCAGTGAGTTGTAGGTCACACAGCTGGGACATGGCCTTGTGGGCTTTCATCCAGTTCTGTTGCTAGGAGCTACAGGCCCTTGAGAGAAGGTCCTGGGCAGGTACAGGAGGAGAGTGGGTCTCCTCCCAGCCTGTAGTTCTAACATCCGGGTTGGCTGATGCCCCTGTGGCCTGTCAAATGTGCTGAGATCCCACGGTCCCACAGTCCACCAGCCACATGACTCATTCTGCTTGGGGTGCTGCTGTCTGTGGAGACACCATGAAGTCATTGTGTCTCAGCCGCTCTTAGCCCAACACGTGCCCGGGCACCTCCACTACCCACTGAAGCCCAAGCTCCAGTTGTGGTAGGCCACAAAAGACATGTAGTCAGTGCGCGTGGGATCCTGGGATCCTGGGGCTGGGGTGGGAGAGAGCAAAAACAACAGCCCCGGAGAAACTGAAGCCAGACGTGGACAGACCCCCCATGTCCAGTACTTACCCCTCGTTTGCGTGCAGTCTAGGGATAACCCTCAGCTTTGCGTGAGCCCTACAGATGGTGCGTGAGGAAAGGGCTCCCAGCCAAGTATGGTGGCTCATGCCCACATTTTAGTAGCTGAGAGGCAGAGGGGACAGGATCAGGAGTTTGAGGCCAGCCTAGGCTGCCGAGTGAGTTCTAGCCTAGCTTGAGCTACATAGTAAAATCCTATCTCAAAACCAAAAGGACAGAAAGTCCTTTTGTCCAGCAATACTGGGTTCCCACCAGGCAAGCATAACCAGGCTAGCCCTCACCTGGGCTGCCTCAACTCCTGCCCTGTTAGGTCTCAGTCCACAGGGCAATGTTTCAAAAAGGCCCTCCTCGGCTGACCTGGGGAGGTTCCCCTGCCTCCAGCCACCTGATCGCATGTCTTCACTGCACTTAGCAAAATTCACACTTAGTTGTTTTGTTTTTGAGACAGGGTCTTATGTAGCCCAAGCTAGCCTCAAACTTGCTATGGAGCCTAGGATGACCTTAAAAACCTGATCTTCCTGCCCCATCTCCCAAGTGCTGAGATTATAGGTGTGTATTACTACACTGGATTTTTTTTTTTTTCTTTTCTTCTTTTTCCAGACAGAATCTCTCTATGTAGCCCAGGCTGGCCTCAAGCTCATCATTCTCCTACCTCACCCACCACCCTAGCACAGTACACACATAGCCTGCCTTTGTCATGCATTTTAAGTATACAACTCAATGATTTTTGAGTAAATTCCCAGAGCTGTGTGGCAGTCAGAACAATCTGTCTGGGGAGTGTCTACATCTCCCAGGATCTCTACCGCTTGGTTTTTGTTGTCCCAGGTTGTCACCAGAGTCTGGGACATGGGGACACACACACACACACACACACACACACACACATCTGCTTTCTGTCTCCATGGTTGTCCCTTCTCTAGAAGCTTCTCAGAAATGGACTCTTAACAGTTTGCAGCCACCTAAGGTCATTTTCTTCCCCTTGGTGTGTAGGTCTTGACTCCTGTCCAGGCCATCCTGGGGCCGGTGGTCTCCCTGGACAGAGAAGAGGTAGTCCACTGCAGTAATGAGTATTTTCTATTGCTCTCTTGAGCTGTGGGTGTTGCCTGCTTCTACTTATTTGACTTTTACACCTTTGGGGTGGGGAGTGCGCCACACAGCCCATTGTGGGGGTCAGGAGGTAGCATGGAGGAGATGGCCTTTTTCTTCTACCGAGTGGGGTCTGGGAATCAAACTCAGATCATCAGGGTTTGTAGCAAGTTCCATTACCTGCTCATCATCCTGGCTCCTGGCTCTTGTTTGTGGAGGAGTGCTATGTCACGGCTAAGTTCGGTCCTCATGGGGGCAGAGATTTTCATTTCGCTGGGTACTAAGAGTGGATTGCTGCCGGCACTTGCCATGTGTGTTTGACGTCTCGGGAAACTCTAAACTGTCTTCCAAAGTGGCTGTGTCACTGCAGTTACTCCCAGCAGCAAAGGAGGTGGCTCCACATCTGTGATCTCCCGAACTTCCCAGGATTCAGGCTGGGAGCCCGGAGATAGTGAGTGCTCGACAGAGCGAGTCAGTAGGAGCTGGGGGAACAGGCGAGCAGTGAATCCTTCCTCTGAGCCTGCTGACTACAGCATGTAAGAAACTCCATGTCACACAGAGAAGGCCCTATCCCCTGGGCTGTGACATTAAACCACCAGAATGCTTGCTTTATTCCAATGTTGTGATGGTGGACGTCTCACTCCTCAGGACTCTGTGTTAGGAACTTCGGGTTAACAAGATAGGGAAGGAATGATTCTTTTTGGCTCGTGATTTTCCAGGTTTTATTCTATGGTCTTCTGCTCTGTCCCTTTCAGGCCTAAAGCAAAGCAGGATAACTCAGTGGCAGAAGCTGCTTATGTCATGGCAGCAGGGAGGGAGGAAGGGGCTGGGGACAGATGTGCCCTTCAAGGGTATATTCCCACTGGCTCCCTTCTCACATGGTCACCATGGTCCTGTCTCCCAGCCTCTATCACCATCTGACGGGGCTGTCAGATGATTGACAGATGGACTGACTGGGCCAGAGCTAGGGGATCCAATCATCTCTCCCACAGCTTCACCTCTATAGGCTGCATCGGAGACCAAACCTTCCACATATGTGTCTGGGGCAGGAGGAGGGCATTTCATATCCAAATCAAATCAGGACTCCTCCTACTGAAAGATGCTTCAGTATAGTGCCCTCCTGGAAGATGGCAAAGGGATATACCCCAAGTGCAATGTATGTCTTATTTATAAAATGTGTTAGGGATTTCTCCACCCAGCGTCATCTGTATGGTATATTGTTCTTGTGTTTTAGCACTGGGAGAAAGAGGGCCTTTCCCAAATTAAATGGCCTCCTGTCCTTTGATTGTGAGTCCAGGACAATTCATTATGTTCACCTCGTTGCTTTGCCTGAGAAGGTACTAGAGAAGATTTCAGAGGACTATTAACTTCTGGAGACTGGAGTTGGGGCTGCCAACCTCCAAGCCAGAGAGCCTTCTCAGCAACCTTAGTGTGGGTGGAATGGGGATGTAACTTCCTCGGCTTAGAATAGTTTATAAAATGTTTTCTTCCAAGGGCTAAAGAATTGACTTGGCAGTTAGTCAGAGATCCTGGGTTTGGTTTTCAGCCACATCAGGCAGCTCTCAATAACCTGTAACTCCAGATACAGGGAATACACTGCCCCCTGCTGGCCTCCACTTTGTGAGCAAGAAACCTCTAACTGAACCTGAAATTCGTCCACTCTGGGAAGGGGTCAGAGGAGGAGATGCAAGGGGCTACCCAGGGCCTTCAGCGGTTTCTGGCAGTTTTTATCTTAAAAGGAAAGAGATGCCAGGTGTGGCTGCATGTGTCTGCAACCTTAGCAGAGGCAGAAGGATGAGGAATTCAATGTCAGCTTTGGATACATAGCAGATATGGGGACAGCCTGGGCTATGTAAGACTCAAGGGCAGCCTGGGCTATGTGAGATTTAAAAAACTAGACTTTAGTGGGGGAAAAGAGTTGAAGGGAATCTGCTAAAATGTGGTGCTGTGTGGACCCTGGGCTGTACACATGTGCACTGATGCTCTCCATGGTCTCTACATTTTGTTGATAGAAATATACACACAGAGGAAGCCACACACAATAACCAATCAGTTGCTCACGGTTGTTTCTGAATGACAAGGTCACTTGTTAGTTTTTAATCACTTAAAAATTAATATGTATGAGTTACATGTAACAGGTTCCGTTATGACATTTGCATGTGCATATATTGTGTATTTCCACTCTAAATTCGCCTCCCTCCATGACTCCCTCCCATCCCCCCACCAACTCCTGCTGATCCCCTTTTGTCTTAGATACTGCTCTATTGCTGTGAAGAGACACTGTGACCAAGGCAACTTATAAAAGAAAGCACTTAACTGGTGGCTTGCTTACAGTTGCAGAAGGCGAGCCTGTGGCCCTCATGGTGGAAAGAATGGCCACAGGCAGGCGAGCATAGTGCTGGAGTGAGCAGTAGCTGAGAGCTTACACCTTGCTCTGCATATTGGATGGGGTGGGGATGGGCACAGGTTTTTGAAACCTCAAGGCCCAACCCCTGTGACACACCTGCTCTAACAAGGCCACACCTCCTAATCCTTCCCAAACAGTTCCACCAGCCTGGGATCAAGCATTCAAAGATAGGAGCCTATAGAGACCATTCTTGTCTAAACCTCCACACCTTCCTTTCCCCAAATTGTCTTCCTTCTCCTTTTATATCATTTTTATATAACCTAGTACATTTTACTAGTTGCTTACCATGTATGGTTAAGGGCTTGCTTACCCAAGCACATGTGTGTACCTTAACAGTTACCATAGCACTGAGGGAAATTATTCTCCCACCTCCAAGATTACTCTTTTTTATTCCTCTGTTTTTTCTTCCTTCTTTTTTAAAGATTTATTTATTTATTTTATGTATCTGAGTACACTATAGCTGTCTTCAGACACACTAGAAGAGGGCATTGGATCCCATTACAGGTGGTTATGAGTCACCATGTGGTTGCTGGGAATTGAACTCAGGACCTCTGGAAGAGCAGTCAGTGCTCTTAACTACTGAGCCATCTCTCCAGCCCCTTCTATTTTTTTTTTAATTTTTAATTTGACTATATTGGTGTTTTGCTTGTTTTATGTCTGTGTGAGGGTGTTAGATCTTGGAGTTACAGCAAGTTGTGAGCTGCCATGTGGATGCTGGGAATTGAACCCAAGACCTCCAGAAGAACAGGCAGTACTCTTAACTGCTAAGCCATCTCTCCAGCTTCTCCTCTGCTTTTTCACTCACTGTATAATCTTGCTTTCTTATAGTGAACATGTGTAACCTGTGAAATCTTTTAAGACACAAATATATCTGAAAGAGAGATAGGGAAGAAGAAAAAAAGGAAGAGAGGGGGACGGAGGAAGGGAGGGAGAGAGACAGAGACAGAAGAGAGAGAGAGAGAGGGGGGAGAGATGGCGAGAAGACAGAGACAGAGGGGCAGAGAGAGAGAGAGAGAGAGAGAGAGAGAGAGAGAGAGAGAGAGAGAGAGAAAAGAGCAAACCCTGGGCAACCAACAGGGGCAAGGCCTGGCAGTGTAGAAGCTGGAAGACAGGGATGCAAGGGGAAGAAAACCCACCACAAAGGGAGCCAGAGCAACAGCAAGGTTGGACCGTGAGTACCAGGCCAGAGAGCTGCATTTGACTTTGAAGGCAACAGAGCCTCACACTGGTTCAAGTCTCTAGGGAGCCTTATGCAAGTTCCTAGGGAGAAGCTTCCACTGGGATTTCTAGGTTGCAGGCCCTTCCCTTTAGTTGGAGCTAGCAAAGGTTCCTGAGTAGATCTTGCTTCTTTAGAATGGCCCAGCCCACCGCCCAGAACTGCCCTCCTGAGCCTGTGACTAGGTCTGCTTAGCCTCGTCCCCTATTGGACAGGATCCATCCTTGGGTGGATGAGGAAACTGAGAAGCAGGACTCAAGGTTGTTGTCTTCTTCAGTGTGGGGATCTCAGCTCTGGGGCTTGGGAGAAGTCCAAGGGCCCGGAAGATGTTTCCAACTTGAACTAAGAATTTTAATGACGTTAGAGTAACCACAGACACCAAAACAACACACTCTCAACCAGTGACCAGGGATCATTTCAACTGCAAATTATAAAAACAGATGATTCTATAAAGCAAAAGCTCTCATATTTGAAATGGGGAGTGCTATGTTTGAATACATTTCACGAGAGAACAGCCTGCTAAGGCTTGCACACACCAGTGGCCTTTGATGGGCCATGAAGGCTCTGTGGAGCCTGGTGGAGCACAGAGAGGCCCTGAGCTCCTTTCCCAGGGACAGGAAAAGCAGAACTAAATAGACAGGAGGGATGGACACTCAGGAAAGTGCGGACATATTCGTGCGGCAGGGGAGGCCACAGGGCAAGCCATGTGCTCCCCAACCCAATGAAGCAAGAACAGGTAAATCGAGCCAACCCCAGAGGTGAAAGCAAAAGCCAGTGGAAACATCACAGCATTTCAGAGGTGTCAGGGGTGAGGGGAGGAAGGTCAGGAGCAGAGTCTATATAGTGACTATATGTATAGTGTCTATATAATGGCTATATAGTGACTTCAAAGCCAGCCTGGGCTACATGAAGCTCTGTTTTAGGAAACAATAAGACAGCCGGGCAGTGGTGGCGCACAACTTTAATCTCAGCACTCGGGAGGCAGAGGCAGGCAGATCTCTGAGTTCGAGGCCAGCCTGGTCTAAAGAGCGAGTTCCAGGACAGCCACGGCTACACAGAGAAACCCTGTTCATGTTGACAGCGCTACAGTCGAAGACAGTGCTACTGCCCCTCAGCTCACAGATACATGAATAAACATGGCTGTCAGGGAGCATAATTCACAAAAGGCCACTCACAGGATGACTTCACTTACGTAAAATGTCCAAGATAGGGAAGCCACAGAGGCAGACTGCAGATTAGTGGTTGCCAGGATGGGGAGGAGGGGGAGGTAGGAGCACTGCAGAGAGGGTGGGGGAGAGGAGGGGTGATGGAATGCTCTGGAATTTATGTAATCCTTTGGTAACTTTGTGATGATGTAAAAAAAAACCCCAGATGGTTCACTGAGGATGAACATGTCCAATTTGTGGTACATGGATGATGTCTGTAATCTTTAAAGGGTGTGTACACACACATCTCTAGCAGTCTTAGTGACAACAGCCCCCAGACAGAAAGAATCAAATGTCCATCCCTCATTAATATGCAGTGAAAAGGTGGTCTGTCCATCAAATGGAATATTACTCAGTAATGAAAAAGCATAAAGTAGTGACCCAAGTTACAATGTAGACCCAAGTTACAATGTAAATGGCCAGGGAAGGAGCTGTGGTGCAAGCGGCTTAGGCGCTGGCCTCCAGAGGGCAACCTCATGCCCTTTGCACTCTCTCTCTCTCTCTCTCTCTCTCTCTCTCTCTCTCTCTCTCTCTCCCCCCCGGTTCGAATCCTGCTTTCCCAGTGTGACTCTGCCCGAATCTCATGGGGGAAAAAAAAAAAAAAACCAATGTAGATGGCCCTTGAAAATGTTACATTAAGTGAAACAAACCAGATAAACAGATGCCTCTAGAGTGAGTTTACATAAGGAGTGACAGGTGGACAGCAAGATGACTCAGCACTTAGATGCTTGCCACCAAGCTGGGCCATCTGAGTTTGGTTCTTGAGACCCACAAGGAGAAAAGTAACTCTCCTAAGTTGCTCTCTGACTGGTACATGCATGTTGTGGTACATGAGGGGCCCTGGAAAATACAAATGTAATTAAAAGGTTTCAGTTGTGTCTAATAATAGGCAAACCTGTAGAGATGGGATGGCCTAAGGCTAGAGAGGGAAAACAGAGAGCAGGCCTGGGAGTGACTAGGAGTGGGCCCAAGGTGTCTCAGGGGTGAAGGCTCTGAAACTACAGCAATGGTGTCACAAGGGCATCCTGTTGTTTGCTTAAAATTATAAGTGAGCCCACGCTTGGTGGCATCTGTCTCCAATCTCCTCACTTGACAAGTGAAGGCCGAAGGCTCTGGTGTTCAACGTTATCTTTTACTACGTAGTTAGACGTCAATCTGGACTACATGAGACCCTGGTTCAAGCCCTCCTCCTTAAACAAAGAGAACACTGACATTGTAGATGAATGAATGAATCAGGGGAAGAGGAAAAATCCAGGAACTTTCCCAGAGGTCTGGGTAGAACTGACTCCCTGAGATATCAAGTTGGAGTTCAAGGCCAGCCTGGTTTTTAAAGTGAGTTCCAGAACAGCCGGGGCTGTTAGACATAGAAACCACTGCATTAAAAAACTAAACTAATAAATAAAAGCAAGTTGGGGTGCATGCCTTTAATCCCAGCACTTGAGAGGAAGAGGAACTCTGAGTTCAAGGGCAGCCTGCTTTATCTAGCAAGCTCCAGGCCAGGCCAGGCTATACCTCGAGACTTTGTCTCAGAAAATAAACTAACAAATGGGATACTCAAGTTGGGAAATCAGGATCACCTTTTGGTCTCTTTTTTCCTGGCTTTCTATTCTTCTCCCTTTCCAGGTCTGAGAGTCCTGGAAGAAACCCACACTGAGCGGTAGGAATGGACCACAGGCTGCTTGTGTGGAGCATGGCTGCCCTCTGGTGGCGACTTGTGAAGTGGGCCCTGAGAATGGCATGCGGCAAGGGCATTAGAGAGCTGGGAGACTCTGTCCGGTAAAGGGAGGATGGAAGCAACTTCTAGGTATCTGGTGGAAAGTGACAGAGCCAGAACAGGACATCAGACATACTCCTCCGGCCTCTCCACCCAAACACAGATACAGCACACACACACACACACACACACACACACACACACACACACACACACACACACACACACACTGTAACTCTTGATTCTGCTTGACTTGGAACTTGCTATGTAGATAGGACTGGTCTTGAACTCATAGAGATCTGCCTGCCTCTGCTCCTCAAGTGCTGGAATTAGAGACACAGGCTACCACATCCAGTCCCCAACTGTGTTTGTTTGTTTGCTTGCTTGCTTTAAATAGAGAAATAAGAGCAAGCTGGAAATCCACCTGTCAAAGCTACATGATGGGTGGCTATTCTGTTTTAAAACAAAAAGTCAAGTCCCTGCATAGCTCTAGAAGCCTAGAACCTAAGATCTCTAGGAAGCTGAGACAGAAAGATGGTGTGTTCTGGAGGAAGTATTTTTCTGTCCTAAAAACCCTCTCTTACACACCTGTAAACCCAGCATTTAGAAGCCTACAATACAAAGGTGGTGAGTTCAAGACTACCCCGGGTTACATAGCGAGACCTTATCTCAAAAAAACTGAGGGCTTGCTGGTCATCACAAAACCAAACAACTTAAAGTAACAGAATAAGAATAAACCTGAAACTAAGCAAAAAGCAAGTCTTTCCTCTCCCAGATGGAGTTGGGTGTTGACTTGCTCGGGGCAGACAGAGGTGGGCTGTAGGGAAGGCGACCACAAAGTCCTGGTGCTTGGGCAGAGTGGTCTGTTATGTTTGGCAGTGTGCCTGCCTCCCACGGAGGCTCATCTTGCAAAGCTGTTCAGGATGTTTGCAAGCACAGGTGGGTGAACCCTCACTGCCACAGAACCAGAAGTTTCAAATGACAACAGGTCACCTTTGTGGCTCTTCTCTGGGACTTGTGTAGTATGCCCTCAAAATCTCCATGGATTAGGGGAGCAGCAGGATCTAGGACCTACCCAAGGCTTCCCAAGCCAGAATGTCTTCCTGGTGTGCACGGAGCCCTGGCTTCCATCCCTATCATCATATAGACCCGAGAGATGGAGGCAGAAGGTTCGTAAGTTCTTGCCCATCCTCAGTTACTGAGTGAGTTTGAGAACAGTCTGGGCTACATGGGACTGTGTCAAAACAAGAATAACAACCAAGTTTCTAGAACACTTGAACACACTGACACACAGATGCATGCACACACACACACACATACCCCCACATATACACACACCACACACATGTGCACACACAAACACATACACACTGGTAAAAGAGAAAAGTCTTTGGGGCTGGGGAGATAGTCAGAAAGTATTTGCCTTATAAGCATAAAGAACTGAGTTTGATCTCTAAAGTCCACATTATAAAACAAGACAGCCAGGTGGTGGTGGCGCACGCCTTTAATCCCAGCACTTGGGAGGCAGAGGCAGGCGGATTTCTGAGTTCGAGGCCAGCCTGGTCTATAGAGTGAGTTCCAGGACAGCCAGGGCTACACAGAGAAACCCTGTCTTGAAAAAAACAAAACAAAACAAAACAAAAAAACAAAACTAAACAAACAAAACAAAAACAGCAACAACAATAAAACTCAATCCAGGGCTTAATAGAAATACCCTATCTCAAAAATTAAGGAAGGAAGGAAGGAAGGAAGGAAGGAAGGAAGGAAGGAAGGAAGGAAGAACAGGGCATGGAGAATCACTCTTTCAACCCCAGTGCTGAGGAGGCAGAAACTGACAGATCCCTGGCACTCCCTGGCCAACCAGCCTAGCCTACTTGGTGAACTCCAGGATAAATGAGAGATCCTGTCAGAGAGAGGGGTGGGGGGGGAGGGAAGGAGGGAGGGGTGGAGGGGGAAGAGGGAGAGGGAGAACACTGGCTGGACCCAGGCTCCCTGCACCTATGTAGCATATGTGCAGCTCTGTCTTCATGTGGGTCCCCCAACAAATGGAGCAGGGGCTGTCCCTAAAGCTGCTGCTTGTCAGCTGAATATGTTCTCCTGACTGGGCTGCTGCCTTGTCTGGCCTCAGTGGGAGAGGATGTGCCTAGCCCTGTAGAGACTTGATGTGCCAGGGTGGGGGGAGGATACACAGGGGGACCTCCACCCTCTCAGTGAAGGGCAGAGGGGAGAAGGGAGGGACTGTGTGAGAGGGGACAGTGAGAGGGGGCAGCAATCAGGATGTGAAGTTAATAAAAAAGAAAGAAAAACAGGAGACAAAGGGGAAAAGGAAGAAGAGAAGAAGAGGAAGAAGAACATGAGGAAGATGAAGAAAAGAAGGAAAAGGAGAAGGAGAGGAAGAAGAAGAGAAGAAGGAGGAGGAGGTAGAGGAGGAGGAGGAGGAAGAAGAAGAGGAAGAGGAAGAAGAGGAAGAGGAAAAGGAGGAGGAGAAGGAGGTAGAGGAGGAGGAAGAGGAAGAAGAAGGAGAAGGAGAAGGAGAAGGAGAAGGAGAAGGAGAAGGAGAAGGAGAAGGGGAGGAGGAGGAGGAGGAAGGCTGTGGGGAGCCGACAGAAGGCAGCTATCATCCTTTCAGCCATCTTGAGCCATATACCCTGATAAGAGATGTGATTACAATAGCCTACAACAGCTGAGCACACTCTGATAACATCTTGCTTTAGATACCCAGGATTTTCCCCTGGGTGTGTGAGATTAAAGGTGTGTGACTTAAGAGTGTGACTTAGAGATCAGATTTAGAGATAAGACCTAAGGGCATGACTTAAAGGCGTGACCTAAAGGCATGGCTTAGGAGTGAGACATAAAAGGCAGAGACAGACAGAAGAAATAATGAGTACAACTAGGAACCAGGAACTCAAGACTTGGGACTTGGACTAGGAAGAGAGACTGAAGAATAAATGAGATTGAATCACACTCTGTCTGGTCTCCATTCCTTGTGTCCATCCTCTCTCTCTCTCTTGCTGAACCCTGACCCGCAGACCAGAGTGGCAGCTTGGGCTGGGAAACAGTGGCTGCCAAGTGTGGAGTGGAGAGGGCCGCAACATTTTTGGCCACCCAAAGTGGGGCAGCTCGGGCCTCAACAGAAGGCTGCAGATACAGCTCAGGGATGATGCTCTGGCCTAGCCTAAGTGAGGCTCTAAGTTCAATCCTTGGTACAGGAAAAAGGAAAGAAAAAAATCTGAGCATGGTGGTGCACACCTTTGATCGCAGCACTCAGGAGGCAGAGGTAGGTGGATCTCTGAGTTCTAGGCCAGTCTGGTCTACATAGAGAGGTCCAAGCCAGCCAGAGCTACACTGTGAAATCCTGTGGAAAGAAAGGAAAGAAGGAAGAAAGGGGGAGGGAGGGAGGGAGGAAGGGAGGAGGGGAGAAAGGAAGTTAGGCAGACAGAATTCCCTTCCAGGAAAAGATGGATGACTCAGGTACTACATGTCTGTGTACATGTTTGTTTGTGTGTGCGTGCAGATGCCAGAGGTCAGAGAAGGATGTCAGATGTCCTTCTCTGTCATCCTGCCCCTTATTCCCTTAAGACAGTGTCTCTCACTGGATCTGATGCTAGGCTGGTGGCTGGCAAGTGCCAGCCATCCTGCTTTTGGCACCCCCATAGCATTGGAGGTACAGGCATATATGTGGCTGTACCTCGTTCTTATATGGGTATCAGGGGATTCGATTTCAGGATGCCCTGATGCTTAGGCAGAAAGTCTTATACATTTATTATACAGCAATATTATACAGCTAATGTCTATCTTCCTTTTGAGATAGGGTCTCTTCCTGGCATGGAAATCACCAAGTAGGCTAGGCTGTTTAACCAGTGAGCTCCAGGGATGCTGGTGTCTGCCTCCACAGCACTGGGATTACAGACATGTGCCAGCATGTCCATTCGTACATGTGGGTGACTCAGGTCACATGTAAAGTGCTGTGGGACAAACACTTTACAGGCAGAACCGTCTCCTCGGCCCCTGGATGCTATTGATTTTTGTTTTATGTATACGCATACTTTGACTGCATATATGTGTTAGAGGCTAGAACACGGCATTGGATTACCTGGAACTGGAGTTACAGACAGTTGTGACCCACCATGTGGTTGCTGGGAATCGTTCCTGGGTCCTCTGGAAGAGCAGTCGGTGCTCTTAACCACCAGGCCATGTCTTCAGCCATCCAATTACTTCTTGAAGTGACGACTTGCTGTGCAGTCAGATGGAAAGGCTGGGTGCACTCCCTTTATCCTTCTGGCATAGTAGCTAGCCCTGCCCCCACCCCTGAGCTCCTAAGTGCTTCTGAGCAAGTCCAGATGTGTGCCCACCCAGGGACAAGTCTGCAGAATGTTAGATGTCATCGGGAAGAGTGAGGAGATTGCAAATGAATTGTGTTGGAAGAAAGAACAAAGCTTCTTGAGAAGGTTGTCATCGTACTTGGCCTGTCCTCAGGAGCATCATGTGGGGCCTCCCTGAGAAGGGAGTCCTCCAGGTGAGCTCTGACAGTTAGGAGGTAACTGGGTGAAGGGAGGGGAGGAGGGAGGTCCAGGCGACCAGTAGAAATTCTGAGGCAGTAGGGAGAGTGTGGATCTGGCCATGGTGCTGGAGCGCCTAAGAGGCAGGAGGAGCGGCAGGGGCCAGAGCATGTGGCCTTGCAGGCTGCACTAAATATTTAGACCTCGACCCAGAAGAAAAATGGCTGCCTTCTGTGTTTCAAATGGAATGAAGTCATAGTCATACACATCAATCTGAGGCTGCGTGGTGAACACAGTGAATGGGGACTGTTGGAGGCAGTGCCAGTGTTGGGAACTGGTTCTAATGCTTTGTCTTATTTCATCTCCCAAAAGCTGTGCTTTCAGACCTGAGGGTCCCTGCCCCCAGCTACCTTCCGTTGATAATAAAGAATTGCAATACAACCAATGGATTGGCAAGGAGACAGAGTGGGACTTTTAGATTGTGCAGGCAAGGGAGAGAGAGAGAGAGAGAGAGAGAGAGAGAGAGAGAGAGAGAGAGAGAGAGAGAAGAGAGAAGAGAGAAGAGAGAAGAGAGAAGAGAGAAGAGAGAAGAGAGAAGAGAGAAGAGAGAAGAGAGAAGAGAGAAGAGAGAGAATTGCCATGGCTCAGAGGCAGAGGGATGAGATTTAAGAGCTGCAGGAGAGAAACCATCCATCAGTGTAGGTGGAAAAGGAATGTGGCCCTATTGGGAGGGGGTGGGTACTACCCAGAAGGGCAGCAAAGATACAATATAGATTTAGAAGGTGTTAAGCCAGGAAATACTGGAGGGAAGTGTGTGTTAGCCATGGGGAGGTTTAGAAGTGCCCAACCATTGAGCTAGTCAAGGCATATCAAAATTAGTCAGGGTGTGTGTGTGTGTGTGTGTGTGTGTGTGTGTGTGTATCATTCGTGAATCCAGAGAGCTCTTGGGTGGGTGCAGCACATGTGTGATCTGCCAGGGGCTAAAGCAGTTAAACTAATTCACCACAATAGATGGCGCCTGATGTGGGACAAGAACTATTAATTGTAGGAGTCTGGGCTCAGAGGCCCTGGGAGCCCCTGCTGTGCAAAGAGACAGGCTGGCTGCTCAGAGGAGAGAGAATCAGATGGTAGCTGCTGCCTGGTCCTACAAGCAAATAATCAAAGGATAGAGACAAATAAAATTTGATGTGATTGTGTTTTAGGATAGAAGGGAGTATAATGATAATTATTTAAATGTTCTTAAATATACAAGGAATAAAGAAATCCAGACCTTTGATCTCAAATGTAGGAAATAGAGACAAGGAGAGAGAATAGAATAAATAAGAAAAATGCTTTAAAGAAAATTTGAAAAAAAAAATCTATGCCGGGGCAGCTCTTGGGAACTTTGAACATAGTCTACAAGGAATTTCTGGGATTATTCAGCCTGATATGACAAAAAATTAGAGCCTCAAAATAGGCTTATATAGTAAGTAGAAGGGAATTTATTTAAAATTAAACACATAAATGAATACTTTGAGGCTTTTGATCATAAAGTGTAGGTCAGAAGCAGGGGATAAATAAGCTTATCTCAGACAGATAATAGAAGCTTATGTAATTCAATCAGGAGATGCTGAAGGAGCACTAGCTCAACAGATAATGTTTATTTAGATTGTTTTAATTATCAAAATGAAGATGATTATAAGTTTGGTGATATTTATAATATTAAAATTCTTCTGGGGGCTGAAGAGATGGCTCAGCGGTTAAGAACACCGACTGTTCTTTTTTTTATTTTTGTTTCGTTTGGTTTTTAGTTTTTCGAGACAGGGTTTCTCTGTATAGCTTTGGCTGTCACTCTGTAGACCAGGCTGGCCTCGAACTTAGAAATCCACCTGCCTCTGTCTCCCAAGTGCTGGGATTAAAGGCGTGCGCCAACCACTGCCCAGCCTTACTGCTCTTCCAGAGGTCCCGAGTTCAATTCCCAGCAACCACACAGTGGCCCACGACCATCTGTACTGGGATCCGATGCCCTTTTCTGGTGTGTCTGAAGAGAGCGGCAATGTACTCACATACATTAAATAAATAAATAAGCCTTTAAAAAATAATAAAATTCCTCTGGAGAGAGGTCAAGCTATTAATTTAATTCATTCTATATCTTTAATGATTTCTGGTTACTGGACAAAGTACATGCTATTTTGGGAGAGGGGCTCTGTATTTGCGTTGACAGAAAATGAGAAAAGGCTTTGGACCCCTTCCCGAGTGATATGGATCAGATATGACAGGGGAAAACCCCCTTGAAGATTTTGCCAACAGAACAGAAAAATTTGAGAAATCAAACAAGACAGGTAACCTGACTTGCTGATTCCTCAACATGTAAATAGCCCAGGAACTGGCTTAGACATAAAAATGTCTCCAGCCAAAACTTCAGCTAAAATGAGACAATAAATCTTGTTGGTTATGGAATCCTTAAGATTCTTCATGCCCTCCTTCATATGGCATGAATGAAGATTTATTACAAGTGGTTATTGATCAAATTAACTCATAAAAAGACAGTTGTCTTTCACCTGTTCAAAGAAGGAGCAAAATTTCTTTCTTTCTTTCTTTCTTTTTTTTTTTTTTTTTTTGTCTTTTCGAGACAGAGTTTCTCTGTGTAGCCCTGGCTGTCCTGGAACTCACTCTGTAGACCAGGCTGGCCTCGAACTCAGAAATCCACCTGCCTCTGCCTCCCAAGTGCTGGGATTAAAGGCGTGCGCCACCACCACCCGGCATGCAAAATTTCATCCTTAACTGATCTGTGCACTTTGTACAATCCATTTGAATATCTTAATAGTACTAAAATTTTGGTTGTGAGATTCACATACTACAGAATGTACAGCTTTGGCGAGATTTATCTTTGGGATGCTGAATGCCCTGCTGTTCCAAGCCCTGCCTCCTGAAGCTGTTTCCAGGGAATTGCTTCCAGAACAGCTTCAGGAATAGCTGGTGATTCCAGATGACCTCGCCTCATCCAACCTTTCAGACAGATCCAGTCAGAACTTCAGTCAAGCTCTAAGCCTTCCAAACATGCAGAGACTGGATAACAGATGCTAAAGCTGGCCTTCTTAAGTCTGACCAGCTTTTCTAAGTTTCCTACCCCTCCTTGCCACTTTAAAGAATTTCTTATTGCCCCTATTCATCAGGAAGACATTATAGAGAGCTGTCATCCCAATCCATTGGGTTTGGATATCTGGTTATGGTTATTTTATAAATTATAGGTAGGTTGTCATTTTAAGGGATACTTTGGAAATGGTCATAATCTTGAAAAAGAAGGAAATAGCTGAGATAAATTACTAAATTTATTCTTAAGCAAAGCATTATATAGCCACAATCTTACATTGGTAGAAGTCTTTATATTTGATACAAACTGAAGTTATAGTTTTACACTGGTACAGAATTTATAGATTGATGCAGATTTAAGGTTTTCATGATATAAATTTCTTATACTGATACAGAATTTGAAATTAGTATTGTTACTCTTAGATAGGCATTGCACCTATGCAACTCATTTAAAGGGTACAAGGCTTAGACCCAGCCCTTCTAATAACTGCTATTACAAACTGTTTAAAATGATTAAGTAATGCAAGTATATCTGAATTGTTGAACCTTGATTACTCTTAGCTATTTCTAATTAAATATTGTAGAAAGCACCTCAATATAATTAGATCAGAATCTAATATAATCATGAGTTTATTGCCTGGTCCTTAACTTGCATTACTTAATAAAAAACATAATTCCACAGAATATGACATTTAATATTAATTCATTATTATAGATCATTTAAATAGAGACATGTCTGCTCCTGACAGTACCCCCCTTCTTGGTTCAAAACCTCCATATGGAGTTGCTCCAATTATGGCAAAATAGCCACTGGACAAAAATTACCCTATTCATCTACAGACCAAAAATACTGCCCAAGAAAGGACACACGATGCAGGAATGTCGGCAGCTTGGCTCTGCCAAGACAGTAAACAAGTCCTTCATAGTTCTTCCTTCGTTGCAAGGTCAGTCAGGTGGTTCTGACTTTAGCTAGAAGGCTAAAGATTGATGCTCCAACATTTTGAGGAATGAGGGACTGTCCAGGTAGTCAGCTGTCTCTACAAAGTGGTTAAGTTTTGGAAGCTATGTCTTGTGCTTCCTATGTCTTCAGGTAATATTTAATTCTCAGATTTCTGATGGGGTTAAAGTACTAATTATAGTCTCATAATCAAACTCAAGTTGTTTACCATTGAGGAAGATGATATAACAAGGATGGTTTTCAGATAATAATACAAATTAAAGTCAGAACATAATTCAGATATAAAATTATAAACTTTTAAATTCAGGATAAATAGTAGAGTACTTTAATTGACAAATTGATGGACTGGATGTTAATTGTATATCATACTTTGTAATTTACATAATTGTTATGCTCAATTTGTGTCTGAGAGAAGAGCCTTTTTAAAAATTTGGACAGAAAGGATGAGATGTTGGGAATTGGTTCTAATGCTTTGTCTTATTTTGGTTCCAAAAGCCACGCTTCCAGACCTGAGGGTCTCTGCCCACTGCTGCCTTCGATTGATAATAAAGAATTGCATACCGCCAATGACTGGGCAAGGAGACAGAGTGGAACTTTTAGATTGCATGAGCAAGGGACTGAGAGAGGGGAAGAAGAGAGAATTTCCATGATTCGGAGGCAGAGGATCAGATTTAAGAGCTGTAGGAGAGAAAGCATCCAGCAATGTAGGTGGAAAAGGAATGTGGCCCTATATGGAGGGGCGGGGCTGCTCAGAAGGAAACAGGGCAGCAAAGATACAGTATAGATTTAGAAGGTGTTAAGCCAGCAGAGAGGTTTAGAAGTGTCCAGCCATTGAGATAGTCAAGGTATATCAAAATTAACTGCTCTGTGTGTATGTGTGTGTGTGTGTGTGTGTGTATGTATGTATCTTTCATTCATGAATCCAGAGAGCTCTTGGGTGGGTGCAGCGTATGTGTGACCCTCCAGGAGCCAAAACAGTTTAATTAATTCACCTCAACATGCCAGAATGCCCAGGGCTGCTATTGAGACTGTACAGGGGAGGTTTGGGAGAGAGGCTGAGACAGGTGGGTGGACCATGGTATGGATGGATGGATAAGGGTAAGGGAGAGGGAGGTTTTCCTGATGGGTATAGGCTTTATGGATGAAGTGGTGTGCTAGAGTGTCAGACTGAGGAGATCTGAGTTGACAGGCTGAGAGTGAGGTGTGTTTAAGTTGTCTATGTAGAGACAAGTGCAAGCAGCTGGATGCCCCTCTTGGAATCAAAGGAAAGGCTAAGCCAGAGTAAGGCCTTGGCATCCCTGCAGGATTGACAGGTAGGCTGTACCACCTTGAGGATTGTAGCACACTCCCTGCAGTGGAGGTACCCCACAGAGATGGCATACATAGGAGAGCTGCTAGTACTTCTATAGACACCCTAGGAGAGAACAGGATGAAGGGAGGGTCTGAGACAGAGTTGGGGAGTGCCAGCGATCTTCAGAGGAGACTGAGAAGTAGAAGTGGGAGGGAGCAAAACCAGGTGGAATTCACACAGAGGATGCGTCCGGGGGTGCCCAGGGCTGCCAAGAAAGAGTCACGTGTGCTGAGTCAGCTGGACATGGGCTGCTGGGTTAGGGAACATCCGGTCAGCGTGACTTGGCAAGCATGGGACAAAATCCAGAGCAGCCCGTGCTGAAGGCGGAGGAAACAAACGGGAAGTCCTCCCCAAAACTATCTATCTATCTATCTATCTATCTATCTATCTATCTGTCTGTCTATCTATCGCCATCAGGTACCAAACTCAGGGTCAGTACTCTACCATGGACCTATATTCCCAGGCTACCCCCACCACCTCAGTATAGGACAGGGTCTCATGTAGTCAAGGTTGGCACTGAATTCCATATGTAGCTAAGGATGATCTTGAACTTCTGATCCTCCTTCCTCTGTTTCTGGAGTGTTGAGATTACAGTGTGTAGCTATAGGTAGATGATAGAGAGACAGACAGATGATAGATAGATAGATAGATGATAGGTAGAAAGATAATAGATGATAGGTAGATAGATGATAGATAAACCCACCTTGGTGGGCTTATGTAGTTCTGGGATGTGTGCACACTAGACAATTGTCTGCCAACAGAGCTACAGCAGGAGCTGTATTCCCCGCCCACTTTCCCTTAAGGATTTTCTTCCTAAGGAAATAGGCAGGCAGTTCCAGTTTGGGTCAGGGCAAGGGGGGCACTTCTGTTTTGTCCCCCCCCCCCAAGATGAGCTACTTGGGAGGGCTTGGCTTGGGTGTGGTGTAGACTGTGTGTGGGGAAGGATATGGGGGATGGCTGGCTGGAAGGATGGGCTTGGCTTGGGTGTGGCGTAGACTGTGTGTGTGGGGAAGGATATGGGGGATGGCTGGCTGGAAGGATGGGCTTGGCTTGGGTGTGGCGTACACTGTGTATGGGGAAGGATATGGGGGATGGCTGGCTGGAAGGATGGGCTGCGAAGGCTGACATTCTATTGCTATGTGGTTAAAGATGACCTTGAACTTCTGATCCTTCTGCCTCCAACTTCCAAGTGCTGGGATTGTTGGTGGGTGGCCACCACAGCTGTCTCGGGAAGGGACGTTGAGGCAGGATGTTAATGCAGAGAGCCTTCTGTGCTGTGTGGACAGTCTGAAGGGGCCCCATTGAGAGTAGAGAAGGCAGGCAAGTTGTGCTTGGGAACAGAGTTCAGGGAGAGTGAAGTTTCAGTTTCCGAGGAGCTGGAGGCAGCTCTGAACCCTAAGCATCTGTCATCTGTCCTCTCTCTCTCTCTCTCTCTCTCTCTCTCTCTCTCTCTCTCTATCTCTCACTCTCTCTCCCTCCCTCCCTCCTTGTCATATTACCAGACCAGTCTCTAACTCATGGCTCAATCCATCCTCCTGCTTCAGATTCCTAAGTAATTAGGTCTACAGGCAAGGCTTTGGCCCCCAAATGCTCTGGTTTTTATTTTATTTTATTTTGTTTTGTTTTGTAAAGCTCTATCCCTTGGTGAAGCGACTTTATCTTAGTATCTTAGCTTCCAACCTATAAAAAAGGGGACAAACACAGTTACAGTTCTGGTTCCTGGATCTGGTCTGGTCTGGTCTGGTCTGGCTGTCAACCCCTGCCCTCTTCCCACCCTCCACCCTCCCACCCCCCCACCCCACCCCCCATGTTGAATGTTGGGAAGGGTGACTTAGTGACCTGGAAAGCTGTCAGTGTTTATAACAAACTGACCAGCAGGGGCAGTAGATACCCACACAGGGAACACCGCACTGAGCTGTGGTACCCAGAAAGCAATGCTGGGGACAAGTCTGAAGCTGCCACCCGGCTGGTCAGGAATCAGAGGGTGGAACAGAGTAGGAATGGGACAGGCTACCCCCCAACCAAGACTGGGTGGAGAGCGACCAGGTCCAGCCCAGCCACAGCACATGAACCAGAAGGGCCATAAGTACCACACCTGGCGAGGGTTCAGGGGCTCTCTGTAGCGGAGGGGGAATGAGGAAACAGCCCGATTTAAGAATTTAACTTTTCTCTCAAAGTACAATTAGAGCATAGTTATTCCTAATTGTACCAGTGAGGTGCAAGATAGTCCTAATACCCAGTCCATCATTTTGTTGACTAACCAGAACCTCTGTCATCTCTCCTAACTAAAACACTTAGTTTTGAACCTGGCTTTTTTCTTGGCTTTAGAATGAAAGCTGAAAAACATCCACTCAGATCTTTTCTCTCAAAGTAAATAGCTGGGATTGGCTATGAGACCATAGGTCTTCAACCCCGTCAGAAATCCAGAATGACTTGAGTTAACTGAAATTATGGGAAGCACTAAGCATAGCTTCTAAAACTTAGCCAATCTATAGAGACCGCTGAACACCTGGAAAGCCCCTATACTACTGAACGTTGGAGCATCAAATCTTCAGCCTTCTGGCCCAGAATCATCTGACAGACCTTAGTGATGCAGAATTACTAAGGGCTGATTACTCTGTCTAGGCAGATATAATCAGTCGACTTTTCTGCAAGTGTGTCTTTTTCTGGACAGTAATTTGTCTGTAGATGGAAAGAGGCAAGTCTTGCCTAGTGGCTGTCACCACACAACTGGAGTAACTCCAAGGATTTTAACAGGAAGGGTGATATGTAGGAGGAGCTAAGGGGGAAGGAGTACTGAGAGGAAGAGGAGTAAGAGGAGAAGATGAAGGAGAGGAGAAGCTAGGTGATGAGAGAGAGAAAGAGAGAGAAAGAGGAGGGGGCATGGAGGCAGATGTTCACGTGTCTTCACCAGTCAAAGATAGTTTATATATCTAGGTTGGGTATTGGGTTACACTTCTGATTGAGCATTACCAAACTTATAAAGCCTTTGATTAACATTTAAAATATATAAGCAAAAAGGAAAAGGGGGTATGGGATAGGGGTTTTCTAGGGAGGGGAAATGGGGAAAGGGGATGGCATCTGAAAGGAGGAGAAAGGAGCAGACCTGTCCCGTGACTGAAGAGACAGTCCAGGCTGAGGTGTGTGGGAGGGGCTAGGGAATGAAACAGGTTGGCAGGGCTACCTGAGCTGGGGGTTTAGAGTTGGCATTAAGGACTAGGGCACAGAGGAGGGGGAGGGCAGAAGAGGAGATGGGATGTGGAAAGGAGAGCTAGGCGCTTCCAGAGACGCAGAGCCGTACCTGTAGTATAGGGCCTGTGGAGGGTGGGGAGACCCTGGGATGGGGACAGTGGCCCATCACGCTTGGCTCCCTTGGCAGCCTCTTCCCGTACCTTCTCCTTTCTGGTCCCTTATGGTCCCTCCCTGTCGTCTCAGAAAGCCCAGAGCCTTTTCTCTCAGAGATGCAAATTCATTGCAGGCCACAAGTATTCTCACTCAGCTTGCAGATCCACAGAGGTGGAAATATGTGGGGTGGCCCTGAAGCATCTCAGGCCCATGATTGCCAGGGCTGGAAAAGCTCTCTATATTCTTGTTTGTTTGTTTGTTTGGTTGGTTGGTTTTTTGAGACAGGGGTTTCTCTGTGTAGCCCTGGCTGTCCTGGAACTCACTCTGTAGACCAGGCTGGCCTCGAACTCAGAAATCCGCCTGCCTCTGCCTCCCAAGTGCTGGGATTAAAGGCGTGCGCCACCAGCTACTCCCTACATTCTTGTACCCAACGCCACATTTTGCTGAGGAGGAAACCAAGACACAACTCCAGACCGTATTGGAGATGCAGCTGTTCTCTGCCCTAAGGGGCAGCATCAGGCTTAGTTAGCCAGACTGTGGCCAGCTCTCCCTCGGCCTGGAAAATCCAGGCTTGTGAGACCTTCAAGGGGAGACTTTTCAGGACAGAAATGTTGCCACACCTCCTGGGGAGCTTATAAATTCCCACATCTCAAATCTAAAGCAAGGGGTTCAGAATAAAGAGGGTATAGTTAATGTCTTTAATCTTACTTTCCAAACTGAAAGCAAACTTGAGGGAAGGCAATTATAAGCTCTTCTCCCACTAAACACAAAGGTGAGAAACAACAGGCAAAAACATCAGTTAGCTCAATCCTATGTTTATTTTTTTTTAAGCGCCACCAAATGGGGCTTATCCTGGATAAGGAAGGAAAGTTAACCTTCAGAAAATGCATCCACTAAGTTCTCACGTTCCTCGAGGGCTAAAGGAGACAAGCCATGAGCTCATCTCCACGCATGCTCAGAAGAAAGCAGTTCAGAAAGTCACACCCGTTTGCAATTTTAAAAATCTTTAGTAAACCAGGAGTAGGGGTGGAAAAAGTACCAAAAGTTATAACAGGGCTGGACACATGGCTCAGTGGTTAGAGCACTAGCTTCTCTTGCAGAGGACCTGTAGACATTGTAGTGTACACACACACACACATACACACACATACAAATGTACGTTTTTTTAGAAAAGTTTTTTTTCTTAAAGTGTGATTAAAGTCAGACAATGGTGGCACATGCTTTTAATCCCGGATTCTAAAATATATATTTTTTGTGTTTCAAGACAGGGTTTCTCTGTGTAGTGCTGGCTGCCCTGGAACTTGCTCTGTAGACCAAGCTAGCCTCAAACTCATGAGATCCACCTGCCTCTGCCTCCCAAGTGCTGGGATTAAAGGCGTGCGCCACCACCACCTAGCCAAAAATATATTCTTAAAGAAGACCAGGGACAGCCAAAGGCTGCCGGACGTTGTAGTTACTAATTCACTTTACTCTCGGGTTCTTGCTGACGTTATGAAGACGTGTAAGGGTGGGGAAATAGGAGCAAAATGATCATTACCTACAGATTATATAGTTACTCACACAAGAAAACAATCCAACAATTACAAGATCAAAGACCCACTTAAAAAGACTTTTCCATGGCAGCACAACCAACTATAAAACACTAAAGAAAACGATGAAGTGCCCAGGAACTAGCTAGCCTCTTCCTTCTCTTTCTAAATTCCTTTCCAGAAAAATCTAAAGTTGCCAGGTGGGCATTTGTTAAGCAGGCCAGTGCTCCAATAGAGAGCCTGGAAGCCCAGCCTGAGTGGTTGGTGCCCAGGCAGGATGGCAGTGGGGGCCAAAGGCTCCCTAGTTCCAGCCACTGAGAACGGCTGAGATCCTGGCTTCTGAATACTGATCTCCACCAAAAGCCCCTGGTCTCCATGAACAAATGACAGACCAAGATTGGGACAGAGAATGTCGAAGGTGACTTTGGGCCATCTTGCATAAGAGAGCAAGAAAGTGCTCAAAGAATGAAGAGGCTGGCAGTTGATGGCAGCTAAGGGAGGGAGGGTCAGTTTAGTTTAAGCCGCAGTCCATGGTAGGTTGACCCTGCTTCAGTGGATGGCCCTGCTGCTAGGAATATGAGGACAGGGATAACTGCACTCAGAGTTAATAAAAAAAAAAAAAAAAAAAAAAAAAAGGAAGAAAGGTAGGAAGGGGAACTGGAGCAGAGACTCTGCAGATGAGAACATTACTGCTCTTGCAGAGGACCAGAATTCCTAGCACCCAGGTAGGGTGGCTCACAGCCAGCTGTAACCAAGGTTTAGGATAGCTAATGCCTTCTGGTCTCTGTAGACATACGTATACACATGGTGTGAACACATGTGTGCGCGTGCATGCGTGGGCACAGAGAGAGAGAGAGAGAGAGAGAGAGAGAGAGAGAGAGAGAGAGAGAGAGAGAGAGAATATAAAGCCTTTAAAAGGAAACAAGAGCACTTTGGGAAAGCGATGAGTGGGGATCCAGGAGAGGTTGAAAGAGCGGCTCATATGATTGGGGTACATTATATGCACATATGAGGTTCTGAAAGACTAAGTAAAAAATGTTGTATAATAGTGAAAAAAGAATTATGAGGCCGGGCTGGAGAGATGGCTCAGGAGTTAAGAGCACTGGCTGCTTTTCTAGAGGCCCTAAGTTCAATTCCCAGCACCCACATAGCGGCTCACAACCATCTGTAATGGGATCCGATGCCCTCTTCTGGTGTGTCTGAAGACAGAGCACTCATATACACAACACAGATAGATAGATAGATAGATAGATAGATAGATAGATAGATAGATAGATAGATAGATTTAAAAATGATGGGGCCATGTTATAAGGAAATATCTAAGGGCTCTCAGGTGAGGAGAACTGGAGCCTAGGGTTAGGTTGAATAGAACAGAAAGCTAGGAGCCTGGGTGCAGCTGGATGAGACTAGAACAGCCAATAGAATCATCCTGTAATGATGATATCAGGCCAGGGAGATGGCTCAGTCAGTGAAGTGAGTGAGAGGACACAGATTTATCTACAGCGGCCATGTAAAGAACCACTGTGGCAGCACAGACCTGAAACCCAGAGCCAGGGAGGCCGAAAAGGGAAGAACCCAGGGCTCACCAGCCAGCCAGCCCTGCCAAATCAGTAGGCTCCAGTTCAGTGAGAGACCCGACCTCGAACAAACAGAGAAAAGTGGAGACCAACTGAGGAAACATTGCTCTCTGGGTCCCATACATACATGCACATGCACAGACACACAAGAACATATCACACACACACACACACACGATGAAGTTTTTAAAGTGGTGGGATGAGACAATAAAAATAGAAAAAAAAACAAAACAAAACAACAACAAAAAAAAAACCAGGCATCCATGGTGAAGCTGGGTGAGAGCGAGATATCGGAATTTTTAAACTCATTCCACAGAATAGCTTTAAACACCAAAGGTAAAGGAGTAATTCCTTCGCTGAGCCTGTCATGTGATGTGCCCCTCCATCAAGTGATTAAAACAAATACAGTCAGCGGTGGGACACACAGACTGCACCCTCTGAATGGAGCCCTGGGAACCGAGCAGTTCCCAAGTGCTGGGGTTAGAGGCATGCACCACCATGCCCAGCCAGATTCCTCGGGTGATATCTGTTTGGATCAGCAGGTTCAGGCACTTGCCATCTCGCCTGATGACCGGAGTTTAACCCCTAAGGCCCACACGGTGGAAAGACAGAGCCAATTCCTGCAAGTTGCCCTCCACACTTACACACACATGCACACAAAATAAATCAATAAAAATAACTTTAAAACACATATGGGTGTTTTGTCTGTCTGTACGTCTGTGTGCCACACGTATGCAATGCCTTCAGACATAAGAAGAGGGTGTTGGTGAAGGCCTAAAATCAGCCATAAGCCTAAAATCAGCAATAGGCCTGACTTACATGCCTGCTAACACAAAGTCTTGGGTCTCTATGGAAAAAACACTGAAACAGAGGGCTATAAACTATTGTAAACAGGCAGCTTTTGTTGAAATCTACCAGCCTGAGTAGTCATAGACCTGGTAAATAGGCAGCCTTTGGCAGATAGTACCAAATTAGATAAGGACAAGTGAATCATAGGCAGAGTCATAGTGACCTGACCCCTGAACCTTCACCCAGCTGATACCCTGTTCTGAAAGATATCTGTACTCCCCCTGAACACCTATGCTCCTGTGTCATCCCCTTCCCCACATCTTGCATTTTTGTGTGAATAACCCCCATGTTAAAAAGTTAAAATTATGATTTGATAAAAAAAAAAAAAAAAAAAAACCCCACACACAGTGTACCCCTGGTTCTGCTGACTTAGCTCCTGACAATCTATTTTCTTGTTCTTAGAAATACTTTGAATTATAAAACGTTATTGTGGTTTTTGTGCTGGGAAAAATGATTTTTATTGATTTCATTTTAAACTTCAAAGTTTGTAGTGAGTTAAAATGTCCTTTAACGTCTCTTGGTGCGCCAGTTCGAGTCCCGCCGTCTCTCTCTCCCGTCCTGTCTCTCCCGCGTCATCTCGTGGGAAAAAAAAAAATGTCCTTTAACATGATTGTGGGTCATATTTATTTTCGTATTGTAAAATGCTAGCTGATCTGTTGAACATTTTAAAAAACTGGATTCCTTTTTGAGAATTTCATATATGAACACTGTATTTGCATAATTTCCCCTTTCTCTCATTCCTCCCACTTTTCCCAACCGCCCATACTTTTTAAATACATCTTATTATTTAATTATTGTTTATATATGTATACGTGTATAAGTATATATGTTTATACAAATATTGACAAAGTGTTTTGAAAAAAAAAGAGGGTGTTGGGTCCCCCAAAGCTGGAGTCACAGATGGTTGAGAACTGCCATGTAGGTTCTGATAATCTAGCCTGGGTCCTCTGCAAGAGTAGCTCGTAAACATTGAGTTCTGGTAATCCTTTGATTGTAAATATAATCAGAATAATTTCAGTTTTTAAAAATGGAGTGTGTGTCTGTGTGTGCACGTGTGTTTGTGTCTGTGTGTTTCATGAGAGCTGCGTGTTTACTTGAAAAGATGCCAAGCAGGGCTGGAGAGATGGCTCAGCGGTTAAGAGTGCACACTGCTCTTCCAGAGGTCCTGAGTTCAATTCCCAGGCTCCACACCACCAAGCTCACAATCTCTACAATGCCTGTACTCATATACACACAGCTCCATAAATTGAAGGAAATGATTAAAAAGGAAATAAAAGGAGTTCCAGGAAGAAGCTGCTCAGCCACCATCGGCTGGCTGGCCACTGGGTGTCTCGTCCGTCCCGAGAGTTTCCCCTGCCCCCGTCTGCGTGCAATGCAGTGGAGGGTACCAATGAACAATGTTTTCTTGAGGTTGCTTCAACAATGTCTTTCCTTCTGAATCTATTAAGAAACATGCTGGCATATTTTGGTGTTCCCGTAGACCAGGATTTGCTGATTTGTCAACATAAAGACTACGGGTCAACTCGGAGTATTGTTCGTATTACTGGGAGAATGCTTCCTTTAGAGCCTTGCCGGAGACCTCATTTTGAATTGATCCCACACATGAACTCTAAGAAATCTGATAATTGTGAACTTACGGTTCCATCTCTTGCTAATGTTTTGTGTGTGGCAAATGGTGAAGGAACCAGTTGTCTCAGAGTTCGATATAATATATGGGAAAAGAAGGAGGAAGGGAAGATTGCTTCTTTTCATCCTTCAAAACTTCTATGGGATCCTTCCTCCCCTGCTCTCAGACAGAACAAAACAGAGGCAGATGACCTGACTGGAAGTGAAGCTGCAATGAAGATAGCTGCCCTTGAGGGTGAGCTGACCTTTCTCCGGGCTCAGATTGCTGCGACTGTGGCAATGTGAGACCTGAGAGAGAGCAGAGAGACTGGCTTCATTGACTGGAGTGATAGACCCAGCATGGAACAAGTGCCACCGTCTTCAGTGATCACTGGGCTGAGTGTGGAACCAGACCATGTTCCAAGTGTGGTGCTTTTTCCTCTTCCTCCTCTTCCTCCTCTTCTTCCTCCTCTTTCTCTTCTTCTTCTTCCTCCTCCTCCGTTTTCCCTGCAGCCTTCAAGTGTTCTTCCCATGCAACTTGGATCTGCTAATACGTGTGACATAGATAATCTGGCTACTAAAGTGAAAAGGCAGCTCTCAGGTGTTAAGATGACCAAAGATAGCCAATGGAGGAGTTAGAAGACTGAAGGAGCTGAAAGGGTTTGCGGCCCCATGAGGAGAGCAACAATACCAACCAACCAGAGCTCCCAGGGTCTAAACCAGCAGCTTGGGAGCACATAGGGAGGGACCCATGGCCCCAGCTGTATGTGTAAGGGAGGATGGCCTTGTCGGGCATGGGTGGGAGAGGAGATACTTGGTCCCATGAAGGCTGGACCCTGAGTGTGGGGGAATTCGAGGGTGGGGAGGTGGGAGTGAGGGGGGATAGGTGGGGGCACATCCTCATAGAAGCAGGAGGAGGGGGGATGGGATAGGGAGGTTCCTGGGCAGAGGGCGGGGGAAGTGGGGTAAGGAGATAACAGCTGAAATGTAAATAAAATATCCAATTAAAAAAAAAGATTACCTCTTGCTTTAGAAGTAAAATCCTTGCAGCTGGACATGGCCATGTCACTTTGTCCTAGCCAAGCAGGCATATCCCAAGCAGCTTTTGCAGTCAGATGGGGGTGGGGATGGGGGTGGGGTTGTGGGCAGAAGCCTGGTGCCTTAAGTAGGGTTACTATTGCTGTGATGAAACACCATGACCAAAAGCAACCTGGGGAGGAAAGGGTTTATTTGACTCACACTTCCATATCACTGTTCATAGTAAAAGGAAGTCAGGACAGGAACTCCAGCAGAGCAGGAACCTGGAGGCAGGAGCTAATGCAGAGGCTATGCAGAGATGCTGCTTACTGGCTTGCTCCCCATGGCTTGCTCAGCCTGCTTTCTTATAGAACCCAGGACCCCCAGCCCAGGGATGGCCCCACCCACCATGCAGAGGGGGTGGGCCCTCATCAATCACTAATTAAGAAAATGCCCACAGGCTTGTCTACAGCTTGAGCTCATGGAGACATCATCTCAGCTGAGACTCCATCCTCCCTGATGACCGTAGCTTGGGTCAAGTTGTCTTAAAATTAACCAGCACACAAGGTCTCTAGTTTGGCTCTTGAGTAATGATAGGAATTTTGAGGTAGAGCCGTGTAGGAGATTCTTAGGTCCTTGGGTGTGTTGTAGGACTCTAACTCCTCCCTCTATTTTATCTCTGGCTATGAGGTGACTGTTTTTTGTCGAGTGTTACTGCCTGTAGGAGCCTCCTTGACTAAAGCGGGGGAGGGGTGTGTGTGTAGGGTGTAACCAGTCACAGACTGATGCCTTTAAAGCTATGAGCCAGAACAGACCTTTCTTCTTTATAAGATGATTTTCTCGGGCATTTGTTCATAGGAACAGAAAGCTGAGGGATACATACTGACTACCCTGGCATCAGGTCAGGTCACATTTGTGGCTGTGTGTGTTATGTTAATTTGGGCCTCCAAATTTGTTTGCATGAGAATACGCACATCCTCACGGAAGACACTGATGGTCCCTGCCCTGAGTTGGTTCTGGTTGGTAAGTAAAGTTGCCAGCAGCCAATGGCTGGGGCAGGACAGACTTGGGAGTGGGACCTTTAGGATTCCCAGGAGAGGGACCAGAGGAGAGAGAGGAAAAAGATCCACCAAGCCTGGAGAAGCAGAGGAAAGACTCCATGCCTGAGAAGGTGCGGGCAGAGAGCACATCTGCCATGTAGGAGCCAGGGATCACAGCCCAAGAGGGCTGCCCGACTGGGCCAAGGCAGCAAAGATGGAATATAGGATTCAGTAAATAATGACTTGGGAATATCAGAGGGAGGTAGATTAGCCACATGGCGGTTAGGAGGTGGCTCAGCCATTGAGCTGTTTTAGGCATATAAAAATATTAAAGGTTGTGTGTGTCTTTTGTTTGAGAACCCAGAACATTGGGGCGGCTGGTGAGGAATGCGCCACCGCCGGGATCAATTTATGTATTTAATTGGGTACTACTACACACAATTATCTATAAAATCAATTTGGGAGCTGTTGTAAAGCAGTTTTCTCCATAGTTAAACCCTTCCATCTTGGCGGGAAACACACACACACACACACACACACACACACACGGAAAATTATAGTCGTGACCATTTTTGTTGTGACTGCTGATAAAGTAAGCCCTAGAGTAGCAGCATGGTCATCAGGATCCCCTAGTTGATGGATGACCTATAGTGTAGTCAGGGGACTCTGCAAGGTGAGTGTTTTTCTCCAGTTCTTCCCGTCCATCACACAGGCCATCCCTGCCTCCTGTCATGAATACCTGCTTTTCAGGGAGATGGCTCAGCGCATAACAAGGCTCACCAACCATGCTGACAGCCTGAGTTCCATCACTGGTGTTGTGGTAAATATTAATTGGGGGTTTCTAACCCATTCTTGATCATACAGTTCTCAAATAAAAGACACAAAAACCTGTATAACAAACCTTAAAGCACTAGAGCTGGACAGATATCAACTCTCTGTTATTTTATCTGCTTCCCTGTCAATAACTCTGTGATATAACTTGCCATGTTCCACCTGGGATTGCTCTTGCTCCAACTGGCTGGCCCTCATGGCCATGTTATGGCTCACCTACCTCATGGTGTCTTCTCTCTCTACCTCTCTCCTCTCCTCTGCCTGGTCTCTCCTCAGACCCAAGCTGGGAACTAAAGCTCTGCCTGTCTTTCTTCTGCCTAACTACAGGCTGTAGGCATCTTTATTCAACCAATAGTTTTAAATTAAGGAGCAAGGTTACATAGCATCATTTGGTGTATGTGAGGAGCTGCTCATTGGGAAGAGCCACATCTCGAGAAACCAGTATTTAGCATTAGAATACAAGCAGCATCAGGACCAACCCAATACACGCTGGAACCTATGGTGGAGGAAGAGAAAGGACACCCACAAGTTGTTCTCTGACCTTAAATAAATACATACACTGTGGCCATAAATACATAAATACATAAATACACTGTGGCCCCCTCAAAAATTGTTGGGAGCCAACTCCTAGCAGAAAGTGGCTATCATCTTTGCACCCATCTCCAGCCATATACCCTGACAAGAGATTTGTTTTTTTCAACAGCCTACAACAGCTGAGCACACTCTGATAAATATCTTGTTTTTCCCACATATCTTGTTTTGCTGTTTAGTGCCCCCAGCTGCAAGGCACACGTGGTAAAGTGTCTTCAGCTACATTTCCCTGCTTTTGCTTATATATACCCAGGATTTCCTTTCAGTAAAGGGGACTTGATCACACACCCTGTCTTGTCTCCATTTTTCACATCTCTTGCTCCTCCATCCCCACTCTCTCTCTTGCTAGACCCTGTTGTCTGATCCCCTTGGACTGGAGCATTTAGCCCCAAGTGTGGAGCAGTGTGGTCCTCAACATCTTGGCACTCACTGTTGGAGCTCCAGTAAGCAGGATACAGTGAAGGACACCGTGGGAATTAGAAGTGCCCATTTTCACTCCTGTGCTGGAGAACCTGTTGGCTGAAGGAGCTGGCTTGGTCTTGGTGCTCAACTCGAGGCAACAAGAACGAGAAACCAGGTGGGGGACCTTACTGGAAGAAGGATCTGCCGAAAATTCAGAAGTAAAACGAAGGTGATCACCGTGGGAATCTGCCGCCTTGAGAAAGGTAAGTCATGATAATAAAAATGGGGCAAGAAATAAGTCAGCCTGAACTCAATTCTCTGTTTTTGTTTTGTTGTTTGCTGTTCACATGTGTCAGTTGTCTGCTTTTGTTTCGTTGTTTGAATGCTGTGTTTCATGTTCAAAAAAAAAAAAAAAAAAACGCATATAGCCAAAATTGGAATCCAAAATATGATCAAAGGTTGATGATGATTTGTTAGAGTCAGACTAGGAAGACCTAGATAGAGGAAGAGGCATCCAAACATTATGACCCTGAATGGTCCTCTTCCCGAAGACCCTCTTTCCCTGTGTGTCTCCACCTCCAGATGCTCCTGCTATGGAGATGGTGGTGGTAGATCCCAGAGTTACAGGACAAAATTTCTCTCCTTAAACAACAAATAGAGTTAGAAAAAGAGTATCAGGACTTAATTAATCAGCTACAAAAATTAAAGACAGGGAAGAGAGGTCTCAAGAGGGAGAGGAAAATTCCCCCGTCTCCTTGTGTTCTTCAACCGGGAGTCCAAAGACAGTCCCTGTCTTCTAGCTTTAGTTTAGTCACAAATCAGCAAGAGGAAGAAAGCCTGAGGCTTTCCCTGTATCAGAGACCAAAGACACTCAAGTGGTTGCTTGGAGACATCACACAGGGTTTAATTTTCAAATCATTAAAGAATTTTTAAAAATGCAATGTCACAATATGGCGCCACTGTTCCTTTTACTCTCGAAATCTTAGAGTCTGCTGCAGGGGAGTGGCTGACTTCTGGTGATTGGAATACATTAGTGAGAGCAGTTCTTAGCGGTGGTGACCATCTTATTTGGAAATCAGAATATCATGAGAATTGTAAAGAGACAGCTAGGAGAAACATTCAGGCAGGCAATGGTTGGTCCTTTGATGCCTTAGTAGGAGAAGGGCAATTTGCTTCTAGTAATAACCAGATGCAATATGACCCAGGCTTATTCGCTCAAATTCAAAATGCAGGCATGAAGGCTTGATGTAAACTCCCGGTAAAGGGAGACACTGGTGTGTCTTTGACAGCAGTCAAACAAGGACCTGATGAACAATTTTCTGATTTTGTTCATCAATTAATGACAACAGAAGGGAAGATTTTTGGTAATGCAGAGGCAGGTGTAGATTATGTGAAACAGCTTGTATATGAAAATGCTAATCCTGCCTGCCAAGTGGCCATTAGACCCTACAGGAAGCAGACAGACCTCACTGGGTACATCAGACTCTATTCTGACATAGGGCCCTCCTACCAACAGGGCTTAGCTATAGCAGCTGCCATAAAAGGACAATCAGTAAGAGATTTTTTGGCAAGTAAAGATAAAAAGGCCTGTTTAAAATGTGGCAAGCCTGGACACTTTGCAAGAGATTGCAAGGCAGAAAATGAGTTAACCCAGAGACAGCCCAGAAAAAAACCTGGGCTATGCCCACATTGCAAACGTGGAAGGCATTGGGCTAATGAACGTAGGGCCAAGACAGATGCACAAGGAAACACCCTTTCCCATAATCAGGGAAACAGGAACAGGGGCCAGCCCCAGGTCCTGAACCAACACAAGCCAAGACAGGCTTATGGGGCAGTTTCATACCAGCAAACAACAACATCCCCTTTCTGAACTTAGTGGAGCAACACCAAGAAGCACAGGACTGGACCTCAGTTCTGCCACCTATATAGTATTAACCCCAGAAATGGGACCTCAGACCTTAACCACTGGAGTATTTGGACCATTCTATCCAAATGTGTTTGACCTGATAGTGGGAAGAAGCAGTGCTACTATGCAGGGACTACAAACTTTTCCTGGAGTTATAGACAATGATTATCAAGGTGAGATTAAGGTAATGGCCAAGGCAATACAGAATATAGTCACCATTCCTACAGGAAGGAGGATAGCTCAACTATTGTTACTTCCATTGTTTCCTACTAATCACAAATATAAGAGTCCTAAGAGAGGGGATCAAGGCTTTGGTTCCTCTGAAGCATACTGGGTACAGCCTATAATTAAACAAAAACCTATGATGACAATATGGCTTGATGGAAACGCATTCCAAGGCTTGGTTGATACAGGGCCTGATGTGACGATTATAAAACAAACTGATTGGCTCACCACCTGGCCTCTGACCCCAACCTTCACCAATTTAAGGGGTATTGGCCAAAGTCAAAACCCACAACAAAGCTCTAAGGTGCTGACGTGGAAAGATAAAGAAGGAAATACAGGGAATATACAACCCTATGTCATCCCAGGCCTTCCCATTAATCTCTGGGGCCGAGATCTGTTATATCAGTTGGGATTGATTATGTGCAGCCCTAATGAAGTAATCATGGCTCAAATGATAAACTCTAGATTTTCCCCAGGGAAAGGATTAGGAAAAAGTGAAGATGGGATTACTCATCCCATTGAGGTCCATGGTAACACTGGAAGAAGAGGCTTGGGGTATTTTTGATGGGGGCTACTGATTCAACTGCACCCCTAGGGTGTTGTGCTGATCCCATCACCTGAAAGAGGGACTCACTCGTCTGGTTGGATCAGTGGTCCCTAACCACCTAAAAATACAAGCTGCTCAGTTGCTAGTGAAAAATCAATTTGAAAAAATTAAAAAGGGGGAATGGTACCCTACCAAGAGATCCCCCTGAAATTTTAAATTTTTTAACTTTGGATTCTGAAGGAAAATCTACTGCAGATAGATTTTGGTATCCTGATGCCAAAAAAGAATTTTGCAACAAAATTCTGGAAAGACCCATTAACTGGAACCCGGAATGGGCCAGATCCAGTGCTTATCTGGGGAAGAGGTTCTGTCTGCGTATATTCCCAAATGGCAGATGCCACATACTGGCTGCCAGAGAGACTGATTAAACAAATAGATAATAATAACAAATCCAGGGAGAAGAAACCCCCTGAGAAGCATATTTTTTTCTTTGCAGGAAACATGATGTTTGCCTTCAAACTGGAACAGATCAACCAGCATACCTGACTTGGGAAGTTCTCAGTGCAGAAGGAGACATCACCACCTGCACCTCCAGGGTGGCTCTGTTAGACTCTTGGTTCCCCAACTTATGATTTAGTGGGGGTACATTGTTTAGACCCAGGAGAAAACTCATTACCACAGTTACTATAGCTGTCTTTTTGGGTTTGAGACTGACTGGGGCAGGGATGGGGATTTCCTCGCTTGTTTTGTTAAGATCAAAGCTAGGATCAGTTCTGTACTTCTATAGATTTAGAAAGAATGGAATCTGCTATATTGCATTTGTAAAATTCATTCTTCTCCTTAGCTGCAATAGTGCTATACTTTTACTCCTCCAACAGAGGAGGTTGTGTGCTACCCTTTAAAAAGTGTTGCTTTTATACCAACCATTTAGGCATTAAGTCTCTTGTCTCTCAGGTTCATGCTGTTCAACAGACTGATAGCTTTTGTACAACAACAGATAGATGCTATTCAAATAAAACCCATACAGATCTGTTATGTTATTACAGGCTGGAAGTAGGGGACTCTGAAACCTCTGTCATCAAGACAAACGAGGATTAACCCCTAACTTACACGCTAAGCTGGATAGTCAATGACAGGTAAGAGAACACCTCAAGACCCTTGCCCCTAATTGGGAGACCTCACCATCCTAAGACATGAGCTCAACCAATGGCTGTTGAGTATCCAAAGACGGGAAAGGGAGGCTGGGGTCCTTTGTTCCAACTTAAAACAGGCATGGTTTCCATATGTTTTCCCAGCCTTCCCTTTTGAAAAAAAATTAAAAAGGGGCCCTGTTGGGAGCCAACTCCTAGCAGAAAGTGTCTATCATCTTTGCAGCCATCTCGAGCCATATACCCTGACAAGAGACTTATTTTTCAACAGCCTACAACAGCTGGGCACACTCTGATAAACATCTTGTTTTTCCCACATATCTTGTTTTGCTGTTTAGTGCCCCCAGCTACAAGGTGCATGTGGTATCCACGGTTGCAAAGCACATGGTAAAAAGTCCCAAGCGTGAAGCAGTGCGGTCCTCAACAAAAAATAAACAACAACAACAAATATATATATATATGTATATACATATACATATATAAATATGTATGCACATACATACATACATACATACATAAATACATAAATGTAATGACTAAAAGTCATTTGCTTTGTGCTTGGGCCAGAGCTAAAAGCCTTCTAGAACCCCAGAGGCTAGAACCCCTTAACAGCCCTTCTGGTTTGTTTTTGTTTTTGTTTTTTAAACAACTGCTTGGTTCAGGAATACTAAGTAACGAAATACAAAGTTGCACTTCTAAAAAAGCACAGAGCAAAACTTTACACACACACTTTAACTCCACCATCCCTACCCAGCTGTGTCTCTTCGGGGCCACAAAGAACAACCTGTATTCTACACATAACTTACATGAGAGAGAAGGTATGAGAAACTGGGTGGGTGAACAGTCAGAAGAGACTGTTGGACAGTGGTCTGGAAGTTTCCAAAGCACTTCGACTGTCACGGTGCAGAGAGGAACTTCCTGAAGAGGTGTCACTCACAGCCATCCTCACCACATTTGCTCTGTGTTTGCAGGTCCCAGCACTGGCTACTAGAACTTTCTGTATGAGAGAGGGCGCCTTATCCCTGCATGGCCCAGGACTGTGGCTACTGGGCACTTAAAATGTGGCTACTAATGGGGGAATAGCATTCGTTTTAATTAATGTATATTCATGCTTCACTCATTACCTGCGGCTAGTGGCTTCAGTGTGGGACAGTGCAGCTGTGTGACTTGAGTTTTCTAAAACCACATGAAAAGATGCCACAGAGAGATGTCAGACACATTGCCCCCAAGTGTTTAGGTTTCTGTAGTCGGAGTAGAAACACTTTCCCTGTCTCACCACACTCAAAATTTTATCCCTAAAGATCTTTGCATAGCTTAAAATTTTTATATTTTTCTTGTATGAATGTTTTGCCTTCATGTATATGTATTTGCCACATACATTTGTGATTGGTTCCTGTGGAGGTCAGAAGAAGGTACCAGATCCTCTGGAAGTTCTAGGGGGCCTGTGAGCTGCTGTGTGGGTACTGGAAATTGAACCCAGGTCCTCTGCAAAAGCAGCCAGTGCTTTTAACCACTGAGCCATCTCTCCAGGCACTGATCTTCACATAATTTATGTCTCCATTGTTGGGAACAGTGTGACAATGATAGATTTCCTTATAACATATCTATTAATACTGATATGAGTAATATCAATATTATCTATTAAGATAATTTACAGCCCATGGAACTCACCCATTTAATATATATATATATATTATATATATATATATAAATATATAGGATATAAATATATAGGATATAGGAAATAAAGGATAGCACACACACACAGACACATAGATACATCGTTTGCTGCCTTTGCAGAGAACCCATGTTTGGTTCCCAGCACCCACGTTGGGTGGCTCACAACTATCTGGTACTCGGATTTCAGAGGATATGGTCTCTGCAAATACTGTATTCATGTGCAAATACCCAGACACACACACATAACTTAAGATAAAGTAAATCTTTAAAAAAGAGAAGGAGATTACACTTCTAGGCCCAGTGTGGTCTAGTAAGATCACATGCCTGTGACCTCAGCATTTGTGAGGTGGAAGCAGGAAGATCAGGAGTTCAGGGTCATCCTTGGCTACATAGTGAGTTCAAGGCCAGCCTGGATTACATGAGAACCTGTCTCAAGAAACCAAACAACAACAACAAAAATAGAATTCTAAATGGTGTTATTATTTTTACAGAGTTCTGAAGCAGCCCAGTCAACTTGCAGACACTTTTAGCTCCCTGAAAAGAAGCCCAAACAACTGGCCATGTCTCCCCCTCTCCCCCAGCCTGTTCCTCCTGTCTTCAGTTTACCCCCACCCAGGTAAGCATAGTCTCTTCCTAACTTCATGGATTTGCATATCCTGAACAGTTTTGTTTAATGGACTCTTTGCCTGTGTGGTTCTTAATCTCTTTCTCTATCAGCATGTTTTTAAGGTCCATGCATTTTATAGCATCTGCATCTGCATCTGTACTTGGAAAAAAAGTACCTGGAGGTAAGGGCCTGAGGATGTGGCTCGGGTGGTACTCAGAGTATTCAGAGTACTTGCCTAGTGTGCACAGAGCCTCAGGTTCCATTGCCACCAAGGCACAAACCTGGAATGGTGGCACAAGAGATGAGAATTCAAAATTTTAAGGTCAGCTGGGTAAGGGACCCTTTTAGGGTTTCTATGGCTGCAATGGACCATGACCAAAAAGCAAGTTAGGGAGAAAAGAGTTTATTTGGCTTACACTTCAACATCACTGTTCATCCTTGAAGGAAGTCAAGACAGGAACTCAGACAGGGCAGGAACCTGGAGGCAGGAGCTGATGCAGAGGCCAGCCATGGAGGGGTGCTGCTTACTGGCTTATTCCCCGTGGCCTGCTCAGCCTACTTTCTTAAAGAACCCAGGACCATCAGCCAAGGAATAGCTCCACCCACAATAGGCTGGGCCCTCCCCCATCAATCACTAATTAAGGAGATGTCTTACAGCCAGATGTTGTTGTTTTTTTTTTTTTTTTTTTTAGATTTATTTATTTTATTTTATGCCTATGAGTACACTGTAGCTGTCTTCAGACACACCAGAAGATGGCATCAAATTCCATTACAAAGATGGTTGTGAGCCACCATGTGGTTGCTGGGAATTAAATTCAGGACCTCTGGAAGAGCAGTCATTGCTCTTAACCACTGAGCCATCTCTCCAGCCCATTACAGCCAGATGTTATAGAGGCATTTTTTCAATTAAGGTTCCCTCCATTCACGTAACTCCAGCTTGTGTATGGAGTTGACTTAAGACCAACCATCACG